>NC_047527.1:9830645-10442956 GCF_012275295.1 Melopsittacus undulatus
AAACCCCCTTGTCACCAAGTTCTTTTGTATTCTATAATCAAAATTATAATAATCCCATTCACTATTGTAGTTTGTGGCTAAATTAAACTGTATTTTCATTCTTTAAATCATCTGTCAAGCTTATTGAAGTTATTTAATTAATATTTCAGAAACTAATTTAGTTGCATTAGATATAGTGAGCCATTAAAGCATCACGGAACACAGCATGCAGAGTGCATTCATTTTAGCTTGCTTTTCAAGTAATGTGTGTATAGAATGTGAACACAGAAGAGTGGACTAGTCCATGAAGATAATTTCAGATATTACAGAAGCACAGAGTAGTTGAGCTGATTTTTTTAGGACATCTAAACCAGTACATTGCAATGTGTGAAAGAAATAAAAGTTGCAGCCAAAAAGCATATAATGGCAATCTCTTTCCATAGATAAAGCAGACACAAGATGAAGAAAAGAAACAACTTACTGCCCTTCGTGATTTGATAAAATCTTCTCTGCAGCTTGATCAGAAGGAGGTAAATCATTTAGACATATTATTCTCAGAGATAATGTGAATTTATGCATTATGTCTTCAGAAATTGGTTTAATTTCTATAGTTACCGGTTCAGAAAAGTTGGACTTTGAGCATTATGGAAAAACTAATACTTAGAATGTTCAACTACGTATCAACAGATAATAATTTCAGATTAATTTTGTGTTTCCATTTTGTTTGTAAATAAATTGTTCCTTTTTTGTGTAATTTTTAGTGCACTTTTTTACTGTACTGTGAGAATAGTTGTAATGGGTCAGATAAATTCTTCATCTAGCCTAGGATCATGTCCTTGACAATGATAAAGAATGTGTGTTCAGGAAAAAATACAGATGGGTGGAATGCACACTTCTTTGTTCTGTCCTGCCATCCCCACATGTCCAGGATTTTCCTGACCTATGTGATCCTGACTAAGCCACAATTACCTGTGGTTTCCATATCGCTATTCATCTGCCAACTCATGTGGATTTTGTGCTGCTGTTCTACTTTCCAAATGCCTTTTGCTAATACTGGACTGTAAGGAAGAAAATCTGTATGTTAACCAGATAGCAGTGGCTGAGTCAGGGCACTTAAAGATACATCAGCAGTTGCACCGGTATCAGAGGAAAGGGGCAATACGCAGTGTGCATTGCAGATGTACTGGAATACTCGTTTTGAACTAGGAGATAGATATAATGTACATCCCAGCTTTTACCTGAGATAATAATGTGAGTTTTTCCAAATCATAGTGCCTGAGAGTCAGAAATACTGAATATGCCATGGTAAAGCTGAGTGTTGTGGAGGGGGAGGGCTTTCCTTTAGGAAAAGATGTATTTTACATAAGAGAAAACTGAACATAGGGTAAGCAAACATTAACATTTGCTAGGTCTGCCCAGCTGATTAAATATTTATAATAATGATTCATATTTAATAATAATTAAACATTAAACAGATGCCATTCTGCTGCATGTATATGATCATCCACATATCTGATGGGTCAGCGTTGCTGATACCAAATATACATGAAAATGTAATTTGCAACCAGAGGTACTGTGTCAGCCAAGTTTCCAACAATAATCACTAATGGATTCTTAGAGTAAAATGTAGGACACCCCAGAATACCTCCCATTAGTAGCTATCTGTCTTTGCAGTTTCTTCACCACCCAGTGGATTTCCTGTCTTTGAATGTGTGCAGTTGCTTTTTGAAGCAGTGTAAGTGGTCACCTTGTTACAGCTGTGTCTTATCCACCACTACATGTTGTGTGGAAAAGTCCTAACACTGACTTGCTTTTTGGACAGTTCTTAGTGCAGAGAAGTTGGTGTGTGTAATTTAATCAGCTTTAAGGCTATAACCATATCATTCTGGTTTTGAATCTTAATAGTGAACTCACAGTATCTTATTTTTCCCCTCCGCATCACTTGCATTTGTTTATGCTGATTTTCACTTGCTGTTTATTGTCAAGTTTACTGTCTCGAGGTCTTTGAGAAATTCTTCAGTCAGCCTTTGTTGGGGAGCCTGAGTAATTTAATACCACGTAGCAAAGTTTGGCAGTTGACTGTTCACCCTTTCCCAAATTGTTTTAGTGTTACACACCAGATGTGCTGGCACAGCTTTCTGTGAAACTCAATTGTTTGTTTCCTGCTTGTTAGGTCATCTGAGGACTTTTTTCTTGTCCTGTAGCAATGTAATTCTTTACCTTCCGTAAGGAACACTTAAGTGCCCACTGAAAGTCCAGGTACACTGTATGAGTCTGTTGCCTCTTGCTAATTCCTTCAGAGAACTCCAGGATATTTTTGAGACATAACTATTATGTGCAAAAGCTGCACTGATTTTTCCAGTGTATGTAGTACTAAATGTACTCCTAAAATTAGTTTTAGTTAATCTTCCTTATGTGGTGTGAAGGTTACTAAATCTTTCCTAGAATTCTTTTGGCACTTCTTCGTAAGAAGGACTTTAATAGCTGGGGCCAGTAAGTATCTGTAAGGGCTGTCCTGTAATTTAGTAGGTAGCACATTGTGATTATGGCTTGAAGATGTAATCGCAGTTAATAGGGAATGACTGAGTAATTCCTTATAGTGTGTTGGTGTGGTTTTTTTATTCTTTTGAATACTTGCCTATGTGTGCTTTCGTAATGTAGATGTATATTATATAGCAAATAAACCTTAGCCAGAAGGCTGTTTGTTTCCCTGTACTTTTAATAGCTTCATTCTGAAGGTCAGCACAGCCTTGCCCCATACTGTCCATGGTTTTCAGATTTTCTTTGTCACAAATGATGACAGGAGCATTACGGCGCACCTTTTAATAGATCCCAATTTATTGTAGACCTGACAGTTCTATCTAGTACTCAGTTTTCCCATATCTCATATTGTGCAGTCTTTCCCAGTGCTCTGTTTGGTACTTCTTTTCCTTCTGTCTGTGCATATGAACCTACTAGATGTCTTCCATAATACATGCAGAGCTTCCCATACACGCATTACATTTGTAGCCTCCCCAGTATCTAAATCACTCTGAATGTAACTCGTGCTCATTCTCCATCCTCATCCCCAAAAGTGGAACAAAGAACATTAAATTTCAAGAGCTATTTGGAAATTCTAAAGTGTTTTTATGAATCAGTTCTCAACACACAGAAGAAAAAGACCTCCTCTGTTCTCATGTACCTTTGTCTTCTACAAGCTGAATATCTGGGAAGCAAAGAAAAACACCTCCTTGTCTCCTGTCTGTAGAGTAAGTTCAAGCTCTTGTGTAATCAGCCAGCTCTAGGAGATAAAGTAGGACAAGTGGGTTATTCTTCAGTGCTATGTATTGTACATACATGGCTGCATACAGGACAACTCAAGTTGCTCATAGAGTATTATGAGGTGGAATAACTAAATGAAATATGTGTCTAAGTTTCCCAATTTGACCCATTTAATTTTTATGTTTTAAATTAGGTTACCTTCCACCAAAACAGAATAATTGTATTTCATTTAGTTCTGTAATAAAGTAGCTTCAGAGGCATCACCATAATAAACTGTGTGGCTTTTTTAATAGTGTAGACAAATCCTAGGACTCCTGAAAAGCATGTGTGTTTACATGTATGTTAGCTATGCAAAAAACTTGTAAAGTGTTGGGCTTGAAAGGAATTGAAATGTGTCCTAGAAGAACAAGGAGCAATACTGTGATTCTCAGATGTTCAGACAAATCAGGAGAGAGAGTGAGATCTGCTGTAATGAAAGAATCTACTATTTTGGATGAAATAACCATTTGATCACATGGATGTTCAAGTGTCTGTTTCAAAATCAATGTGATGAGTTCCATGAGACAGAACAGAATCATGCTGGCAGATACTGAGGAGGTTGATAAAACAATGTCTCTGTTGCTTAGGTATTCAATGTTTAAATCCTGAAATAGCATGCCAGTAGTCATTACTGTTTTGCTAAGTGGCAATGAAACTTGACACAGGGCCTGAATTTCACCACTTTACCTCTCCATCACTTCAAGTGATGTAAAGTTGGGCTTTATTATGGTGGCAGATGGCCTGGTTGACTGTGATTAAGAATACATTTTCCCCTTTGTATTTACTGCATTATAATCTCACAGTTGGAAAATTTATGGATTAATGGAAATATCAAAGAATATGAAATGAAGGGGATTTTCTCTTGTGGATTTGTAAGGATTCAGAAGTACTCTTATCAAAAATTGCTTTGGCAGGGGAGCAATTTGAAATACTGAAATTGAGGCCCTGTTGGTGTGTAGCTTTAAGTTTCTTTTGCCCCTTTGTGCAAGAGAAGGAAGCTGAAACTAGTGATTTCTGTCCAAACTAAATTTGGACACCCTTAACCTCTTTGGAGTTGCCATTAGATAAGTGAGAGTTCCTACCCAACCCAGGCTGACCTGCTGGCCCAGATGACAAGTGATTCCTGTGTAGCTGTTAAATCTATTAAACATTTAGGATGCTTTTGAATTTAGAATACTGTGTATGGAAAAACTACTCTTCAGCACCCATCCTTTCATTTAGGAAAAAAACACTAATGTACTAAAACCCTACACTTGCTTTAGGTCTTATAAGGCAACTCTTGTTTCACTCTTGCATGTATTGAAGGTGTTTATTTAGCATTATGGGCATCTGTAATGCTCGTGCACATTGTTCTGCAGACCTGTCTCTCCCTTGCTGAAGTCTCTGCAATTATCTGTCTCTTTGAAGAGCACATCTTGACAAGCCTTTGAATCTTGGGTTGTGCTGAAGTGCTAAAGCTGTAGCATTGCTGTGTGAAGTACAATTTACGGTGGCTCTGTTACTTGCAATGTCTCTTGTGGCTGCTATCTACTGTCTTGGAATTAATTTAGGGCAGTTTCTGTGCAAGAATTACCTGACTTTGTAAAATAACTACGGTTTATAGTTTTTGGGGGAAATATTTTAAGGAGCACTAGTATAACTTTAATTATATGAAGTATTTAGTTTACATGTTGAAGAGTGCTTGGACAAAGCCTTGGGTGATATGGTTTAGTGTGAGTAGTCCCTGCCCATGGCAGGGGGGTTGGAACTGGATGATCTTAAGGTCCTTTCCAACCCTAACTATTCTATGATTCTATGATTGAAGAAGCTGAAATATTAAAGGAAACCAGGCCTTAAATACAGGCTTCTATTCCCTATTTTTGTATGCTAATTATTGGTACACATGTAAGTTAACAGCTCTAAGTTGAATGCAGCTAGTGTTTAGAATCATGTTTCATGTCTGTTTTCTTGAGTCTTTCTTTATGTTTTGATATCTTTCCTCAAATCTACATCCGATGGACTCTTTGGAACAGGAATTGTATCTCATTTCCTTCTTTCCTAAGCTAATACAAGTAGGAGGTTTGAAATACACTTGTAATAAAAGAGCTGCTTATTGTGGTACCATAAACACGGAATGTTGCACACAGCCCTTGTGCTGCTTCCAGCAACAGCTGCCAGTTTTACCAAACACCTCTCTCAGTTCCCATTATGAATTTGTTACCAAATGAAAAAACAATTGTACAGTCACTGAATAAAATAAGAAGGCATAATCTTCAGTATATGTTGGTTATGGTAATTGTAAGAAACTGCTTTGAGAGAGAAAAGGTTATTGCTCAAGGGAGTAATGGAACTTCTTTTGATCTTTTTGTGGGATTTTGTCAGATATTTGCAGATAAATGTGTCACAGCTATATTTAAAACTGTGTCAATGTGTCCTTAATGGTACCTTTTTATATGCACTTGCAAAAAATTAAAAGCTAACTTTGGGCCTGATCTTTTTCAATGGAAGGAAATTCAGAATTGGCTCCGGTTTAGTGGAGGATGCAGTCTAGCTATCACTTTAGACAATTTAAATATATTGAAGAGTGAAAGACATTTAGTAAGAATTGATCCTTCAGTCGTCTTAGTTGGTTTTTAATCCAGTGTCATATATGAAAGGTTGCACAGATTCTATTATATTTTGTTACTTGATGAGAAAAGACACCAGTGTGCCTAAGAGTAATTTTTACCTTCTTTCTAGTACTGCTAGAAAGGGGCATTGTTTTAGTAGATATGGGGACTATACGATTTATGGTCAAGGAACATGGTTTTTAAATAAAATAATAATGCTTGTTTTAAATTATTTGCTTTCTCTTCCCTCTGTTCCTTTTGCCTTTCGTGATCGAAGTCTAGGAGAGTAAGTCAATGTTTTAATGAACTTTGGGGGATTTCGCCTTGCTGATGTGCTTATAACAAGTTAATCCGTTTCACTCAATTGTTTCACTAGATCAGGCCAAAAGCAGTTGACTTCATGCACTAAACCTCATGATTTATACACATATCTTTTAATTGGTTTAAAAACCCCAGTGATGATTAGCATTTGATTCTAGTTTCTACATGTGTTTTTTTGTATATATGCATGCTATATTCTGTGGCTTTCTTTTTGCAATTTTATCTTAGCATTTTACTCTTTAACAATAAGATTATATCGTGTTTCTAAATTTTAAAAGTCATTATTTTGAGATAAATATTTGCCTTATGAAGTAACTGAATCTTGAACATGCAGTTAGTTCAGGATCGAGTGATGTAAAAGCAAGTTCTATGGATGTAAACTCCTATATGTAGTAGAAGTTCTCTCTCTTTAAGTCTTTATGAATTTGTGGAGTTGTGGTAGAGAAGAGAAATGAAGTAAAACAGGCATAAAGGTTAGGAAAACTTCCTATGCATGTCAAGAAATGTTAATGGTGTTTTTCCCTTTTTTTTAGGATTCACAGAGCAGGCAAGGAGGATATAGTATGCATCAGCTGCAGGGGAATAAGGAATATGGTAGTGAGAAGAAAGGCTATCTTTTAAAGAAGAGTGATGGGTATGTTCTTGGAGCACATTGTACATAGTGAGAACTCTTACCATGTTTATGCACCGATTTTATTGTTTTCTACTGTGGATGCTTAAGGCACATTCTCCTAAGTGCCACAAGTACTCAAGAATTTCACAGTTCAAATCTGAACACAGATCTGAGTTTCATGCGGTAAATGCAAAAAGCATGTCAAGCAATCATAAAAACTAAAGTCATTAAAAAGAAAGCTATTGTCTTTATGAGTCTCTGCAAAGTGATTGAGACCTGTCATAAATTTCTGATTTGCTTTTGGTGAGGTATTTAGTAGAATTTTGACTGCATCTGTTTGTTTCTCAAGGCTAATCTTCTCAAAATGTCAATAGGATGAACATGCAGTTTGAAGTCATGTTTAGTTACTGAATTTGTTGTTGATGTTCTTCTGTAGGTTAAGAAAAGTATGGCAAAGAAGAAAGTGCACTGTTAAAAATGGGATTCTTACCATATCACATGCAACGGTAAGTTATTTTTATGCCTTTTTATTAAAATAGTAAATTAACATTATCCTTTCCCAGTGAATCTGCTGGTGTTAGTCTACTATTACACCGAACAGGCCATTTCTGCTTCTGACTGTTGAAGTTCTGTGGATTGCCAGAAGTTGGAGACAGATTTATGGAAGTACTGTTCCACTTGCTCTGTTGAATTCTTTGCTAATTGTCTGCTGCTGACCACTAGTGGCAACTTCAGGTTAAATGGAGCAGTACATCTGTTCTTACTGCACCTTTGAGATATGGGATGAGATTCAGCTGAATAGAGTGAAGTGGCTGCAGTGTAGCTCTCTGCATCAGAGCAAGATCCTGTAGACTCCTCTCCTAGCCACTGGCTGGTCAATGCAGTCAAAGGAATCTGGGTAGATTTGACCAGATTTCTTGTTATAAACTTAGTTTTGGCTGATGGCTGTACCGGAAGACCAATAATTAGCTCATACATAGATGTCATAGATGTTTTATTCCTACATAGGATGTTAACTGTTTAAAACATTTTAATGCCTGCACATTCATTTTGTAAAAGAAATTAAAATTGTTCAACTAATCAGAGTGAGAAAATGAGGCGAAAGGCTGGTTTGTAGTTAATTTAAAAACTTCCTGTGGGCTGCATGAAGTAAGTGAACTCTTCTTTAGCCTTCTAAAATGTCTTCAGTTATTTCCCCCACTGTTGTAGCTTATGATGGTTGATTTGATACTTGCTGTAATGAAAAATTGCATAATAGTTTTAGCATTGGTTTATGAAATACAAGTAAACCTTCAGTATTATTATATTCTAAATTTAGGTTTATTCCTTTGATTCCTTTCAAATAGTCAGGAAGAGTTGCTGTGAAGATTTTAGTCTTCTTTAGATTTAGCAATCTGTCCATTCTGAGAGGCCAGAGCAGACTAAGTCGTGCAGGTCTCGAGCATTTTGAGGGTGTACATGTATGCATGCCCACACTTTAAATTAATATCATATATACCTGCTCCCAGAAAAGAAAAATAATCCTAAATCAAGACATTTTAAAAGTAAAATAAATTTTCCTTTTAGTCCAACAGGCAACCAGCTAAACTGAATTTATTGACCTGCCAGGTGAAGCCAAACGCTGAAGATAAGAAGTCTTTTGATCTAATATCACGTATGTAGCAATTTTAGTACTGCCTTGTAATGTTATTGTCAAATGCATTATTGCCAATGAGTATAATAAGTAGTTCAAAATTCAGGTCTGTATACAGATACATGCAGTGCTTCATGAGTGTGCACATCTCTTCAGTTTTGAAGATGGGTTCAATGGGCAAATGAATACAAGATGTTTTGTGTGTGATATAAATAATGTTTGTTTATGACGAGGTTTTGCTTCAAAAGGGCAAAATTTGACTCATGCTTGTTTTTCATATTTCTAAACATAACACTTGAAATACGTACATAAATCAAAATTCACTTATTCCATCTTTTTCTGTTTTTTCTTTTCCCTTGGAATCATTTTCCGTAGCTACGAATGAAGTATTAATGTTGCTGCTTAATTGCAATTGCTCTTCAAGGCTTTGGTTGCCAAGTAGGTTTTAGTAACCTACTAAATATGTAGCTATTTTAGAATTTATCATGTACCAAATGAAAATGTATATTTATTCATTTCAGATAACAGAACATACCACTTTCAAGCAGAAGATGAACAGGAATACGTAGCGTAAGAATACTTCTAATTTTTCAAGTTTGGATTGCCATTAGGGCTGTATAAAAATAACACCTAACAGTGGAAATACATTTCTCAGTTAATCAAGTTGTGCCTATGGTTGTAAATCTGTAAATGTAAACTATTTTGTGCCCGCTATAGGGCCCTTTGAAAACCTTGTAACACTAAAAGCAAAGCAAAATCCAACGAACCAAACCCCCATTTAGGTCGTGTACCCTGCCAGCACGTGGTTTGTGTGCAGTTGCTTGGCAGATACAGTAGATCAGGTTATTAAGGGGCGAATGAGATGTTTTCTAACTGCTCCTAAACCTTCTGTATCAACATCTTTTTTTGCAGTTACCACTTTTCCTCCTGATCTTACCTTTTCCTTTAAATTACAAATTATAAATAGATAAAAGTTCTCCATATAACACAAAGGTGATGCATCTTTTGTACAGTAGGCCTAGAAATAGACAGACCTCTGAGATCTGTGTACTCCAGAATCCAGTAAATTGCTTCACTAATGTGTGTTTCCAACCAGATTATTCTCTTTAAAACAATCTTTCTTCCTGCTGGATCAGAACTACTTCTTGCCTGAGAACTATGTACTACTTTTTATCCTCCTTAATATTTCTCTCTATCATCAAACATGAGTTGTGCAGGAAGTTACAATCTAAGGCTCATCACCTGACAGCTCTACAGAAGGCAGCAAGCCTGAGCCTTCCAGGCTGCCTCATTCTTCAGGACTGTTGTGCTCTTTTGTTACATGCCTATATTCTAATGGAAGGTGGTGTTGCTCCATGTTTATTTTAAAGAAGCAGGGAATGTTGGTAGGATATTTCAGTTGTTTGGTAGTGTTGAGAGGCAGTGGCATTGACAGTTCAATGCTGGGAGACATGGGTAAAATGAGAAGGCTGGGGAATTCTTTGCCATGCAGCTCTTTACTTCCAGAGTCTCCCACAACTTTATGTTGGCTCTTAGAGTGCAAGGCTGACCTGCTAGTCATGCTTAGTGCAGTCATTCTGGAACTTAATTATTCCAGGAATGTTCTCAGTCAAGAAGAAAACACTGTTATTTCTGATCAGTAATGGATTTGATGAGTCATAAGGTTTTGTGTCTCTGCCATAAATTAGTTTTTACTAATATGTTGATTTAAAAGGCCAAGGGTGGGGAAAATACATTAGTGATGTATTTCTGATTGGCAGATCTATCAGTTCAGTTTAGCTAGCTCTCTGTTGGCCTGTTTTGAAATTCCAGGCTGGTTTTGTTTCCTGTTAAAAGCATAGTTTCCATTTGGTTACCACTGAAGTCTGGTTTATCACTTCAAAGTTCAGTGGCTGAAGAAATAGCTTATACTGGAATACAGAATCATAGAGTATCTCAAGTTGGAAGGCACTCATCAGGATCATCAAATCTGACTCTTTGCTCCTCACGGGACTTCCTAAAGCTAAACCATATGACTGAGAGCATCATCTGGATGCTCCTTGAGTTCTGACAGTTTCAGTGCTGTGACTGTGTCCCTGGGGGCCAGCCTGTTTCAGTGACCAGCCACCTTCTTGGTGAAGAACCTTTTCCTGATGTCCCATCTGAACTTCCCCTGGTGCACCTTCATCCTGTTTCTTGGTGTCCTACCCCTGGTCACCAGAGAAAGGAGATCAGCTCCTCCTCTCTGCAGCTGCATGAGGAAGGTGTTGACTGCAATGAAGGCACCCCTCAGCCTTCTCTTCCACAGGCTGAACAAACCAGGTTACCTCAGCTGCTTCTCCTAAGTCTTGCCCAGGGGCCTTTCACCATCTTGGTTGCCCTCCTCTGGACACAATCTACTAGTTTGATGTCCTCCTTATACTGAGGCACCTAAAACTGCACACAGTACTCAAGGTGGGGCCATACCAGTACAATGCACAGTGGTAGCATCTTAATGCTGATGCAAGTTTAAGGAGTTTTGTTTGGCTGAAGAGATTATTTGCATCCAAGTGCTGAAATACATGCACACAAGCTAAGTGTATTTTGCCCGTATTGACACTCTAGGCCACATTCAAAAAGGTATTGTAATGCTACTCAGACAAGTGTTCTGTTTCAGAAGATTACTTAAGTGACCCAAGAAGCAGTACTGCTTTGAGATGCACATAGAAACTTACTTTTCTTTTTCTTTTCTTTAGGAAAATTTCTGCAGTATCTTTAGTTAATTGAAGTTCATGATCCAGAATGGTTGTTAATGTGTTGATGAAAAACTACTATATAACCAAATGGTCTATTTTTCTTCTAGCAGCCACTGAGTAGCCCTAAATTGCTTTATTATCTAAGGTGTCATGTGAACAGCACCCTTTGACTTCTAATCTTACTGATTTGAGTGTTCTGCAGGAGCTATGTGATGTAGCTCCTTGATTATAGTTGTCATCCTCTTGTTCCAGTTTTCACCTGAATTGTATATGTGTGCCTCGCTGTCCTTGACCTTTTCTTCTCCGTCTTGTGTTTTGTCCACCCAATTTGAATGCTGCCTCTGTTCTGTCTTTTTTCCTTTGTTCACCAATTGGTTTTCAAATTATAGAATCATAGAATCAAAATCCTTCCATAAATCTAAATAGAGAAAAAAAAAAAGCAAAGATGCATTTATACTCTAGTTTAATTGACCTTGCATGCATTTTCCTAGTGAGCATTTGAAACTGGTTCCTTAAATAGCTTAAAAATAAAACTAATAATGAATTTTAAAAGCAGATGGTTTAAAATATGAATCAGTGAGACCTATGTTCTGTTACAGGTTTATTACTGCTTCCCCTCAAACATTGCCTTTAGTTCAATGCATTTCTTGATTATGTTTTAGTTTCTTATTTTTATCCAGCCAGCTGTCTGTTGACCTTTAATTACTGCTTCACTGCCTTTAAAGTCTCAGTGGATTTTATTAGTTTCTCTAATAGTACAGTGTGTGCAGGGGAGAGGGAGGAGGTATGTCTATGTGCATATATATATTTGTGTATATTATGAGAAACATAACCTCAGATCTCTAAAAAAACAGGTTTCTTTTAACATTTGCAATAACAGGTACTTTCTACTTTGATAACTGGATATTTGATATTGAATATTTGATAATTGTGGATAGAGCCAAACATACTCCAGATAAAACATTTTAGTTCTTTTCTACTCTCTTTGAAGCCCAAGAGTATATTGATTTCTGTAGAAGATGCCTGGAATATTAACAAAGCTATTCCAAATTTCTGCTATGAAGAAACACGCATCTAACTTCAGTATAGTGTTTAGCAACAGTCTTCAGATGTCTTTTACTTTGGGAATACCAAAGGAATGGGAAGGTCTTGATAACATCTGTTGCTTTTTCCATACAAAAAAGTTGTTTCTGAATGTTGGAAAAATATTATGCTATTCTTGTTCTGTTCATGCATTTACCTGGAAATAATCCTGTTGCAGTAGTGATTGTCAGAAGAGACATAATCCTTTATTGCAAACTAAAATAACTGTTAGACTGATTGTTGTTTTGGTGGGGAGGGAAAGGAGGAGCTTTTATTGGCATAGAAATACTGGACTAATGCACCCAAAACTAACGAATACTTCTCCTTCACTGGATCCAGAAGTCACCCATGATGCCAGATTTTTGTTTAGCCTCATGATTTTCTTCAACACTGGAAATCTCCAGCAAACCAAATGCCTTAAAGGATCATAAGACTGCAGAGATCCAGAAAGAAAAGTGTAGTAGCAGATTGGACAACCGGTTTTACTGTATTTGATAGAAGACAAAGTGGTTCTGTTAAGACTTGAGTAAATTTTAAATTATTTGCAAGAACAATAGAAAGTATCAGTAGAATCACAGAATGGTTTGAATTGGACAGGACCTTTGAGATCATCCAGTTCCAAACCCCTGCCATGGGCAGGGACACCTTCTGCTAGACCAGGTTGCTCAAGGCCCCATCCAACTTGGCCTTGGTATCACCAGAAGTGTTTTGACCATTACCTTGACACTGGTGGTATAAAATAAAGCAAATGCATTTTTAAAAAACAAAGGAAAAAGGAGATTTGTACAGATAAGAGAAAGAACAGCAGCCATAAGGCAGTTTATATAAAATGTTGACATTGAATTAATATATTTATTGATTTTATATTGTTTGGTTTGGGTGTACAGCGTGTCAGAAGGCCAGGTGACCAACGGGGGACTTGTATAATTAGCACCAGTCCTTAAGAAAGTGTCTGTTGCTGTGCTTACGTTCAGTGGGCCTTGCTGCTGCTGTCTGGGGCAAGCTGACCCCACAGTGCAAAGCAGCCTTGGGGCAGGGGTTCCCTCTAGCTGAGGAAGCACAACCAAAATAAGCTACTGCTGTTCCAGTTTAGAAACCCATAATATGGAAATCTGTATCAAACTAACAGCTGGCTCAGTCATGTTGTGTTTATTTTAATGGCATCTAATATATTTTTGATTGTTCCTGCATAGTTGAGTTTTATTCAAATTCTGCCTTTTTAACAAACTAATCAGACTGTAACCCTGAAAGAAATTGTCAACAAATGTTGTCTGTCTGAGTTTAATGATTATTTTACTGCTTGTTTAACCAAACATCACTATAATATTAGAAGCAAGACACTGCTGCCTCTTGAGTTTGTTAATAACCTTGGATGTCATCAGAAAACTTGCAGAAGAATGCCATCTAGTGTGGGTTCTTGTATGTTCTCATATAACTGGAGATAATGGAAATACATTGTTCTCAGTATATAAACTATGGGGCAAATTTGGTATTAATTTGTTACATGTATTTTAAAGGTTGATTTTTTTAATAATTAAAGCATTTTTTGTTTTGTAAATCCAACTTAGACTATTTTTTACCCATTAGATTTAAAAAATATGCATATCAAGTTATTATATACAGTATATATAGTTAACATATGTATATACAGTTATATACAGTTCAAGCTCTGAATCTGTATTGCAAGATTATGTATATGAATTCCTTTCTGAAATACTTTTGAAGTTTATCTTTTCATTATTATTTCAATGAGAACTGATGAATCTCAATCTGAAGGTTGCTTAGATGACCGCAGCCATTTCAACCCCTTTCAACAGATTGGTGGTTGCAGATAATTGGAATATTGTAAACAGGAAATGTGCGGACACTGCCAGTTTAAAATATTCCTATGTAAAAAACATGTGTTTGCAGTAGGTCTAAAATCATTGTACCTGGGAGAGTTTCTATTTTTAACTTGCAGTGCTGCCTCACTTAGAAAAAGAACATCTGCAACATGCTTTGTCCTTAGCGTCACTGCTTTCCCCTCTTCCACCTGGAGGGCAGCAGCCCCTGAGAGGGGTTTTTTGACTTGGTTTTCATTTAAAACATCATTGTATAAACAAAACCTTGCAGAGTGGTTGGGAGCAGGGGGAGCCATTGTCTGAAATATAATTGGAGTCTTGATATGCTGCAGTCAACAGTTGCTCTGAATATTTTCAGTTAGCTCTCAGTATCGTTACTCCTCTGCCATGCTCCCTTCTTCAGCCATTTGTTGCCATGGCAGTTTTCATTAATTTGGTCATTACAGTCTGACTCTGAGTGCGCTGAGACCCACATTTTGAAAGGCAACTAGCCATTAGCACATTAAAAATGTGCTTCCTGTCTCCTCTGTGAAGAGAGATGCACACTGGAGAAAGTAGTGGTTGCAATTTTCTCCTTCAGTAATGGGATAGAATTCAGGAAGATCTTAGACACCTACTTTTAAAGCAGTTAAATTTACAGGAGCTTAATGGCACCCTTTCACTTCCACAGCATCTGCTTATTTGAGGAACTTGAGAACTGTGCTACTTTGGCTTTAAATTGCTTACCAAAGGGATTTTAGAGTTAAGACTTTTTCTCTTTGCCTTCTCTGATTCTTTATCACTTTTTCTCAAATCTTTCCTTTCCACCTCTCACTTTCTTCCCACTCAGTCTCTCCCACAGTAAAATCCCTCCCTATATTCCCACTAATATTTTGTTCCTGCCAAGCTTTCTATGGTTTATAGGTTAACTTGTATTTGCAAATGCAGATCTTCATTAAGGTCTTTATCTTGTGCTAGATGGATATCAGTATTGACTAACAGCAAAGAAGAAGCATTAAATATGGCATTCCGTGGAGAGCAGAGCACAGGGGAGAACAGTTTAGAGGATCTGACAAAAGCCATTATTGATGACATACAGAGATTACCCGGAAATGAAGTCTGTTGTGATTGTGGCTCACCAGGTATCTCAATTTGTTAATGTCATCAACTTCGTGTTGGAAGCAAAGTAATTTCTTTAGAGATGTGTTTGTAGAGTGCAAACTAATTTTCTAAGTGATGTGTTGATTGGTCTTCAACCTGTTTTTAAAAGAACAAATACGACTTTTATACTTCAGTTCTATTTAATTCACTAAAATATTTCTGTGTGTTGTCTGTGCTTACTTCCAGCAGTTCAAGCCCCTCTGGAGTTTGAACTGTTCTTGTTGCACTGTCTCTAGATGCTTGTTGCACTTGAATGGAAGTTGCTTGGCATCACTGATCCTGTGCATGCTACTAAGTAGAAGTGAGTAATGCTTAGACAATGACTGTGGAAAAATTGACCTGGCCAGGATCTTACTCTGAGGTTTTTATCTTGGCATGAGACTATTAGAACTACAGTAGCAAAAATACCCAATCTTGTGCAAAGAATGAGACCCAGAGTTGAAATCCTCTCAGATATTATCTTCAGAAGTGCAGAGTTACAGGTCAGTTACATGTCACGTAAACCTAGAGATGAGTCAAATCATCATAGTACTACTGAATTGATACGGTAGTTAGCAGCTGCTGCTACAGCTTTCACATCTGAAGAGCTAGTTCATGAAGGTGATATTCATTTGGAACTGAGTAGATGGCGTGTATCTTAGAGATGCTAACCGATGCAGAACTGATCCAAATAAGAAATACCTAGATAAAAAATGCAAAGTGGAATATACTTTTGTCATATCCTGGAAATTGGTTCATTCAATTATTTCATGATGTAAAGCTACAGAAATTCAGATTGCAGTTCTCACTCTTCGTTTATTTTATAGTGAAGTTTTAAGCTTCACTCCTGCACCCCAACTTGCTGCTTTAAAACTCCTGACTTAATGCTTTGTCAGTTACTATTTAAGACCAAGGAAGAGATTAATTTGAAATTATGTGTCTGTCTGGAGATATGTCTGGAGCTTTTTCTTTTCCTTAAAAACTCATCTTGCTTCTTATATAGCATTCATTGTGTAAAATCTATGCTCACGTTACATGCAGATCTCCTACCATGACCACAATATTTTTTTGTCCTGGACTAGCCAGTATTACTTAAATGGTCCACAACATATTACTGGTTTACTTATTGGAAAATGCCATAGTCAGTCTTCTATGAAGAAAGACTATTCAAAATTTAAGAAGTAAACATTAAAGCTTTGTTGCCTACAGTGGAATTTAGGAGATCTATTCCTTTTGAAAACAGGAAGCAAAGGCCTTACTTTCTACAAGAAACAAATCCTAAATGTATTCAGATACAGTCATTCAGTATGGATTTGTACATCTGAATTCAGTGCCTTTGGGACTGTCTCTAAATCTGAAAAACTTAATTCCACTGGTATCAAACTGTGGTTAATTTTTCACTGTGGTTTGGAGAAAAGTATGGAATATTCTTAGTTTATTTCCATTTATTAAAGCATTAAGTGAGGAATCATTTCAGAATGCACTGGGATTTCTTACCATCATTGAAAAACTTTTCTTGGACTTTGATTAAATACTTTGTTTTGCAATTCTACAGATCCAACATGGCTATCAACTAATTTGGGCATTTTAACCTGCATTGAGTGTTCTGGAATACACAGAGAAATGGGTGTCCATATTTCTCGAATCCAGTCTTTGGAATTAGACAAATTAGGAACGTCTGAACTCTTGGTAAGTTCCTTTAATTTGGATTATTTTATTATTTTCTAGTCAGATGTTCTAGATACAGGTATCATTCAGGTGTATAATTTATTGTTAAAATTTTTCAAGGTATGTGTTTTGCAGAATGCTGTCTTCACATTTTTGTATCTGTCTTACATGAGGCTTTTTACTATTATGTGTTATTGATGCTTTTAACCATCTGTCACTTCTGATGTTAATTTCTGGAGGTTTTGCAGAATGAATATTGGCATTAGTGCCATCAGGATTTTGCCTCCCATTAGCTGATCTTGACCTTAAATCAGAGCAGCCCAAAATCTCATGTAATTAAAGAAAATGAAAGCTAATTTAACTTGACCAATGAGAATGACCATTCCTAATTTTGACAGAAAATTGTTGGGTGAATCTTTTAATTTTATGGAAGAAACCCTCTAGCATTAAACTTACTCAAGGAATTTGATGTGGCTACTAAAACTAAAACAAGAACCAACCAACCAAAAACGAAACAAGAAACAAAGAAAGAAAAAAACACAGTTACAGCAGGTTTATCTCCTCAACTGTGGTTGGTGTGTGAGAAGACACTTGTCACAGAAACTTTGTAGGGAAAACTGAGAGGAGATAAAAGGTAGTTCTGGATTTGTGTAGGTTTAACATTAGCACTGGAAGCATTTTTGAAATCTTGAGTCGGTTTTGAAGTTAGCAGTGGTTTAAATCAAATTTTACTAAGTGTGACTTTGCAGTAGGTCTGAGCTCCTTTCCAAAAGTAACTTCCTGATTAGTGTACTAGAACTGTTTCAGTGTTTATGCTGCTAGTTCCTCATTCTGTTCTTATGCTGGAGGTAGATTGTCTTCAAATACAGCAGCAGTGGCTGGGACGATAGGATTCACACTTAAAATTTTTAATTCTTTTCTAAGTGTAATCACTGTGCTTTTATTCTGCAATTTGTTGTATTCCATCTTTTAGCAATAGTGTGGAAAATGCACATTAATAGTCCAGGTTGTTGGATGTTTTATTTTGTTTTTCTTATTGCAGCTGGCCAAGAATGTAGGAAATACTAGTTTTAATGATATTATGGAAGGGAATTTACCCAGTCCTTCACCTAAACCCACTCCATCAAGTGATATGTAAGTTTACAATCTTTGAATTCTTTAATATTAAGTTTACTGTGGAATATATATGTGATGTAAAATGTGTTAAAGAGTAACCAATCCAGAGGAGAGCTGGGACAGCAGAAGAAAGGGATTTCTTACTCCACCTGTGGGGTTTCTTAGAAGTACAGTCTTTTGTCATGCAGTCACATTGAAACTACAGCTTCTTGGTGTAGAAAACTTCAGGTTTGGGTTTCAAGATTCATTATTTTGAATCTTGAGAGGTTTTGAGTTTTGTAGCATCTCCTCTGGTGAGAGACACAGTTGGACTAAATGACACCAGCTTCAGGTTCTGTCTTGAGATAGAGTTGAGCCTTTTCTTCCTTTCCTTGGTGTTGGAGATGCACAAAGGACATCACATATATTGTTTTGCCACAGAAGGCTTTTTAAGCTATTAATGCTGCTTTCTAGCTCATTAAGTATTTTTCTTTTATCCTCTTTTTAGCATCTTTTTCATACTTGTCCTTTTTTAACAGATTGACGTGTTCCCATGAGAAATCACATTTCAGGCTTTGTTTTTTCTTTGGTCTTAGTCCTCAGATTCAGAGTACTTTTTGTATGTAACAAGAAGGCAGGATAAAATTGAATATGTACCTTGGTTTTGGGCTTATTTGCAAGACAGACATGCATTATAAAGTCTTTATCAATAGTTTTCTTCTGCCCTGCTCAGCTCCTGAATTAGGCAAGGTGAGTTTAAATTTAAGTCATTGACCCATTTTTCTAAGTATTTCTAAACCAAGCTCTATTTTCACACCCACAGGACTGCACGTAAAGAATTTATCACTGCTAAATATGTAGATCATAAGTTCTCCAGGAAGACTTGTGCATCTGCAGCAGCTAAACTGAGTGAATTACTTGAGGCTGTCAAATCCAGGGATTTACTTGCACTAATTCAAGTCTATGCAGAGGGGGTAGAGCTAATGGAGCCACTGTTAGAGCCTGGACAGGTAAGCTTATCAGGTAAACAAAGCAGAATATTTTAAGTAATGTGTATTTGTAAAATGTCTGGGACTGTAGCTGCTCTCTTAGATGCTAAAATAAGAGAAGTAACAGATTAAAATGATAGGGTTTTCTTTTTTTCCTTCATGTATCCTCCTTTTGGGGAGGGAAGAAGATGGATCACTTGTCATCAAATCCTCTGAAGGACTGTGAAATGTAATAGTAGCATCATGCTGTTCTGGGGCAGCTATTGAACAGCACCTGTTCTGCAGTGTGTTTCTTTAGGATAAGGCCTAGAGAAAGAGAGGGCTTGTCTTGATAACCCTGGCTCACCTGATACCACAGACAATATCAGATCTGCTTTTGAAGTAGATGCTGAAAGAACACACTAATGACTGTACACAAGTCTCTGTTTCTCTGAGGAAAGAAAATACGATGCCTTCACAGCTTCTGATGAAACATTTACAGAAGTACAATTTCTGTCAACCAGGAAGACAGATTTGTTTATTAATTTTAAAAAACTTCTGAATAGTTGATCTGCCTTCTAAAGTCAGTAACAGCTTTTTGGAAAAATCAGTCCAGGTTGACCTGGAGCATCAGTGTAGAAAAAAGCACAGTGTGTAGCATTTCTATAGGCAACTGCTGCTGTGTAACCAGTTGGTCAGCAGTGTTTTCTCCCATTACTTTTGGACAGAACTTGGAGTGATCTCAGAGAATGTTTTCAACAAGTTCTGTGGAAATAGCTCCCTTGGCAAAGGGCAGGGTGCCTGTCTGTATCGAGTGGAGGGAGTTCAGTATAGTCTCAGCACTTGAAATATCACAGAGTGCTTGGCATGGAAACACATTACAAATTCTGTGTCTACAAGGTGAACTTTCTATATTTATCATCCTTAGCAGTTACCACAAAATTAGCATTTCTCAGCTGGTACAGTCGATACCTAGAAAGGTGTGAGCACCAACTGAAATGTGGGCTGCAGTTAAGACATTTATGCACTGTAAATTCTCTGATGTTTAATAAGTCTTTTTAGTTAAAGTTGTGATTTAAGTATGTGTACTATAATATATTTTTAATGCCCCTTTTGATCAGTAGGAGTTAATGAGAACGGGTTTTAGATTAATCCTCATCAACTTTGAAACTGAATTAAACAGAACTTATATTGTCAATTAAATGCATAAATGCTCGTGTTATATGTATAGAAAATAAAGTGTTGTTCTGTTTAAATTCATGAGGAGAAGCCCTGTATCTGGGAAGGAATAACCCCATGCACTCGTATATGCTAGGCACTATTCAGCTGGAAAGCAGCTTGGCAGGAAAAGGCCTGGGGGCCCTGGTGGACACCACACTGGTATAATACAACAGTGTGCCTCTGCGGCAACAAAGCCAATGGTATTATAGACTGCAGTAGGCAAAGTACTGCCAGCAGGTTGATGGCAGTGATCCTTCCCCTCTACTCAGTGCTGGTTAGGCCATAGCTGGAGGGTACTGGGTCCAGTTCTAGGCTCCCTAGTACAAGAGAGACTTTGATGTACTGGAGAGAACACAACGAAGGGCCACAGAGATGTTTAGAGGACATGATATATGAGGAAAGGCTGAGATATCTGTGACCTTTCAGACTTCAGAAGAGAAGGCTCAGGAAGATCTTATCCATATATATAGGGAAGGTATAAAGAAGACAAAGCCAGGCTTATTTCAGTGGTTCCCAGTGGCAGGACCACAGACAGTGGGCATAGTTTGAAACAGGATATTCCCTCTGAACAAGGGGAAAGTTTCTTATTATGAAGGTAACTAAGCACTGACATGGGTTGCTCAGGAAGGTTGCAGAGTCCCCCAGCCTTGGAGAGATACTCCAGAGTCATGGGCATGGTCCTGGGGAACTGGCTTTAGGTGGCCCTGCTTGTGGAGGGAGGTGGGACCAGATGTCCTCCACAGGTCCTTTCCAACTTCAACCACTCTGTGATTCTGTGAGGGATTTAATGTAGGTAGGACTGTGATTTTGATGTGGATTTTCCCAGGTTTTGTAGGAAATAGTGTTGTTGGATATGCTTGGTGCTCACCAAGGTGTCATAAAGCAACAAATACTTGAACTCACTCTATTCCTTGACAGGATCCCTTGTAGTTGCTAGTAGCTAAAATGGTTAAAGGCTCTTCAGGATTGTTCTATCCATCTGGGAAAAAGAAGACTGGTTTTGAGGAACCTGTGATGTCAAAGTGTGATGCTGTTTCCTTTGAAGCACATGATGTCTTTTAAGGATCCAGAAAGGCAATAACTGTTTTCATCATAATTTCCTAATAACATTTTTCTTTTGAAAGACTTGTAAAAGACTAATTGACATATATCTTGTAGGTCTGATATTACAGGCTTTGCAGAAATAAGACACAAAAATCTAACTTCTATTTGTGTGTGTTTAGGAGCCAGGTGAAACAGCACTTCATTTAGCAGTCCGGACTGCTGACCAAACCTCTCTCCATCTGGTTGACTTCCTTGTACAAAACTGGTATGGATTGATTTTCATTACGTATGAAAAATGTATATGTTCAAAGCTACCCATGCAGAGCTTTGGACAGTGTTCGCTTATCACTTACATGCTCCTTAGATATGCTTCAAAAGAACATAATTTTAGTACCTTTGAGTTGACCCTTATGCTCCTAAGTGTGGACAGAAGTGTAGGTTAAAACATGGAAAGCAGTTATAAAAATAGGATGAAAGGGAAAATTTATGTAAAGCAAAAGAGATCAGTGGTTTATAGCACATTGTTATGAAGCAATTCAGATGAATAGTTCAGGTAAAGATGTGACAAACATTCCGAATACAGGACACATACAAAGAAATTGTAAGAGTGGAAAGCAAGGATGTGTCTCATAAATTTATGAGTAGAAGCTAGACTGACTTCAAAAAGGGTGTTGTAGTGGTTAATAAAGTGTATTAAAGTTATTGACAGCCTGATCTTCTTAACTACTAATTTTCAACATGTAGGCGATTGGCTGAGCTCTTCTTTGTTGTCAAGAGATGTGTTCACAGAAGTGAAAAATCTTAATGAAAACACTTAAAAAATCAAATGGTACAACATAATTTTTCATATGGGTCACAACATAGTTAAACGTTAGCTGAAATTAATTCCAATCCACCTCTCCAGTATACTGTGAAGCAAAGGAAGTGGCAGTCACTTGCTGTGTCAGGTGGTGGGTTTTGGAGAATGAGGAGAGGAACACTGAGGAAGCACAGAAGACTCATCACAACTCCTCGGGAGTCCTTGCTGTTGAAGTGCAGTCAGTGAATACTTGGTTCTTTTCCTTTCCCTCTCTAAATAGTTTATGTAGCATTGTCTTAGGGAGTGTTAGAAGGTTTGGTCTTTGATAACAGCACAGACTTGAAATCCATGTTCCTGACACCATCTCTTGGGTTCTATGGACTAGCTGTTTAGCCTTCACTTTAACTTATTCTACTGCTACTCCCTCATGTTAAATGGAGTGCTGACTATTGTAGGAGTGTTCTTAAAGTAAAATATTTTTACAGTAAAAAATAAGCTATTAATATTCACAAGCTGAGGTCAGAATTTTAAAGCTTTTAAAAGCCTAAATTACTATTCTGAGCAATATTAAAGGATTTGTTATTTTGGATTGTTATGTAAAATTACTTTGTTTTGTGTGAAGAAACTATGAAGCTTCATAACATCAGGGACTGTAGCGATAGGACAAGGGTGGTAGGTTTTAACTTAAACAGGGGAAGTTCAGGTTAGATATAAGGAAGAAGTTCTTTACTGTGAGGACAGTGAGGTACTGGAATGGGTTGCCCAAGGAAGTGGTAAATGCTCCGTCTCTGTCAATGTTCAAGGCTCGGTTGGACAGAGCCTTGAGTGACATGGGCTGGTGTGAGGTGTCCCTGCCCATGGCAGTGGGGTTGGAACTGGATGATCTTAAGGTCCTTTCCAACCCAAACCATTCTGTGATTCTATGATTCTATAACTATCATCCTTTATGTGTTTTTGTCAGCTGTCTTGTAGTTTTGTCTCAATCTCAAATTTAAGAGCATCTTTACATCCATATGGGCTCTGCACTTACTGTTCAGTGTGGGTAATACTGAGTGAAAGTGAAGCTGTCATTTTCTGAGCTTTTCATTTTTATAAATGTATTAAATTGATCTCAGTATGTCATGACTTTTTTCAAGAAACCTTGTTTCAGAAATTGAAAATGGAAAGAGAGAACAGTTTTTAAAAGCCCTGTGAACCCCTTTGCACAGCTTGTCTTTCCCAGTTTGTATCCTTCCATTCCTTCTTATGACACTCTTATGCATCCTCACAGCCACCCTCTTTGTAGTTCCTTGAACTTGAAGTGTGGGACTTACTAGCGTGTTCTAAGTGTATCAGAATGATTTTTCACATATTTTTAATTGAGCTAATTTAACATGTGTTAAAAAGAAATGCCAGTAAAGCGGAGGGTGAAAACCAACTGCCATGACCTTACAGAGGATTAGGTTTGAATCTCTGAGTTTCAGGTTTGTTGTTTGGTTTTTCAATGAACACTTGTAGATGCTCAGTCCTTGTCAACCGCAGCTCAGGAATTTCCAGTGTGCTTGGAACTATTCTTACTGGTCCTTGAAAGTAATGTTTAACTTGAAAAATATTTCTTTCTCTTTCTACTCCATATTTGTCCCATAAAGTATTAATGCATTTATTGCTGCTAGGGATGCTTGCTCTGAAACGAACAGCACAGCACACTAGATGTCTCTTGATTATTTCTTCTTTTGTGTTTAGTGGAAACCTGGATAAGCAGACAGCGCTGGGCAATACAGTTCTACACTACTGCAGTATGTATAATAAGCCTGAGTGTTTGAAATTGCTTTTGAGGGGGAAGCCAACTATCGATGTAGGTAAGTTCAATATTTAAAGCTAGGATAAAAAGGTTTACTAACATTTCTTCCTATTATTTTAGCCACATCTGTGTTAGGAGATGGCAACTTTACCACCAACGAGCCTAAAGGAAGTGTTCAGTTAAGAAATGGAACTTAAATTCTTAGAAGATAATAGTGGCAAACATTTTCTCGTATAAAAGACTAATGGTAAAACCTAGCTTTCCTGATGCTTAGTTTTCTGATGCATCATAAACAGCCTGGAATTTATGTTTCTTGTTTATATTGTAAAATTCATCTACTACTTGTATGTTATAATGCTTTGAATGGCTGCTCATGTTAATTGCACTTCAGGCATATGTGGGCTTTCTGTACACAACAGTTAATTCTTCTTTTAATATTAATGTCAGTTGGCACTGTGGCTTCACCCAGAGGGCCCCAGCCACCACTGTAGGTGATTAAGGAAGGGATTAGCTATTTCAGCAGCATTTCTCCCTCTGTTTTGCAATCCACGTGTGTGCAGTAGGTGTAACACTTGCCCTACCTAAACCAGTCAATTTTTCATCATGGCTTAGCAAAAGCTAATTAA
Organism: Melopsittacus undulatus; assembly: GCF_012275295.1. NCBI lineage: Eukaryota > Metazoa > Chordata > Aves > Psittaciformes > Psittaculidae > Melopsittacus > Melopsittacus undulatus. The sequence goes on from NC_047527.1 coordinate 9,855,038, forward strand.
AAATAAAATCACTGTAAGCTGTTTGCTTACACTTAGGATAATCTCTTGTTTAATAGATGCTCTCCTTTCCCTGCCATATTTTGAATTAAGAAGGTATTCCATGAATCCAGGCTCAGGAGCGAAGTTTCATCAGCATGTCTATGAAACATTTTGTCAGTTCTTGGTATAGGAGGACAGCTTTATGAACAGTGGGTGCAAACTGAAGAGGATAAACTTCTATTTTTTTACCTTTTCACTCATTGCCATCATTTTCCTCCTCTGGCCTCTAAAAAAGCTTTGCACAAATTTAAGTTCATAGCTTGGTGGCAGAAATCGCTGGTTCCTTGCCTTTCTTATACATCCTTAGAATACTTTCTAATATTACCATAAGTCAAAGGATTTGTTGTAACCTTTTTTAACAGATACATCCCTCATTAAGAAAAAGGAAAAGCTGTCTGAACAAGCTTAAGCATGCCTGTTCCATTGAACTCTCTCCTAGGTAGATGACAAAAGAGTGTTTGTACCTTTTTCAGTTCTATTTTTTGTTGGGGATTGTTTTGTTTCATTTTTATGCTCTCACTTAGGAACTGCATATCTTCTCTCGGACTTGAACCATCAGGTTTATACTTAAAGATTGAAAGTCTGGAATTGGCTGGTCTCTTAAGTACTCTGTGTGCTCAGTGCAGCTAAATACTGTATTTTCATTCCTTTCATATTAAAACTGAACCATCCTGGATCTTTCTATAAGGAGCCCTCCTTCTAGGGATCTTAATCCTTTCAAATTCATAGGCCTTTCTATGAGGCCTTGTATTTTCTACATAGGCTTTGTATTTTCTAGAATTCACGACTGGCATTCTGTGTGTAATGTTACAGATAGACGTATTTCCTTATGAGACCTCAGTTTGACTGTTTTCAGTTCCCAGTCACAGAAACTCTTTCCAAACCCAATGTGATGTGGATCATACTCTGCTCCAGCTCCATGGCATTCACTGCTATACTGTCAGACTAAATTTTACCTAGGGTTTGTCCACATCTGGTTGGGATGTGGGGTTTGATCTTTTCTTGAGACTTGCTACTGAGCATCTAGGAAGGATCCCATTAGGTGTTGTGCCAGAGGACCTTCAGAGTGCTCACAGACCACCTTCTTTCTGATCAGGCCTTATTTGAAAAGGCAAAGCATTTTACAGCTTTTAAAAAGAGGAAATTGCTAAGGGGTTTTAAAATTATTCTTGTCCAAATGTCATCTTAGAATAGGATTTCTGTCTTCAAATTCAGGCTTCAAACCACTACATACTAATCAAAGTAAAAGGTGCTTGGATTAACATTTACTGGTTTTTTAAATCTTAAAATAGTTTTCTTTTATAAGCTTATAAAGCTTTGCTTTTCCTGCTTATTCACATAAGGGTTTTACTGACAAAGGAGTTGAGTGGAGAATGACCACATTTCTTTATATTCTCTGCTAGGATGGTTAGGAGGCATTTGGGAAGTGTCCCAGCAGATGCTGCTGATCAGAAAGAACCTGATGATACATGAAACACATGAGCACTTAGAGTAGAATCTTAAAGAGCTGCAGCTGCTATAAAGTAAATAGATGGTCTTGATCACTTTTAGATGTTACTCTGCTAAAAATGCTGAAACTTATTGAATTGAGTCTTTAATCATCTCAAAGAACCCTCTCTTGTTTTATTGTTAATTTTGTAGTCAACCAAGCTGGAGAGACTGCTCTGGACACGGCAAAAAGAGTGAAGGCTGTCCAGTGTGAGGAACTGGTAAGAACCGGGATGGGGAAGATGGATGGGGCATGTTTGTATGTTTAAAGATGTGGTCTATTGAAGATGGCATTGCTGCTGTATGTCAGACTCTATTGCTGTGTGCTAGGCTGAAGGTCCTACCATAGATTAATATTTTCTAACTTCAAAACACAAGAGTCGTTTTCTTTGTGAGAGTTTATGATCTTACTTGTGTTGGAAGTACTTAGTTATTTCAACCAGACCTTAAATACTTGGAAGTCTAGTTGTCACAGAACCAATAAATTGAGGCTAAACTAAACTTATTGTTCAAACTCAATTAAAGCTCTACCAACATTAACTACAGATTTGGAATTTCACATGGATTCGTCACTGCACTGCTGACTCTTAAACTTTATGGCAAGTGATCCAAAATGTGCAATCACTCACCTAAAAGGGAGAGCTCTACCTTGAGGAGTTCCCTTGGCCAGCATCCTGACCTAAAGGGAGGGTCCCTGACTGCAGCCAACGCTGCTCCAAGGAGGAGCAACTCCAAATGGCTGCCCAAGGGGCTCCATTGCTGCCCTGGTTGGATCTGAGCTGTTGTCAGATGTGGTCTTGTACAGCCGTAGGTTCAGGAACCAACTTCCTGCCCCTGCACCCACCAACCAGCACCATGTGTGTGGAAAAAGAGCTGTGCACCTGGGAGTTCTCCTGAGATCTTGTCTGTGAGAACAAGCTTCTGCAGGCTTTGATCAGGGCTTTGTTTGGGCTTTTGTACCTGCCAAACAGGTATTTGAATACCAATTCTAGGACATTTGGGCTTCATCACCTTAGATGTTCTTCTTAGAGGCGTTTCTATGAGAAGTACAGAACAACCTCTGAAATTCAAATCTGTTAAGACCTTTGAAGTCCTTTAGATCCTTTTGGTCTGGATTTTTCTTTGGCTTTTCCTGCTTTGGCTTTTCCCAGATGACTTAACAGGGCAGATAGTTCAGAGATGGTGAAAGTCATCTTACAAGCAGAACTGAAACAACTTGAAATTAAAAACCTCACAGGTGGTAGAGAAAGAGGCAAAAGTGTAATGTCTGGAAGTAAGGGTATCAGAAAATGTAGAACACCAGCTTCTGTTGGACTTTGTCTCCGTACTGAACATGATCAGAGCAAAAGCATTCTGGAATTCTGAGAACATTTAAGGAATGTTAACAGATGCCACTCAAGAAACCTATTGGCATTCAGGAACTAAAGGTGTTAAAGGATTTTCTCAGGTACGCTTTTGAAGCAGTTAGCCAAGAATATGGATTCTACATCAGACTAAGGAGCTTGTTTGTTCTTAGCCCTCTAAAGTGCCTCTCACCAGCATGCATTTAGTAGGCAAGTGAGTTTAAGTACTACCAAGGGATTAAGAAGTCTAAGCAGTCTAAGTGATTTCACATTCAACACAGAACCAGAAGATTTTACAAAACAGCTGCCATTTGCTGCTTAATTCTGTGTCTCAGAACAGTTTTGCTTCATTTTGATGAACCAAGGAGGATATCTACTTTTGCTCTGCAGCTGGTAATTTTAATACCTTTCATTTGACAATTGAAAGTTCTTGTCATGTATTAAGCAATTATTTCAAAATAAGAGAGCTTGTCCTTCAGAAATCATAATAATTTTCCATATTTCTGTGGATGCAAGTCAACCTTTTGCTATGGTTGACAAGGTGGTGCTCTCACTGCCTTCTCAATTACTCCCATGTCTGCTGTGTAAGTAAGTACACTGTTTCCAGTGTTCTGACTGTTTCTACTGTTGCCAGTGTTTCTGTCAGTGAAAACCAGATCAGCCATACAACATACAATTGGTATGGATTGCTTTTTTCTTTACAGTTTATATTTAATACAATAGAATCTGCTGTTAATGTGGACCAACTGATTGTGCTGTAGAATAAAAAAAGTGGATGTGATCAGCGAGCTTACCTAGCAGCTAATAGTTTCAATTATTATAATCAAAATTCTGGGAACACCTCACTGGTTATAAGAACATAGAGCTGCTGGAGAAAGTCCAGAGGAGGCCATGACAATGATAAAGGGGGCTGAAGCATCACCCATTCAAACATAGGCTGGGAAAATTCAGGCTGTTCAGCCTGGAGAAGAGAAGGCTGTGTGAAGACCTCATAGCAGACTTCCAGTATCTGAAGGGGGCCTATAGGGATGCTGGAGAGGGACTCTTCATCAAGGACTGTAGCGATAAGACAAGGGGTAACGGGTTAAAACTTAAATGGGGGAAGTTTAGATTGGATGTAATGAAGTAGTTCTTTACTGTAAGGGTGGTGAGGCACTGGAATGGGTTGCCCAAGGAAGTTGTGAATGCTCCATCCCTGACAGTGTTCAAGGCCAGGTTGGGCAGAACCTTGGGTGACGTGGTCTAGTGTGATGCATCCCTGCCCATGGCAGGGGGTTGGAACTTGATAATCTTAAGGTCCTTTCCAACCCAAACCATTCCATGATTCTATGATTGTTGCGATTAACTGCAATAGAGCATTTTCTTTTTTTTCTTCTTTTCCACTTGTAAACAGAAAAATTATTCCTGCATTTTTCTCAAAAGAGAAAAGATAAGGTTAAGAGTAAAATCATCATATGAGTGATCGTACTGTTTGCCGTGGCCAATGAAATCTGCAAAATAAATAGCTGGATGTTTGCAGTATGGTAGATGTACAAAGCAAATTTCTCTTACATAGCTGGAGTCTTGATTGTATAATTCAATTTCAGCTCAAGTGAACTCATGAATACTTATATAATGGATGGAAAATAATTTGTTCCAAATTTTATTTCAGGAAAACGGTTAAAGGCTCTCCTGAATCAAGCAGTACCAAATAGATGACATTTCAAAGATCTTAGACTCATAGAAATGATAATGGGAAATCTAAGTATTAAGAAAGAAAATTTATCTTCTCAGAATAACCATGAACCACAGTTTTCTGGGGTTTGCTGATCATTAAAGTAGTGGGTTTTTAAAGAATATGAGTCCATTATTTGAAGTGGCAAAGTAGAGGAATTTTGTGCTTAGGACACATTGGCCTCATCCAGTGAGGGAGGGATGTATTTAACTGAAGGGTAAATACCCTTTATTTCTATTCAACACAAGGGCTGTGACTTTGGAGGGATAATCTCCGTATGTACCAGAACTTATAAGTAGGTTCTGCCTTCCCTTCTTGGAAAAGAGGGCTCCAAGTGCATTTCTGCTTTTGTGCCTGTACCTTCTCTTCTTGTCATGTAGTCAAACGCTTGTCAAACGTGGCAACTGCTACCCATTTGGAGAAACTTTTCTCTTCTGCCTTTTGGCTGATTCTCTATACCTCAAATAAATGAAGGATGTTAATGTGTGATTTGCCCTGAAGTTGGGTTTTTTTTAATGTCAGGAAAAGTTTTCAACTTCTAAATATTTCAGCTCATCGCTTGCTGATACAAAACTTCCCTGACACCAAAGGAACAGCAAATATTTTAACAAGAACTGTTCTTTCTTTCAGCTTTCTCAAGCCAAGGCAGGAAAGTTAAACCCACACGTCCACGTAGAGTACGAATGGAATCTTCGGCAGGAAGAGATCGATGAAAGTGATGATGACTTAGATGATAAAGTAAGTGGGGAATTTGCACAAAACCTGACAATTTCTGTTCTGTGGACGTGAATGGAAATCACAGACCCACTTGAATATTTTTTTCCTTACAGATTCTATTACATGGGGCAAAAGCTAGTTTTGAGGCTCACATTAAAGATTGCAAAAGTGCTTTTTTGATTCGGCTTTGTCAACCTAATCATTAATGGACTTCAGCTTTAGAGGTTTTGCTTTGACAAGACATACAATTTAATCTAAGTCAGTAAATGTAGATTACTTAATACTTTGCCATTTTATCCCCTTCTGCATTGTGGGTTGTTAATTTTTAGCTGGAGGAAATCCGAAGCTTCCATATTTATTTTTTCCATAAATTAATAAAGCTGAGTTCTTGAATAAATAGCTCTATTTTTCAAAAACTGCTGTGCACTTTAGTTCTGATTAAGAAGTAACGGAAAGACAAAACTTGAGGGCACAGGATAATTGCCACCCTAGAATGTGTGAAAACTTAGCCTCTGTGCCCTACTTTAGCAAGTCAGTTAATTACTCTGTGCTCTGTTTCTGTAATAAATGCGAGTACTCCTCTCCTATTTCTCTATATCTCTATAGACACCTCTGTATCTCTGGGTGCTGTAGAAAGGAAATGTGGTCAACTTTTCATTTTCTGTGACACATGAGACTGAAACATTCAGAAACCAAAATGATTTACATGTCCTCAAGGACAGGAGAGAACAAAATGATTATCTGTGCAAGAAGCCTCCTGAGGATAACAAATGCTGTATGGGAGATAATAGCCTGAACCAGAGCTGCAGTAAAACAGATCGTGCTCCATATACAGCCATTAACATGCAGCAGTTAAAAATTGCTGTGTGAAATTTCTTCAAAGAGCAATTAGATACGTTTGAAAGAGATGTACCATTGAATATATTGCTAGTTCAGTCAACAGATAACTCTGCTGTGCCAAAAGAGGTTGTTTTTAATATGCATCAGTGGGATAATATACTTGATCTTTGAGATAACTGGTGTGAGTAAAGAACTATTTGAACTGAAAAATTTTTCTTATACTCTTAACAACTTTACTAGGCTTTTATTGGTATATTATTTATTATATTATTATTGTGTATTTTCTTTAAGAATAAATCTAACTTTGTGTACATGATGATGTGTTGATGCTACAATCTTTATTTTTCATTTAGAGGAGAGAATCACTAAAGAGGAGGGATTCGGGCTTATTGGTCCACTAAAGAAAGAAATTATGCTTGGTTCATGCTTTGTTAACTTTTCTCCCAAACACATTAACTATATTTACTGGTTGCACCTGTATAATGCATTCATTTTTCTGTTCACAGCCTAGCCCCATAAAAAAAGAAAGATCTCCAAGACCCCAAAGTTTCTGTCACTCTTCGAGCATTTCTCCTCAAGAGAAAATGACTCATCCTGCATTTAGCACTCCCAGAGACAAGCAAAGACTCTCCTATGGAGCTTTTACCAATCAGATCTTCGCTTCTACAAGCACAGATTCACCCACCTCTCCAACTGCCGACGCTCCTCCTCTTCCTCCTAGAAATGCAGGCAAAGGTAAGTCTGTCTCCAAAGTCTGTCTAGGGTTGCAAGCAGTAATTTTTCCACAGTTGTCCTTCCTTTAGCCAGGTACGTTACAGTTTCAAGATATAGCATAGTTTTTCTTATTACATTGATGCAGTAATCCAATACAATGCATGTTCAGAACTTAAAATGTCCCTCCCCCTTTTTTTAATGGTCTCATAACTGTGCATGACTAGGTGAAAAAATAAAGTAATTCTCTGTTAAATAAAATCTGGTTCATTTTCCTGTAGAAATTTTGTTCATATTTAGGAGAAGCGTTTTTAAGCATTTATAGTATTTACAGTAACAAAAATACAAGTAATATGGAAGAGGTGCTGGTGGGTAGTGCTATAGGGATGTGATGTGTCGAGTCTGGCAGAGGGGGTGAAGACTTTAGAAGAGGTATAAGAAGGCTTCCTCTCCTTGCAGTCAGACTCTGTGGATAAAGACAAATACCAGAATGACCTGTGAAGTACTGAGCAGGTTGGTACTGAACTTCCTTCCCTCTCAGTGCATCAAGGATCCTCTTCCACTCTGGTGCTATAGGGGCATAAGGAAGGGCAGAGAAAATATCGACAAATTGTTAACAAGTCACTTAGGCACTGAAGATCTAAATCAGACATCACCCATTCTTCCGTGAGTGAAACAACTATTTTGCTCTTGTAGAAGTATCTGTGAGGAAAGTTTGTGCTACAATTCAAGCAATCTACATTTAGCTGAAATTAATGGGATGCTTCTTAGTAATGACACTCTTGGTAGCCCTTGAAAGGGAAGAGAACTTATTTCCTTATGAGGCTTACTCTTGTAGTAAGTATATGGTGGTTCTTTGACCTTAAACTTCAAATTTAGATGATGTATTTATGAAAAAAAATGTTACTTTAATTCGTACAAATCAACATTTTTGAAGGAAAAAAACCCTCTTAATTTTTCACCTTTTGTACATATTTAATTTAGAAATAGCCAAATTATGTTTTTTACAGCAGATTTGTTAGAGAAAACTTGAGTTGTGAAGGCTAAAGCATCATTAAATGTTTCAGCATTTATGCTGATGCTCCCCTTTTGTAGCACTAGGATGACTTTATGCTTCATTTCCTCAACTGGTAGTTAACTTTGGTTTAAAATTAAGAAATACTCTCTCTAAAATGTGAGAAATGGACAGAACAGAGTGTATTGGCATCAGATGTCTGCTTTTACATGTTCAGGTGCTGTGCTTAAGAATTACAGTTCCACCGTCAGTTTTCGTCATGTACTGACAACTTTCAAATTCCCCTGGTGCTCTTTGTTAAACATGTCTGTTTTCCATTAGGAGGCAAAGGGATTTTGCCAGGGTATGCATTTTCACTTGAGAGTTCATAGCCTATGTCTCTTTATATCAGTTTCGCTGGGGACTCAGTTGCATCCCTTGTAACTTTACAATGTTGGCTTTCCTATTGGCATTACAATGTTCTGTTTCCTTCCTCCTCATTATCTTTTCCTATGCTCTAACAGTCTGCTACTGATTGTGCATTGTCAGGCACAGTATATTGTCTTAGGTTCAGTCTGACCTAGGATAACTTCTTTTTGTCATAAAGTTGCAAGACTTGGAGAGTAATCACAAATCCCATTTTGATAAGAAGGTCATGAGCTTTGTGCCTTGTATCTATACACTGCTTAGTATATTGAAGCTTTCAATGGATTATAATGAACTTTATTTCTTTGGCATTGTATAGTGTAGTTCTCATTGCCTTTCTCCAGGAAGAGTAATATTTACATGCTTATTTCATGCTAAGTGTGCATTCGAGTTTTAGAAACATTAGGCATATTCCTAGGCGTTCCTGCAAGGTCCTGGATGAGTGAATCGACACAAGATCAAAGCTACTCGGAAAGAAATGAAGCACTGAGTTCTTGTGTGTTTTCATGTCAAGAATTACACAAAGGGAATACTTATATTACAACAATATAACATGATATTATCACAAAATACAGAGAACTGTTGACTTCTAAAGTAGCATTAACTGCTTCATCAGAGTGGAAAATGCCAGATTTGCACTGTAAGATTGAAAGGTTAAATGTCACTAGGCTTCTCTGCTTCAAATATGGCAAAATTTTGACAGTCTGAGACTGATACTGGGGTTTTGGTTGATTTTCATTCGATAATATTGTAAAGTATTTAATCCTTTTTAGAAGTTTCCATTAAATATATGCCTGCATTACAGGAGTAATTAACACTCAAAAGGACAGGGCAACAAGGTGACATGCTTAGAATAATTCATCAGTGTGGAAAAGTCACTCCAGACACATCATTGCAGATGTACTTATGCTTCACTATAAACTCTGCTACACCTGGTTATCTCCCCCACTTCTAGCTCCCAAGTAAAAGAAGCAGAGACTCTACTTCCATAAGACACTGGTGATGCATCTTAATTTTGAAACAGTCTGACTTGATTTTGTTTCTGTAGGAAAAAATAATCCTTTAGGAATTATCTGCTCTTTTGAGATTAGTAGTAATTAGGATATAACCCTTACATCAAAGTCTAACATGCAAGCTTACTTACCAAATCCTGTCTGTTGTTCATTTTAATAGCTACCTATTTGATCTAAGATCACATGAAAACACAATAATGTATTTTGCACTAAGTTCCCTAAATATCAAGAGTAAAAACAGCATTGAATCTATAATTCAGTTTAAGCTTCTGTCCTCAGATATAACCTGATCTTTGTCACTCTCTTCTATGAAGCCCCAGCAGATACCATGGGTCCCTGCTAGAACATGGAGACAGTCACAGTCTGTAGGGAGGGACAGCTGATGGGATCTTATTTTAGAAAGAGGCAGAGGAATTTAAAGTTTCATGGGTTTTATCTTTTGAGGCATATAGATAAAACTCTTTTCCAAAACACATTGTATGTTTAAACAAAACCACCTCACTTTAGCCCTCTGTAAGCTGGTTTCATTCGCTGAATGAACATGAAGTTCCTTAGTAAACAGGTTCTATAGTGTTTACTGAGATGCCACAGTGGGCTGGGAGCCATCAAGTCTGGACTTTGTATTGGGTAAAGGTAAGTTTGTTGGAGAATGTGTATATATAGATCCCTAAAATGCTGGAATGTCTGCTACAGATTTACTTAATCCAAATAGAATGAAGAGTACAGAATGAGTGCAGTAGCTGCATAAGTCAACCACTGTTTGCCTTCTCCAGTAGTTCCACTCAGCTTATTCAGGTTCAGCTTATTATCAATCCAGTCTTTAGTCTGTAGCATTGTAAAAATCATCAGTCTTTCCAGTTTACACCTGCATTATGACTGCAGACATCTAGCAGGTCTTCTGCTTTAAAACCCCCAAAATACCAATATTGGTGTGGTTGCATGACTCAACACAGCAGCAAAATAAACTTTGCAAAATAAACTAAAATAAAACACCGTAAATCCAAAGTGAAGGCAATGTTGCTAACTAGTTTTGTAGAAGTTAGGCAGTCTACGGCAGGTTTCCTTAATTTGCACAGAAAGTGAATTACTTTGTAATGGTTCTGCCTATTTTTTAGTACGGGATGACTATGGAGGTCAAGGATCAGTTTGATGTCATGAAGTTAAGCTTGGTGACTTACATGTTTGCATATTTTACACTCTTTTTCACAGCTGTGATGTTAGGTACGTAAACCCAAAGGCGTTTGTGCTTCCAGTCCACTGCCACTGCAGATACCACGTCATATAATCTGCTTCTCACTTGATCAGATTAAATTCCTAACCAAATTTGCTTATTTACCTTTACTAGTAACTTCTAGAAGCTGTGTGACTACATTGCTCACAGGACTAGAAATCTTCTCAAATCCATGATATTACTTTGTTCATGTACCAATATTGTCATTTAGCTTCGGTGTTTTTTCTGTCATTGTATCTGTATCAAGGCATGACCTGGATGGAGAGCAGTCATGCAGATCTCCTTTTCTGTTTTGTTAGATAAACCAAGCATATTTCACCTTTTCTGAGAGACGAATATTTGCATTCTCCTGTCATTCAAGTCGTCCTTTCATCATACTAGCCTTTCTCTGTACCTGTGCTGTTTAAATCAGCTTTCTTAAATACAAGTGACTAGAAACATAGACAGCATTAAAACCTTGCTGTTAGTGCTGGAAAGACTACATCAAAACTTCCTTTCTCCTATTTTTTTTATTATTCCATCATATTATAGCGTATCAGGCATTACACAGTCTCTAGTACCATTTTCAACTGGAGTCCTTGATTTATAGAACAAATGCTTCCTTAGTATGGAATTTTAACATTATCCACAATACTGCTCTATTTAATCTCATTTCCATTACCTCAGCCTTTAAGGTTGTCCAGTTTCTTCTCTTTTATATTAGTGCATCAACACAAAATACAGCATTCCTTTACCTGAAGTCTGAGTTTTTCTAACAGGTCATTTTTCAGCATTTTATTATAGAATGTACTGCAAATGCTGTTGTTGAATTGATGTATATTCTTAGCTTTCTTTTTCAGAGTGATCATGGTAATTTTTTCTTTATGACCTTCTTTTCAGTCCTGAAAATGTGATGCGAAATAAGACAAACTGAGGAAAGCTTTTAGTAATACCTGCAAAAACATCACTCATAAGAGCTTTAAGAATAACAACACTTGTCAATGAAGATTCTACTTTTAATATATACTTGCTTTCCTTTGCAGTTCCTGTTCTACCATTAACTGGAATAATGGTTCTACCATATCTCTCATTAAGTGGTAAAAAAAATACAAATGTGAGGTTTTGCACCCTAAGCGCACCATTTCTTGAGTGGATGGCAACAGCTTTGCATGGTCTCACAACTACACAATTTAATAGATACTATACTAACTGCACAACAGCTGAAGGGCAACACACTGTTAACGGTGGAGCTTTTCCCTTTACTTACCTTAGTACAATAAATTTGAGATTATTTGGTCTATCTACACATGAAAGTGTGATCCTTGCAATATGAAAAAGTGATAAAAGATGACAACAGTTTGCACTGAAAGCCAACAGTTCCCAGCTAACTGTAGAGAGCCCAGTGGAAGCACAGCTAAGAAAGTCTAGGTGTTTTTCCTGATTTTTGTACTTCTTTTCCTTGTGTGAAGAAAGTGCTCTCATGAAATATGAACTTCACAGCTATGGGGGAAATCATCATTAAGATGACTGTGCAGAAATTAAATGGTTGGCTTACTTGCTGCCTGGTAAGAATCACCAAGTATCTTTGGTCTAGAAAAATAACTTCTCTGGTTATTGCTTAAAAATGCCTAGTTAAGCTTGTGTGATTAAAACTATCATGTAAGAACTGTTTTGAGGTTTTGTTTATACATAGATATATGTGTACCACTGAGACGAGCAGCTCTGGTGCTAACAGGATTGGCAATAGAGAGCTTTAGTGTGACAGTTTGCTGGACCAGGCAAGCTGAGAGACCCAGCAGGAGCCCACAGTTTGAGGCAGTCGATGGAGATCCGTGCAGCATCAAAGACACAAAGATTATTGATGTGTTGGTACCTGAGAGTGGTCACATAGGAACTGGGGCTTCTCCCTCACAAAAGGTGGTAGGATCAGCCCAGCTGAAGCGCATCTCCACCAATGCACACAGTGTGGGCAACAAACAGGAGGAGCTGGCAGCTGGGAGAACTATGACATAGTTGCAATAACAGAAATGTGGTGGCATGACTCTCACAGCTGGAGTGCTGCAATGGATGGTTATAAACTCTTCAGAGTCTTGTCTGGAGCTTAATGATGATGAGGAGGTCCCAGGTGATGTTTTTTAGTGGTGGCCTTGGCAGTCCTGGGGTAACGGTTGGATTTGATGATCTTAAAGGTCTTTTCCAACTTCAATGATTCTGTAATACAAAGTATTTAATAATAAATTTAACGATGCTTTGTACATCATCATTAGATCTGTGTATTGGTTCACTGGTTGTTTCCAAAAGCTGATTTAGATTCCAGAACATTTCCCATGTTTGCTGTATTCAAAGTGATGTGACTTCATATCTCTTTTTGAAAAGATATTTTGAAGTTTTCCTTTATTTTCTGTTTATTGACAGTTATGTTGTATTTCAGCCATGTAATCATTAGTGTATGACTCCCAAATTTATAATTATTTCTTCAGTGAAATTAATATGGGGATAAATGGTACAGTAGGAGCCTGGCAAGATGCATTACTTCCAATGCTTTAACACCTTTTCCCTGGAACTGTTTTGTGCCATGGGAACTTTTGACACCTATGAAGTGATAATGTTTTTCAGCCCCTCTCTGATATCTGGAGATACACTACTAGTGTGAAATATAAAATATATATCCATATAACCACCTTCAAAGAATTTTATCCTACTAAATTTTAGTTTTATAGAGAAGGATTCTTCACTTTATTGGCAATAAAAAGGAAACATTTCACTTCGTGCCTAAGGTTTTATTTTTACGATAAGCACATAATGCTGTTTCACTGCATTTTCTCCACTTTCTGTCCTTCAAGCCTAGTTTGAACTCTGTGTCACTCATGGTGGGGCTGGAGGCCGTGCTGGCATTGAGTGGTCAGGCTGCAGTGCAGTACTAACAGCAGCACAGCAGGTGGTGGTAGGACCGAGCCTCCGAGGTGTTGGACATCCCCACTTGCAGTTTGTCAGTGTGCAGTGCCTTTCCGAGATGTGAAATACTGACATTCTCTGTGTGTTTTGACGTGCTTTGAAAATAATGTTACTGTTAACACTGAATGGTGACTTCTCCTTTCCCCCTCAGCACTCCTACATTACACTCTGAGTTACTACTGTTTACAGAGCAACTTTTGATTCATATTTATTTAAGCCAGCTGATGAATTTATGACTAGTCTGGAGGATCATCAGTCAAAGCTTAGCCTGAGAAAAGTTTTCTTCTTTTTGCTGCAGAAATGTTTCAATTCATAGTTTAAATCAGCTTCCTTTCTTAAAGCTTAAGGAAGACATTAAAATGGGAAAGGATGCAAACTGGGGAACAAGCATTAATGTGCACTACATGTGGCTTTTGGTCAGTTAATGGTCTTGAGAACTTGGGAGTAAATAGAGAGGAAGAATCCGATAATACATAATTTGATTTATGAGGTTAAGCAATTAATGGAAAGCCAGCTCCAACATACCTGCTGGGGATGTAGTTGAGAGATTCTCCTGAGCAGCAAAAGGCCTTCCAGGCTGGAATCTGGAGGAGAACAGAATGAATCATTAACTCAATATGGGCAGTTTTATCAATCTCTTCTTTGGGGTTTAGAAGAAGGAGGGAGGTCACCTGCTGAAAATACCTGGTAAATACACACTTGCTTGTAGGATAATTGAAGTTACCTTTGTCAATGTTTAGTATTGTTATTATCTGTCTTAGTATTATTATTATCTGTTTGGAATGCAGACTTTGGTGACTTTCAGTCTATCTGGAGAGAGTAGTAGTGTGTATTTGTGAAGAGGCAGCTCTAGTCCTGTGTGCAGGTCAGACTGTATCCTCATCACCACGATGAAGATTTTTTTTGTCTCAAACACTTTTCAAATAGGTTTTTGAAACAGAGGTGAGTTTGTTCCATAGTGCTACAAAATGTGACTTGAAATTTCAGGTGTAACTGCACTTTGCTTTTAAATCAATTTTCTGCATTTATCGAGAGCCTGTGATAGCAAAGCTGTCTTCCCTGCAAATGTAATTGCAAGATCATGACTGCAGGGGAGCATCATTTGTTGGTTAGATTGAAGCCAACAGAACAGACCCCCCCTAGAGCTGTTCTAACCTAATGCAGACTAATTGGGATAAGTGTTACAGGTAACTTCTTATGGAAATGGCCACTGATTGGAGCAGTTGTCCCCTCACTGCATGTTTGCTCCCTGCACTGCCTGCTTCCTTGAGCTGCTCACTAAAGGGCATTTTTGAAGGGGAATGGTGAAGTTGCTCAGGGAAAACTTGTCTTCCCTCTAGGTTATTTTCTCTTTTAACCTGTGTGTGTTCCCACATCCTGTAAAACATGCATTTTGTTGAATAATATTTGTGCTAACACTGATGCAGGGGGAAATAAAGTGTTCAAGGGGAGGGGTGACTGCATAAGCTCTATAAGTAATGCTACCATTAAATATCCAATTTGAGCCTCGGAAAGGGCTTTGCTGATGTTGATTTTATGCACACTGCATACAACATTTTGCACTGCAAGAATGTATAGTCTCATTTATATAAGCCACATAAAAAAGGAAGATAAACCTACAAAAATTTAAGCTTACAATGCAATTTTCAAAACGCAAGGAAAATTCACAGGTAGCTTTCTGTTCCCTACATCCCCCTCAGTTTATACAGAACTCTTATGGGATGCAGTTACAGGATGGGGAAAAAGTGTCCCCACATAGTAGAACATGTAGAAAGCTATTTCTTTTTGTTCCAAATTAATAGTAGCTGTAATCCCACACGCTTAATATTTATTTAGTTTTAAGATTTCATGCCTCTTTTTTTTATGCCTAAAACTAGGAATCATGAACCAATTAATCCTGTATTTTTAAACATAAGTACACGTGTCGTTCTATTGTCAAGT
Source organism: Melopsittacus undulatus (assembly GCF_012275295.1). Lineage (NCBI taxonomy): Eukaryota > Metazoa > Chordata > Aves > Psittaciformes > Psittaculidae > Melopsittacus > Melopsittacus undulatus. The sequence goes on from NC_047527.1 coordinate 9,870,429, forward strand.
TGCTTATATTCCCACAGCTGAGATGGTTAAAAACGTGGTGAACGTGTCGTTTAATCTAAACAGTGTTCTGGCATGGCTTGTCTTTTCGTTTGAGTCCTTTGCTGCACTTTGCTGTGGGTCTGACTGTGATTTTTTGTTTCAGTGCTGCTTTGACGTTTATGCACATGTATTTGTAAGAAGGTTGTTTGTTATTTTGCAGGCCCACCTTCAACCCTCCCTCTAAGCACTCAAACCTCTAGTGGCAGCTCCACTCTTTCCAAGAAGAGACCACCTCCCCCACCCCCAGGACACAAAAGAACCCTCTCTGACCCACCAAGCCCACTACCTCATGGACCCCAGAATAAGGGCCCAATTCCTTGGGGTGAGTTTTGAAACACAGAACAAAAGGGCAGGGGAAAACCTTTTATGATGGATGATATATGATCTTTGATTTCTTTTCACCTGGTGCTTGCTTCCCAATGATTGCAGCTTGATGCAGCGTCAGCTCAGATAAATCAGCATTTCTATCTCCTGTCACTCTAGATTCCAGGCTTCTGTATCCAAGTCTCACTTGAGAAACCTGAATACACTCCATGCTCCCCCTGGGGCACAATTCGGTCTCTGCTGCCTCCTTCTCTCTACCCCAGCTGCCCAGGCTGCCCTCACCCTAGTCCCCGCATCTGCTGCATCTCCTCTGCCTCTGCTTCCTCACCCCTGCTGCTGTTCTGACCAGCTCACTGATGCAGGTGGTTCATGATCTGGGACAGATAAACCCCAGTGAATCTGTGTGGTTCTGATTCCCAAAAGAGCTGGGTTCCTTGGGCTCTATGACAGATCTTTCCCACAAAGTGTTGGCACCTAGCTGGTGATGTGTTGTCTTAATATGTTTTGGGGGTTTGTGATGTCTGTGCATACACAAAGACTGATAGGGTCACATCCTTGTACTTGCAGAAGTTATACAGAAACAGCACAGATTTCTTTTTTCTTTCTTTCTAACAGGATCCTTTTCTGACAAGCTTTTTACAAACTATTTACCAGACTACTTGAATGACTCCTCTTTTCAATAAACATTGCTCTATGCAGTCAACATCTCCCCATAAATCCCAGTACCTATAAATCTCAGGACCATGAAATTTACTAGTGTTGGTGGCAGGCTTTCTATGTATCTGTAAACTTTTGAGCTGGGATCCAATGCTTACAATGGGGGGTCCATACATTTCTTGTGTCTTAAGAGTATCTTCTCTCTGTTCTAGCACAGATTGCTAACCTAAACAAACTGTAAGCCTAAAACCAGCAAACTGAGTTAAATGTGGTAAATTATAGAGTACTTGTGTAGGGTATGTGATTTAATCTAGGATTTGATAAGAAGTGAAATACAGAGTCCAGTAAAAAGCACAGTCTTTTTCTGTTTCTCAGAGGAATGCAAATAATGACAGTCTTTTTCAGTTCTTTACTTTTCAGATGTCTGGGCTATGGAAAAAATGTTTCCTGTGTTCTGGAGTCTAACCTCTGCTATTCCAGAGGTAGTAAAGGGATTTTGAAGAGCCTGAGCTTCAAAAATCAATGAGAAGTCCAGAACAGCATCTAAAATACCAGATATTGGAATACGCTGCAATGTCAGACTATCAGAAGGAGAAGTATGGTAGCAATAGATGCTAAGCTACTGCCAACTAGTCTTTAAAAACATTCGACAACAGATAAAGGAGAAGAACAATACTGCAGAGGTGCAGGTGTGGAGTCAAAGAACCTCAGAGCAGTAGAATACCTTCTCAAGGCAGAGCTGGAGAAGAACATTGCTTATTCTGTCTCTTTTCTGCTCTGCAGCGCACTCTAAGCTTCAGTGATGGAAGAGGGGCCTCTTCTCCCCTCTTAGCGGAGATCTGTACAAAAACTTGTTTCAAAGTCCATTTGGATTTTAAGCAAGGATGACATTTTGTGTTTATAAAAGAGGGAGCTTCTTGTATCTGCCTTTGTGGTTTGGTTTAAAAGCATTGTCAAATGTTCGCTGCTTTCCCTTTCAGAAGCTTTTTTTCCGTGTTGTTATATTTCTTGTCATGTTGAATTTCAGCATTTGTTTTCTAATCTGTGCACTGATTGAAGCTTCAAGCAGAGCAATCCTTAACTTATGTCTAAGCAAATGAAGTTACTGTTCAAAGATATTCTAAAAATGCCATTTAGATTATTTGGGATTTCCATAGCAACCACAGGATATTTTTCCTTGTTTGATCCATAGGATCTACGTGTGAAGGATTTGCTGTTTGTTTTACCTTTATTTTTCTTTTCCCCCATTTGAAATACAAGCATATTTTTAGCAAGGCTCAGCATGAGCTTTTTCTGCAGTTTCATTTAAACTTCAGTGCGCTAAGAATGGCATCTAAGCAAATGTGTCTTTCTTTTGCATGGGAAGTATTTTTATAGAACTATAGAATAGTTAGGTTTGGAAAGAACCTTAAGATCATCCAGTTCCAACCCCCCTGCCATGGGCAGGGACACCTCACACTAAACCATATCACCCAAGGCTTCATTCAACCTGGCCTTGAACACTGCCTGGGATGGAGCATTCACAACCTCCCTGGGCAACCCATTCCAGTGCCTCACCACCCTAACAGTAAAGAATTTCTTCCTTATAACCAATCTAAACTTTTGGGTTTTAAACTAATGTTCTTGGATCATTGAATGTCACTTTACATCTATTTCAGTGACAAAAATTACTGATGGTTGTTGAAGTTGGTTCTGAGATTTAGACATGCTGTAATAGAAGAGGAAGGGGGGAATGATAAAGGCACTAAAAGTAGTTAGTATAATTGTACCTTGGGAATGGTGATGGTTAATGAAAAAGAAGCCTTCTGAAGGAGTTCAGGAGCACTTGGGTTTGGATTTTGCTGCCTTGACAGCATTGAGTATACCCAGGATCTTTTATGGGTTAACATTCAGGTTGCGGTTACATACTGAGTTATTATATCAGCAGAGGCTACACTTTACGTAGAATAAAATACCAGTCCTTAGAAATAATGATGTTTTGTTAATAAAATCAAGTTCATGGTGGGTTTAAAAAGATGTGCCTCGTAATGCAAAATGCAGACATCTGTGATAAATCTGATTGGTCCTGGCCTGCAGTATCTCCTTCTATTCAGAGAAAATTGAAACTCTATATTCAAAACAAATGCCCTAGAGCAGTAACTCAGCAATGTCATTCCATCTTTCCCTGCCAGCAGATGTGAGCTACCAGTAGGTTGTTTTAAGCTGCGTTATACGTAAGGTCAAGTTGGATTATTACTTTCCCTGCTGTTTTTTCAGTTACTAAACTATTAGTAAATAATGATGTTTAATATCTCTAGATGTGTTGTGTAGAGGATATTTGGACAAGTGTGTACTTCACTTGAAGTTGCACCCTCCAGTGATTAGATTTCAGTTATCCTAATGATAATTTTCTTTAAACTGTGCTTTTTTCACCTCAGGTAATGATTTGGGCCCACCTTCAACTAAGGCTGCAAACAAGTTTGAGGGGATGTCTCAGCAGTCAAGGTAAAATCTGTGTATATGAAGGCAAAGATGAAAATTTATCTAAGGATAACTAATATATAAAGTAGAAAAGAAATTGCCCTTCATATGAAGTAAGATCCTAGCTATGTTTCTTCATTAGTTTTCTGCATGCCTTACCATGCAAATACTTTGGCTTCATCGAGCCTCCTACGCTTTGTTCATAGCTGTCCAGACACAATTCATCCTTTGAGAGGGATGGGCAGAACAACTTGCACCAGAATCAATTGACTGCTCCTACACAAGCACTCTCTGAGCTAGGGAATGCTGCCTCAAACTGCAGCCCGACAGGACAAAAGCTTTCTTTTCATGTGTCCTGCATTTGATTTTATGTGCTTTAGTGTGAGGTCTCACGCCTTCAGCTGCAGGAGTGTCACTCTGGGTACAGGCTGGCATCGGAGGCATCTCTGTAAGAGAGAGAATTCATCTCACTTGTCCAGCTTAACTGTTTGGCAGTCTGTCAAGCCTCTGTGCTGACACACGTTGTGTAAACTGTAATAACACAAACTGCTTTTAGCTCATAGTTCATCAGGTCAGTACATTACAAGTGTCTTCTTCCATAGCTGCAGGAGTAAGGATAACCATACATCCCTGTCACTTGGTATTTGCTACTCCTTTATCAGTATCATGATTCCAAAATCCTGAGGTTCAAAAAGCATGGCAATTCTAATAAACATATGCCTTGGGCAATACACCAGAGACTGTGCATGACCACAGTGTGCGCGATCAGGCTGTGACTGGAGGTGGATGTGTAACGTCAAACAAATCACAGAACAAGATGTGTAGGTAGCCTTTCTGGACACTCCTCAGTCTGTGATCTGCCTTGTCAGGACAGGCAGGGGACGTGTTGGTGGTAGCTGACTTGCCATGTTGGCTGAATCCATCCAGGTGGCACTGGGTATTCAGGGAGAAAGGGATGACGTTCCTACAGCACAAAGAGCTGGTGCCATACTTGATGCTTGTAAGATAAGCATAGAAGTGTGGTTCTCGTGTTTGATGGCATTGGATAAAGGCTGAGGTAATTATTGAATCAAGATTGAGCTTGGCTTTTCTTTCAGTTTTGCATCATTATATATTTTGACTAAGAAAAGCTGGGAAATCAAAAGTATTTTGTCATACTCATTTTGAAATGCCACCTTTGGAGACAAATAACACCAGAACCAAGGCTGTTTGATGCAGAAGACACTGCTCTCTGGAACATATTCTGGCAACTTCCTCACCCATTTTTCTTTTCCCTCGTGTTTTGAGTGATTATTTTGAGGTGACACTGAATCTTGATTATTGATTGCTTGATTTTTATGCCTTTATTCAATTGGCTTTCTTCTTTTCTTCCACTTTGCTATAAAAGTGACCTGCATGTGGTTTTAGTGGAAGAAATTTGGTGGGTTTTGTTGGAACTTATAACGTGTTTTGCCCTCGTGCCAGGTTTGTGAATCTGAGCCAGCCTGGTGTTAATTCTGACAAAACATTGCCTACAAGAGAAAGCTTAGATGGAAAGTTTTGACACTGTGCAACTATCTCAGATTTTTATGCTGTAATAAATTACTCACAACTCCTGCTTGTATTGTCATTTACTACTATAAACAGCCAACACAGCTGTAACACAGGCTGGCAGAGTAAACCCTGTTGGTTTTCCACAATTATCAGTATTTCCTCAGAGTAGCAGAGGCTTTGTTTCCTGATGTGGCTGCAGTTTATGGGTCATATAGTCTCATACTCATGCAGTAGGCTACAAGACATAGGCTTAGTCCTGGGGAACTTCAAACCACTGACATAAAGGACAAATTGCTTTGAGTGCTTCAGTATGATTAAACACTCAAGTTTTCCTTAAAGTTCTGGATCTGCCCTCTCAGCTGGTCTTTCAGCTTCACCTATTTTTAGAGTTACATTTTTGCACATACCATAGTATGTAGAATAAATCTGCCCTTTAGCGTTAAAGCTGTGTGGGGTTTGTATGTCTTTTTCTGTGTAAAAGCAGTTAATCCTTAACAGTGTTTTGAGTATACTTTATAACAGTATGAAAGCACTAACAAATCACATCTGTTGATTTAGCACTGGGACTGCAAAGACTGCACTTGGCCCTAGAGTTCTTCCCAAACTACCTCAAAAAGGTAAGAGATCTCTTTGGGGGTGTTCTCATAATGGCATTTTTAAAAATATGTGTAAAAGTAGATACTTGGTTTAAATGTATGGGACTTTTCAGCAAAAGTTGTATTTCTAAAATGCACAAACCACAAAAGCTTAGCAAAAACCGGAGAGGATTTACCAATATTGGGAAGGTTTTTATTAAACTAAAAGAGTAGTTAGACCTGTGGAAAATACAGTTAAAAAATATCATAAACTAACCAAAGCTGGAAGAGACCTCAGGACTGGTCCCATCCAGCACTCGGAGCAGGACCAACTTTCTGACATGAGAGCTGCCAAGGCTGTGTCCAGTCACATTTTGAGGCTCCCCATGGATAACCTCCCAGGGCTTCTGGTTTTTCCTATCTTTGGCTGCTTTCATTGGTCAGTTTTTTGATCCTTCCTAATATCCGTAAGTGAAATTTCTTGATAACCTTGAAGCAAGTTATGTCCATTGCCATGTTTTGGTGGTCAGGGTTGTTCTCTTTATAACAACTTTGAAAAGAATCAGTGCTGTTACATGCTCACTTGGTGACAGACTTGCTGAGCTCCTCATCCCAATGAACACTTCATGGTCCTTCCTTCTTAGAAATACTTTTTCTAGTCTCTCTTTAAACTCAGAGCAGGTTTTATTTAGTTGAGTTCTTGCAGCAGTTGATTGTAAAGTTGAACATATACCTACCTTGTAGCTCTGCCTGATACAGAATCCATCAAGAAGGTGTTCTGTCTGTCTGAGTGGATCATCACCTGAAGATCAGGAAGTGATGCCTGCCCAAACATCATGAGCACGATGCCTGAGAGTGCAAATCATTTAACAGAAAATGCAAATATGAGATTTCAACTCTATTATATTACAGTTATTATGACCTGGTATCATCTTTTGAAAGAGACACCAATGGTATGATAAGGCACCACTGCAAAGGAAGACAACACTTCCTTGATTTCAAATTATACAGCTGAAATCTTAAATGGGCTCAATCAAAGCACTTTAAGGGCTACTGTCATTTTTTTTTCATCTCATTTACTTAAGCCTCAAACCAGTGTGGATGATCAGTGTTTTACATTTGCTAGTAGATAAGTTTAAGAGACAAAGCCATATACAGGTATCAACACAGGCATTTTCTAAAGTTGGGTATCTGATAGTAACTAAACAATTTCTTTCATGGAAATCATGGAAAGTTTTGGGGTTTTTTGCTGTAAATAAACATAAATACAGCATGGAAATGTTATTGCAGTAGGTGATATCCAAAGGGAATGTTGCAGCTTCCAGGACACCTTTTTGGCTGATGGAATATGACACTAAAGCAGTGCTGAACACAATAAGCAGTTATTCCTTCTAGTCAAAATGTGTTGCTTTCATCATGGGCTGTAACTATTTTCTCTCCTGTCCCACTTCATCTGTTTTAATGCACAGTTGTTTGGTTTAAGGTTTTGGGAGGTTTTGTTGTGTTCCTATGGGCTTGTTTTTAATGTGGATTTCAGTCAAGTTTTCTTAAGGAACTAGCAGTAGAATCAGCACATAACACTGGAAAAAAAAAACTATTTGGAAAAGCTATTTTCAATTTATTTCCATAAAGTCTGCAAAATACATTTAAAAATGTCTCCTCTTCACTAAATTGTAAATATTTACAACAATTAGTTACTAGTTTTAATTTTAATGTCTGTAATACTTACTGTGTACAATGTATAGACACATACGTGCTCATTCAGTCTCTTCTTTAAGATTTTATAGCTACTAATCCTGAGAGTCAGGGGTTTTTGTATGCAGTTCAACTGCATATATGAATAATTGTCATTAAAAGAGAATTTTCATTGCAGTCATGTCAGTAGCTTATATTTAATACTGTCTGATTTAGGCCCATTACAAGATCACTTTATTTCTTCTTAAGTAGTTAGTCTATAAATTGACATCTAATAGCTGTTGGATTAAGCACTCATGGCCTCCAGGAGGAACAATAAAATGAGACCTCAGTGAAAGAGGGTTACATCAAGGTGTGTTCCCTTGCATTTGCCATAGACTAAGGGAACCTCTGGGCAGTTAACAGTGCTTGGTGAACATGTGGTCATTTACACAGTTAGAGTTTTGATATATGCTTAAGTTCTTTGTTATAAAAATGAGATTGTGAAAACCCATTGTTATGCTCTTCTGTTTTAGTGGCACTAAGAAAAATAGAAACCAGTCATCATCTTTCAATAGATAAATCCCATCAGCACGCGGAAATGTTTCAGAAGCCCTCGCTGTCCATCGATATACCACAGAAACCACAGCCTGGAGACTTGCCCCCAAAGCCTCTGCCTCTGGAATTAACTCAGAAACCTCAAGTGGTAGATTTACCCCCAAAGCCTGGAGAACTACCCCCAAAGCCTCAGCTCGGAGACTTGCCACCAAAACCGCAACTTGGAGACTTACCTCCAAAGCCGCAAATGAAGGACCTTCCTCCAAAACCTCAGCTGGGAGAGCTGTTGGCTAAAACCCAGGGTGGAGAAGCATCACCGAAGCCTCAGCCCTCAGAGGCAAATCAGAAGTCTCACTCCATAGATCTTTCTCCAAACGTACAATCTAGAGACACCGTCCAAAGGCAAGCATCTGAAGAGTCTAATGACATAACACACGCCCTGCCAGAAACCCCTGTGCCACTGCCCAGGAAAATTAATATGGTAGGTGTTATTCCAGCTCATTTAAAGTATCCATGGGAGGTTTTGAAGTTACTGTAGGACTGTCTGTGCAAAAAAAGTCCCCATCTTTGAGCTATGCACTCAAAGCAACATAACGTTATGGGGTAGGATGGGGAATAAGGAGTTCTCTTTGTGCTCCCAAGCAGCTTCAGCAAATGCTGGAGGTTTACAAGGCCTCTCGCATACTGAAACAAGTACTAGTAGCATAAAACAATAGCTATGGGAGCATGACAGTTTGTTTAGATGTATTAGGGAGCTTGGGCATTTTTGTCTGTGCTTGTTATCATTCTGAATTGATTGGTGTTTGTTTCTGCTGTCTTTGCTTACTGTTCTCTATGCCTTAGTTTTTTTGTCTACTTCCAGTGCTTGCTAACATCCCTATTACAGCTTACAAATCCCAAATACATATATATTCTAGTAAAGTTAACTGTGACAAACTACTAAATCCATGTTCCTGTTATATTTAATGTGATGCACTGAAGTAGTTAACAAAGGTTCAGCTATAATGCTGAAGTGTGAAAACTGACAGTGCTGGATGGTTTGTAGTGGCAGAGCTGGAGTTATAACTCGATTCCAAGTCTCTTTGTTCAACCCCCAATTCATCTTCCTGTTATCTTGCTAACCAGTGCCTTTTCCATCCAACAGAGGATTCTTCATGCATATGTATATTGAAATAGTTTTATGAAACTTCAGAGCAGCTCTCTTAAGGTTTTTCATCATTAAGAATACATCAAAAAGGAGATGGTTTTGCTTGTCAAATTGGCTATGCAAAGCACTTAGGTAAAGGAAATAAGACTTCCACTCTTTCACTGAAAGCAAAGGGTGAGTTTCTCCCTTGTGCTGGTCTGAGGACTCTTTCTCTGGAGTCATCATTGGAGTCAGCTTCTGTCATGGACTTGTCTGTAAGCCCCTGTCTGAACTGAAAATGAACAACAGGTTGTTCCTTGGGCTTCCTGCCTATTCTAGAGATTAAATAAAATAGTACAGGGATCTGATCAAAAGGTGTCTGCAACTGTGCTTTGTTTACTGCATGCTTTTAAATATAAGCAGGCAAATATTGCTGGACATTCTCAGCTATTTGTCACTTTATTAAAGAGTACAGAAAGCAAATAGTGGATTAGTTGTTTCAGGGTTTTTTAGACTCTCATTCTACCTGATACAGAAAAATTTTGTGAAAAGATGTGTTCTCCAAATTCAGCCATTTTCACATGTGCAGGAAGTGAAATAGTTCAATTTTTTTCGGCAGTGATAACATTATGATGTATCCATGATGATTACTTACCAGTTTTCCACACATTGCATGCACACTCCTGTCTCTTCTTGCTCAAGTAGTAAGGTGCAAGAATTCCTCTTAAATGTATCTCAGCTGGCTGTATCCTCTGCACACAAACTGCTGAAATGCACCATCAGCGCAGCAGTAAGACCTGGGCCAGCAACCACTAGTCCTTGTTGTCACTTCACTCTTGGCTTTGACTATGTAGCCATTGCTTAAATGAGCACCAGTTTTTGTATTGGAAGTTCTAAAAAATCAATTGTTCAGGATTATTAGGTAAAAACCACAAATGCTGTTAATATAGAAGGACTCGGAAGGATGTTTTTAAGGAAATGAAACTTACTCTGAGTGCTTCTAAATTTACACTGAGCACTTGAGTGTTCTTGTGCATGTGTGTGTGTGTGTGTGTTGTCTATAAAGGAGACAAAATAGTTCTAAACAAAGTGTTGAATTTAAATAAGAGGATGAAGGAATTATTAATGACCAGAGAGTCATAGAATCATTTAGGATGGAAAAGACCTTCAGGATCATTGGGTCCAACTGTTAACTGGGAACTGCCTTTGTCATCGCTGCTGTTTCAGACTAACCCAAGGAAAGAAGTTGATCAGTCTTAAGCATAAAATCTCATCTTAACAAGTACTGATGTTGAATAAAAGATTGGAGGGGCACAGGCATTTGTTTTATAGTTGCAAATTAGGTGTCCTGGAATTCCTTGTATTTCTTTACAGACCAGTGCCCCAGGCTATGTCCTGGAAAACATGTACTCTCTTCAGATCCATCCCTTTTTTAAACCTTCCCAAGATTAAATACATCGTGGGCTTGAATGCTGCTTTTTACCACTCTCCTAAGTGAGAAGAATAGAATGTGTCATCTGTGGTGCTAATCTGAAGGAACCAGGAGCAATTGCTGACATTTTTCCTGTGTTCTTACAAGCTGAGCTGCAAGCAGTCCTCGAACTGTACAGGAATTTAACTTTCTGAAGTCTTTTCATTGAATGAGACAGTTTTGATCTGGCAGAAGTAGTTGCTTCCCTTCATCACAGGAGGGCTGATTGGAAGCACTCTTATTTTGCAAAGGTTCTGTGGAGCTGAAAGCTGGGCCTGGCCCCAAATACACATTCAGATTGAATCCCAGTCCCTGGGGATAGTTGAGATTTTTGTTCAAATTGCATTAATTTGTTAGAAAAAAGAGGAAATCTTCTTTGAAGTAACTTCCTGCTGCAGCAAACCCTTGCAGTAAAAATCCCCTTTGATGTCATCTGAACTTCAAGTTCTGTGAATTTGCCTTGAGTATGGGTTTTCTTAGTGTTACGTTGTTAAGTGCTCTGTCCCTTAGAGCCCTCTCCAACTGTTATGTCCCTGTACCTTGAGTGCGACTGCTCTTTGCTGCGTCCCTGTTCATCTGCAGGGGATGGGTTTTGCCAAAGCACAGAGGTATTTGAGTGGGTAGGCAATAGCGCAGAGAAGGCTCGCTAGGAAATTTCCTCTGTGAAGTTAATTTTGGCTCAAATTCCTCTAAACCTGCTGACTTTTTCCTTTGTAGCCCTTCTGCTTCTCATCACCTTGTGCTCTTCTTGGTCTTTTTTTGCATTCTTGTTATCTAACGACTTCTGTTCAAAGAAGGCACTGTAGGTTTTGAAGAAGTGTGGGTATGAAGATACAGGAATATGAAGTAGCAGAAGTGTTTTGCTGTGAAGTTTCCTTTCTGTATTTGGAAATAATTTAAAGCATTTTCCCTGCTGTGAGCAGCATATGTTCGGGGAGGAGTCCATGGCTCAGGCTTTTTCATATGAATTAGCAGGCTGCAGCAAAGTCTGACCTAGAAAACACTTGGATTCAGAATGGTAGAGCTGTAAGAATATCTATTGTGAATCTTCATCGCTAACTAGTACTGCCATCTTGAAACTGAGATTCTCTTCATAAGAAATGGCTAGCATTGTGGATGAGAAATCACTCAATAATTTCCAACCCTATAAGCACATCTGTAATCAAAGGGTACCGTATTATTGCACTAGATCCAAAACTGTAAGGAGTACTGGTATTTCAGTGCGGCATTTTGCTCAGCCCTCACCTCTCTTGTAACCTTTAGATGAAGCTGGATTTAATCTTCTGCTCATGGTGGATTTTTTTAAATGAAGTGTGTATTACAGGAGAAAAGAGGTTTTGTGGACTGGAACAATGTGAAGATGTCATTTAAGCTTTCTTTATTGGAGGAAGCACAGGTTATTTGAGCCATGAACTACATGGTAAAGTCTGTTTGGGAGTTCTGAATCTTAAGAAAAGGCAAACCTACACCTGTGCAGATGATTGCAGGAGTATTATTGTTTTGGTTTAGTATCACTGTTGAAGCTGATATTTTTGATTGTATGTCCTTGATTGCAGGGAAAGCAGTTTTGTCATCTTCACCTTCTTGTAAAATAAGCCATAACTGAGAGGCACAATTACTACCATATATACACCGTCACTGTTCCTCATGTCCTTCACCTAAAACTTCATTCTATTTTTAGGGGAAAAACAAAGTTAGGCGAGTGAAGACCATTTATGACTGTCAGGCAGATAATGATGATGAGCTCACATTTGTTGAAGGAGAAGTAATTATTGTAACCGGTGAAGAGGACCAAGAGTGGTGGGTACGTATCTTTCTCTTTCATAGCCCCACGTAACTTCTTTATGACTCCTAAAGGAAAGCCCTTTTTGCCCCAAATTTGGAGGGTTTGTAGTTATTTTGGTTAGTGGGTGGTAGGGTTTTATTTGGTTTTGGTAGTGTTTTGCCTGAGCTAACATCCAGCACTCAAACCTCTATTAGGGAAAAACCTCTTTCTCTGGTAGGGTCTGTCTCTTCCTGGGAGTCTGTTTGAACCATCCTGACTGAGTTTGGCTTTTTGGCTGGCTCATAACAACATGTATTTATGTATGTCACTCTTTACAATGCACACTAGCCTGCTATTAAATGAAGAAGTGGTGATTTTTACTCCGTTTAGCATGTTTACACCCCTCATGAAAAATGAGATACATTATTATATTTATATTTATATAATGAGATACATAATTATCTTCAGTTCACCAGAAAAGTTAAATTGTACCTACAGGGGGGTTGCTGGAAGTCTGAAAAACCATTAGTAATTGGTGCTGTAAGCTCTTGGTTTTCCTCCTGAAATGAGAGGTAGTTAACATTCTCTTTCCCTTCTTGCCTCCTGTGCCACTGGTTTGTATCCTACTGCTCCCTACTGTGTCTTTGGTTCTTGAGTGCTAACACCAGGGGTTTTTCAGCCCCACTTGAAGGCTCCAGCCCTCCCTTGACACTCTAGTTCTGGCCCCCAAAGCCCTGCTACATCATATTTCCCTACCTAACAATTACTACTGGGGAAAATGAGACAGATTTCATCTTGATTAAAACAAATGCTGCCTACGATCTCCTAATCCAAAACACAACCTTTTCTGGTTTAATTCTAGCTACATGGTTTTGTCTCGCTCATGATTTAAGCATAGATTTTCAGCTGAAAAGGTTGTATCAAAAGAGCAATGCCCAGTGGAAAGCTGCTGTATTAACTGTATCATCCAGTCCCTGATTATAGAATCATAGAATAGTTAGGGTTGGTATAGCTGCATTCATTGCTGAAACTGTTTTGTGAACTGGCTTTTTAAGACCCTTGGGCACATGAGGTGCTGCAGCCTGAATGTTTCTGAGAAGGGAAATGAGGGCTGTTGACTCATATGCTTCAAAAATTTGGCTCTACAAGAGGAAATGGCCAGCCCTGCATGTTTCCCCTTCCCATTTTGTTAGCTTGGGGAAGAGGAAGGAGGTACACTATTATTCTGAAAGCAGTGAGCAGCAGTGCAGCAGAAGAGGCTTCTGTGCTCAGTCAAGGCTGCTGCTCAGTGCTGTATCAGTTTGACAGTTATTTATAATTCTCCATTTAAAATATGTGAAGTTCCATTATTACTAACTTTTTTTTAGAAGTTGGCTGGCTATTGAAGTTGTACATGAAGGGTATTTATCAGGCCATAGTGTGATAAATACTAATATGCGCATAAATCAGGAGGAACAACGCTAATTCAATGAGAAAATAGATGGTATTTTATCACTTTAAGTAAGCGAAGCTTACAGATTATCATAACTTCACAACTGTAGCAGACATTTCCCCTTAGTGAGATGTTTAGGCTTTATTCAGTTAACTAAAATGAATGGTTTCAGAGATGTATCTCTCGTTACTCAAAGTCTATCAGACAAAAGAAAATCAGGCTTCCGTGTTGATGAGATACTTGACATTCAGTGATGTGTGTAGGTTTCCACATAAACCTGCAGGTTTGTTTCCTTTAGATTTAGTTGGCTCAATGTCTGATAGATAATATGCTTGTATGGGTTTATTTTGTTTCTTTAAATAGATGTAAACATTTACTATGGTCTGCTATAAACTGTCCAAGGACTTGCAAAGGCTCAGTAGGATCCGTGTGGTTCTGCTGCTTTTGACTGAAGTAAATGAAGTCTGTGTCTATCTATGTACGTTTTTCTCCTGTGTTGCAGATTGGCCACATCGAAGGACAGCCAGAGAGGAAAGGGGTCTTCCCAGTGTCCTTTGTGCACATTCTGTCAGACTAGTAAAAACAAACAAATCTCATCCTAAACTTGAGCATTGCACATTCTTCATGCAAGACGGGCTTTTTAGCAAAAGCGAACGCTGCTGCCTCCCTGTAATCCTGTGCACAATTGTATATATAGCTGCTGTTACAAATTAAGAATTCATTTAAGTTTTCACCTCATGAGGTTGAATTATATGTATTGTAAATATACTGTGTTATTCTGCCTTTGCCAGTATTATGGTAGCCTTGGAACCTGGCACGCCTTATTGGGTTTGTTGAAGCCATCCTCGGCATCTAGCACTTACATCTCTGTCTAGGAACTGCCAGCTTTCCAAACATAGGTGGTTTCTGTCAACCATGTAACTGTACAGAAATGACTGTTCCTAATAACTCGGTATTCTCAATATACAATTAGCAGAAAGTTAGAATGAGTGAATGGTTTTGGAGACTTTAAAAACCAGTCTGCAGTTTCTAAGTGTATGCAGTTTACAGCTATGAAACCCACTTCGGTATTTATTTAATATAGTGCTCAGTTCAGTGTAATTATGAAGACAAATATTCACTGACTTTACAGATAACAGTAATGTTTTACTGCGTGCACACAGCATTTCATGTTTCTATGACGTGGACCTATGCCAAACTGTGATTGCAGTTCCCCTGTGATATTACCTCACTATCAAAAGTTACCAATTTCTTTCATTCGAAAACTTCTTTTAATGAAAATGAGTCCTCTTGTTCTTTAGTAGATATATGTGAAATTTGCTGGTTTCTTTCACTGAATTCGTAGTAACCAAGGACTTCTAGACAATGTTAACTGTTGACATTATGCATGCATTTAGACGCTTACTTGAAACCTGCCTTTGTACAAAAGTAGTACTGTAGTCATATAGCTACATTTGAGGAAAAGAACATTTTAACTTAATTGCTATTCAGATCAATGTGAGCTTGCAACAGTATTTGTTTATAGCTGAATTGGCTCTTTGAAAAATGAGTTTGTGGGGTTTTATTTTCCTCTTGTCTTCAACCTTACTAAAAGTTAGTGACCTAAAATAAAACTTATGTGGTGATAGAGGGATAAATTTAAATCGTTTTTAAGCACTCTAAAAAGTGGAAGTTAAGGTGACCTTTCATGCATTTGATCAGGCTGTTGATAACAGAACTCAGATCAGGCTGGTTTTAGTAGTGTTCACTGAACTGGAATAGTCTTGATTCAAAGCACCAAGTAACGAACCATTCTAAAGCTAATTTCTAAGTGAATCTTTGGAAGGCTGCTTTGGACCTGAGGTTTCTTGGAAGCTGGGATGAAGCTGCATTGCCAGAAAACACGTACATGTATTACTGGAAACTTCTTATTTCCTATGTCACTTTCAACACCATTTTTTACCTTTTGAAGCATACTACAGTTGTGTTTTTCCCATGGTTTGTCTGTAGCAGGTTCCATGACTTTCATACCTAGTGTTGTGTTACTTGCTTTACACGTTACTTTGGCTTCAGTACCTGGTGCTGCTGTTTCAAAGCAGATTGTCTTGGCTGCATGGAAGGATTTTCATTTCATCAAAGCACACCTCAGACCCTCTGAGGGCTTCCATTTTTAAGTCACTTTTACAAGACTGTAGTCAGTGAATATTTAATTCTGTTCATGGTTAATATAGAAACAAGTATCAGTCCAAACCCCACATGGAAGGAAACACAAAGCATTTATCAGTGGTCTTATCATTTATAACAAAAGTTTATGACAAGTAATAATAATCACGCCATGAGTGAGGAGCCTGCTGGCATCTAATCTTCAGTATTACCAGCTCCAGTATTTCAGACTTTAGTCTATTTTCTATGGAAAGGAAGTCAGGTTTAGCATTTATTTAGCATTCCATTTTATCCATTACTCCAATGTTTTAAGTTGCATTAAAGAACAAAACCTATTCACTTTTGTGGTCAATTGTATTTTTAAGTGATCTTGAAATAAACTGATAAAAGCAAATCATATAACGAGAACCTAGGCATGTAAAATTATGTAGAGTCAAATGTCTATTCTTTTCTACGCTCTTTAAAATAGTATACATATGCATTTTATAAAATGAAATGAGTTCCATCGGGAACAATAGTTCTGTTTATTCTGGCTTCTTGTGGGTCATAAGAAATCTGAAAATGTATGATATTGATTGAGTTTAAGTACAGTATTATATTTGAACTCAATGAGCCACTGTCTGCAATTTTGTATATGACATAGTATTTGGAAAGTCTAAATCTTTATGGAAAATTAGCTGATAAAGGGTTGGGGGGAGGGCCAGGGGAAGGTGCCCCCAGAGGGGGAAGTTTGCTCTGCAGATGATGTCTTATTTACTGTTGAACAACAGTTGCTATTTATTTTTTTATTACATAGTACATCAACGTGTACAGAAATCAGATCTGGTCATGCCACTAGTTAAAATCTTGACTTCTCATTGAATGTTAAGGTAAAACATCAGTACACATGTCTATTCACATGTATTTAATGTGACAGTTTTTGAGTACTGTATGTGTTAATTTCTACTTTTTTAATATTTAAAATTGCTTTTAAATAAATGTATTCAGTTGATCCCAGATATCTGCACAAGGCCCTTTTGTCAACTGGAATGTCTTCTAGGGAGCAAGTCTGGATTCCAAACAGGTAGAACTAAAACACTTGAAATGTTTTCTCTTGACTATAAAGCACCCCTTATATAATGCAATTAAATGTGTATCTCTTTAACAGCTGTTAAATATGGATGCAATTGCCTTTATCTGGAAAACTTTACTTACTAAAGTTAGCATCAAAACACTTCTTTTTGTCCATGAGTTTCGATTGCTTTCTCTCTGACTTCAGTAGGCTCTACAGGAAGCCAGCCTGGTGTGTCCTGTTTTCTTAGAGCTGGAAAGAATAGCTCAGCGTGGCACTCTGTCCTGAACCTGGCCTTCCTCTGTCCGTGGGCATGATTACCAAACCCAACAGCAGCTATGGAACCAACTCAGCAGTAGCCTTTCCTGAATGGAGTGACTTCATTGCTTAGAATTTCAGTTCTGACCCAGCTCACTCCCTCACTCAGTTCTTGGAAGCTTCTTGTTTAAGACCTGTTCCCATTAAAACTGCTCTAAAATGAACAAGTCACTTGAAATTGCTAGAAAACACTGAGAACATCCTTTAGCCAGAGGAAAGCTGGAATATGAGGTGATATCACATCTGGTTTGTATCAAAAATAGTAACTGCGGCAGCACAGGGCTCTAGAGAGCGTATGGGAAGAGCTTCTTGAACACTGAACTGTAGCATGGGCACACCCTGGGTTCCTCACAGAATATTCTGCTTGGTTAGTTTAAATTAACCTAGGCTTAATTAACCCCTTAATCTGGGGCAAGGGGCATGTGAACTATGGATGTGGGACAGGGGAAGCGGTGTGGTTAGACACTGCTCTTGCTCAGTTCCTCCCTTGTCACAGTATTTCAGGTATCAGCATTCAGAGATCCATTGATTCCAGTATTCTCTGTCCCACTTGTACTACCTGTGCTGCAGTGACATGTATTGATTTCCTTTTACAAGTGAAAATTGAGGTGGATCTCTCATACAGTTTGAAGCAGAAGAGACCAAGACAAACACATGCCCAGAGAACTCCCTTGTTCAAAGTTGGTCTGCTTGCCCTTTTCCTGGCAAACTGAGAGCTTATTATTGAACAGAAAACTCATTAGTCATCAAAACCAGTGGAAGTGGTGCAGATCTTAAGTACCAGTGAGTGAAACTCAGAAGTAGCTCCCACTGCTCAACAAAACCCCACACTCCAACTCTATAAATAAGATTTAAATGCTCCCCCCCCTCCCCAGGCCATAGTTCTGTGGGACAGTTCACTTGAGTGTCAACAAAATATTTTACTTGCCACTCACTCTACCCTATTGCATAGTTTCATGCCATTCACACCCTCAACCAGTAACCCTCCTATGCCAAGAAACCAGAATATGACTGAGGAGCAAACATCCCTAAGTAAATGAAGTTCAGCTTCAGCCCTTACCAACTAAGCTTGGAGTTACAGCTGTTGCAGTGCTTGTATGAGACACTTCAACCCTTCCTTAAAACACAGCTGGAGGCTTTTCAGATGGACACAATGCCCTCGAACTGTAAGTTTTCATCTTTATAGCTGCAAGCCGAAGATCTTCTTATCTAATACAAACTAACAATTTGAAGTTGTCTTGATGATACTTTTATGGCTCTAAATCCCATGATTTACAGCTCTGTCATCTGCTGAGAGAGTTCTCAAGTTTCTTCCTGAGATAAGCTAAGTGTCATTTGCCAACTTTTACTTAAGCTGACACCCCCCGTGCTGCAGCATGCACAAAACTTTGAGTCTTGACCAGTTTTTGTCAGCTGCTGTTGGAGTGACACTAAAAACGATAGTGTGTCATGGTACAGGCTTTGCCTTGTTCCTCTGTGAATTACAGAACAGATCCTCCTGTCTGCATGAGGCGGATGTATGCTCTGGTCTCTTTCTAGAATGGGGGGGCAGGAGACAAGCAACTTGTGACAGCTGCCACATCTGATAACCGTGTCAGAGCAGAGGAGAAGCTGATCTCTTGTCTGCTGCACCACCTGAAGAATGATTTGGACAAGTGTTAAGCTTACCTGGAACTTTAAACCTGCAGTTCCTACTAGTTTGGTCTTGGTTCTTGTAGTGTGTGATCAGAAGCATCCCCTCACCTCATGCTTGTTGCTTTTTGCTGAAAGAAAGTGTAGGATTAGGTCTGTTCCTCCACGAGATCTTTTTTCCCCCAAAGCTTGAAGATGTTTCTTGTGCTTCAGTTACCACCAGAAATTAAGAGACCTGATTTTTCTCACACTATGTCCCATTGCATAGGTGAATCACCCTTGAACTCCTCTAAAACGGCTTCCCCAGAGGCTGTTTCATGGTATCTACCTTTGTTCAGTTCAAAGCAATAGCATTAGGCTTGGTTTTTGTAACTAATTAATTCCCTTAGGCTCTTCTCTAGGGAATACTCCAGAAATAACCACAGCTGCTTGTAAACTTACAAGAGCAAGTACAAGTGCAGTAGCTTAAGTTTGAAGCTGCTCTCAAACCTAGTTTAGTGAATTTCAGACCACAGAAAACCAAGCCACCTCTTGTGCTGACCATGCACGTGAGAGGTCAGCAGCTGACTGTTGGTCAAGCAGGGGTTTGTGATGGTTTTCTGTTGGACTCTGCATACTTCCTTAGTGACCTGGTGACAGCAGGAGCCACACACTGCTCCAGAGACACCTCAGAGATGAAAGCAGATGATTTTTCACATTAACAAATATCCTGCCTATGATCACCTGTCCATAATGCAAGCCAACCCATCTGTGGCTCCAGACCTACAGCATGTCCTATCCTTACCTCTATTCACCATAGATTTTTAATTCAGAGCAGTAGCTCTACTTCAGTAACTAGGCAGGACAGCAAGAGCAGTGAGTGAGCTGCAGCCAGCCACCTGCTCTTGTTTCAGCTGAGACTATTTAGTGTGTGAAAACCCACCAGGAGCTGGAAGAAAGCCCTGTGGAGCAACTCCAGGACCACTGCAGTAATTCTGAGCTCTGCGGATAGGAGTGTGGGGATAAAGGGCTGATTTGTGATCCAGGATCTTCCTCTGTCTCTATCTTCCCTACAATCTGTGCAGAAAGAAAGAGGAGAATGAATGCTAAACCTGCCCTGATAGGGGTGTACAGAGCTGCTGGCCTTCTTGAAAGGGAAATTTAGCAGCTTGGATACCTGGACAACAAGGAGCATTCAGCTTCATATGACAAAAACTCTCACTGAGTGATGCTGGAAGATGGGCACTTCCAAGTCTTCTGCAGAGAACAGGAACAAACCTGAACCCTGCATGTGCTACAAGGTGGAAGTGTGAGAAGAGCAGAGGGATGGGGGCAACACAAACCACAACTTGGACACCTCTGAAGGAGAATGAATGACTCCATTGTTGATGTGAAGATCAATCATAGAGACAGCAGCTCTCCTGTGAGCACTGCCTATAGCTGGGCCATATACTCACCTCAAAGCTCAAGGTAATGCAGAGATTTAGTTGATATGAAGAAGTGAAGGCCCCTTGTCCAAGAGACACAGCAAGATCTTAGCAGATAATGGGGAAGGGAGAGCAGTGGTCAGCACTATGCAAGTAGCTGCTGTAATGGCAGGGCCCTGTGAAGGAGCAGAAGGCACCAGATGTGCAGGCAGGACCCATGCCCAAGATCCAATGAACAGAAGCATCTGGATGTAAGCCCTGCCAGTTCCACCTTAGGCATGGTTCTGGCATCCCCACTAGCTCCTTGGAGCAGGTCGGGAATGGTCGCCTTGTTTAGGGATGAGTTTTGCTCAGGATCATCCTTTAAATCAGCACCTGTGCTCCTGCCAGGTCTGTCTGAGTGAGATGCTGCCAGGTCCAGCAGAAAAGCTCCTTCTGTTCCCCCTTCCCTGCCAGGATGCAGAGAAAGTTGAGATGAAAAAGAAGATACCGAATATGGGGGTGTAAAAATCCTCTCTGCTTCAAAACCCTTGAGAGCCACATTTTGTTCCTCTCACTTGCTCACAGCAGGGTTCTGCCTGAATGTCCTTCACGCAAAATGTGGCCCCTGGTAGTGTCTGTTTAGAGCAGGGTCTGCTGCCCTCATCTCTATCTGCTTTGGGCCAAAGACAGGACTTGGAGCCATCGTGGCCATCATGGTGCAAGCCACGCACTGGTGTGGAGCATCTGTGGCTGCAGTGAGCTCAAGTGTTGCAGCCCCCTGCCAGCAATAGACAGTAAAGCCAGGCAGCAAAATGCTGTTTAGAGGTATTACTTTAACACATGTTACCCCCATCTAATCCCTGTCCCTTCCTGAGAGGGATTGGTGGTGCCGGAGAACAACAGCATCTGTCGCTGGAGGGAGAGCTTCCTGCTGGGCAGACAGGGATGGAGATGCCATGTCCTCCTGCAACCGAAATGCCATCAACAGCCAACACGAGATGGAGGAGCAACTGAGCAGGGGGCCTTAGAGCTGTCACAACTGCTCCAGAGATGGAAGGAGCTGTTGGGGTTTGAAGTAAAATATCACCTTTGATGAGTTATGTCTTTGGTTAGAATCAATCTTAAAGCCAGGTTTGGCTACCAGAGTCTGCAGCAGGGATGTCTGCAGTGGCCAACAGCCCTGTCCCTGTTCTGTCACCGCGGTGCCGGCCTGCAGCCCCCATACCCCTGTGAAGCTGATGGCCGGGTTTGGGGCACAGAGGCACCCCAGCCGTGCCAGGCCCTGCCGCATGCAGGCACCTCCCTGTCCCTGCACGGCCTCGCCCGGCGCGGGCCGCCCGAGCCTGCCCTGGAGCCCAAGGCCGGGGACACCGCAGGCTGCAGCCCCGGGTGCGGCTGAGGCAGCAGGCTCAGACCTGCGCTAACCCCACAGGGGCTCCGTTCCCGAGCGGGGCTGCCCGGCTGCAGCCGCAGCGGTGGGGGGGAACCGGGGCTCGGGGCCGCCCCCCCCCCCCCCCCCCCCCCCGCACACACACACACACCCCGCGCCGCTTCCTTCTCCAGCGCCGCGGCACCGCAGCAACCTGTGCCCGTGCCGGCGGCACCCGGAAGGCCAGGCTGAGCCCGAGGCCGCCCGCCGCACAGGTAAGGCTGCTGCGGAGCCGGGCGAGGCATAAGCGGGGCGGCGGCTGCCGGCGGCGGCGCTGAGGGGAGCCGGGGGTGGGCGCCTGAGGCGAGCGGGCATCGCCTGAGGGGAGCCGGGGCGGAGCCCGAGCGGAGCGGGCACAGACTGAGGGCAGCCACGGGGTGGGCATCGCCTGAGGGGAGCAGGGGAAGGTGCGACGGGAGCCGGGGCACGTCCTGAGGGTAGCAGGGGTCGGTGTGAGGGGAGCCGGTGCAGGCAATGGGCCCGAGCTGCGGCTCCGCTGACCCGTCCTGGGTCCTGTTTGGGTGAAGGCCGGAGCCGCCACCTCAGCTCCCCTCAGCTCTTGGGGCTGTGTGAGCGGCTGGGACAGCAGAGCCCGTGCCCGCGGAGGGACCAACCACCAGGACCCGCAGGAGCTCCCAGCCTGAGCCCCAGCAGCGGTAACCGGGGGCTGGCTTCAGGAGGAAGCCCGGTTTGGTTCCACCCCGGGGCTGGGAGCAGAGGGGATGTCAGCGCTGCACTGTGCTGAGTGCACTGCATTTGACTGTGCCCCGAAGCTCGGGCAGTGCCAGGATGGAGGCTTCTCAGTCCTCACTCACATAAATCCTGCATGTACGAGTTCAGTCAGGGATGGGCTGGACTGTCTGGCCAGGAGGTGAGCACTTCTGCTGTGGGGGATCCGGTACTTCCTCCTCTGGCCAGGTTGTGATGGTGACTGTGTGAAAACTGCCCCTCTCTTAAGCTGCAGCGTTTCAAAGGGGTAGTGGTGAAATGGGAAATAGCACAGAGCAACCCTGTAACCGTGAAGACTGGTTTAGAGTGGCATTACCCTTTTACTGCTTAAAAATGTACTGTTACCCCTAATATACATGGCCCAGGAAGCCACGAGGGGTACACTTGCTTATGGGGTGTTTGGTTGGGTGTGTGATTAACACAGCAGAGGCCTTCTCTTTCATTCAAACATCTGCACCTGAACCGAGAACTGTTTTGAAGAGATGTGGGATTTCATCAGAAGCGCAGCATCACCTTTGTTTCAGTGCTTGATTGAAACCAAGCCTGGCAGCAGGCTGGTGCCTGTGCCATGTTGAGGACACCAGTACTGCAGCTGTGGGGAGCGGGGAAGTGTTCAGGGTGCCTGCAGGACGTCAGAGGGACCCTCCCGGGTGCACACAGGCACCCTGGGCCATTTCACTACTTAGCACTGCATGTCAGAGCTGCCTCAGCCAGAGGCAGCTCTCACTGCATGGCTCCTGTGGTGTTCCTACTCGGTGCCGGTCCAGGCAGCAGGATGTTCTCAAGCTGCTGTTGCAGGAGATGGTTCCTACCTGCTGCTTCCTCTGGTGAGATGAGACCAAGAGGCACAGCAGTGTTTTCTGACAGTTGTCATCACTCGCTTCCCCAGGGAGCACCGAGATCAGTGGTGGGATTCCTCCGTGGCTCAGCAGAAGCACCTCTGGCATGATGGGGTTTGTGGGCAGGCCTGAGGTGGTCTCCATAGCTTAGGATACATCAGGAACACTTGTACCAACAGGGCATTGAAAAACCTGACTAATAAGGTCTAGAGCACCCATTTCTCTCGCTGAGATCGATGGTTCCGACTGCTCAGCAAGGAGCATGTGCGATGGATTTTCAATAACCAGCATGGCACAGCTCGGGCTCGAAGGGAAGATAATGAGGCCTCATCCTGTGCCTCTAAATGTGAGTGTGCCCAGGGAGAGCAGGGGAAGGAGCTGCTGCGCTGCGGGTACTTAAAAGCTTAATGCAGCCTCCAGAGTGTGGGAGGGCACGGCCACTCTGAACTGCTATTGCTTTCTACTCAGTAGTATCAGAGGATAAATAGCAGCTCACAAGAATAAAGATGTTTGAGATACTTCCTGTACTTGCTGGATTTAGAATGAGACCAAGGGTATTTTGAAAGTAAAAGCACACTTCCTGTGAGAAACTTTGGCTGAGGCAAAGGGTGAGATGGTTTTAGAGCTGGAGGCTCAGCTGTGTGATTCAGGGTCGGTGTGAGGCAGAGCAGAGGGCACTGAGCACCGGCCTGTCTGAACCTGCAAATGGGGCATCATGCACAGCATCATGTGCTCTTCCTGCTTCCCTGGGAACAGGAGCAGAAGGCCGTGTCCTCTGCCTTGAGAACCTGATTACAGACTGCAGGTTGGTTTGTCTGCAGGTATAAACTGGCCTGCCCTGGTTGACTAAATACACACTCCAGAGGCCCAGCTGAGAGCAGAGCTCTTGGCTGTCCAAGCAAAGTAGATGCAGGAGTGCCATCCCATCGTGGGCTTCAGAAGTGTTTCTGTCAGCTGAAGGTCATTCCTGCAGCCATCTCTCGACCCTGGCTTAGGCTTGTCTCTGAGGGTAGCTCAGTCCAACACCTATCTCTAATCATCTGGTTTAGGTTTTCCTTTAGTGCTTACCCAGGCTGTAAGCTTATCTGCTGAATCACTGTCCTCCTGCGGACCTGCACAGTGCCACCGGAGCTGAGCCTGCCTCCCTGGCTCCCAGTACTTCCCCTGCAGCAGCACAGCTCTGAGGGAGGAGGTGGCTGCAGCAGCACTCACCGGCTGCGGGAATACAGCTGCTGGAGCCGGGATTTCAGACCTGCCGTGTCCTGCAGTGAGCAGAAAGCTCTTTGTGCAGTGTCTGCAGTTCCTGAGCTGCTGGAAATCTTTGTTCTGTGCTGCTCTGTGCAGAGCTTCATGCAGCCTGGATTTTCTTTTGGTGCCTTGGTTCTATTACTGTCTTTGCTGGGTGTATTTTAAAACTCCTTTCCCCAGTGGGTTCTTTGTTGGTTTCTGAATACTGCTCACATGAATTTATCCCTTTAAGATCTTCCCACACCAGAGATGCTCAAACTGAGTCTGTGGATGACCTTGTGGTATTAGGTGGGATAAATCTAATAGGTAGCTTTGGTTTCCATTCCCAGCAGGTTTTTCCATAGTGCAAGCTGCTTTTCTATCATCAAAATGCCATTTTTATAGAATGCTGAGTTTGATATCTGCAGTGCAGAAATGCTGTAAGATCTACTCCATGGTGTCCAGTGGACAAAGTCTTTATTTCTCAAAGGCTTTCTGGATAGAAAGGGAAAAATGCCAAATGTTTCAACTACAGCAGAGAACTAGGAATTTTATCTGAGTCTCACTAAAATGGTCTTTGTTAGAATCATAGAATGGTTTGGGTTGGAAGGGACCTTAAAGATCATCTGGTTTTTGTCTCAGACAGAATTAGAGAACACCCCCCACATCTGCCATGCTCCCAATCTTGAGGTCAAACCTCCTGGCTACAACCCTCGCTATGTAAGAAGAGAAATATAGACACTAGTTGTAATCTGTGCTATGAAAATCTAATCTCTGACCTAATTTGTTGTGATACCATGAAGAACCTGTCAGGAGCAATCACTGTAACCCGTGGCACAGATGCACTGCTGCTTTCCAGGAGCACTCACTCATTTCAGCCTCAGAGGGAGCAGTGTCACGCTTAGTCCATGCATTTGGGCTCCTCCACTTCCAAATTTGGAGAATAATACACAGACAACTTGCAGATAACTTTTGTTTTTCTTTCAAAATTAGAAGTGGGCAGCCTTATTATGTGTGGAAGTGAACCTCTTCTGCAGGACAATCCCAGCAGGACAAGCTGGCTTGAAACAGGCTGGGAAAGCTGGGGTTGGTCAGCCTGGAGAAGGCTCATGGAGACATTGTAATAGTCTTCCAATGCTTAAAGGGGTCTACAGGAAATCTGGAGAGGGGCTTTTGACAAGGGCCTGTAGTGCTAGGTCAAGGGGAAATGGCTCTAAACTGACAGAGGGGAGATTTAGATATGAGGAAGAAATTATTAACTATGAGGGTGGAACAGGTTGCCCAGTGAAGCTGTGGCTGCCCCATCCCTGGCAGTGTTCAAGGCCAGGTTGGATGGGGCTTGGAGCAACCTGCTCTAATGGAAGGTGTCCCTGCTCATGGAAGAGGCTGGAAATGGATGAGCTTTAAGGTTCCTTCCAATCAAAATCAGTCTGTGATTCTGTGAAACATGTGGTAAGGAAAATGAAACGTAACCAAAACCAGATCATCTTCTCTGTGTGTTGTAATAGCTGTTTGTGTACCTGTTAATTGCTAATGACCTTGTCTATGGTAGCAGCTTGGTTACAACCAGCTCACTGGGTGAGTGGTTAGAGGAGTGACGTGCCTGAACACCCAGTGTTAGCTGAGATTTCATGTGCTGATTCTGAGATGGCAAAACTGGCCAGACTCTGGTACAGGCCCTTTGAGTCAAGTTTGTTGTCCTTTTAGGAGCAAACCCAAGGTCTTCTGTGGAGCGTTACTGAAGCCATAACACTGCCAGTCTTTCTCTACGAGGCTAGAGAAGGAAGGAAGGTTTTACAGGTCAGGGATGCACAAACAATATGCTGAAAAACTGGTAATTGTGTTCCTAGGTCCTTGCACTGCTGCAGGGAGAAATCTGCTCTGTCAGAGACAAACAGCAGAGCTGGGCTTCCAGTTTCATTGTTGTAGAAATAACCATTCATTTGAAAACAGAAATATTACCTTTAAAAGGCTTTAATTGAAAGCACTAAATGAAAATGTGTATGCAGTCTATTCATAGCTGCCAAAATCTCTGTGCTTAGTGAAACACCATCAGTCTGTCTGGACTTTGAGAGCCTCTGGGTTGCTATCTGGGTTGTGGGATACAGTAAGATGCATGTACAACTTGAGGCCATGATCTATGACCTGATGCCTTCTCTGCTCACTCTCATAGGAACTACCTGCGCTGCTGTTAAGGCATTGGCTCTTACACTTTTGATTTTGAGCTTCCTCTTTATTTTCCGTGCTTGTGCACATCTTGTTGCCTCGCATACACTGGGTGCACGTAGCATAGAATAAGTGCATTTGGGTAGTGTTTTGTAAACTTGGCGTTCTTACATACACCCTGGGCACTCAGTGCTCAGGTTTCAGTGTGTTATTTGTTGATTTTGGTTCACTCCAGGCTTTTCCCTCCACCCACTCACTTCCTCCACAAATGTTTCCTCATTTCACCATTTTTTACACACATTTTAGGTTGCTGCCCGTTGTGGGCAGGCTCAGCGGGAGACAAGCAAGGAGAGGTGATGGAGAGGAGGAACAGAGGCAGGGAGAGGGTGTCTGCATGTGTGTGGGGCGAGGCGGTCTTGGTGCAGGTGTATTTTGGAGCAAAGGCTTGGAAGCAGGGCGGACGTATGGTGGAGGTGTGCAGTTTGAAGAGGGTGGATGGCTGTATGTGTCCTCAGGGTGGAATCACCATCCCTGGAAGTGTTCAGAAACCGTATTGATGAGGTCCTTGGTGACAAGGTAGTGGACTTGGCAGCCCTGTAGAAGAAGCTGATGAACTTAAAGGTCTTTTCCAACCTAGTTGGTTCTATGATTCTATGTCAGCATGCACACAGCTGGGAGACACAGGACATGTCGGGCTGGTCCGTGTGTGAGGTTTGAGGAAGGTGCATGCCCAGTACCAGGATGCAGCCAAACAGGGCCCCACTCCCCTCCTTTGCCCAGCACAGACAGGTTGCTCTGCCTCCAAGACTTGTTCTTGGAGCTTAAAAGCAGTAATGTTCTTTTATTGTGCCATTTATTAAATGCTTTAATGTGCCATTTTATTCTATCTGCTCCTTATTTCTTACAAAGGTTTCCCAGCTCCCCTTGGACAACGTCAATTTCTCAACCATGCAGGGTGCATCTGGGAGCTTATAGCCTGTTAAAGAGAGGGGGAAAAAAACCCACCATGAAAATAACATCTCTATAGTTTTAAATTAGGCAAGGGCTAAAATTAGAAAGAACAGGTCTGTCTGTGGCTGTGCAAACCAGCAGAGAATTAACATTCATCTGCTGCTGAGCAAGGCAAGCAGAGGTTTGCAGCTTGTACTTTCTTTGCCTTGTCCTGCTCTTGTCCTTGCAGCTTCTCTCCCCTGTAGGGCTCAGTCAGTAACTAGCACAGAGCTGTACAGATGCCACTTGCTGTGTGCCAACACTAGTGCTGCTTTCAGCACTGTGAAATGTTAGCAATAGCCAAAGTGGTTTTATGGCATTCTTTTAATGTTTTTGCTCAGCTGCTGTGAATGGAGCACAGTGCTCAGGTCACTTGCCAGAGCCCTGGATGTAGCCTGAGTTCCATGCTGGGGCCCATGTCTACCCACCACTTCCTCGGCAAGATAGGTGCCCCATGACACTTATGCTTGTTTCCTCTCCCCAGCTGTGGTTTACTTTGTCAGCTGAAACTGTGTTGTTGTTAATGGGGCTGCAGCAGAAACCAGTCACTGAAATAATTTATATCACAAGTGTAAGTTTAGGTGGGTTTGGTTCTTCGCAGGTCCATCTTTAATTTTACATCCTGGCACTGTTTCCATTTGCAACTAGACCCACATAAATGAGATATTAGGAAGATGTTCTTTACTGTGAGGGTGCTGAGGGCCTGGTACAGGATGCCCAGAGAACCTGTGCCTGCCCCATCCTTGGTAGTCTTTAAGGCCAGGTTGGACAGGGCTTGGAGCAAGCTGCTCTAGTGGAAGGTGTCCCTGCCCATGGCAGGGGGTTGGAACTGGATGAGCTTTAAGGTCCCTTCCAGCTAAAACCAGTCTATGATTCCAAGTTGAAGTGGGAATAGACTGGTGGGAACTTGCTGCCGGAGGGCAAAATGATACGAAAAAAGGACCTTGAGCTGCTGAGGAAGGGAGCTGCAGGAGGGGTGGCTGTTACTTGGTTCTGCTGGTGGAGGTGACATCTGATGGAGCTGCTCATCTTCGGTGTTTGAGGGCAGAGAGAATGCCAGGAGCCTTCCTATCTCTCCTCCCTGCCCTGGGAACCACTGTGCTGGGCACCACTGGAGATAAACTAACTCCTGGGAGTGAATGTTCTTCAACCCTTAGCATATCCAGAGGAACTGGAGGTCACTTGGAAATCACAATTAAACAATGCCTCAGTGCAGCTTTGAAACATTTACTCACAGGGCTGGCAGTTGAACTGCTGAGCTCCCTCCCGTAACAGTACAGGAGACAGCGCTCTGGTATGACTGTCAGCAGCCAGTGGTGACTGCAGAGCTTCACCAGCAATGGCAGGGTTGCATTCCTGCCCCTCTCACCTTGCTCCCATTGGAGCCTACAGGGTGCTAAAGCAGGGAGGGCTGGACTCCAGCTCATGCTGGAGGATTTGAAGTGTCTGGGCTGCTGCAGGCCAGGGCCAGCACTGAAGGACCATCCCAAAATGGGAACTGCCATGTAGCTGTGCTTTGGAGGAGGGCAGCAGCCTGCACTGAACCTGGAGCTGAGTTGTTTCCATGGACTGTGCCCTCTCTGAGCTGCCCCATGGAGAGACAACCAGAGCCTTTCTCTTTAGGCATCCCCAGCTGGTGTGCTCCTGATGGTGGACAACTGCTGCCATTGGCATAGAGTTATGTGATGTATGATTTATGTTCCCCCCAACTCAGTGCCTTGCCAGAGACACTCCCCATCACACTACCCCCTATCCCTCTATGTCCAGGGATGATTTGAGTTTTCATGATGGTGGGTATGGGCTAGTCAGCAAAACTTAAAGGGAGAAAATAGGAGCCCCATTCCTAATTCTGTTCTGCTAGTCCTAGCATTGAGGAGAGCAGATGCTCCAGCCCATGAATCCTCATCCCTCTAAAAGCCTGGCCATAGGACAGACACACTCTCTGTGCATTAGTGGGTCTGTCTGGCAGCCTGTTTATGTTGAGGTGTGAAGAAGTATCTAGTGTATGTGGCAACATCCTTGTGTAAGTGGGTATTGCAGGTACCTGCTGGCAATGGTCTGCAGCAATCTGTCAAATGTGAATGAAGAAGCCACTCACACCTCTATTTAAGGGTTGGGACCAAGTTTCTTTCCCAGGATTCTCCATCTGAAAGGTGATTATTTGTTTTGGGAACAGCTCTGAGCTGTAAAACTTGTACTGGGACTTCTTGTGCCCAGGATCCACAGCCCATCAGACATCCAGGTTATTTGCACTGCTGTCATTGCATTTATGAGTGAAAATTGCTTTCAGTCCACTTGAACATGTCCTAAGTCTGCTGTTACCCAGCTGTATGCCTGGACATGACATGAGTCACAACACCTTTAAAACACATTTATGCATTCAGGGTACACCTGGGATTTGTAGCTGCTGCTCATACTAAAAAAAATAGTCTTTTCAGCTCATCGCTGTTGTTTGGTCTGTCATCTTTTCCTTAAAAATAAGCTACTTGATGTGAGAAGCAGTTGGTGGATGTACTTGGAGCTCTTTCTCTGCAGGGGAACACCACCCTGGTGGAGATGACAATAGCCTTGAATGCTTCTGTATGGGGCTCCCAGGAGGTCACGTAGCTGGTACAGGACCAGTATGTTCTTCCTCCCTCAGACTCCTGTGGCACATCAGTCAGTTTGAGGAAGCAAGTGGGGCCCAGAAGGAAAATAGTGTGCTCAAGTGAGCATGTAGAAAAGCACTGATCCTGATAACCTTGTGTGCCTGCTACAGTGCTTATCCAGAGCCCTTGGAGAGGACCAGCAAGGCCACCAAAACGATTGTGGTTTATTAGTAGGCTGCCCAAAGCTGCACAGGTTTGGAGCTGTTCCTGAGCAGTTGTTGTTCTCATAGAGCTGAATACAGTTGTTTGCATATTGCACAGAGCTGGGGCTTTTCCTCTTCCTCTTAACTCTGTGGGGCTCCATTGTACATGTGTCTGTGAGGGAAGTCGCGTTCTCAGTCAGCACCCAAATTGGTGTAACTTCCCCTGGGCAGTGGCTCCCAGAACTGCTGGGGAAGGGGAAGGGCTGAGGCTGCTCTGTGGGGACTTCAGAACTTCCCCTGCATTTGTTCTCCTCCCCTGGTTCCTCACACTGCTGCTGTCATGGGACATGCACCAGCTGGGGTGTCTGCACAGGGGATGCTCGTGTCCACTCGAGAGGAGCCATGGGCTTCCTGTGAAATCCCCCAGTGAAGTAACAACTCACACCCAATCCGAACTACTATGCATGTACCCGACATGGCCCAGCCTCTCGTCAGCCCCACCACAGGAGGAGACCATAGGCAGCCCCACTGGTCCTGCCTGCACATGGGGAGCAGTTCCTGCTCACTCCCCTCTCCTGGGAGCTGTGCCTCTGGCTGCAGTACAGGGGAGAGGAGGAAAGTGACCTCTGTTTCTGCCTGCAGCCATGCCAGTGCATCCCAAGCCTTGGTTCAATGCAGGTGAGACCCAGCAACTCACCCAGTTGGTCTGCTCTCCAAAGCTGCTCACCCTTTTCTGCAGGATGGAGCCTAAATCCACAGACAGGCTTCCTTGGGGTTTGTAAGGTTTGACCTAGCAGGGACTGGTAGAGTCTGTAAGGCAGCTGTGGATGTGTCCCTAATGTACAGATCATCTTTCTCCCAATGTGCTGAATAATTCCTGAGCTGGAAGAGTGGAGAGAGCCTGTGCCTGGGAACCAGGTGAGCCACCCCCTCTTGGTGTGTACTGGTTTATGTCCTGCACTGTTCTTATGGGCTCCAGTCCTACTGTGAATTCCACTGACATCAGTAAAGCACTGACAGCTCCCACAGGAGCTGAGCAGGATCAGAGCTCTTGGGAAATGAAAGCAAGTCCGATGGTGTGAAAGATGTATTTTCTCTTATCCCAAAGCCTCCTTTTGCCCTAGACACCATTATTGCAAGTGCAATAGGTCAATGCAGGTTCCAGCCCTGTAAGAGGATGTATGTACCAGTTGATGAAGGGAACTTCAGAAATTGCCTTTCCCTTCTCTGAGATCACTTTAATCCCTTGAATGTCCAGAGATTAAAAGATACTTGATGAACATCCTAAACATTCATTGCACATTTCCGGTATCCAGCTGACCTCAAATCCTAAATGCAATGAATTTGCATTTGCTTCTAAAAGTGTCTCATTTTGTGAATCAAACTGTCATCACATTTGAAAATGAGACATTTGTATCTCTTGGAGTTTAAATTGCGGGATCAATTTCCCATTAATACTAAGGGTGTTGAAAGGACAAATTCTCTGCCTACTGCAGTGAAAATTTACCCTGAGGTATGACATTTCACCCGCCGCTGAGTATAAGAGGGTTGAATATAATGGACTGGAATAGCTAGATTTGCACATGCTGGTAACAAAAGCAGGTAAGCAGTGGAGGATCCCATTACAGAAAACCTTTCCTATTTGTTTTCTCCTCCTCCTTTTTCAGCCTTCAAAACTTGCATGCTCTTTGCAGTTCATAGAACTGCACTATTCAATAGCCAGTGCCTGAATTGGTACAGTTTAATCAAGTACCATAGGAGTGGATAAAGAGAGCCCTGAAGAGCTTCCACTCAGAAGGGCACGAAGAAATGGGAGCACCAGGGTACATCCCAGGCCTCATAGCTGAGCAGCAGCCACAAAGCCTGGCTCCAGCTTCACCAATTCCTGTGCAGGACCACAGAGCTACAAGTCCCATCACATGCTCCTCTGGTCACAGCTATGCTGACTGGCAGGGCTTTGCCAGAGCTTGGCTCTGCTCCTCGGTGTGGCTCCATCCTGTGTTAGAAGAGAGGAGGAGGACAGTTGGCAAGCCTCAACCCCCTCCTCCTCAATGAAATATGGAGGCAACTGGAGTGAGCCAGCAGCAAGCTAAAGCACATGGAATAGCTGCAAATAATGTGAACCCAGGGGCATAGTGAACCTGAGCCTGTGCTGAGGCATGTTTCCCTGAGGAAGTGCCAACATAACCCTGGAAAACATACCATGGAATTGCACCATACTGTCCCTCCCTTGTGCTATCATGGAAACCAGATGCCAGGATGGAAAAGCACCAGGAGCTGAATAAAAAAGCTTCAAGTGTCAGAGAGCCCTGCTCAGCCCTACCTTCTGCTGCAGGCCATCTATGCTTCCTGGCATTCCCTGGTCTCTTGCCAATTCCCATCAACAGCTGTAGTTTGTGGTTGTAATGCTCAGCATTTGTCTTCTCTTTCTCCCAGCAAACCTGCATCAAAGCTGGATGTGCAGCATGTAGCAGTCTGGGAGTCCCAGAATTGGCCTCCAAGCACAAACCCAAATCCTTCTTTATTGCTTTATCTTCCCCAAAGTACGAGATGCTGCAAGAGTGGGTCTGTAAATCTTCTGGGCCCTCCTGATGGACTGTGTGAGGAAAGGTTATAACAAAGTGCTTTGTAATGCATCATTTTGTTTCTTTTAAAGAACAGGCAAGTGCCAGCAGTAAATCTAAAGCTGGCTTGCCAGCCCAGCAGCAGCCTGCTTACTGCATTCAGTGGATAAAATGCTCTTCACTTCACTGTGCTTATTCCCAGTTTCTGTGTCGATGTATTACTGCTGAGAAGGCAGTTTGGGTAGGAGCGGCTCCAAGACGTAAGTAAGTGTCTGTTAGGAATCCCATTCCTTGCTTCAGGAGGCCCCAGAAGTTCATTAGATGTTTAATGTCTTCCAGTCACTGCTGCACTGGATGGAAATGAACTGGTGACCGAGAGGGGAAAGGTTCTCTCACACATTTACAAACCCAGAGGCATCTGTTCCCCAGACACAGATTTGTCTAATTCCCCTATACCACTGATGACCTGCCCTGAAATGATATTCTCATTCCCTTAGGAAATCCCTTGGGTTGATATCAACTAGATAGTTATTTTTGGGTTCTTTCCCAGAGAGAGTGCACTGGATTGCTCTGAACCCTACGCACCAAATAAATACATCATCGGACTGTAGTAAAGGTCCAAAAAGCTTTATTCAAGGGGAAAGAGTTTATTAATAATGAAGGGTAGTTCACTGTATTGTTTTGGAGCCAAGCAAAGCTAATAGAGCTTTTTTATATAGCGGAGATTAAAGTGTAGAATATGGAGACTGAATTGATTGCAATGTTTAATGGCAGCATAAAAGGCAATTAATGAATTGCAATGGGTAACTCTGCACTGAAGTGAAACATGCAGCTCGCAAGCAATGTATTAAGCATTTTGAAAGATTACAAAAGGCAGAAACAAAAGAAACAACCCAAACCCTTTATTGGTCAGTAAATGCCTATATTATTTTTTTTCCTAAGAAACTCATCTGAACAGATTTTAGATTCCTTTATCCTAAAGCTCTGGTGCATGCATGTGTGTGTGTGCTTCCCCCTTAGCACTTCCAAGATTAAATAAAGCCTTTACAAGCAGTTGATCAGTCTAACCAAATTCTCATGGCAGGGATGGATGGGAGTGCAGAGAACAGCCTTCCACAGATTCCTCTGGAAGAAAGGCTCTAAGCAAGGAGAGTTCCAAACTGCTGCATGTTTGGGCTGCCCCATGCTATTTACTGCTACCCCATTACAGTTTCCTAATGTGAAAGTGTATTTTCTATTCCTCTGCAATAACAGGAGAAGATAATGTTAAAAAGAGAAAGCAGCGTCATTGGGTGGAAGAGCTGTGCTTCAGGGGGAAGGTTTTCAAATGTTCTGCATTGAGCAAATTAAAGATTTATTGCAGAATAAACCTGCAGCCATTCCTTCTCCCTGACAGTCACTCTATTGTAATTTCATCCCTTTGCAGCCTTTCCAAACCCATCCATTTCTTCTGAAACCTTTGTCCAAGCCCGCGTTTGACACGAGGTCCTTTCCTGCACTGAGGTCTCCTGCTCTGCCATATTTCATGGCAGCCATTCAGCCTTCCAGTGGGGACACATGCCCCCTCTTTGCCATCTGGCCACATTCAAGTCCTCAGAGTGCAGTCCCCTCTGTGCTAAACCCACGCTTGTCACACTCATCTGCAAAGCCTCTCACAAGCTCAGGGCCAGAGCCTGTCATCCGAACGGCACTGAGTTATGCCTCAGGACAGAAGTGACCCCATTAAAACCATTTAGAAGCACACATACTTAGGACTGTCTCACTGCCCTTATGTTTCCCTCGGCTCTCACGTGGTTTGCTTTCACATCCCTGCTCAAGCTGGTGTTTTTTGAGCAAACCACAGAAATGCTGTATTCTTTATGTCTGCCCCTACCATCCTTTTAAAGTAAAATTCAAAGATAACTAATTACTAATGGGAGCATGAAGAAGCAGGTACCATGCCCGTTCTTGGTACAGAAGAACAGTGTAACTAATGAATCCTAGTTTTCTCCTGATTTGGGCTCTGTGTGCCCTGTTTTTCCCATTGGAGCTTTCTCAGTGTGAAACCTTCACTCCTCCCTGCCCCAGTTCTTCCCTGCTATGTTTCCAGTCTCTTCCATTGTAGCAGCTGGGCAAGAGGTGACACGTGCAGGCTGACTGGGCAGCAGACACATGCTGTCTGGTGTCCAGCAGCACAAACCGGATTTCCAGGAGAAAGTATGTCTTGGGACAGGGAGAACTGCTACCTGGCACAGGCCAAGGCAAGCTAGAGCCAGCTCTGCATGATCAGCCTCACTGGGAAGCACATAGTAAGGCACTGGCCTGTTCTGTCTTTGTACTCAGGTTCATTGGGTTAGGACTAACTTGGTGACTGCTGTGGGACACTGCATTTTGCCACATGGAGACACCTCACCACAGCAGTAGAAAACCTACGTGTACAACTGATCTCAGCATTTGTGCTTCCATAGAACCATAGAATGGTTTGTGTTGGAAGGGACCTTAAAGCTCATCCAGTTCCAGCCCCCTGCCATGGGCAGGGATGCCTTCCACTAGAGCAGGTGGCTCCAAGCCCCATGCAACCTGGCCTTGAACATTACCAGGGATGGGGCAGCCACAGCTTCTCTGGGCACCCTGTGCCAGTGCCTCATCCTTTCATTATGCCTTAGACTGTGAGCTGCTTGGAGCAGGAATGCACCAGTGTTGCTGTAAAGCACCATACAAATCTTTCCAACTTAGTTTTTTATGTATGAAGTTACTGAAGTTTAACACTGTCACTTCAAGCACTTAGAAACCATCAGAATGGGAGGCACCACTGACACCTCATCTTCTCACTTAACAATAAGTCCAAGGCCAGAAACATGGCTGAAGCTTCTCTGAGTTACAGCCTAGCACCTCACAAAGAGAAGTCTATTTTGGTTTTATCACTTTTTAGTTTGTTCATGGTCTGAGACAGGAATCATAGAATAAGGAGTATATGATCATGTATCTAAAACCCTCACTGGTTTGTGATGCGTTCCTGTAGAGGCACATGTTCATGGTGGGAAGCTCCTTGTTCAGATCTGACCATTAACATAATATGCACCTAAGCTCTGACTCCAGGAACCCAAATATCTCAAACTGCACTGGATCCAGACTGGTATGAACAGGCACAGAATAGTTCCCAGCTCATGTGTGAGGTTTAGCAGCTGGACATAAAAAAATACTCTCTTTTCATCAGTTGGGTAAGCTCAGAATAAGTTTAATTGCAATGTGTGGTGTCAGCTTTAGTCCCTTGTCTTGCAAACTGGGTATTAAACAACTGCATCTGGTGCTAGATTCAGTCTGAGGTACTGTATTCATGCTCAGGAAAAAGGAAGAGAAAGCATCTGGTGTGCAGTGTTCCAGTTGCTCAGCAAAGGAAGTGCTCTAAGTGCATGCCTGAATGCTTTGTTTTGTGGCAGCCTTCGTCTGCACCCAGCCTGTCCCCTCACAGATTAGAGAATGGGCAAAAGTCCTGGCTTTCCATTTCCTTTGCTAGCAAACTCTTTGCAGTCAGGGAGACTTTAGCTTATGTGAGCAGTAAGGACTCATTTCTGTCCCTCTAGCTAAGCCAGGCTTCCTAAAATGATCACTCTCAAAGGCTTTACTTTGGAACCCAAATATACCTACTGTGCAGGAGATGGGTGACTGGGATTTCTTATCCCACTGGAAAAGGAGTGCTACCTGTTCACTTTGTATGAGGTCCATGGATGGTCTACAAGAAAATGTGTGCGCTGGTGGAGAAAGGGTTTTCTCAAAGGTCTTTACTGTGTGCACTAAAATTATTTTAGTGTCTGCTGCTCTTTGGAGCATATTGATAGAATTGCATGGATGCAGCAATATAATGGGATACAGCAGATATAACAGTGTTATTTTAAAGAGCTAGATACAGTTGGTAAGCCAATAACTAAATCATAGTCTTTTTTCACTCATTGCTCAGTAGCCTTAGACTCAACATCACTTAGATCACAAAGATGAATTTGGTTTATAGTAGTCCAAGTGAATGTTGCCAAACCAGACAAGGTTTTGATCAGATGAATTGAATTCTACTCCTCAGATGGGAATAAACAGCCAGGTCCTTTCAACTTGAGCCAGTGGTGCAAGGATAGAACAACGCCAGCAGTGACACTGCAGCCCTGTGGAGTGCTGAGCATCCTCAGTTTGCTGTTGTGACACCTGACATTGAGGACCACATCCTATGGGATGGAGCCTGAGGTGCTTGCACTCGCTCATGTCTCACCCAGCCATGCCTAACACTGTTGTTCTGTGAACTTGTGTTTGTGCACTGAGTGTTGTAATGAGCCCCTGAGACTGACACTCTCCACAGCCCTTCCCTGAGGTGCTTTCAGGAACTTACCTATTTCCCCACCAAAAGATGGCAACATCCCCTGTGATCTGAAGAGCAAACTAAGTACCACGGTAGCAAAGGGAACAGCTGACACAAAGTGAAATGATCTCTTGACAGTGTCCCTTGGCAATACCTAGATACAGCCCCAGAATCCCTTAGGAGCCAATGCTGTTCTGAGAGTTTCTAATAACAAATGAAGCACTTGGGGGGGAAAAATGAGAAAAAAAAAAAGCAAGAGACAGAACCTCTCCAACGATGACATTGCTGCAAAGGACCAAAGTAAAACACCAGAGTCATGCTCCTGAGGCAGGCAGAATCCTCAATGAAATCGATGACTATTTGTTTCCATCAGGGCAGCACAATTGTGTTTGCTTAAAAAATACCCAACCCCAAACAAGACGAGGTTCTCTTCCAGAGAGTAATGACCCAGTCTGGCCCTCTTAAATACTGCCTTCCCTCTTCTCTGAAGCATTGATTCTGTCCATTTACTGGAATACTATTATGCTGCTGATTGATTAGAAACATTTTGTGAGTAAAAGAAAGGCTTGTGAGAAAGGTCCAGTTCAGATTATGGTTTATTTCCTACTGTGGTTCTGGTGTTTTTACTTCACTTAATAACCTGCCTTGCCTGAGAGCTAATGGGAAAGCAAGTGAAATGCTTGCCACTCTACATCCCCCTGCATTCACAGCCTCCTACAACCTAGTGAAGCCCTTACTCAAAGGCACTAACTGCTACTGAAGTGAATAAATCTGGGTACTTTCAGGAGCTAAGCTGAAGAAAGGTGCCTTTGATATGAGCAGAGGTGATGACCCAGCTCTTGCTGAAGTGATTGTAGCTTCTCCTCTGCACTGTACAAACCTCTGCTGCAGAATAGGTGCATCTGGGTTTTCCCTCACCTCAGTGCCATCAATTCAGAAGCAGAGCCCGTGGCCATGACCTCCTGAACTGGTAATGCTAGATTATCTCCATTGCTTAGCAGGCCTCTTCTCTCCCTGGGCAACTCAGCTGTTTGCTAGCAGCATGAGTGTTACCACTGATATTGCTCGCAGCATTTCTCAGTGCAACCATGTCTGTGCAATGATCACTGGAGAAATTCTGTATTTCACAAACTTTAATAAGAGGCTTAAAGATCTCACTGTCTAATTGTTGCTCTATTCTGTAACAAGTCACTACTCTGTCTTTGTTTTCCAGTAGAGATAAAATATGATTAAAATAGCTGCAGTTCCTCTTTCCACCTTCCCTTAGTGATTTCTGGTTTGCAGCCTTCCTTCTAATGCAGGCTTAACACCTGCCATTTTCTCTTTATTCCAAGTTTTGCTTCCTTGTCTCGTTCAGGTGAGCTGTACAGCTGAGGAAAGGCAGCAAAATCTGAAAACAAAAGAGCTTTATGTTGCAAAATCACCATTACCTTTGATCACAGTCCAACACTGAATCCTTCTGCGTCATTTGACTTAGTGTGAGTTAACTGGGAGTGTGTATCAGCTGAGGCTTCTGTACAGAGAGGCCTTGCTGGTCCCTTGCAGGGAGCGACTGCATCAACAGATGAACAAACTCCAAACTATCTCAGGCTCTGTAAGGGCAGAAGAGGAGATGACTAATGTAACCGGTCACGTGGAGTGGCTCCTCACAGCACGAGGAGATGACTTGCACCAGGTCTGCCAGAGGAAAAAGAATGAACTTCTGAAGTGCCTCAGTCTCCTCACCTAAATATCCAAACAACCTGTTTGGTCAAAGAGACTGAAAGGGGCTGAAAGGCATTTTGGGATTCTAAGTGCCTGTCTCCATGCACATATAAAACATCACAATTGTTTGGCAGTACAGTATCTGGAAGCACTTCAGGCATCCTTATAAGCATCTAATGAATTGACCTTGGCTTTTTGTTTTGTCTGTGCTTTTCAAAATGTATATAGATCATTCATATTTTGTTGTAACTGTTTATATTTCTGAAGAGCTACATTTACATCTGAGGATTTGTATTATCTAAAATGAAAGCCCCACAGGATACACAGTGTGAATGTGACTGCTTCTGCAATCCCTCATCTATTAGCTATGCACTTGAGAAGGTGGAGGAATCTAGAAGGGGGAGGGCAAAACCTCATGTTGGCTTTATCCAAACTGAAGGGTGCTGTGAACCACAACAGCAGAACAAGGGCTCTCTGCAGAGCTGCCTCTCTTTGCCATTCTTGACATTTTGCTGTAAGAAATCTCCTCTCTTTAAGAGTTATATATATATATATATATATATCTTTGGGTTTAGGATGCTTACTTTCTATTTTCATCCATGTAATGGAAAAGGACAAACAAGGCTGTTGTTCATGGACAGCAGGCCCTATTGTCCCTGCTGAGTACAAATGGGAGAGGATGATGATGACTTCCTTTTCTCCTTGGACATTCTCCCCTAGGCTACCATTAGGCTTAAGAGTAGTATTCTAACTGTGCATGGCACCTAAGGGCAGGCTTGCTTTTGTGGTTTTATCTACCTGTCTGGCCATCTACACATAAAAAAAGTCATCTTTTGTCACTGGTATACACACACATGTATAGAGCCCATATACATCCAACAGTACACTTGGAACTTCATAATCTTTGCTTGATGAAAACGCTCTGACCTGTTTTCTTCCCTACGTGTCAGCTATACCTACCTGGCAGTGGTACTCCTACTATCAAAACAATCCACAGGCACTGAGCAGTGTAAGAGCTATTCTGTTACCACTCTTTTATTTTGTGATACAAGCTGTCAAATATAATCTCTAATTTTGGTTTTTTGTATTTATCACAGTAATAATGTGGTAAAATAATTTTCTATTCAGAAGAAGCAATTAAATTAAAAGTGAAGGCAGAACTAACAGAAAATCCGTGGGTTTTTTAGTCATGCAGCATTTTCCAGAGTGTTCAGTCATTTCTTATGCTTCAATTATTATGTGGAATGTGGATGTCTTAGTACACAGCTGCTGTGAAAGCACTGGTGATGTTCAGGGTCTGAGTACTTGCACTTCTGAGCGATCCAAATCAAGGGTACCTTATAGTTTTGGTGAGCCCTAAAGAGTAAGTAGTATCATAAACCTGCTTATGGTTTCAGTGGGAAATCCTCCTTGTCTCACCCCTCCCTGCCAAGCAACAGGCAATTCATAATGTTACAAGCACCAAAAATCATTCAGCCCTGAGGCTGGTGTATGGTTTCCTTAGCTCTGTGTACCAGGACAAAGGTCTGTAGTATGAGAGGTGACAGCTCCCAGGTTTGTATTAAGCCCACATGGTAACGAGTCCAACATGAATGGACTCAGAGCATGATTCTGCTTCCCTTGAATTCAGTTCAGTGGATCTGGGTTGCTTCCTGCCTGGCACAGAGACTCTGGAAGGTCTGCAGACTTCAGAGAAGGAGAAGAGGTAGCGACCTGCCATCATCTTGGGTGCATCATCACACCTCAAAATCGGTATGTGCTAGCTGCAAAAACTCCTTTGTGTACAAGTGGAAAGTCATGTCAAGTGCTTGGCTGAGCC
Source organism: Melopsittacus undulatus (assembly GCF_012275295.1). Taxonomy (NCBI): domain Eukaryota; kingdom Metazoa; phylum Chordata; class Aves; order Psittaciformes; family Psittaculidae; genus Melopsittacus; species Melopsittacus undulatus. Next base: position 9,911,156 of record NC_047527.1, read on the forward strand.
TACTCTCTTACACAAAGCAAGCACAAGGAGTACTGGCACATCTCTTCTGTTATTATACCCAAGCTGCTCCTGTGAAAATCTTCTTTCGTATCTTCTTGGCCATCTTCTCTATTTGCTCTGATCTATACAAGCTTCTAGGAGCCTCTGGGGCTTGCCTGAGCACTCCCCTTTCCCTGCTTAGGCAAAGGCAGCCAATAGTTACATGGTGTTCCAGCCCTGGTCTTGCCTGAATGTTATGCAAGGACTAAAACAAAGTGCAGTGATTTTCTTTGAGTTCATCAAGCAGGTCTTGCAGCGCATCTGTACTCACAGATGGCTTCCTTTATATCCCAGGATACTCTTTTATCTACAGTACTTTAAAGTTATTAGTGTAGTAAATCCATGTATCTTGAATCGTACCAACTGATGGGAGGAACTAATTTTGTCAGTTTAAGTTAACACAGATACAGGTATGAGAATAAAAAGAAGATAAAAACAGTGACATATAAATAAACCTCTGAGGTCCTTTCAATTTTCATTCTTTCTCAACATGGTTTTGGAAGGAACTCAGTATTCACTGAGCTTTGGCAATTATCAGAGTGATAGTCACCTTCTGAAGAGAAAGTAGCAGAAGTGGTTAGACATTTGGGTGGTTGATTTGCCTCTTTCAGTTTGAAAAATCACCTTTGCCAATGATAAGGCTCTGCTGTTTGAGGCTGCCAGGAGTTTTGCCTTGGCTGTATCCATGTGGTACTGCTGCCTGTTCCATTCGGTCTCCAAACAGGGCTTCCAAAGAACCACTGAACATGAAAGCTCAATGATACTTCATGGCAACGGTCTGAAAATCTTCGTCTGGATTCAGGTTACTTGAAAGCAGAACTTCTATGCATCTTTCACTATGAGGATGCTGAGGTGCTGGCACTGGGTGCCCAGAGAAGCTGTGCCTGCCCCATCCCTGGCAGTGTTCAAGGCCAGGCTGGATGGGGCTTGGAGCAACCTGTTATAATGGAAGGTGTCAGAGGTTGGAACCGGATGAGCTTTGAGGTCCCTTCCAACCCAAACCATTCCATGATTCTATGACATGTGTAGTTTTACTAACGCAGCAAGCTCCCAAACAAGCTTATTTGTGCTCTCCTGCTTTGGCAAATTCACCCGCACCACCAGTACCAAGCAGCTTAGGGTGTGCAGTGTCACCAAAACCCGAGCTGTGGTACAGGGGAGTCAGAAGTGAAACCTCCATAGTAGGATGTGTACAGAGAGGAAATTACATAACTAATGTCATGAAATGCCCTTTAAATACATTTTGGTGTTTCTTGACATATTTTCCTCTTATGTTTGCTGGGGAGACGGAGAGCACTTTGGCATTAGCCATTTCAGCAGTGGGATGTTCTTCCAGCACTTGCTGGGGAATGCAACTTTCCACTTTATTTTTCCTTCGCTCTTACAACACATCCACCTGGGCAGCAATTTATGCGCGACTTCCAGTCAGCGACCCCGCTTTCACAAAGAAGGAGCCTTATTTTCCTTCCCATCCCGGCTTTGCCAAGCACAGACATCTAAAGCCCCCGAGTCAGGCTTTAAAAACCCCCATCAACATCGCACAACCGGCTTAAGCCACGATCCATAACGTTAAGCTAATGGATTTAGTGAGCTGCTACCACAGGCTGCGAAGCAGACGAAGGGTCTCGCCCCTCTCTCAGGCGCTGCGGGAAGATGGCGGCCCCTTTAAGGAGGCTGACCCACCGCCACCTCCCCTGCCCGCCCGCCCCTATTCCGCTGCCCGCCCCTGCCCGAGACACTTGGAGTCGAAGCAGGTGCATGCGCAGTGCGCTGGCAGCCTGGCGCGCTTGCGCACTCACCTGCTGGTCGCTCACCCCCCCTCCCTTCACCCCCACTGGTACATCCGGGTCACAGCACGCCCGCCCGCACGGCCGGTGCCCCGCGGTGCCGTGCAGCTCGCACCCCCTCCCCTTCCTTCTCCTCCTCCTCCCCCCTCCTCCTCCCCCCGGCGCCGCCGCTATCGTGCCCTGCCCTGCGCGGGCTCCGGCCGCGCCGCTGCTGTCGCTGCCTCCGGCCGAGCGGGGGGAGGCGGCGGCCCCAGCTCCGGCTGCCGCTGCCGCTCGCAGCTCCGTCCGCGGGGCGGCTCGGTGAGTGTCAGCGGCGCGGAGGGCGGGGGGCCGGGCGCGGCGCTTCATCCTCGCATCATCCCCGGCGGCGCGGCCCTGCCTGCCCCTGAGGGGACGCGGCTCCCATCTGTTGCTCTCCCCCTCCGCGGGGCTGAGCACGCTTCCCCTCAGCCTCTCAGCAGCTCCGCGCCCCTGCCCTGCCCGTCCCGCCGCAGCTTCGCTCCGCAGCGCTGTGCGCTCAGCCCCCCCGTGGCCGCTGGCGGTGTGAGGGAAGGGGGCTGCGGCCTCCCGCGGCGGCTGCTGTTCGGGGAGAGAGACCTCGCGGATCGCCGGGATCTACCCTGTGGTAAATAACCCTCCTGCGGGGCTCCATCCCCTCGCCGGGGCGGGTCGGAGGCGGAGGACATGGTGCGAGTGCCGGCGGCTCCCCCGGTCTGTGGCGGGGGTTGAGGGCGCGTCCCCCGCCCGCCCGGTACGGAGCACGGAGGGACCGGGTGACAGCGTTAATGGTTAACCGGGAGGAGGGAACCATTGCAGCCCTTCCGACTGTGGCTGAGCCGTGCAGTGAGCGCAGAAACCGCTGCGAATTTGTCATAGTGAGGGTGTATCCTGCAGGTCTGTGTGCGGTAGCTGTGATGCTGGGGCTGTAGTGCCAGGTAGGGTTAAGGTGAATTAAGGAGCTGTGACAGGAGGGTGTTGTTTCTAACCTGTTCATTTAAATAGCTGATAAAATCAAATTGTAATTGGATTTTGTTTCTTTGCTGTGCTGTTCAAGAATAAGGACTTGTGCAACTCAGTTCTGTTTTGTTACTTTCTGTTTTACTGGTATTGAAGCTTATGTGGTAGTAAAATATAAGGAACCTCTGCCCAGAAACATTTCAGATACCAAAGAAACCAAGAGACTGTTATGAAGGTTTTTGAATTGCTTCTGAATGTTTCTGTTCCATTGCATCTGTGTCCTGGTTCCAAATGTCAGGGGCAGTGTGACAGCTGTCCTTCTGCTGTGATACTGGAGTCTTACTGTCATATCCAGCCTGTCACTCTGGATAGTGTAGTATAGGAATACAAGTGTTGAATAGCATATATGTTAATTCTAGGGCCAGTAGAACGTTTTCTAGATTGATCTAATAATCTGTGTTCCCCCTTATTACTGTTTCTATGGCTAAAAACTGCGAAGTCTCTTTTGCTCAGAGTTCCCCCCCTCTGACACAAATGGTTTTCTTTTTTTGTGCTCTGACTGCATGGACTTAAAATACAGCTTGAAGTAAACTGGCATTTTCTGTAGTAGGTTATGGCAGCATTGGATAGAAGACATTTTAGTCACTGTACTGAGGTAACTGTGGTCAAGTTTGGAATGTGAATCTAAATTTAGAAGGTTCCACCTGGCAAATATGTTTGTTTAGCAAGGTGCGTTGGTTTGCAAAATATCTTCAGTTCGTTGAGACAACTCTAACAGCAAAATCCTGAACCACATGAATAAGACATGGCCGTTTTGGGAAGTAGGAATGGGTTCTCTTTGGTGTACAGAGTATTCGGTTGCTGAAACAGAAGCTTTCAGTAGAAGATAAGGGGTTTTATCCAAGTCACACTGTCAGATTTCTTATTGTATGTGTTAGCTGTCAGAGAGTAGGGGCTATAGAAAGAAGTGATTCAGAATCTGGTTTAAAATACCCCTGCCAAGCACTGTGGTTGCATGAAAGTAAGGAATAAGTTTGATCCCATCTGTTATACAACTTCCATTTGTCATCAGGTGCTCTAGATTTTCTTCATTGTTTACAGTTTAGCTGGGGCCACCTGAGGAGGGGGATTACTGAAGAGATTTGCTTTTGGAATTGAGATTGCCTTTTGGAATTCTCTGCCTTTTCATCTGAAATCCCTCTTGTGGGAACTTTAGAAACGTGATGTTCTTGCACACAGAACTGTCCTGTTCTCTTATCTGGGTTCTATGGGAATCTTAATGTCTGTATAGAAAAAGGAAGCAGTTTTGTTGTGTCTTTCAGTAGTTGTATATCTTAGCAAAATAATTGCTTTTGAAATTGATTGAATGCAATTGGTAAAATAGTTTAGGGACAGTTACATGGGAAACTTTAGGTGTCTGTCACAAAGCTTCTAATGGTGCTTTCTAGACACTTGGAATTAATCCTGTAAAGAGACAGAAGGGTGGGGAATATTTGTCTTGCTGCTTACTGAATTATTGAGTGATATGGCAACAGAAATTGGCTCTGTCATTTGGAAAAGCATATGTAGGGGCCACTTTGGGTTTCTGTAGCTGCTTAGGCATGGTAAACATAAATGGTTTTATTCTCCCTGTGTATCTGGGAGAATAAAGAATAAAGATACAGAAACAGCCTGCAGTACCCTTGCTGCCTTTTCTTTTTTGTTGCTGCCTGCCAGCTGGGGGCATAGATGGAACTAATGCATACCCTGTAGCAGAGACAGGCAAAATGAAAGCTTACGTGCAAGAAGTCAGATCTGTTTTTTAAGCAGTCAGGTTTATGTGTGTGTTGTTTTGTTTGTGTTTTTTAATTGAAGAAATAATATTCGTAGTGTAGATCAGGGTTATCACCTTTGGCCTTCCTAAAAGCTTGCTCTCTTATAGTTACACCAAGAGTTTTAATCATTGGTACAGATAGACTTGAGAAGAATGTCTCCTGTCTATTAAGGTAATGTTAATGACCCTGAAGTATATTATAAATCAATTTTATGAGAACTGCTCCTTGTAAAAATGTTTGAAAACGCATCTTCAAAGCTGAAATATTTTGTGTTGTCAAATTACATCTCATGGGCTCTCAGCTGTAAGCAAATGTGCTGCAGGCGAAGTATGCAGCCCAAGTGAACGCATGTGTGTTGAACCCATGCAGGGTTTGAAGGCATTGCCCACTTCTATGCTTACACCAGGAAGCAGTGTCATTCCAGTAGTCATTTTGGTCCAGCTGAATCCCTCCAGGTCTATCCATATGGTTGATATGTGATGAAGGCAAGGGGACTGGGGATATGGGGGAAGCTGTGCCTGGACTGGAAGGAGTTAGGTGCTGGGGAACATGAAGCCTCAGTACTGCTTCCTGGCTGTGGCACCTGAAATCCATGCACCAGTCAGGCAGGGTGAGGTTTATTCCACATAGTTTTCCAGCTGTATTTGGTGGCCAGTTGTAGGCACCTTTTGACTTTGTTCACTTTTGACTCCTGTTCACTTGCGCATGCGGAGATTTAAATTTTGAAATAAATGGAGGATTTTCTTATGTACCTTATAAATGTTCCCTTAAAATTAATCTATGGACCTGTAAACTCAGGTGTATTAGTTTTTTTTTATTTTCCATGTGATTGTGGAAAATCTACCTAATGTGGAGAAGTCTGCTTCTCCATGTGTGTGAACATGGGAGCTTATTTGATTGCCTTTCATGTCAGGATCTCTTAAAATTCACCTCAGTTTCCCCACTTCTGTTATTCAGGAATGTTCTTTGGAGTGCCACAAGTCGGCTGTTGCAGCTGGCAGAGTGTTTAAAACTGTCTCAAATTTGCTGAGAGACATAGGCTCTGTTACATAGGCACTGTTTGACGTTTGCAGTTCCAGTGCTTACTGGAGAGATGTGCATTGCAATTATATAAACAGCAGAGCCTAACAGAAACCAACAACAATGAGCAGTTTTTGAACTGACTAGGTAAAGCTGAAAGTATTTTTATGTACAGCGTTTTCTTCAGTGTTCCTCATCTTCTGTGCTTTTAATGGCATTCTCCATTTTCAAAATGGCATTTTGTTGTCTGGGTCACATGAAAGCGTGATGCACAGACAACACCTTTGCTGTGGAAACAGTGAAACTAGTTACAGACAAAGCATATTGAGAGGTGTAAGTAAAACAGTGCATGCTTTTTGCCTTTCATTTGTGAGAGTTTGCTTTTTGATAGTTGTAGATGTGAGATAAAGTTTGACAATGTCCTTCTCAGTGAGTGTGGCTTATAAACTCGTATCTGTTGTTATGACCCTTGTCATCTGGCTATACAGCCATCTTTATTAGCTGTTCCTACTGAGTCAGTTGGTCTTAGTGAAATGTTTGGTAATTTACCTCTGGTTAACTCTGGAAATATTAATACTGCTCATGACAATGATTTGTAAAAGGATTTGTTGTACCAGACCTAATGTTTTGGAGTGTCCTTTAACACGACTTTATCAGCACCTAGAAAAAGGGGGTTTATGTTTTGAGAACCTCGACAAGGATTGGCTCATTGGTGGTTGCAAATATGTTATTTGCCTTATTTGCACTAACCTGAAGTTCCGGTATTGCATTTGAGGAGTTACGTATGACTGACCCAGCCCAGCATCCTTTTTTACTACACAAAAATCATTGTGAGACTATAGGGGGAACTGGGGACTAAATAGTTCTGAAACAGAGATTGTACAGAAGTCCAATCTCCATGTCTATAAAACTAGTTTCCTTTAATAATGTATGTAAGGATTCATTTTTATTCTTCTGCTCAGTGCAAATGCTCTATGATTTGTGGGCTTGTTTTTTAAGTGTTTGGCTGATTCTCTGGCTTTTACCTACAGCACTTGGGATTCCCAGGTGGTCCCTGTGCAAATAGTGTAATTAGGTCTGGGACAGCTTAGCTTGTGAAGAGTGAGTGTGTTCAGGTTGGTGTGGCTGTAGCTACAGAAATAGCTCTCCTTGCAAAACAGGCCTTCGTCTGCCACCCACACCAAAACCTAAAGCTTGATCCTGTAGGCAGTTAATACGTTTGTCTGGAAGCTGATTCCCATCAGCAAATGCTTTACCTGAATCAATGACTACCAGGCAAAAAGAGTTTTCAATGGGTAATCACTTTCTATATAAGAAAGCCCAGCAGAACACTGGCCTAGATACATTTTTAAAAGCACTTTTTTCTTCAAACTGCAGGGCTTTAACCGTTCCCCAGTAGCAGGAGGCTGCTCTGTGAGCAGATTCTATTTAACTGGCATGGTTCAAAAGACTCTTAAATTCAGCCATGAGGCAATTCTGGTTCTCCTTTAGTAGCAGATGATTAAATTAAATGGAGTGTTAGCATGAGTAACTTTTTCTCGTGTGCCGTACAAGGTAATAGATGAGTTCTAGGAGCCCGAGTTGTAAATTAGCTGACTGGAAAGCCCTGTTTCTGTGACGAGTGGCTCTAGCAGTTGTATAACTTCAAAAGTTGGGTCTAATTGTGTATTCTTCCAGTCAGGTGTGGCACTGGGTGATGGCTAGGTCTCCCTTTTTATTACAGCAGTCTTGAGGGTAGCATCCTCACAGGCAAAGGGAGCTCTTGTCTTTTTGTGTTGGACAACAAAGGGGTTTGTTTCAGCTTCTGATGTACAAATTAATTTGACCTTTTTACTGGAAAAGTAGTAGTTTTTTTGAATTCTAGCACTGCTACTCTGACAAGCTGTAAGAATTAATAAGGAATGGATTCATAGCTCCTATTTTTATAAACAAAACCTTCCTGTTTAATGTCCCTGAAAGTGAAACTTCTCAGGCAAAGCACATTCTGGGCATGAAAAGCCAGTTCTCTTCTTTCTGTTACATTTGCACCTTTTATGTGCTGAGACATATGGTTATTTGAAGCTGTTCACTCTTAATGTGGAAGTGAAATATGTAACCGCTGGACTTGACAAGGCTTAATCTCAAATATAAAATTGCTGACCTTTTATCTAAATGAAGATCAGAGAGACAAGGCAGAGCCTTACATAAGGATTGCTTATGGGTAGTAGTTAATTGAGTTAAGAGTTTAGATTTCCTGCTTGCGTGTAGAAGTCTCATGTGGGGAGACAGGGATTTATCAGCTGATCAGGCAGTTGAATTGTGTTGATAGTTTTGACTTTTTTGCTCTGTGTACTCTTGAGAAGATTACTTCCTGCTTGCTCCCATGTGCAGCTGACTAAAGTCATATCCTTCTGAATGCTTACTAGTACTTTAAGTGCTTAAACTGTTCCTTCCTTTACATCTTCGAGTTCAGAGCTGAATTGATTTCTTAGCAGTAGTAACAGAACAACGTGACCTAGTTGATATGTCCAGGCTTGAAGTTTGGAGGATGATCTCACAAGAACTTCAAGTAGGCTAACAAAAACTGAATTATTTTCTTATCTTTTCTGAAGTTTCTGGTTTTAGCATTGTTCAAGTTTGTGATGGAGAAACTCTTCCTGTAACTATGGCTTCTTAATAAACATGAGGCAAAATTTTGTTCCCAGTGGGGAAGTTGCTTTAGGTGAGCCTGGCAGTAAGTCTAGTAAATGGCAGTGGAGGAGGCTGGTGATTAGGACCTAATACTTGAAGCAAATAATGTTATATAATATTGATGTTAATATGGTGTCAGGTTTTCAAAGGAATTTCAGTCAGACTACTTCAGTAGGTGCCAAAAGTGAGGTTTGGAAGCAGATGTTGCAACTGGAGTCTTAAAATCTTTTGACAGCTCTTCAAATGGTCCTAGTGTGGCTCAGCTTTACAGCAGAGTGGGTGTTTTCAGGGCTTATGCCTCTTGCTTTGCTTTGTTCCCTCTCCCTAGTCCAGGATGGACCTCAGTCTGACCCCATTTACAGTCCTGTGAAAACTCATGCTCTAATACCCATGTAGCCAGCCAGGAAGCATGGGCGAAGAAATGTCTTTGATGACTGAGGTGAGGAGCGATGGCAGTTAACTGAACAGCAGCTTACTCTGTGCTGAAAGCAGAGAAGTATATTAACTAGAATCCGAGACCAAGTTGGGGAGAAAAGTTGTTCAAAAACTAGCAGAGAAGTTGGTCTGGGAGCTTGTTGGCTGTGTGCAGAGTATCAGTCAGGTACTGAGGGAGTGTGTGGGTATGATGTTGCTTCTCACCCAGCATCTTGGGGACAGCAAGGGAAATGAGGACTTGCTGGATAAAGAAAATGCATGAAAGGGAATTGATGGGGAGAAGGCTGAACAGGAGAAGTAAGACCAGGAGCTGGGATTTTGTTATGAAGGCAGATAGGTCTGTTGGGTAAGGAACTTGGGATGTTAAAAGCAGAGTGAGGAAAAACTGTAAAGAAGGGACTGCAGTGAAATAAATCATACTGAGTTTTGTCCATTGCCATTAGTAACCATTGTGTCTTCACCACTTTAACTTAATACATATCTCCAAGTGGTGGAAATTGGTATTGTGAGCAAGTGGTTCTGATTGTGGTGATGTGCCAGGTAGCTATGAGGATGAGCTGTTCAGGCTCATCTCCTAGTTAAGAGTTTATACGTGAGCTTTCTTGGTAGGCTGCAAAACAGTGTTCAAAAGTAAAGAAACTGCAGAAAGCAAGCAGCCTTGAATACATAATTGTGTGCCAGTTCTTCCATTAAGACCCTTGCTTTATCCCCACGATGAAGTGGCTGGTGCTGGTGAGTGAACAAGTGCTCAATAGTTCTTCTTTGCTTAGTACCCTACTGTGCTCTTGCTACATTGCTGCAGAGATGCAATGAATTTCCTCTTAGACAGTCTGATGCTGCTCTCTCTACAGTTACTTATTATCAGAATAGTCTAGTGAGATGAGGAAGTGGTTTGTTTCCTATTTCACATGAGGACCAAAGGCACAAAGAAGAGAAGTTCAGCTGGTTTTGCGTGGTTCGAAATGACTGGAACCTGAGTCTTTTTAGACTAGTTTACATATTGCAGCCACATCTCCATTGAACTTGCTAGTTTTCTCTTCCTGTGATTCCATTCTAACACTGTAGTCTGACTTCACAGTTATGTTCACTCTCAGTCTCTTTGGACTTCTAGCTGCTGTAACCATACTGGAGAACATGGCAGTGCTCAAGGTCATTCTGTTGATCGTAGCAGCAGCATGTGGCCATTTATTTTTGTCAAAAAGGCAAAGTTATTTCTAGTTTCTTCTTGTATGAATCTCTTTCCTTTTCAGAGAAACGAGGAAAGATTAATTCAGGCATTGTGTGCCTCTCCTGAACTCATATTCTGGTGTTAGTAGTGCCTGCAAACTGTTGCTCTTGATGCAGATGGATGCATTCCTTAGCTGTGCTGCAGTCACACAGCTTTAGGGACAAACTGCTACTGGTTTTAAAAATATTCTTTTTAGAGTTTAAATGTTATGGAAAAATTGAAGTGCTGCAACTTTATTAACAGAACTGTGGGCAATGAATTCCTTTCTTGCAGTTATGGTGAAAGGAGGAGGAATGAGCTGATTTTTATATTTCAGTTGGGGGTCTCTGTTGTCCACATAGCTCTGCTTAGCTGTTTAATTTGACAGATAGTTCTGGGCTGCTCCAGCCACTGGAAGGGAGGAACCAGAAGCTCTTTCTGTTCTGTAGAGCCTTGTGGCTTCTCAAGTTTCTCTTTAGAAGCAAAAACGTATTAACCAATATAAGTAGAAAGCTGTTGTTTCTCTGCTGTTAAAAGGAGGGGTAAAAAGTCTTTAGAGAAATACTATGAATGAGGCTTATGTTGGTTAGAAAACTGCACAGTATATAAAAAAAGAAAGAAGTCTACTCCTGGGTAAAGAAAAGAACAGCCTCTGCTGATGGAGCTGTGTTTTTTTGCCTTTCCTTGCCAGGCCTACTGTGTTGGCTTATGTTCAGTTAATATTTGGCTGATCAGCTTTGCAGCTAGCAGGACTAGGAACGCTTTTGCTGTAGATTAAGTTTGGTGAAAACTTGCTTTCTCTCGAAAGTGTTGCATTCAGTGGTAGTAAATCTCTTTTTGGGTCTTAAGGTAGAGATTTTTCTCCCCTGTTGGGGAGGGGAGTAATAACAGGAGTGCTTTTGAGCTGAGGAGTCAATCTGTACTCTAGATCTCTTAGGGTGCAACTGGCTTCTGATGTGATACTGCGTCCATGACAAACAGTGTTCAAACGAGAGGTACTTTCATGTGGAAAAGGCCCCCTAAACAAAGATCTTAAACAATAAGAGCCTCAGGTGCTGTTTTCTGGCATTACGCTGGCTTTTTGTGTGTTTAGTTCTGTGATGTGTCAGCTCTGCCCACCTTTACCTCTGTGGGTGGATTTATGCAACTGAAGTATCTTCAGTTCAAGTAAGAATTATAGTGACACTTCATAAAAGAACGTGAAGTGCAACATGCTGAAGCACAGCTACGTGTGGGTGAGTCAGGAGGGAGCTGGGAGTAGCAACACCAAAAAAGAAGGAAGTACAGTCATGATAAAACTTTGCTTAAAAAGGAAGAAAGAAAAGAAAACAAAACACCCCCCCCAAAAAGAACCCAAACCCAACCATCTGTTTTGAGAGGATGGGAATGCAGTAAGGTGATGTAGTTTGTATCTGATAGTTACTCTCTGTGTGTTGGTTCTTAGTGTTTGTATGTCTGTAAACGTGTAGCCATATACTTGCATGTGTGTCCCCACACTGTTCAGTGTTGTTTCCTGTGTTATATCTCAATTAGGGCAGTTTGTATCCCAAGGAAATTTGAGCTGATATAGAACCCACATTCATTTTTTAGGCAACTAATATTTTAATTTCCGGCCAAAATACTTCAGTGATTTTTTCAGCCTCTGTTTTGGTACCACTGATATGGACTTTGCTTCTGCTCCTATTATATCTGTTGAGGGCAGAACCTCTCTGCTGGTGGACAAGCATCAGGGCATGCTCTGTGCTGCTGACAGTTGTCAGGATATAATAAATACCGCAATACAGTTCAGTTTTCACAGTGTGTTGGCTTTACAGCACTGCCAGTGTGATTCAGTGCTGCTTAATTTTGTGTTGTTGATGTATATGCATTAGTTTCAGAAAAAGAACCCAAATCACTTACTAACTTCAAGTAATTTGTGTTTAGCTTCCACAATTCTATAGCTTTTAACTTCCTCAGAGAACATGTCGTCTTTGGTCTTAATATCTTTGCATATCAAAAAATGAATTTGAAAGCCAAATGCTGTCTTTAAAATGAAAAGCACAATTGTTGTGCTTAGAACTGGTCTGCTTCCTGGTTCTGAATCAGAGTGTTAGAAAAAAACCGACTACATGTATTTACTTTAGTCCTGGTAAAATGCTGTTCTTGGCAAAAGGGTTGGGTGTTTCATTTTTATTGTGTTGTAAATGAGCACAGATCTGAATTAACTGTTCTAGATACTTCCTAATAACATAATCATAAGAAAAACAAGCTGTTTTATGTTGATACTTCAGCATATCTTTTGTTTCCAAGGGCTGTGTTCAGTCTTAATTTGAGCTGGTGTTACAACTCAGCTTTCGAAGTTCAGTGAAATAAAAAATGAAGACAGTGAGTGTAGCCCTTCTTAGGTATGTCTGACTAGTCGTCTTAATATCTTATACCCTAATTCTTTAGAGTGTTTGTGCTCTCACATAGTGTTTTGTTCTATCTAAACCCGGTTTATTTAAGGTATTTTCTTTCCCTTGCCCTAGGGGATCCTGAGTACGGATTTACCACACTTCATTTGCTGCCCTTTGCTGAAGGAGGGCACCTCATAAAATTATTTTCTCTCTTACCAGCCGGTTATTGTGTGTAACATCATCTCTTCCTTACTCCTGTCAGCTGCGTTCTGCTTCATAAACTGCTGAGGTTGCTGTTAACAGGATGGGCTGTGAATGCTGCAGTACAAGTAACTGGAAGGGTTCATGCTCTTGGGTTGTGTCTGATCAGATAGTTTCACTCTTACTGCTCTGTCCTTTCTGATCCTCTTTTATTTTTAGCATTTATGTAGAACTTCTTGCTCATACTTCAGGAAATACCTGACATAGATCACATTCTTCTTGTTATCTTTTGTTTTTACCAACCATACTTTTCTCTCCTTTATTCTCTCCTGAATGCTCTTAAACCCAAGATGTTTAGAGTAACTGTTATTAGGAGCATCTAATTCAGTAGTGCAATAGCTCTGGTTATTATCCCAGTACTGCGTGGTAGCATCATTAATACTTGTAATCATCTCTACAAAGTTGAGGCTACAGCTGCCTGAAAAGGAAATTGTTTGAGTTTTATCTCTGAACTTTCATTTTTTATTTCCCCTGTCCCTCCTCCTGCCTGAGCATGTCCAGGGATCATGAGAGGATGCTCATTAGGGGCCGTGTTTTAGTTCTGAATGTGAGGCTAGAAGTCCAGGCAGGTTTCATTTGAACTGTGCTTTAGAACTGGGGATTGTTTGTTGAACAGGACATGGGTTTTTCTTTTCCTTCCTTTATGCTGTGGTTCTCAGGGTTTCTCAGGTCTTGTAATTGGGGCAGACTTTGTGCCTGTGGTAGTTTGGTTTTCTGACAAACACTTCTTTTAGGTCTGAGTGAAGTTTACAGTGCAGAAACAAACCTTTATTCTTTGCAAAGAGCCATGAGCAGTATTCCCATCCTTTCTGAAAGTCCTTCCAGAAAAAGGAGGGAATTCTCACTTCTGCAGCAAAGCTGATCTTTAAGGTCAATACTTCATGCTTTTCTGGTATGATTTGAGAGAAATAGGAAATTCACTGTCTCCTTTTTTGTTAACTAGGATAAGTACTGTTCATCATAGGCTGCAGATAATACCTCTTGAAAGATGCAACTCATTTGTCAATGTCTGTTACTACCTGAGGCTTTATAATGGCATACATTTCTTAGAATCATAGGTTTGGGTTGGAAGGGACCTTAAAGCTCATCCAGTTCCAACCTACTGTCTCATCAGGGATAACTTCCACTAGACCAGGTTGCTCCAAGCCCCGTCCAACCTGGCCTTGAACACTGCCAGGGATGGGGTTAGGGTTAGGCACAGCTTCTCCCAGCAACCTCAGTACCCTCACAGGGAGGAATTTCTTCCTTATACCTAATCTAAATCTCCCTTCTGTCAGTTTAAAGTTACTCCCTTTGTCCTACCCCTACATGCCCTATGTAAAAAGTTCTTCTCCAGCTTGATTGTAGTCCACTCTTAGATACTGGAAGCTGCTCTAAGGTCTCCCCAGAGCCTTTTCCAGGCTGAACAACCCCAACTTTCTCAGCCTGTTTCCATGAGAGGTGTTGCTGCCCTTCGATCGTTTTACTTACATGGGAGTAATTCTGAAGATCTGGCCAGGCTTTTGTTGAAAAGGTGATAATATTTGCTTGGACGTGTGTATTCCTTCCCCCTGCCACCCCTTCTTCCTCTTTTGTAGGTTAATTATGAAAAGAAAGCCTTTTGGGGAAGTTTACTGACACAGGAGCCATGTCTTCAGAAACTCTAGTGATTAGTTCCTCCTTTGCTGTAGCACCTCACCAGATAGTTGGCTCTGTGTGTGCTTTGCAAAATGGCAAGTATTTAATCTTTAAATCGAACTAGTTTGGTCATGGTCTTTAAATATGCTGCATTGTTGTTTTAAAAGCTAACTAGGCTTTGAAGACATGAGGTTGGAAAATATCTCTGAAAGCTACAGCACCAATACTGTCCGATGCTGAATGAGACTTGCACCTTTTGTAACTGAGTTACATGTGTTATCTAAACTTGTCTTTATAGAAAACCACAGTACAGATCAAGATTGGAAGAGTATTTCAGGGTCTTTAGCCTATCCAGAGCAGAGAGGATGGAAATGTGTTGTCTATTTGCCTGGTAACAGAGGATCGGTTCTGGCTGCTTATCATATTCATAAGAAAATGATTACATTTGCATTTGTATCATTGCCCAGCTTCTGACTCACTGGAAGGTGTGGATAGTAATGCGTAATGTAATGCATAGAAACATACTATTTGGAATATACCAGTATAAAACCCTTGTATTTAAACAGATGATATTAAATACTACATGATATGTTTGTTTCAGAACCTGATAAATAAAGCATTCAGTTGAAAGCTGCACTGACAAAAACCATACCAGCAGATCTGGGATGTTATTTCTTTGTCTCTGAGGTGCTCTAATCCCAATTGCTGAATTGTTCAGATCATACAAGTGTGTAAGGTAGATTTAAAGAGGTCCATCCATTTCAGTGTGATGAAATGAACTGCAGTAGTATATAGCATAAATAGAAGTAGCTATCGAAAGCTTGAGCTTGTTTCCAGTGAGGAGTTGTGCTTGTCCCAGCCTGTGTGCTGGTTGGGCTCTGCAAGACAGACTTGGGAAACTGGTCCAGATTTCAAACAAACCACTTCTGGGGTTAGAGTCGTTCTAACCAGGGAACTTACCCACATTAACCCAATGCTGTTCGTGTTGGTAGAGGAAATAAGGCAAGAACTGTTTCTTCTGCTGGCAGTTATGGCTTAAAATATAAGAAGATAAAAGCTTTTGTTTGAAGTGCTAGAGAAACCAAAGAAAACAAATTCAGATCTTAATTTTATACTGAACTTGCCCTTTAGAAAGGCATTGTTTTGAAAGGCAGTTGAACTTCGTGCTTTCTCCTGTATGTGAGGGTGGTTTTGTTTTGGTTTTAATACATTAATTTCAAGGAATTTCTTTGCACTAATTCACTTCACAAAAATGATAAAGCATTTCATGTATCTCTGAAATAATTTGATGAAGTTGCCTGACTATGAGGATTTTGCTTCTAATAGGAGAAAAGGTGTGCAGTTCTGCAGAAAATGAGCCAGAGAATTGCACTCTGGCCTGTCTGTGCTCTTGAATGTGAGGACTCACCATTAAAGATCTTTCTTCTAACATGGTTTGTTAGCTTTCTAAAATCAGACTTAAGGATGTGACTCAACCTTGCAGAAGGAAGGAAACATGAGATGTAGGCTGTTCTCTTGTGAACTTAGAGCAAACCTTTGCAAGAGGGCTCGCTGGTGTTGCTGTACAGCTGCTGTGCTCTGCATGGAAAATGGGGAGGGCACATCTGTGTGAGTGTTCTTGGCTTTATGGAAAAGACCTTGTGGTTAATGACATCTTGCATGTAAGTAAAACAAAAAGGCAACCTACCCCCTTATTTACATATTTTTCAATCCAAAGAAGTGTGAAGTCCCATTCTTTTCTCCCCTTCATTTCTTAGCATGTGGGAACAAAGTGCTGTGTATCCTTGCTGGATACATGAGATGAGAGTTTGAGATGGTGGATTTGGATTTGCTGGCATGGGTGTGCAAACAAGTGAGGTGTGGACAGGAGAATGATAGTGTTGCTAGTTCTCCATTGTCATACATCATTTTGTCATTTATAGGTCTGAGTGTGACAGTTCCTGTCATCTGTTGATCCAAAATGAGTTTGTGCTCAGTACAAATTTAGAAGCCAAAGTGGTGAGCATCAATATTAAGCTTCTTGATTTATGGTAGGCTTTTTTGTCTAAAAGTAACATACTAGTTAAGGAATAGAATATGCAGCACTTAAGCATTTTTTTTCTATTATTCTGTTTATTATAGAGTTAGTACTGAATAGGCCTTTCATAGTCATAGGAATGAAATCTTCTTCATGGCAATACTATAAGGGTAGGATTTTTTCCCCAGGCTTGGCTATGGACAGTATATTGAGTTAGTTTTGTAACAAGCAAAACATCAGTTACAACAAACCTAAACAAAGTCTACTCCCAAATCACAACTGGTAGTCACTGTGAGCCAGGGGAGAGGCTTGAGGCACAATGCATACAGGTCTCCAGGTACTCACTGCACTGAGGATAGTGGAAATTCCCTGCACTTTGGGGATAGGAGCAAAAGGTCATAATGTGATTGAGACATGTGGCTGATGGCTGATGCAGGACTTCTGCACTATGTACTTACTGTTGTGCTGCCTGATAAATCTACAGTTTGAGTCACAGGGCAAGCAAAGAAGGAGGAGACCTTCAGGAAATAAGGTACAGGAGGAGTACAGGTGGCAAAAGATGGACTTTGTTAAAGGTGCAGCCTTGTTGGCTTGATATCAGATGAATGATGTGTTCAGGTGCCACTCTCAAAGTGTGCAGTCACCCAGGGCACTGAGCTGTAGCAAGGGATTAAAGGAAAAACATGAAGATTCTGAAGAACTGCTTTGCTCTAATAAAGGCTAAAGAGTCAAAACCAACCAACCAACCAACCAAACCCCAACAAACTGTCTCTGCCCTTTCCATGTATTCATGGAGGGTGAATCTGCATAGATTCTGGGAAGTGTTTCACCTGGTTCCTTGGCTAGTATATGAATATACCTGCCTGCTTTCAGTTACCTCTGGCCATGGACCAAACTAATGTTTAAGGTGAATGAAAAATCTTAGAATATAAAGGTAGAATACTAACTTAAACATTTTAGGCCTTGGTTTTAAGTGAATTGAGAGGTTATGTAACAAAGGTATATGAAATAGAAGATACAGTGCAGTCTGTGAGAGCATGAATAACTCTTCTTCATGGCACCTGAAGTTGGCACTCAGTTATCAGGGAGTAAGTGTAAAATAAATGATACTTGCCCTGCCCCAATCCCCAGCTGGGCTCTAGTGCCTGCAGTCAGTGTTGGTTGAGAGTCTGAAGATGTGCATAGCTATTAAGTGTGCAGATATAACTTCCAGCTGGGAGCAGTCTCTGCTCTACCTTTGCAGTGGTCCTGAGGATATTTCCCTAAATACTCCCTGCTGGACTAAGGGAGCGCTCTTCTGGCTGTTCATTCCTGGATGAAGAGCACCCATTCAGTAAACGTGAGTGCAGTGGGTTATAGTCTACGTTCAATGTCAAAATTCTTTCACTTTTAAGGAGAAAGTTCAGGTTTTTTGTTTGTCCTTGATTTTAGCAAGTACAGAAACAAAAAGGATACATTCCAGGAAAAAAAGGCTTCTGTTAAAAAGATATTCAGCTTTAAGTAACACTTGTTTAAGTTTCATGTGTTTAAACATGAGTTTATAAGTCATGTAAAAATAAGAACATGTGTGTACTTCTTGGATCAGTGGTGAAAGTCTATGTATTTAAAATTAGTGGTAGTGCTGGTTGTAATATTGATTGTGAGGTTTTTTGACATCAGAAAACAAAAGGTGAAGGAAGCTGGTCTCTTTATCTCAATGGGTGCCACTAGGTATGTAATCTTGTAGCTTCAGAGCTGCTTCTGAAGTACTTCTAAATCAGGATCTAATGTTCTTCCTGTTGTCTGTTGTTTAAGATGCTAAATATTCATGTGTCACTGTTCTGTGTGTAAGGTGACCTTGTGAAGCTGCTTGATGTGGGGCTCTTGATCACCCCCCATCACTTACATACTTGAATCAGTCTAGCATTTGGCATCTCTTGCTCTGCAAATCTAAGTTTTGTGACTTGAATTAAGCTTCAGTTTGTCTTTTTTTTCCCCGCTCTGTGCAGCAGCAAAACCAGGTTAACCTGCTGAATGGAAAAGAAACAAGTTCTCTTTTTGTTTGTGTAAAGCTGGCAGTGCTAAAAGGGGGAAGAGAAGGGCAGGAAGAATATGCTTGTAGGTTAACAGCTTCTGTAGTTTCCAGAGAGCTGCACTTGAAATCATTGAGTGTTAAAACAGTCTTTAGTATGGAATTGTTAAATTCTGAATAATGATAGTGCTGAACTTATTTTGTAGTTACTTTTCTGTGCCAGGAGTATTTTTCTTCCTGAGACTAATGTAAAACTGACTTATCGATACTGGTCTGTCTGAAACTGAACTTGATGGGGTTTGCTGCTTGAAAGTAGGGTTTTCCTGCTAGTAGATGTAGCTCAGGTTAGTTTTCAGTTTCCTGTTTGTATTAAAATATTATATAAGCTAATTCTAAGTATTTTTATGCCTTTTTGCTGAAGTAAATAGCCTCTGTGTAATCTAGGGTGCTCTGTGTGTGTGTGAAAACCCAAGAGAAAAGGTGTCATAACCATTACAATGTAACATGTCCTCCCTACCTCCCCCAAAATACACCACCACTTCCTACTGCCCCCATCTCCATCTCATCCCTGCTGTGGGTTCAGTCCCCCTCCAACCTTAGTGCAGACTGCAGAAGCCCTGTACCTGCAGGGTGGGTTTGGAAAGGTGCTTTTCTACTTTTCATCCCTGCTTTTCTAGATTGCCAGGCTGGAGTGGTGGCAAGTTTGTCCCCATGTCCCACTACAGCTCCTGGGGTCCCATCCTGATAATGTTGAGTTGCTCTAGGCTGAGGATTGTGTTGGAGGTCTCAGGGATGCTGTAGTCAGGGCTGAGCAGCTCCTCAGCAGTGAGAGTGAGTTGATGTTGCGGGGCTCTGCTGGCACCACCAGGGTCCCCAGGTGTGGGGATGCTGCTGGGGCCATTCTGGCTGGGCAAGGGCCAATCTGATGGCATCTCCTTAGGCAGTGGAAGGTCACCTGCTGTGTCCCCAGCAACTTGGATATGGGTAGCAGAAGAATTGCTGCTGCCAGGGAGGGTGTTGCTGCCCCCACAGAGATTGTTATGTTGGAGAGGTTGAATTTTGCAGACTGCTGATCCATGTCCTGGTTCCCTAAGAAAGCAGTAGCAGCACTGGGTGGGCTGAGGGCATTGCTGTCCCCTGAAGGTTGAAGGTTGCAGAGTGTTGTGGTTGGAGCTGGGAGGTCCCAGGGACTGTCCAGGTTCTGCAGCCCTGGAGGCTCTGCACAGCAGCACTCGGCAGAGATGCAGCACTGAAGCCAAACATGGAGGAGGCCAGTGAAGTGAAGTTGGCAGTTATCCACTGGATACAGAAGCAGCTGCAATGAGCCATCTGCAGACCTGTGGGGGTGAGTGGGAGCTGTGCTGTGCTGAGGGACCCTCCATGGGCAACCACCAGCATCCCCTGGCTTTGTGCTAGGCACATGGGTGCTCCACATGGGGTGAGCTGCTGTGCTGTTGCAGACTGATTCACTTAGAGGGAGTAAAACAAGAGAAATATCCCAAGTATTTGGAAAGTTCTCCATAAGCTGTGTTTACTGGGCATGCATCACCCAGGTGGGGACAGGGCTGCTTACATAGGATTACTGAACCCTCATGCCAAAGACATTGGGGGACAGGGGATGCTGACAGTGCTGACCCGATGGGAGTGTGACCCCTGCAGGGAAGGACTGCTGCAGCCTGGTCAGTTAGTACAGGTTTGCTGAGCCTGGAAAGAGATGGGAGTGATGGCTGGTGCTGACCTCTGTTCCTGCCCCCAGAGTGTTCCCAGGCTGCAGGTGTCTGGTTGGACCTACCTTGGAGGTAGAAGGGTTTCAGGGCAGACAGAAGAAGGCTGGATGAGGCACTGCATCGGCTGCAGTGAGAGCTGCAGTGCTGGCAGTGCCATGTCTGTTGCATCCATTGACTCTTAAGGACTGGGGGGTTGTTGGTTTTGTTGTGTTTGGGGGTTTCCCAGGGGGGAATGTTGGAGCTTCCCATGTTCCACCCTGGCTCAAACAGCCTCCTAGTGCCTCATGGGGAAGGAAAAGGTTTAAAGGGGTCTGGGGTGCCTCTGGTCCCTGTAGGCAGATATCTGGGTGCTGTGGTTGCAAACACCTTTGACTGAAAGTCTTGATGAGTTCACAGAGCTTTGCTGTCATGTAGGGATAGAATAAGGGAATAGCTTTAAACTGAAAGAGGGTAGAAGCTCCTTACTGTGAAAGTGATGAGGCCCTGGTATAGGTTGCCCTGAGAAGCTATGGCTGCCCTGTCCTGGCAGTGTTCAAGGCCAGGTTTAATGGTGCCTGGAGCAGCCTGGTCTAGGGGAAGGTGTCCTTGCCCATGGCAGGGGGTTGGAATGAGATGAGCTTTAAGGTCCCTTCTAACCCAAACCATTCTGTGATCATTGGTGTTAGCTAGCCATGACCAGAGTGCTGGCATGGAGGAGTTTAGGCTGTTCATGAGGAATAGGTAGGGCAGACAAGGTGGACCTGTCACACTATGTGTGGGAGGTTTGATTGCCCAGCACTTTCAGTTAGTGATGTAGTTTAGAGCCTCTGAATTGAGAGGATGGAAGACACTGGAATTGTTTTAGATGTCTGCTACCAATCACCCAGCCAAGATGCTAGCACTGAGTTACTCTGTATGCAATTGGGAGAAATTTCTGGATTGGTAGCCCTTGTCCTTAAGGAAGATTTTAACTTCCCAGTCATCAACTGTGAGTATTGTACTCCTGTGACAAGCAGGTTGGGAGTGGTGTGGTTGACATGCCTGAGGGATGGATGCCATTGAGAGGTACCTGAACAAGTGCACCCATGTGAACTTCATGAGGCCAAGTGCAAGGTCCTGCACCAGGTTCAGGGTAAACCCTGGTATAAATTTAGATGGGGGAATGAAGGGGTTGAGAGCAGCCCTGAGGAGAAGGACTTTGGGGTACTGGTGAATGAAAGGCTCAACATGAGCTGGCAGTGTGCTCCCGCAGCCCAGAAACCAGCCATGTTCTGGACACATCAGAAGCAACATGACCTGTGATTCTTCCCCTCTGCTCTCATGAGGTGTACCTGGAGTACTGCTTCTAGCTCTAGGCTCCTCAGCACAGGAAAGGCTTGGACCTATTGAAGCAGGTCAAGAGGAAGGCCGTGAAAATAACCAGGGCTGGAGCACCTCGTCTATGAGGAAAGGCTGAGAGAGTTGAGGTTGTTCAGCCCAGTTCTCTCAGAGGTAGAGAAGAAGGCCCTGGGAACATAATGCAGGCTTCCAGTGCTTAAAGGGGCTTGTAAGAAAGGTGGGGACAAACTGTTTTCAGATGTTTTTCTCATCTGGTGATTTGTATTGGCTTTGTGTTACACATTTATGGTCTGAATTGCAGCTTTCCATGCTGTCCTGTTAACAAGTAGCAGTTCATTAGAATTGCAAGAACAATTTACAACAGGTTAATTTTTGGGCTTATGTTTTAATTACTTAATACAGCTTTTATTCTGCCAGGGGTGCATACTTGAACCTGCTCAAATGGCAACACAGCAATGAAATGAGCTTTTTTCCTAGCTAGAATTCGACTCACCCTCAGATGCTAAGTATACTTTCATGTATGTCATACATATTTCATATATACTTTCACAGCACATGTGATACTATGCTGCTAGTGAAAGTAACCTGGGAAACTGGACACACATAGGGTTGGCAGGTAGTGGAATATCCTAAAGATCCAAGATTTTGCTGCTCTACATTTCATGTTGAATCCCTATCAAGAACTTAAACAGCCTGTTCTTTCAGGTTCAGATTTGAGTCAAATTGACGTTGTGCTTCTGGTCCTTTCAGAAGTCTGTTCTGAATGTGACTTGTTTCTGTGCTGTGGTCATGATTTAAGACCTTGTTTTACTAACTTGTTGTCTCAAAGCAAACTTGAGATAAGTGCCAACCTCCCCAGAGCGTCTTGACAAACTGTACTGGTTGAAGATAACTGAGGGGTTTATCTTTGTAGTGACTTCATAGCCACACAGAAACCCAAACCAAAAACTAAACTGTATCTTAGTATAAAACATAAATTGTGTATGTAACTGAAACAGTAATTTGGCAGAAGGCCTTGTTAATGACTTTTTAGAACTTGAAAGAATTCTGCTTGCTGAGCAGCAGTTTTTGTGCATGTGTGTAAAGATGAGCAGGAAATGATTGCTCTTCCAACTGTACAGTGCATTATTGTGCCAGCTACTGTTAAAATGACTGTCATAGTGCTGGGGAAATGACAAATCTTGCACATTACACCAGATTCTTATTGCTGTTATCTCTGTTGTACACAACTTCTATCTCAGTATTTATTAAGCACCATTTGATTAGATCTGACTTTAAATGGCTGCATTTAAAGCTATCTCCTGAGAGTGGACAGCAGTTTTCTTCCCATGATCAAGCTGAAAGCTATGTTAAGTAGGAGTACAAAGCTCAGATATATGAAGCGTAGGGTGGAAGGTCTAAAACATAGAAACCAACCCCAAACATACTGATAATAAATCTCTGGTCTGTATAGAAGATAAGATGGGCTCACTGCAGGAGCATGGTGGTTATGGTGGCAAAACTTCTGAGTACTTACTGGTCTCAGTGTTGCTGCAGTCAGACAAATGGGAGAGAAATCTTTGTTTATTCTTAGGAGTTGTGTTAGTCATAGAATGGTTTGGGTTGGAAAGGACCTCAAGATCATCCAGTTCCAATGCCCCTGCCATGGGTAGGGATGCCTCACACTAGACCATGTCACCAAGGCTCTGTCCTGTCTGGTCTTGAACACTGTCAGGGATGGAGCATTTGCCACTTCTCGGGGCAGCCTGTTCCAGTGCCTCACCACCCTCATAGTAGAGAACTTTTTCCTTATACCTAACCTGAACTTCCCCTGTTTCTGTTTAAACCCATTACCCCTTGTCCTATTGCTACAGTCCCTGATGAAGAGTCTTCTCTCTGGCAGACCGCCTTCAGATATTGGAGGGCTGCTATGAGGTCTTCACACAGCTTCTCTTCTTCAGGCTGAACAGCCCCAACTTTCTCAGTCTGTCTTCATATGGGAAGAAGCAGGCAAAGTAAAACTGAAATCTGTTTGAGTACATAACAATAAAGTGATGACTGACTCATGCATTTTGTGTTGAGAGCTGTGTATTATTGTGATTGGAGGGACTCTGAAGCATGGCTATTTGTGTGGATGGTAAAGCCTTTAGAATAGAATAAGGTTGATGAAGAGTCACAGTTCTGGCTCTACCTTGTGAACATGAAAGTTGAGATCTTTTTTTTGTGGTTAGATGGAGGAAAGCTGCAAGTGTATATGGATAGGAACTTCTGCAAGTGCTGGACAGGCAGAACTGTGGTAACACACAGGTTGATCAAAGCTTGACTCCAGTAAAAAAATGCGACAGGCTCCTGCATAACCTGTAACTACAGATGCTTTATTGGAACCAGTTTCAGTTTTCATTTATGGCATGGCTCTAACTGTGTTCCTAGCACAACAGCCTTCCCCCTCTCCCACTTTTTATCACTTTGGGGGTTTCTTTTCAATTTCCTGCTCTTTCTGGCAGCTAACCTGTTTGTGTTGTACAGCAATAAAAGATGTGTCTTCCTGTCTCCCCTGAGAGAGAATGGGCACAGGTGATAAAGTGGTTAATATTACCTCCTGTCACTACCTCTGTCTGGTAGCTCTCCTAAGCTTAAATAAATCTGTACCTGTTCTTGTCAATGTTTAGAGCTCATTATGGTCATTTTCAGTTTTGGGATTTTAAGTCTGTGTATCTCAAGGCGTTCTTCTGACAGCATCAGGCTTGTAAAGAAGTAGCAATAATTCTTACTAAGCTGACTTTGCTAAACTGTTTCACTGACAAGTTACTCATGGGGGACCTGAGGGAGTTATGCTTGTAACTTGTCTTGTGAAATTCCAGCATCCTTCCTGCGTTTAAGTGCTTTCTAAGAGGAAAGAAAAAAGCTGGTAACTAAGGCCAACTGATCTTTCTTTTCTGGGGAGAAGAAATGGGCATTTTCAGGTCTGAGAAGAGATTTTTAAGCTAGGAACCACTTACTGTCTTGGAAATACCTTTTAAAGGATGTTCTTCTGTCAGAGCTATGAAGGCAAATGTTTTAAATAAGTTTGGAGATAAATATAATCCCTTGATCTTTGTCACAGGCAATCTCCAGTGTCAGTGTGAATTCAGAAGTGATGTGGGATTGATTGCCTTGATGCCTGCCTTTGAATTCCCTACATCTGTGCCAATTTGCTTAATATTAGTTTTGTGTGTACTTTAGGATTTATGGGAGATTCCCTTAACCCACAAGGAGGTATTTCATTCACCCTCTTTCTTTGTAGATGCTTGTTCATATGTGTACAACAAAATTGCTTTTACTGTTTGTATGCTGTTTTGCCACTGAAAGCATCCAGGAATGGCATTCTTTGATTTTTATGTCCTTTTTGCCATGGAAGGAACTAGCTATGAAGACTTCTCTGCCAATAAAGAATACTTTTCGTCATTCCTTTGTGAGTAGAGCCATATAGAGATAGAGTGAATTAGAACTAGAAGTACACTGTTCTAGACTGATGAAACAGATATTAGACCTTGCTTAATTCCTCTTTCAGTCAAATAACAGTGGTAGGCTGAAAGCCTGCCTGAACTTAACCTTAACATGGCTGTATAATGTAATGTTTTGAGTACTTTTGAATTAAGACATTTATAAGAACAAGGCTGGTAGCTGCAGATACTTCTTCATTCTCCCCAGCAATTCAGGTAAGTCCAAAGTTGCTTTCATGTTTGAGTAATCAGCCTATGGATTTGCTTCTATATGCAGAGTTTCTCCTAGAACACTGTTATTTTGGCCTGATATCTTGTCCTCAAATAATTGTAGGACACTTTATTATGTCTTTCCTAACGAAGCTGAGCATCTGGAACTGCTTGTCCTCTGCCTTCAGAAATGGAAAAAATATATCTATAGATGTTGTCAGGTTTTGGTTTTTCTAACTTACAATAGTGTCTGTTTTGGTCTCTGAGCATCTATTTTGTAAATAGGGAAAAGTAGACTTGCTTAGAATTTTGGAAAGCAGAAATGAAATCTTAAAGGTCACCCTGCAGAAGTGTTCATTTTCCCTGAAGTTATCCACTTCTGGCATACAGGCCAGAAATAAGTTCTTGTTCTTCAGCACAGGGCTAAAGGCGAAGGAAAAGGTGGAAAGCTGGGAATTTTCATGCTGTGATTGGTGTTTGTAGCTGTGACTTTGGATGGTGTTGCAACACTTCACTGATCTGAATCTTTCTGATACCAGTGGTTGCACATCAGAGAAGCCTGTTGAGGGCAGGTAAACATGCAGTGGAATTCACTGCCCACGTTCAAGATTATCAACAATGACACAGATAATACCACTTACTAGAAACATTGTGAATTCTTAACCTTTCAAAGTAGTGTACTGTTAAGAAAACTTCTAGGGAGCTCTGATTTCTGACGAAATGCACTGATAAATTCTGCTCCAAACATTAAACTATGATGTTCTATTGTAAGACACATTTCTGACTGTCAGCTTGTGAAAGGCATTGATGTAGCTGGGTGAAATGTAATTTCTGTGTGAAGGTAAGAGGGGGTTGTTCAAGGTTCTCTGCTGCACTTACTTTTTAACATTAGAAATACCTAAAATGGTGTAAGTTGTGAAATGCATAACCCATATTTAAGCATTTTATTTCCTTACTTGGACACACAACTGAACTTGGATATGCATGAATTTGATAACATGAAATATTAATTCACTTTAAACCTAAAATTCACTAAAATTTTAGAGATGCTGCTCTTTTGTGTGTGAGAGGAGCATTTTGGGAGTCCAGGATACTCCAGGATACAGTGACTCTATTTGAAGCCTTTTTTGACAACAGAAGCACTTATCCATCAGTGTCCTGGCCTCTCTCTCTCCCTTTATGTCCCTGTCTGGACTTATGTACACTTTTCCTTTTTGCCTTGTATGTCTTTCGGACCTCCATGTCGTTCTGTGTAAGCATGACTTAATTCTGCTTGAATTTGGGTTCTGGGGAATGATCTCTTTGCTATTCAGTAGCTCTCACCAGTGACACAGACTTTTTGAAGGAAGTGAAGTAAGTGTTTTGCCATGCGCCTTAGAGTATTGGCTTAGGACAGAAATCAGACAGCTGCAGTTAGGATGAGGTTGAGAGTCACTGCCCTTAGGTAGTAGCTTTTATTGCTTAGTAGAAAAGTTATAGCTATGGTTTCTGAGATAAATCTGTTTCAGTGGCTTGGCAGTACCCTGATATACCTTTTTTGGACTGATGATCCTTGACATAAGTGATTACTGAAGCAGTGCTTTCCTATTTCAACAGAATGCTCAGGGGCACAAAGTAAATGTCTGTAAAATACTGTTTGATAATCCTTGTGATAGTGTGTGTTGGGGGGGGAAGGGTGGCAAGGAAGAAATTGCTTCCTTACAGTTTAATTTCTTATCGTGTATTGTTTTTTGTAGTGCTGTGTGTGTGCTCAGAAGCAGTGTATGAGGCTCAAGAAACTGCCTTACAAATATGGGGTTCTTCCCAACTAACATGTATCAGTTCTTGTCAATGTCCCTTCATGTTTGGTATCCTCATCCAGTATCAGTAGGATGTGAGGCCACTTGGGGCAAGCACTTTATGCCTGAACTTACAGGTTTTGAAGCCACTTCTTGTGGGAATGGTGCAGGTTTCAAAGTTGGCAAAAAAAGTGCAGCTGCTGCTGTCTTCTGCTATCCATTAGGAATATGACATGGAGCCCACAGTCAGAGGATACCACCTTTCTGAAAGAGCCTTCTTTCCCCACCTACTTTATTGAGAAAACTGTTTCTCCACATTCTCATGAACTGCTTGATAACTGCTCTGTCACTGTAGGTGTTCTCTGTCATGTCACAAGTGTGGTGTTTGTGATCTTGGGGAACACTGTCTGACTGACAAACCAAGAAGCTGGTTGGACTTTTTCGGGGTGCTTTATTTTTCAGCCTCTTGTTATATGAGATAAATAGAATTTGCTGATCCTGTTAATGCTTTTGAGTATGCTCTGCATCATCAAGACCACAAATTTATCTTTGAGTTGAAGGTTTCCCTGTGGGAGCAGATTTTTTTTTCTGTAGATCTTATTTAAATACCCCTACTAAAATGCCAGTGGTAATCTTAAACTCATTTTTCATCTTTGTAAGTTGTCTTAACACGAGGTCAGTATTGTTCTTTAGCAAGTGCATTCTAACTGCAAGACATTTTATGACACTTGTATATAATCCAACAATAACCAGATGAAACTTGAGCATTTTGGGGCAGAGGGATTGTTGGGTTTGTGTTTAACTCAAGCATGTTGTGTTTAGCGTGTGCATCTTCCCCTTTAAAAAGGTGTTTATTTGTAATCTCTGTGAAAGGGTGACTTGATCAGCAGTTTGGAACACCTGTATGAGTTTTTGATTCAAAATAGTCTAGAAAGATTGTATGGGCAGAACTGTAATTCATATATTGAAGTACCATTACTGTTTGTTATGTCCAGACTGAACTGTCTCAGGTGATTAGTTACCTTCTTACTATTTGTAAGGCCGAAGAAGCTGAAGTTTTCATCAGTAAAACAGTAAGTTCCATTATTTTTCGGGTTGATGCATGGGAGTTTAATGTCTTTGCCAGATACTGCATCCCTATCTGCTTTTTGGAGTCTGTACTGCTCAGCAACTTTTGTTTGTAATGGGAAGTAGCAATGTTTGTAATGTGAAGCAGAGGTTTCAGAGGTATTCTGCATGTGTGCTTCATTCACCCAGTATATCCTCACTGACAGGCTTGGGGGTCACTAAACTCCCTCTTCTATGCTTAGTTCCTTCACAGTCCATCCTCCCCAGCCTTTGCTGGTAAGAATTCAAACCAGACACGAGTCTGAAGTCCTGCTGTGGTTAGTGCTGTGTGTTTTGCCTTGTTGCAGATGATGAAGTGAGGTGCAGCAGTGTTCATTACCTGGCAGCAAATAGGAAGTCTGTAGTTAAAAACAGGGATCAAATACGTCTTTCTCCAATTACTGCAACATTAGGCGAGTAACTCCTAATAAAACATGTTTCTAAGATAGAAGCAAAGTTAGTAATGCCCTGTGGAACTCCTTCAGTTTCTCTGCAGTGATGCATTGACTGAAAGTATATCCAAGTGAAAATCTTTTATTCTTTCAGATCTACCAGATCTCAGTCATTGGGGGTTTTCATACTATTTTGGCTGATATTAGCTTAAAAATACAGATAACTGAATTTCCCCAAAAATGTGGGAGGTGGAGGCTCAGAGCCCAAACACCCATTTCTAGATTTGAGTGATAAGACATTGAATCAGTTAATATTTGTCTTGCCATTAAGTCTTTGAAAGCCAGGTTAATTTTTACATGGAAGAGAAGAAAAAAACTGAAAACCTCGTGGTGAGCCAGAAGGGTTTTGCAGTGTTCTCTAGGAAGCTGGTTTGCCTGTTTTAGTATGTTTTCTGTGATGCTTATGACAGTACCATAAGGCAAAAGTGATTTTCTAGTTTAGCCACAGTGACAAGCTACTCTTTCTTAATGAGATTTATCCTCGTAAGTCTCTGCTTCCTCTGCCTTGTTTTTGTTGTATTCCAGTATGCAGAGAATATTGGCAAATGTCTGTTGTATCGGGAAATTCCTGTTATATAGGAGATTCTGCTGTAAGAACACCCGTAAATTATCCAGTGTTTTTGGCAGTGTCTTTGTCCCATGAGATGTCCCTGATAAACTGTGGAAGTTCGTGAATGGCAATGCAAATAATTCCATAGTAGGTAATGTTTGTTCTAGCCCATATCAGGCATGACAGGCCTCAAACTAAACCCTGTTGTAAAAGTTGGCATGCTTCACCTATTCTGAGACTCCTTATAGCAAAGGTGGTACAGAACAGTTCTGTAGGTACACTGAGTGAATGAACAGAGGGCTTGAGGGGTTCTCGTATGAGGACAGGCTGAGAGTTGGACTTCTTCAGCCTGGAGAAGAGAAGGCCCAGGAGAGGGTCTTTTTACAAGGACATACAGATACAGGACAAAGGGAAATGGCTTTAAACTGACAGAAGGGAGTTGTAGATTAGATACTGGGAAGAAATTCTTCCCTGTGAGGGTACTGAGGCGCTGGCACAGGGTGCCCAGAGAAACTGTGGCTGCCCCATCCTTGGCATTGTTCAAGGCCAGGTTGGATGGGGCTTGGAGCAGCCTGGTCTAGTGGAAAGTGTCCTTGCCCATGGCAGGGGGATGGAATTAGATGAGCTTTGAAGTCCCTTCCAACCCAAACCATTCTATGACCCTGTGAATCTGAAGCCAAGAAGGCTTTAATCAATTCTGTTACAGTGTATGATTTAACTTTGCTGAATGCTCTCAACTGTGCGTGTGTGTAGCCTTTCTCTGTCAGCAGCCAGACACGTATGTGATGTACAATTAATCTGTGTATCTGTATTAAATCCAACACACCCTGAAGGCACTGAATCATAGTCCTTGTACAGCTCTGTAGGCACTGAATAATAATCTTTGGACAGATGAATCTTACAGCACTATGTCATAGATCCACATTCTTCCTAGAAGGCATCTATGGTACATGTGCATGCACTTTAGCTTATACCTCTTCCCAAGCTGGAGCTTGCTTCTGGCCTTTTACACAGTTCATGTCATCCTTTTCTGGATACCGTGTTTCTGAAGAGCTTGGGAGTCTCTGCCTTTAATTTAGTTGAATGTAAACCTCATATGTGGTACTGCCTATGCTCTGGTTGCATGATGTGGTAAGAGCCCTGTGGGTTTCTCATGAAGGAGCAGCCTAAAGCACGCTCCACCTGTAGAGCAACTCTTATCACATGGCTGGAAAGCACTTCACAGATGGAGGCCCTGATCTAAATTTGGAGATTGCAGAAGGCAGGTTCCTTCATTTCAAGTCTGGTTACACTTATTAGTACCATTGATCCCTATTTTCTGTTACCCTTGAAATTCATGGTCCTGGGACTTTGCCTCAGTGGCTGCAGTATATGCAGTGCTTGTGCTGGTGGTAGCGCCTATTGCATGTGCTTGCACTCGCTTCCAGACTTAATGGTCAGTGGTTGAAGGGGAGTTGCTATTTCTGAATGTCTGTTGTTGTTTTACTTCCATGCAGCAACTTTGTGTTTACTGGAATTATGTTGGGCATGACTCTACAGATACGAATTTTATGTTATGTGAATTTTATGCCTCTGCTTTGTATGTGTGTGTAACTTTATATATGTGTGTAACTTTAGTTTTGTGGCTTCATTTCTTCCTGGAAAACAATACTTCAGAGTCTGTCAGTCTTCAAGTAAGCCTTTCTATGCTTACAGCAGCAAAAAAAACTTCACAGTGTGCCAAGTCTCTAATAAAAGTAGGGGGTTTTCTACTTGACTGCTGTTTCAGGGTGAAGTTTGATTTGAAAAGGATGAACTGATTCCCTTGTTGCAGTCTCTAGAACATGAGTGTGACTGTTTGAATGTTGGTGTTTGTTATTTCACTTCAGCAGAAAAATGTGAGGCTTGTTCTTCAATGCTTCCTTTGTTACTCCAAATACAGGGTAATATAGAAAAATTGTTGCGCTCCTGCTTTGACTGAGGTTGTAACATGCACATTAAACATAGGAAAAAATGATGGCATCTGCAAATGCGCTTTGAACAAAGATCTTGTGCTCCCTCAATACGGAGGATGTGGGAGTGTGAGAATGGCTTAAAATTCATCAGATTTCCTGTACAGAAATAGGAGTCCAGTTGCCTTTAATGTCTGTCTGTAACGTGGGAAGCGGATGTAAAAGCTCAGGTAGTCTGCAGACAACCTTCTGAGGGTGAGATTTCTACTCAAGGTCTCAAACACAAGCTCTTCAGTATCTTTTTCTATTTTAAAGTAAATACTGGATCCTAAAAAGATCATTCAGACTGTTTAAGCTAAGAGCTTAAACTATTTACACATGAGATAGAGCAAGTTAGGTACTGTAAACATGGTTAAGAGCTGGAAGCTATGCCTGTGTCTCTGTGGACTAGATAAGAAGCTTGTCTAAATCTAGCTGATTAGGAAACAGGAAAAAAAGGATATATTGACCAACTGTCCACATCGCAGTATCTCCCTGCAAGTTTTTAAATTGCGGGCTCTTTGGCATAGTAACCTACTCATTGTAGCATACTGGAAACCTACCTCTAACCTCTGAGGAGCCTTGAATTCGGCATCTACTTGTGAGCCAGGCTGGTTCCTTGCTTGGCAGAAGCTGGGACACTTCATGAATAGAGGCTTAAGGGGTGGATCGAGGAAAGACTAAGCACAGCAGAACCTGGTGAGAAGGAATTTTTATGGAGTTGGAAAGTCTTTGGGTTTAGTCTTTGCTTACAGTAGATCTTTGTCCAGCGGAAATCTTAAGCTGTTCTTGGACCTGGGATATGCTGTTTTTATCTTCTCACTACAAGCCTTCACTTACGGAAGAGTGTATGGCCTCAGGCTGCTCCAAGGGAGGTTTAGATTGTATATTAGGAAAAAATCTCTTCACGGTGTGTGATCAGGTGTTGGAATGGGCAGCCCAGGGAAGTGGAGGAATTACTGTGCTTGGGTGTTCAGAAACTGTGTAGATGAGACCCTCATTGGTATGGTGTAGTGGTGACCTTGGTAGTCCTGCTGTAATGATTGGACTTGATTTTAAAGGTCTTGTCCAACCTATTTGATTCTATGTAGATTTGTTCATAACTTTAACAGCTAACGTAGCCTATTTGAAGGAAGTCCTATTGCTCTGCTGGTTCTGGTCACACAGGGACCTTCTTTTATTATGCCTTTATAGAAAGTAGAATAACTAGGACTGGTCTGATGTTCATTCCCAGTTTCTGTAGTGTAACTCAGCCTCTTGGTCAGGTGTAGCATCTGTACTTCAGAATGTGAAGAAGTCTTCCAAGCTGTGCCTGTTTGTCTATATGGCTCAAAGTTTTCGAGTCAGGGTGTACACATCAGTAACTTGCTCTTGACATCTGATTGCCAGAATTATCAGAGCTTTTGCAAGGATTGCACATTTGTGACCAACTTTCTGTAAGTTATGGGATCTAGATGTAATTTTCCTCCTTTGTGTTGTATCAAGAACATCCTCTTACCAGGAGTAGGAGAAGATGACTCTTATTTCAGCCTGTAACTGAATGGAGCTGCCCTTTTCACCCTGCTGTGGAAACCTGTTCCATAACTAGTCTGGAGAACATCATCTGTGTCCTGCCTCTTCATCTCTGAGTTGAGTCACTCAGGAGTTCAGTTGCTCTCAAAGGAGAAGCCTGTTTTAAAGGGGAACTGAAGAAAATACTAGTTATATTTTCTCAGGTCCTGCCTCAAATATGTTCTCAACTGCCTATAGTTAAACAATCAGTATTCAGTCAGCGTTCAAATGATTGGCATCATTACAGTTCCACTTCCACATTTGTCTTTGAAATGGAGGAATATGCCTGTTCCATGGTCAAACAGGACAGGTATTTAGCAGTTTCAGTCTTCTGTTTTACACAGAGTTCCATTCCTCTTACTGCCTCATTTACAGAAAAGACGCCTTGCTTCCTGAGCTCCAAGCAGCTGCATGAATGAGGCCTCGAAGGTAAAAAATGGTCTGATGATAGAACTTCTAAAGTGTGAGCAATCTCTCCTGTATTTGAAGCACACACTATTCACAATTGGAGTTAATAAATAACTGTGAAAAGAGTGGTCTAAGATTCAGTCCTTCTAGAAGACTTAAGAGTTCTGTTGAAAACCTGTATTTTTAAGGGAAGTTGCTACACTATCCAACCCTACTGAGCAACAAATACTAAGTCCAGTGTTTGAAAGCTGAGATGTGGCACAAGAGAACCTGTTCACAGCTGGAATCCTTTCTAGGACTTTGGAGTAATTAACAGAGGAAAAGCTGGTCAGGGTTTGGTTAATTACACTTCAGTTACTGCATTGTGTTGGACTGCTAATCCTTTATAAACCTGTGCCAAATGTTTGCTGTGGGGACAATGGAAGGTTATGTGTGAGTCTTCTCTGTCTTTGTAACTCTTAATTAACTAGACAGTCTTCATTTACACACAGAATTAGCTTCTAGTACATGGATCTGGTTTGATGTTTTCCAGCTCAACCCTGTGAGGGATATCATATTCCTGTAGCCGATGTCATTCTGGTGAATGAAGAAAAGGAATAATCTGATGTTGAAAATGTTCATTTATCACTATTGTGATCTT
This sequence comes from Melopsittacus undulatus, assembly GCF_012275295.1. Taxonomy (NCBI): domain Eukaryota; kingdom Metazoa; phylum Chordata; class Aves; order Psittaciformes; family Psittaculidae; genus Melopsittacus; species Melopsittacus undulatus. The sequence goes on from NC_047527.1 coordinate 9,944,537, forward strand.
AATCAGTTTCCTTTCTATCCTGATAAGGAATAAGAACTTTTCCAGCTGTGTAGAAGTAAACTACTGGGGATTTTTTTTTAATGGCTCTGACCACCAGTTCCTCAAATTGCAGGAGAATTTTGTCTTTCAACTGAAAATTCAAGTTTCGGCAGTATATTTTTAAGGGGACAAAGTATTCTGTCATTTTAGTGAGGGATAAGATTCTTACATTTGTTTGCCACGGAGCTATCTCAATTCTGGTGCTTACATATGTTTGTAGGACACTGGATGTGTTGCTTTCTGCCTCTTTTTTCATAGCTGCCTTAGTATGATGAGTAGCCTGTCACAAGCTCTGCAGGGATTACTTAGACTGTGCAATTTGTGTACTATCTTAGGTCTGGCAACAGAATTCTTCATAAACTAGCATAAGCCCCCTGACAGTTATCTTTAGGGGTCTTTACAATTTACTTTCTTTACTCATTTTGTATACTCTGCTTTTCAGCTGCAACTCAACCTGTTGGTGGGCTGTTGTCACTAGAGGTCTTGCTAGCAGTGTTGGGGAGGATACATCACCTTAACTCACTGTTGCTGTCTCTTCTGTGCTTTCTGTGTTTTGGGCTAAGCAAAGGTGAGCACAGGCAAAGATGTTGCGTGTAATGTGGTTTTAAATGTGGTGCGTATCTTTGGGTATACAGGCTAGGTGGAGTTGCTCCTAAATGCACTTTACACAAAGCTTTTGAGTTGAAATAACCTGTATATTAGGTTGTGAAATCTACATTTCCCTGGGCTTTTGAAGGTGCTGTGTAAGTTACTAGAGAGAATGAAATGGCATCTCAGGACACCATCGATGGTCACCTCCTTGGTGTCCTTGGGAAGTTAGTGTCCAACTGGGGCAAGGCAGAGAACTGATGTGTGTATAATTTCAGGAAGGTCTTTGACCTCCCTTTCCCTCTGCACTTCAGCCCTCAGCCATCCCTGTTACCTGCTTGTGAAGACTTAGAGCCAGCTCTGATGCAGGGCTTACCTGCGCTCTGCAGGGCAGTCTTGCTTTAATGGTGGCAAAGGCTGGACAATTAAAATAACCTGAAGCCCCAAGTCTAGAAACTGCTCTGTCAATAAATAGTTGTTTGGTCACAGTATTGCAGCAAACTGCCTTGCATGGAGTACTCTGGATTGCTCAGTAAAACCTATTAACCCCTGTGTTCCTGGCTTTACCTTTCTCTCCTCTTGAGAACCTAGACATTACTGAATTTCTCATCAGTCTTCTTCTTTGTAGCTCAAACAAGTTCACAACTTGGAGGCTTGGGAAGCAGTGGCTGTGATCCTGCCTGTTGCAACACGTACAACAGAGAAATATGAGCACTGTGCGATTCACAGAGAAGACTCTTTGCATCTTCGTGGTTAAGAGTTTTCTTGAGCATGAATTTTGTTTGGAGAATGAGACTTAATCAGGTGCTGTGCTTCAGAGTTTAATTCCACCTTCCCCTTAAGTGACAAAACTAATGAAGTAAGGGATGGCTGCTTAAATGACTAGGTGAAGACTCCCTCGTTTACCAGGAACAAGTAGGTTTATTGTCTGCGTCCTTCTTCTGAACTCATAATCCTACAAAGCTCTGCCAACAGTGTGTGGAGGGCAAGTGAGGAGAGCTCCTGAGAATGAGCTTACTCTTTTGTTGTTCACCTGCTATTCTCATTAGCCTGTCAAAGAAACAGTGTTAATTTACTTCACAAAGGTCTATTGAAGTGAAGAAAATTAACTTGGGAATAAATAACTGACTGAAAACTAAGCTGGCAGCTGACTTAGTTTTTCTCAGCTGTGTTATTTATACTGTAGGTTACAGTTTGGGGGTCTGTTATTTAAAAGGAAAAAATATAAAGCTCTCTTGACAGGTTTTATCAAGTGAACCAGATTAGTTTAGATCAGTACAAGGAATCATTGCCTTGATCTGGAGGGATCTCCCAGAGGGATCACATATCTGCAGCTTTGTGTGTGCCTTCACTTCAGCACATGTCCTGTCCATGTACAGTGCTGCTGGTTGTTCCTGGCCAGTGCACCCAAGCAGCAGCCCCTTTCCTCTCTGGTTCCTTCTGTCACACCAGGCTTTACTCTCTGCCCAGCACTGTCATATTGCATGGTTCCTCTGTGTGTGGATGTTTCCATGATCCCTACAGTCCACTGTACCTACTGCTGCACTGCCAGATTGACTTTTCCTATCCGGAATTGCTGTGCAGGTGTAGCTGTAGGCACTCACTTCCCTTTCTCGCCTGATGGCCAGTCCTGCAGTTCAGGGAGGAACTACAGCATTGGAGGTGAAGTAATGCAGAGCAGTGTAGGACTGCAGCAGCACAAGGGTCTCCAGCAGCCTTAGATCCTGCTTTACCAAAACAATATCCTGCATTTCACATATCTGTGAGGAAGTTTAAACATTCGAATTTGGCAACATGATGATGTGCGTGTTGGTTCGGTGGAAACAGAATACAGTTTTTCTGCTTAATGAAATGATCAATCATGCTTGAAAAAAATAACATCTATTCTTTGGTACTGGATAAGAAGCTTTTCATACTGCAGTGTGGCAGGGGAGAAGGAAGTGTTTCTGTTGAGTGTGTCGCAGGAAATTGCACGTGTTGCAGTTGCATGAATGCTCACTGGCCCAGAAGCACTTTCAGCTCCTGTCATCGGGTGCTGCTGCTCTGCTCAGGGGCTTCCTGAGCATCATGTGGGTCTGAGACCTTGTGGCATCTGCTCACAAGTTTTCAGCTGAATTGTTGACTTTGTACAGCTGCTTGGCAAGAGGACCGTGGATGAGAGGGACTCAAATAAGGTGGTGGAACAACTGTTAAAACAATGCCCGTGCTTTAACAAAGTGAATAAGGTGTCTTTGAATGCTTTTTGGGTTTCCCTTTCTACGAGAGTAGCAGTGCTTCATACAGCATTTACTGGAAAAAAAGCCCTGAAACACTGATATGTCAGGCACCTGCTTATCTTAGATGCTGCCTTGACACAAATTAGCAAACGGAACCATTGACTAATATAGCTCTCTTTTTGGTTTTGCTTTTGAACTGTCTGGTGCAACTGTGTGCTTCCGTGTAGCTGTGATCCTATTTGTCCATTCAGTTTTGCATAGCAGCTCCCAAGTCCTTTCCTCTTCTCTTAGCTGGGCTGTTGAGGTCACAAGTTTTAGTTTGTGGAGAGAGGAAAATAGAATGGGTGGTTTCTTTTGATGGTAATTTTCACCATGACTAAAATCATTACTGCAAAGCTCTTCCCCTTCCCTCTACCCTTCCCAAGCTGGGACAAATCAGGAATACTGAGGCTTTTGTGATAAGGAATTTTATTGCCAAGCAGCATATTTTTATTAAACGCATGTTAATCAGGATTATCTGATGTAAGAGGAGCTGCTGATAGCTGATTAAATACAAATAAACACTGGATATTTCATGCCTCTTCAGCTGGATCTGCAATGACATGACAGATTTTGTATTTCTAAACCAAGTTTATGCTAAAACCAGATGTGTTGCAGAAGGTGCTTGACTTTGCTCTAGAAGCAGACAATTGTAGTACAAAATTAGAAGATGACTCTTCAAAATAAACCTTGAGATGTGACATAGTAACATAGGATCATAGAATACGTAGGATTGGAAAGGACCTTAAGATCATCCAGTTCCAACCCCCCTGCCATAGGCAGGGACACTTCACACTAAACCATGTCACCCAAGGCTCTGTCCAGTCTGGCCTTGAACACCACCAGGGATGCAGCATCCACAGCTTCCCTGGGCAACCCATTCCAGTGCCTCACCACCCTTACTGTATGGTAGAGTCTGGCCCCAGAAGCAATACCTGAAGTAGGAGAAGGAGTGGTTTTACTGGAGACAGGTTAAGTGACAACACCGAAGTATTTATAACAGCTGAAATCCCTGAATCAGAAGCAGCATTCAAAACCCCAGATGGAAAAGGCTTAGGAGCCTTTCCCCACAACAGAAAGGTGCCAGTTTTGGCCAGTTCATTATCCAGTAATTGTACTAAAGAAGGTAGACTGCTTGCTGTATAAACCTACTCTAAATGAACTTAAACACCCTCTGAATGCCTGCGGTAGATCTCAGTGCTGCATTGCTGTAGGCAGTGCTGCTCTGTCTGACCATACAATTTTCTAACCTTAGTTTTGAAGCAGAAAATCTCAGAAATCCTGGGGTAAGCTCAGAAATGCAAAATGTGCCATTGGCCAGGTTCGTCTTTAACTGATAACTGTAGCAATGAAGCATTTTTGCCTGTGTGCGATGTATGACACTGTAAATAAAACTTGAACCGAGACCTACTTTTTTCTGCTGCAACTCTGTAACTTGGCTCAGTAACGCAGAGATGTAATGCTCTATTTTTCTTGTGCTATAAGTATATGTAACTTGGTAATGCTGCGATGCAATGCTCTATTTCTGATGCCTGTGGTCATGGGCAGCCAATTGCCTTACTGACTCACAGAAGAGTATGTACGGATGTCTCTCTGTTTGCTTGTAATGTCACTTCCATAAAATCAGAAGTGTTTTTGAAATGGGCATGTCTAATTTGCATTCCTAAAGAATTATGTAGGTTCCTTGGCACTGCAGGCTTAACTTTGATTTACCCCTGGCACTGGCTTACGTTGTTGAAATACTGTGTATTGTTTGTTTAATGGGATTCTTCTGTTTGTTCAGGTTGTGAAGACAAGCTGCTGCACTGAGAATCTGAAGAAGGGAGTTCTCTATTAAGACTGCAAGAAGATACTACCAACCGGTAAACACTTCCTTAGTCTTTGCTTTGTGGAATGTTTCTTTGTTTTCCATAATATTTTAGGCTAAGGAGCACAAAGTATTTTGATCTATTGAAAGCAAGAAGTAGTTAATACAGTTTTTTTCTGATGATGGACTGTAGCTTACCAGACAAAAGTCCTCAGTAGCAGTGGATGACATGGGGGTATTTAAGCTGCAATACTAAGCGTTCCTACTTTAGCAGTAGAAGAGAAAAGGACTAGTCCCTTTTTTCTGTGGTGGGATGTTAAACATAGTCTCTTCGCCTTCTTTGCTGAGACTAATACAACATGTCTGTACCTCTTACTGTATAAAGACTCATTGAAGTGTGATAGTACAAACACTGATGCTTCAAATCTAATGCTTCAGAGCCTCTAGAAAGAATAAAAGGGAAACCTTGACATAATCTAGTTTAGAAGTTGAACATCACTATGCATGCTGATTTGGGTGACCAGGTGCTTTGGAAGATACCATTAATATGCTTGTCTTATTCTATGGGTGTTTGCAGCATTATTTTCACTGAAAATAATATATGATAACTAAGAATGCATCATAATCCACAGGTATTCAAAGTCCTCTGTAGTATGCCTGTAGGTTCAGAATGATAAAAGGATCATCAGCGAAGAGCTGTGACTGCTTAGTACAAGCAGCTACCTATTACAAGGCAATCACAAGAAAACAGGAGAATTAAGGAGATCTGAGTATGTCTTGACACAGCTAAATCATTTGCACATTGATACTAGGTACCAGATTTGCAGCTCACTTCCAGACACTTAATGTTGTAAGTGAAGTAGCAGTTTTCAGTATGGGGGAAGACATCCCCAAAGCTGTAAATTAAATATGCATTCAGTTTTCATTTATGACTACACTTCACTATATACCTTCTGTAGAGCTTGAATCCTACCCTTCTGTTTTCTGCTGCCATTTGAGCTACAGGGCTAAGTAAACTCCTGTGAAGAGAGAGTTCTTAGCCTGGAATGGGACGATGCAGCTGGGATGAAGGATGAATGTGGAAAGTGGCAGCATTCTAAGCCAACAAGGAAACATTAAGCTTTTATAACCCAAATATTTACAGATGCTTGGTTAATCTTCGCATGCCAGTTAATTTGCCTAGATGTTAGAAACAGTTGAGGATAACTTTGTGAAGCTGTGTTGTGTAGCTGTTGCTAATAACCAGGCTTCACAGAGAATATTAAAATACTCTGTTCTGTTACTCTGGCAAATCTAGATTAATGATAGGAAAGTTTTGAAGGCTTGTAATGGTCAATAATGTGCATCTGTCAGCAGTGGCATAGTGAAAACAGTGTCTGACTTCATGCAGTCTTTTTCTATATAAAGATGACTTGTATAGTACAGCTATTTGTGAGCAATAATATCAAGAGCATTGTTCCTTAGCTCTGTAAAAAAGCAACTTCTGAAACTAAAATGTGTGAGACACCTTCCTAAATACCCAGTTTGAAAATGCATGTCCCTCAATTTACAGGAGAAAGAACCTGTCATGTAGTATGTCACAATCTGAGGTACCGAAGCACTGTGTTAACAACAAAAGTTTTGAGTCACAGTGTAATTATCTGATAGTAATTTTTAGGTTAATCTTTTGGACTATTCTGATCATATATGATGTGAATGATGTATGTCTGTCACTGAATTAAAGTGCATAGCTTGTCCCATACATAAAGTTGAAAAGCACTTCAACCTAGTAGTGAGGGGTCCTCTGTCTGTTTCCCTGCTTCAGCTCCTCTTCCTACCCCATCATCCCCCCATCTGTCTCAGAGAAATCTTACAGGATGGCTGTGCTGAATGAAACTGGGTAATACTAGAAAGTAGCCCTTTGTCTGCAAATGGGGTAAAGTATTTGTGTGAATTCAGCACTTCCTCTAGGACCAAGAGCTGAGATCCTGCTGTGCTCTGCTGCATTTTAGACCTGAGCCATGTCTCAGCTCAGGTATTTAACTCTGGAAGTATGCTGAAAAGATAATGTGACAGAGGGACACTGCAGACACTGTGTTTGGTTCTTGTATGATGGGTACTAAAGACAGAAATATTAAGCCCACTGGACCTTGATGTGGTGCAGAGTAGCCCAAATGGTTGTACAGGATGCACATGCCTATCTTAGAATCATAGAATGGTTTGGGCTGGAAAGGACCTGAAGATCATCTAGCTGAACCCCTCTGCCATGGGCACGGACACTTCACACTAGACCATGCCACTCAAGGCTCTGTCCAGTCTAGCCAAGAACACCTCCAGGGATGGAGCATTCACCACTTCTTTGAGCAACCTGTTCCAGGTGGTATTTATTTAGGTTATGATGTCTCATCTCAGACACTGAAGGACATAAACCATTTTTAAGGTTTTCCCAATTTTTCTTGCATTAGCTTTTTCATTAAGTTAATTTGTATAGGATTATTTTTGCAGAGTATCAGTCATTCAGAAAGATCTTGATAATTATCTCCTGCTTTGGCATATAATCTTTGGTAATTATTCATTCTTATTTTACAGCCTTATCTCTCATGTGCAGCTTGAACCTGTCTGCATGCTTGAAGCTCTAAAATCTTTTTATGCAATTTAGGATTGTTCTCCTGTAATGCTGATGATGGGGAGGTGTTTAGAGCTGATTAGTAGGTTGTGGAGTCCCTGTTCCAACACAGATACTGCAGTGTTTGTGGATTAACAGGTTTTGCATTTTGGGTTAATTTTAATAAATATGAAAACACCTTCAGTATTGTGCTTGCAAAGTGGAAGCAAATGCATAGCTGTCATTTTCTTACTAAGTTTGAGAACTCTTTGTTGTGGCTTGTGTAGCTCTTTGTAAGAGCAGCATTTGTCTGGTGACACATCTTTAAATGTTCTGCTTCCTTGTGGGGAAAAGCTTTAAAATCTCTTTGGTAGCGATTTCAGGCTTTTAGTGCAAATTCCTTCATATGTCTTAAAAAGAGCCCAAAAAGTTTATTTCTAGTTGTCCCCATAGCTGTGTGCCTGCAGAAGATTAGAAGTAGAGAGCCTCATTCAGAAGAGATACTGTGTTGAGTAAGGCCACATTGCACATGTTACATAAGGGCTTCTGTAGGGCTTTCTCTGCCTGGGAAAGCCATGTAAAAGTCAAATGTACTGCAAAAAAATACAAAGCAAGATTCTGTCTTGTTCAGTGCTAAAGGTTTCCTCTATTAAAGAAGGAAGTAAGTACTTGAAAATGTGCAGCTTTTAGTGTGTGGTTCCAGGCTGGGTTTTATTTGGGAAAACCTATGTAACCAACATAGAACGGGATGAAGTTGAAGATGCTTTTGAGCAACTTGAAAAGCTTTTACTGCAGAGCCTACCAGACACCAACAGCATCAATGAGGTTATATACTGTAAATACATGAGGAAAATTGAATGTCTTTGACAGCTGAAACCATTTGCACTTCCTATTTGTGCCACGATTAAAAGCCATCTCCTTTGGTTGGGTTGCTTGAAATATATTGCTGTCGGGTTGCCTATAAATTCTATTTGCAGTTCAGCAGAGCTTCTTCAGTTGATCTGTTGTCTGTGTGAAAGTGGTTATGTTGAAACGGTGCTTAGTATATGGAGGTTAAGTACATTTTGTGCTTTTGACACTCACTATGTGTTTTTGTAGGGATTCCTAGCATTTTACTGGCATCCTACTGGCATGCGTTTATTTTGTATTAATGCTGGTATCTAAGCCCAGAAAGAGGAAAGCTGGCAGGTTTTTAGGCCAAACTGAGCTGTCTCCTATACATTTGCTGTATTTTATCTTGGTGCTTGTTTAACTCGGCTGGCTGTGATGGCATGGGAATAGATTGAGGGGCTAAAAGCTTTTGGGCAATCCTGTGGTTTTTAAAGTCTAATAGTACCTAATAGCAATGAGTGTAAATATTCTGCTTGTGTTGACACCATATGTTGTGGTATCTGTTTCTCTCACAAAGGCCATAAAAATACTTAAAACCTTGACTGAAGATGGGGGTAATCTGCAAGTGATCAGTGTCAGGGTTTTGTTTCCATTATAATCAAACAGAATTCAGTGTAGAGCTCTTCCAAACTCTTCCTTTACATGCAGTAGTCCTACTGAAGCAGTTAGTAGAATAAATATAAAAACTGAGGTTTGAATCAGGTTTAATGGCTCATTTAGTAAATTCTGTTCTGCCTGAGACTTCATCCATGACAATTTGTTTATAAAGGTAAAGCTGCTGTTTTTCCCCATGAGTAAATAATTGCTCAGGACAACATGAACTGTTTAATTCTGTTTGGCCAATGAGCCTTCAAACCAAAGGCATTCATTAAAGGGTTGTTTTGACTTTCTGAAAAGTCACTTTTAAACAGACCAGGAAAATATGTAAACTTTTCTCATCAGAAGGACATCTGACCTGAAAAGCTCTGCATGTTGGGACAGGTGACTGGACTTCACATTACGTTTTATGTGGCCTGTTCTATTAGGGTCATGTCAGATACTGCTTATTTCATTTCCTGACTTACAGAAGGACTTGTAAGTGCTTGTTAAAGGACATTTTTAGGTTTTATGGGTATTTTTTATTTGTTTTTCTTTGTTTGCTTGTTTGTTGGGATTTGTTTTAACCCTGCAGGGACTTGGACTTCTAATGTGAAGTCCTGCAAATTTGGTTAATAATCAGCTTGCTGCTCGACTGCAGTTTTATTATTTAGGATCATAGAGTATCTCAAGTTGGAAGGGACCCATCAGGATCAAGCCCAGCTCCCTGCTCGTTACAGGACTGTCTAAAACTAACCCAAATGACTGAGAGCATCATCCAGACACTCCTTGGACTCTGACAGGCTCACTGCTGTGACCATGGCCCTGGGGAGCCTGTTCCAGTGACCATCCACCCTCTCAGTGAAGAAACTTTTCCTGATGTTCCATCTGAGCTTCCTGTCATGCATCTTGGCTCCTTTTAGCTCATTGCAGAATTAATTCTGGAGATTATTGGTCAGAAATAGTGTGCAGCTGTTGTGACTCAGTATCACTAAATTTCATTGCAGGAATTGAGACCTTGTTGTATTACTTTTGGGTCTCGGGCTTTTCCTGACTGCTGAATAAAGCTGTTGAATACACACAGTGGTGGAGCTGGGCCCAGATATCTCCTGGGTTTTTTACCCTGTTGTTATAACTTTTGTGCATGCTTCCATCTTAAATGCTACCCAGTAAGCATTTGAGGTCACAGGTTAAAATAACACAGTTAAATTCCTCCTTTCTGGACAGCTAGTGATAGATGCAATGGTTTTGAATATTCTTGTCTACGATTTTTACTGGCATATCATTGCCCTTGTATGCTTTGTATGAGAATAATTTCAAATTCTTGTTACTAGAATGTTGCTGTTCAATGTTGCTGATCTGAAAAGCTGCTCCCATCCTTTATTTTTCTGTACAATTTAAATTGAAACAGTTTTTACAAATCTTTTCATGTAGTTGGAGCCCAAGACACTCCTGGACAAGCTGGAGGCACCTTCAAGAGTCCCTGTGCTACATCAGTTACTCTGGCTGGAGCAGAGCTCCCTGGTCATTCTCAGCAGCAGTGGCTGCTTGTCACAAGGGTCTGTCAGGAAGTCACTATTGCACAGTGTTGTCTCCTGGTTTGTGCATGAGTTAGGACTAGAGGAGCTGCGTAGTGAGGCTTTGGAACTTGGAGTGGGGGAAGGACTTAAAAATAAGCTGTGTGGGTATCCCCTGTAACCTCCTCAGCCTTCTGTCCTGGTTTTGTGAGAAGCATGTGGCAAAACTTAACTGTTGTTGGTTTCAATAGGAAGGGCTTTTTAGGCATTTTAAGAGGTAATCTGTGTTCTTTGAAATCTGGAATAAACAAATCCAAATGCCTCTGAGCAGCAGAGGTACTGTCTGTGATACTGCCATAGCTGTAGTGTAATCAGCTCTAACTTAATCTTTCAGTTTTATCTGGCTTCAGCTTTCAATTTCTGATATTGCTGAGGAATCAGTTTATGGTTAGAGCTCACTAAACCCAGGAAGAATGTTTTAGGTGCTACCCATCTCTCTGTTTGGTTTCCTTTCGTGATAGAAGTTTGTCACTGTTCATGTGACCTAGTATAGTCTGGAGGAAGGTGGGTTACCCTGAGACCAGAAATCTACATTGTAAGAAATAAGGGCTCCTCTGTTTAAGCATTACTGAATAGGGCGTCTTTGAGCTGCTCAGAGCTGATCATACATTTGTAATAATGTTCAATGGAAAAAGCCCTTATGACCTTTTCTTATCTTGCTGTTTTTATTATGCGTGTGGGTGAATGTTGCTGCAAACTTCCTGGGAAAGGGGATGGTTTCATTTCTGTTACACTGCTCTTGAGTCAGAACTGTCTTAAACTCTGTTATATTCCAAAGAAATTATATCATTTGTATAGCTTAGATAAAAAGGCTGTTGATTCACTTGCTTGGTATTTAGGATCACTTCACAGCTGGGTGTTAACAGCATGACATCAAAGGAAGCATCAATTGCAGAAAAATAGCAATGCTGAGTAGTCACAGGGAAGTTAAACATGGAATAAATGAAAACCGCAATACTGTATAATGTTGTAAAGATACCTAATATGTCTTCCTAGGTTAGAGATACATAAGTACTTATTTGAGGAGTGAAAACCTGAATATTAGAGAGTTCCTCAGAATTCTGCTCAATGTCATATATCCATTACTAAATCACTTCACAATTTAGATTTATGAAGGTTCAAAAGAAATACAGGAGATAATGTGCTACCAGAAATAGCAAGTTCAGTTCGAATCATTGGCTGTCAGGCACAGGACTCACTTCAGTGATTCTTGCAGGCTTTTATTTTTTAGCTCCTTGCAGAAGAACAGGAAGTTTTGTAGCTTGGACTAAAATATCCCAGTTCTACCCCCACCCAACCACCACAAACAAAAAAAGCCCCAAACAACCCCAAATTAAACAACCCAACAAGTCCCATTTTTGTTTTCCTCAAAGTCCTTATTTGTCTCCTGGACACCCAACAGTTATGACCTCCGCCTGTTTTGAGAGGTGAAAAAGTTTATTTGGTAATACTTAAATTAACTTTCTGATTTGGCCAAAAAATCCCTTGTACTTGGTGCTCAGCTGTCAGCTGTTCTTTCTATGTAAAGCTGTGCCAAGGTGCAAAAGTGAGAGTTATGATAGTTCATTTTACTGTCTTCACTAGCCAAAGTACTGGTTTATTGTGGGCAACATACCTGTAGGTGAATGAAATAAAAATTATGCTGAATATTAGTCCTCTATATGTGTGGATATCCTCTTATACCACAAAAGCTTTTCAATTATCCATGGTTTTTCCTTTTTTTAATTAGTATACAGATATAGCCTTGTCCCTCTCTTGTTAATCTGTAAGTGCAGCATCTCAGCCTTGAAATATTGTCTTCAAAACAAACCTGATGGCTCTTTGCTACATTCCTCTTGAAGCCAAATCTTCAGACTAAGCTTTAGAGAAGCTGGATCAGTGCTTTGTGGACCTCACTTGGAGCATGCAGAGTAATTAGTTGCACTCTTAACTTAGCACAGGGAACTATGAGTGCCACTTTACGTTTGGATGTACAGTGTGAAGAGCTGTTTGCTACTGTAGTTGTGCAGAATGTGAGTTCTGTTGGCATGCATGCATTTTGATCTGTGAATAAAGGACAGAAAGCATAACACATGCTGTTGGCAGGTGTCTAATACAGGTTGAAAACTGCCAAGAAACCTTTCATGTCACATCACCATTTTTATCAATTAATTATAAACCTAAATCACAGGTTTGAGTGTAGCAATTAATACAAGACACTGACAGAACTAAGAAATTATATAGGAATTAGGAAGGTTTAATATACACAGGGACTTCTCAGATGCAATTCAACTTCAGAAGGATAAGTGGAAATGAGTAGAGAAGAAAGATTAGAGCTAAAGCTTTCTACAGCCAGAAGGCAAAAAGGTGGTTTTATAGCAGGCAACCAGTAGATTTGCTTTCTTATATAGACCTGATGTCACTTTGCAGCAGTGATAGACTGCCTTTGCATAGACTTAATCTAATGATTGATGTCTATACAGACACAGAATAATCTTCCTTTGGAATTAGTAGTGTTAACGTTGGAGTTGGCATCCATTTAGCATTGAACCCTGGGGTTCAACTGCCCTGAAACTTCCTTTGAAACATGATCCTAGCTATGATTTATTATTTTATAGCTTAACCATCTGTTATTGTTACTAAAGTAAAAATCAAGTTTTATTACTGAATATTTCTTAGTGTCCTTTTTTGTTAACCACAAAATGTGGGATGTATTTGACTTGTGGTTCCGGTTTGGACTGAGCTTGGTTTTTATGTTTTAATTTGTGCTTCTAAGAACAACCAGGTTTTGGAGTGGTTTCCTCAAACTTAATTTGAAGCCTGTAACTGAAGCAAGAGAGCAGGAGCGACTAAAAACTGCCAGAGCAGTGCTTGAACTGTTCAGCTATAGGCAAAGGGCAGTTAAGATTCATGGTCTGAGAACATCCGTGCTGTAGTCTACCTCTGGCTCACACAGAGTTCAAATTAGTGATGCTTACCAAGGGGAAATCCTATTGCAAGCTTGGCCTTCTAACAAGCAATTGGAACATGGGCTCTGTGAAAGCAGCAGAGTGGATTGTGTTTAGAAGGTGACTACTAAAGCCTTGGTACCTAATACTTCGTGTGGAGTACACGAATCCTGTGCAAGCTTTCTTTAGTAAGTGTTGTAAACTTTATGAAGTAATTCTTGCTGAAGTTCCCTGACAAGTTGAGGTGCCAGTCGAGTACCCAGAAAGTATTGCAAGTTTGTTGTCAACTCTTTTTTTCTTACTACTCCATGTTTTCAGTTCTAAATAGGCAGAAGGTGAGTGTTAGAAAGTCTGCAAGATCACCAGTCTTGTAGCAAATCTTGACTGATGGTTTCTGATGAGTCTGTGATTGTGTGTAGAGGCTTCTCAACTAGTTCAGTCATGGTTGGGCAGAAGACACTGATTTCATACTGAAGTTAATGGTTTGCTTTTCTCTTCTGAAATCTGTACTGCTGAGTTAAGCAGCATTGGTTCAATAGGAGGTGGATGCCCAAGCACAAGGCTTAGTGGTTAACCAGTTACTAATTTTTCTCAAGTTTCACTATCCACAATGATGCCAAGTTTACTTGGCGCATCTTTTCTATTTGGGTACCATTTGAGTCGTGTCAGCTACAGGCTTTTCCTCGGACAGGCTAAGTGGTGGTTGGTTTTGTGTTCTGAAATGAATAGCTGCAGTGTAGATTATTCACTGCCCCACTCTAATGGCTGTAGACATTTTTCCACATTTGTTCTCCAATTGTTGTGACAACTCTTTGAATTCCTGTTGTACTTGGCCTGAAATGTTAGCATATGCTTTGGCCTTTTTTTGCTGTGGCGAAGTTAGGCTGCAAGTCAAGGGAGGAAGCTGTGTGTGTAATAAAGATTCCTAGGATGGGATGCATTAATCTTTTTTGCTGTTTGACTCCATAGAATGGTATAAAAGGCAACTAAACAAAATCAGTGAGCTGTTAACCTATTAAGTAAAAGGTAGTTTTCTTGCCCAGAGCTGCTTCTCTCTGTAATATAACATTAAATACTTGGCTGCCTCAGAATCAGAAGCAATTGAAAAACTACTCGGTTCTGTTATTTAATTTTCACTATGTATTAAATTACATAGTATATGTGTCTCATCTTGTGCCCATTCTGTCTGTATCAGTCTGGAGATCCAAGCCTGGAGAGTCAGTCAGAAGGAAGCTCAGATGCTTGCAGGTCCACTGTATTAACTGGGAGAAGCCAGGTAGCACACTCTGAACTTCACAATAGGTGATTTTTCATTCAGATACTTATGTGTCTGAATGAAGGTGCACACAAAGTGCAAAAATGCTGTAAAGAATCCATCACCCCATTGATTTCACGTGTGGTCATTTCTAATGGATGCTCATTGGTTATTTGCTGCTGACTGCTGGAGACCTGCCAGTCAATTCCTAATCCATTTAGATAGTGCTTTATTAGATTGTGTAGTCCTAACCTCTACATTTAAAATACTGTGTGGTGTCAAGTCACACTGTGTAAAAATCAAATATCTATCAGCTTGCCCAGTATAAACCAAGTTGATGGCATCAGTCTGATCTGCTTTGCCTGAAGGCGTGCTCATCAGTACTGAAAAGAGAGGAATCCAGTTAATGGATTCCTCTGCTAACATGGCTTTGCTTGGTGTTGATGATCTCCTGTGAGGAAAGGCTGAGAGAGGTAGGGGTGTTCAGCCAGGTGAAGAGAAGGCTCCTTTTTGTGGCCTTTCAGTTCCTAAAAAGGGCCTATTAAAAATGATTGGGAAAGACTTTTTAGCAGGGCCTGACGCAGTAGGATGGAAGGGTATGGTTTTTAAAAGATGGTGAATTCAGGCTGGATGTGAAGAATAAAAATTCTTCACAGTGAGGGTGGTATAATACTGGCATAGGTTGCCCAGAGAGATGGTGGATGCACCCTCCCTGGATGTACTGAAGACCAAGCTGTATGTGGTTCTGGGCAACCTGATCTAGCTGAAGATGTCCCTGCTCATTGCAGTGGGATTGGACTAGATGAGCTCTGGGGGGTCTTTTCCAGCCCAGATTATTCTATGATTCCATAGTCTAGTTGACCTATACTTCTCAGCTCTTCTGGTTGCTTCCCTTTTGCCTCAGGGCTCTTCTGGGCCTCTTTTCTCCTCTTGCCTTTGTTATCACAAGAGTCCCGGAAGACTTTGTTAATTATTAACTTTCACTGATTCACTGAAGCCTTCAGGACAAGCTACCTGAGCACCAGCCCACTTGCTTTGCAGGTGGTAAGTGCTTGTGACTAAGTGCAGGGTTCTGCCTGGAAAGACCTGAACAACTCTAGGATATTTTTTTCTCTTATAAACGTATCAGTTGGAAGCTGAGACATTTCTGTTTAGTAATGAACTAATAATACTGTTAGGAAACATACTTTAAAAGTCCCAAGCCTTGCAGCTGTACTGTTTTTTTTCCTCTATTACTTTCATATTTATTTCTGTAGTCTGGTTATTCCAATGAATTTGGGCTTCTTTTTGTTTATAATTCAGTGAAATTAGTTGGATTCCCACCCAAAATCATCTTAACTAGAGCTGCTGACAGCCCCCCAAATTAAATATGTATATTTTTAAGTAGAATTTTTTAGTGTTCTTAAATGTTTTTTCCTACTTATTTTTTCTTTCACTTTTTTCAGGAAATCAGTTTTATGAGGTAATGGTGGATTTAACTTTGATTTCAGTTTGTCTATTCACAGTATCAATTACGTTCATTCCTGGCCTGCAGGGGATCATCGTTTCCCAGTCAGTGTTTGGTTTTTGTTGCTTTGTCTGAAAGCATGAATTGAGGGGTCTGCAGTCTTGAGGAGGGAAAAAGCCCTCATATTTATTACATGCTTAGTGAGAGTGGGTGGGTTTTAGGGTGTTGCAGCAGCTCGTATGATGAAAGTGGTGCTGTTAACCATCTTCTTGTCCTGTAGTACTCAGTGCTTGGTGCTGAGAGAGTAAAGGGAAGCTGGAGCCAACTGGCAAAGGAAAGAATAGATGATACTCAAACTTAAATCCTAGTCAAGGGGTAAGCCTCATTGAAAGAGGTGTGGACACTGGAAGGTATGGAGGAATAGATTTCTGCAGTTGTAAAAGTGCCTGACACTTGTCTTCTTGCTTCTGTTTGGTGCTCTGGGGAGTCTTTTTCACTAGGATCCCCACTGCTTCTCGCCTGTAGTGCTGTAGATCTTCAGAGCCTTTCCTAGCTAATGTCACAGTATTATTTCCTATGAAACTTCCTGAGGCACTCTAATAGTCTGTATCTTCTCCTTCCAACTTTACTATTAACATAATTATTTCAGCAGCCTTAAGATGGTGGTTGATAATGTGAATAGCAGGCTGAGACGGACCAAGAACACTTATTTTCTTTCAGCAAATGGTTTTCAGTGGTGACTTGAAAATGTCTTGTCTAGGGGTCAGCATTTAAAAGTTGATTTGTTAAGAATCTTGTCTTACTCAAAGCAAAGTAAAATGCAAGTGGAACAAGTTGCCACTGGTATTTTATTGCAGCTTTGACTCTTTAGTAATTAGATTCATTACAAAGTATGTGTTCTTATGGATTATCTAAAACCACCAGGCTTTTTCCCTAGAAACATGTTTGTTGCCAAATAATTGTTCCTTATTATTTATATGCCTAGAGATAAGACACAGCTCTGCATTCTGGTTTCCTTAACATTTTCAAAAGTCACAGTGGCACATAGATCTGGAATGATGTTTATGAAGTAGACCCAGGAAAATAGTGTAATGCCTGGAACAGATGTGTGCTTGCTTTGACAAGGTCATGTAGCGTTCATTACATGTAAGACTTTTGATGTAAAAGACTGAATTTTCATGATCTCTTTTTCTTTTAAAACAGACTGGAGGCCAAGAACAGAGTGCAGCACTGGCTGTAGGTAAGAACTGAAATTTAACCCGCTTGAAAACTCTACTGATATCTAAGCAGCAAAAAATACCCTATAAAGGGAAAAAAAATGGGACTGTGCTGAATATTAGCAGTTTTCTCTTCAGGGATTGATTTTCCTCCATTTGCTTCTCCAACTTTGGAAATTTGGAATGTTCACTGAGAAGTCCTGATCTATAACCTCATTCATGCCTCTCTGTGGTTACAGATGCTAAACCAGGTGCTTGAAAAGGTTTGGTTCTCTGCACAGCACCTCAGCACACAGCCTGGTGGTGACTGTGGAACCCCCTTCACTGTAGTGATGTGAAGAAGCCCCATTGTTTCAATAAAGGCATTTTTAGTGTGCACAGAATACATTAGCTTGGCCACATTTAAGAACTTTTCTGGTAGATAGTGCCTAAACTGCTTGGAAGATTTGAATGAAGGGATAATGTTTTTCTTCCTCTCTCTCTTCAGTAAAGTCACTGTGTAACTGAGTACCTCTCCTGTGTAAACAGGCTGAGAGAATTGGGCTTGTTCAGCCTGGAGGAGAGAAGGCTCTGGGGAGACCTTAGAGCAGTAAGGTGTCTAAAGGGGCTTACAAAAAGCTGGAGAGGAACTTCCTACAGGGGCATGTAGTGACAGGAAAAGTAGGAATGGCTTTGAACTGACAGAAGGGAGATTTAGATTAGATATTAGGAAGAAATTCTTCCCTGCGAGGGTGCTGAGGCACTGGCACAGGTTGCCCAGAGAAGCTATGGCTGCCCCATCCCTGGCAGTGTTCAAGGCCAGGTTAGATTGGGCTTGGAGCAACCTGGTTTAATGAAAAGTGTCCCTGCCTGTGGCAGGGGTTTGGAACTGGATGAGCTTTAAGGTTCCTTCCAACCCAAATGAGTCTGTGATTCTATCAACTTTACCTCTTTTCTGAAGCAGGTGCCTTTTGCCAGAAACCAGTACCCTGAACTGGCTTGTAGGACTGAAGAGGTAGCACATGGTAATTTTAGCTTTCAGTTTCATAACCTGTTACTTGTCATCTAACCTACTGCACAGAGTGTCTGTGGTACATTTCAAGTTTATTGTGCTGTGCCAGCAGAGCAATTTACCTTCTGTCAGATTGGAAAGGTAATGCCACTAAATGGGAGGTAGGATTTGTTTTTCTTCCATTTCAGGTTAATCATCAAAAAGCTTTTAGAATTCTGCAGAGCTGATTAAATTGATTTGTCATCAGTTTTGTTGACAGCTGTAGAAAACATTCCCAAATGCTGTCCAAACTACTTGAATACTCCATTCAGAATTAAGAATCTATGGCATTATAAATGTGTTAGTAAAGTAATTGTCCTGATTTTAGTGTGTGATGGATGTATTAAAATAATTTGTTTCATACAGTTGCTGGGCTTGATGAGATTTATATCCCATTTTTGTCATTCTTAGAGCTTATGGCAGTGCTGCACCTACACTTCTTCCAGCTTCTACTGTCTTGCCTCTCTGGGGTTATGGAATAAATCTAAGAACTGGGCAAGCATACGGCAGTATTTTTCCAAATCTGCAATAAACTAATGGGAAAACGTGCAGTGTCAGCAGGAGTACCTTTGTCATTTGGTAGCCTTTACTTCCAAAGTCATGGGTAAGTGCATTGGCAAAGTTGCAGTCAGAACTAGGGTAAACTTCTATTGACAGCATCCTGTGCATTTGCAAAGGGTACACTATAAGAGTCACTGGACGAAGTCGGACCTTGGTTCTGTCTAGCCAAGTGCAGTCTTCAGAAATCACCCTTTTTCTTCTCTATGCATGTGTGCACTTGATGTTGTCCATCCTTTCACAACCTCCACTTAATTCTACTAGAACAGCACTGCTTCTGCTCAGGAGAGAGTCATCAAGAAAGCTAGCAAAGCTCAAGGGATGTTGCTGGGAATGGCACTGCTTGCAGAAGGAGGAAGCCTGTCCAGTGATCAGTTACAGCACATGACAAGAAACTTACGTTTTCTTTGAAGAAACTGTGAATCAATGATATTTTGTGTTTTGAAGGGAAATTGATTACAGGCTAAGGTGGTATGGTCCACTTCAGCAGCCCTGAAGCTTTAGTGTCTGACTGCTAATCCTTTCACCTTTTCCAACTGGGAATCACCAATGTTGAAGGGTTTGAGGCCTTACCCAAGCAACGCTGTCAGTGAGAAAGCACCAGCAGGCTGACAACAGTAAAGATTTGGATACTATTGAAAACTGGTTAAGCTTCAAAGGATGGGGCAAACATGTTGCTTTCTGAATAAGGTTAAAACTTGAAAAAACCTTAATATCCGATAAAACCTGAATCTTCAAAGGTAAGCAGATGCCTAGGGAGGAGTGAAAACAGGGAGAGCATATATTGGTTGTTCTTCTAGTAAGTATTTTCAGAGCAGGTATTCTGAGCCAGGTGTGATTGTTAAATATGTTTGGTATTCTTTAATGGCTTTCTGTTCTGCATATGTCCCTCCTTTTCCTCCAGCTCTCCTGCAAACTCCTTGTGAGACAAGAAGGACTTGCATATAACTCTGCATAATGTTCTGCATACTTGCGACTGATTGTAACAGATTGCAGGTTGTGTATCACTGGAGAACAGCAGATGTTCCTCCATATTTCCAATAGGTGATTGAAAATAAATTGACTTGTGATGCCTGACACTTACTGGACATCTTTAGTTTGATTTTAAGATTAAAAGAAAACTTGAGGTGTGTTGGGAGGGTTGGAAAATGAGATAAAAGATGACCAGATTTAGCACAGCTAGAGGAATCTGCACCAATGTGGTCTGGATGTTTTTTCTTTGGTTTATTTACACTTGATTCTAACAAGAGAAACTGTCCAGACTCAGAAGTAGTTGATACAATGCCTCATAAGGCTGTCCAAAGAAGAAACTTGAAATAACTAAGATGGTTGTGGAACCTTGATCTTGCAAGAAATCTCTTGTAAAACTTTTAAAGCAGCAAACCACTATGTAGAGACCAATTTTATTCCTCCACCCTGTCTAATGACTGTCTAGTTTTGTTACTGTTTCTGAAAACAGATGGGATAGGAAGAAGTATCATTTTGCTAGTCATTTTGTGTTGTACCATCAGTTACTTGATGTGTTTCATTAGCCTCCTGTGTTCTGCAAACATACTTTGATGTCTCAGAAAAAGGGAATGTCACGAAATAATGAGAAAGCTATCCTGAAATACGGAAATCTGCCCTTCCAGCTGCAGTATTTAGAAGGCTGTAGGACTTTCCTTCCTCCTTGGTTGTTCAGAGCTGGTGTGTCACTGGACTGAATTTGCAGGTGGACAGACAGTGTGAGGTTCATACACACAAGGTTTGTGGTGTGGTACTGTGACAATCCCCCCAAAATCCTTTGAGATAAAATATGGCAATGAATATTTATATCCACCCACTTCATACTGGATAATTCCTCATAATATTAGTGTAGGATTTGCATGCCAAGGAGCTGGAGGGGTACAACAGTTTGGAGCTGAGCTGAAAGGAAACATTTGAGTATTAGTGATGCAGCTGATTGTAGTCCTTGTCCTAGTACATTAGATGGCAGTGTTATGAAGGCTGCTTGTCAGAGCTTCACTGCAACTGCATCTAGCTTGGGTACTGAAACTAATGAATGAGAGTCCGATTCTTACAGATGAGAATTCAGCTACTTTGAAACAAAATATTTCCTAGTAAAAGTAAGCTTGAAGAGGAGCACTTCTTCACAAGTGAGGTAACAACTAAAAGGTGGCAGATCAATTGCACTAGAGACTAAAGTTAGGGATTGAAGGGGTGGGTTTTGTTTTCCTACCAGTTAGATAAAACTTGCAGGTTTGGGTTTTTTTGGTGTTTGGTTGTTTGTTTTTTTTTTTTTTTTCTTTACACTAAGATGAAAATCTGGTAGAAGAAGGACTTTGACAAATTCTTGTTATTGCTGGGTTTGGGTTTTTGGAGACAAGAGCTCGACGACTGTTAAATTACAGGCTGACATCCTTGAAATAGGAAAGCTAGTAATATGGTAGTATAGCACAGTTCCAATAGGTATATGATCTTCTGTACAGCAAGTTTGCCTGTAAAATCCTAAAAGCAATCTGTAAATCTACCCTGTCTCTTCTTAAATGGCTTTTTGGATCTTTATGTACCTAATAAAAATAGAATATTCTCAGCTTAGACACAATTCAAAATCAGACACAGTTTCCATGATAGTGTCACAGTGTCACGGGCTAAATGTGGTATTTGGGCTGGAGGAAAATTGCCGTGTCTCGGCGCTGTAAGGCTTTGAGATAGTCTGAACATGGTTGTTACAAGGTCCTCTTTCTGTGGAGGATCAGATTGTAGAGTAGTGACCTCTGTTGGTGCAGTTACAGCACTGCAAGAGACTTTTAAGATCTCAAACGGGAGGAGCATAAAGTGTAAATTACATTGAAATAGAAATGTCCCTGCGCTAAAAACAAAATGCCTCTTTTCCTGGCTGTAATTGTACTAAAAAGAACATTATGCAGAATGAAGTTAGAAAGCTTGTTGAGCTTATATCATTTTAAAGGAGGGAAGCATATCTAATTATTTTTTAGCCCTAGATTTACTCATTGAAGGAATGTGCAGTTACTTGTTGAGTCAGAGCAGATTTCTGGAGCATAGTCTCTCCCTTTTACAATACAAGTTCTGTTTTAAACATAAGAGTAATCCTTCCAGACAAATCGGGGTTTATTCCAGACATGTGTGGGCACGCTTTGTTATTTGGTTGTAGCCCCTGTCAAATAAGTTATTCAGTATCAGTTGTGCCACTAAAATATTCCCAAATTAACAAAGCTTCCAGACTGCCTCTCCTAAAGGAACTGTGGATTCTTCAGTGCCTTTCCTTGATTTCCTCTAAGTGGAAAACCGGACTGAATAAACACTGACCTGACCATGCTTTACAGTTCTGGTTTTGAGGAATGTGAGCCTTTTTTCACTAGTCTGTTTTCCCTGGCAGGCCTCCACTTTCCTGATACGACAAGTTTTCAATTCGGTTTTGTTCAGAATGGAGACTTTATTGATGATGTGTGAGTTCACAAAAAAAGTTAAGTTCAGTTTCAGCTAAAACAGTTTATTGTATCAAAGTCAGCTGAGCCAAAAGAACTGACATCAGAGGCGGCTTTAAACAGCTTTTATAACCTCAATACTTACTTTGCTGTACAAAGCCATTTTCTGTCTGGCTGTACACATTGTTTTTCCACTATGCAGATAAGATGCTGATGGTCGAAGCCCAAGAATTCAGAGGTGCATTAGTTTTTTGGCGGCTTTGGTTGGGATTTTTTGCTTGCATGTATTTTCTTCTTTACAGTTTATTTGCAATTAGTGGCCTGTGGAACAGCAACCACTAGGTGTCAGGCATGGAAAGCAGTGCTCAGATCCTTGCATAGCTTTAGACTGTGAGGTATGTCATAAATGTGTATCTAGAAGCTGATGAAGTCTTACATTTGTTAGAACAACTAGCCCAGCAATGAATGAAACTGTGTGCTTTATGCACAACTGGTGACTGGTGTGGCACTTCATATAAGCTCGATTCAACAGTTGGATGTCAGTATCTGAATTGATACCTTTTAATATTTAATAATATTACTATAGCTATGATCTGTCCTGAGAAAGAGACCAGCTTATTCAAAATCTAACTTATTTTAAGTTAAAAGCACCAAACTTTTCCTTCCTAAGTCTCAAGCTGATAATTTCCATGTTATTGTCTCTGTTCCAGACTGTTGAGTGAAAACTACTACATTTTTGCAGTTATCTCAATAATTGTTTCATATCCACACAAAGTGTTTTATGACTTTGGAATTTTGTTTAATGACAACACTTTATTACTTTAAATACCACTACTATCGGTGGTAGGAATTAGTATGTATCAGAGGGTGTCTGTGCTTCTCTAGCAAGAGAAATAAATGTGCATTAGACTAGGAAAAACATGTTGGAATCCAAGGAAAATATTATGTCTTTATGAAATGAGTGATTCCTGCGCTGTAGTTTGCAAGCCTGTTTCAATCTCTGCAGCACTCCCTAGCTTTTAAGGTTGTGGGCAGATATATTCACTGCCTGTAAAGCTTAACTGCTTCATTGGGAGAGAAAAGAGCACTCAATCCAATAGGCTGTCTGTTCGCTGATAGCATGTGTTGCTAAGGGCTGCCTGGGATTCAGCTGATGTGGGCAGCCACCTATTCAGTCTCCCCCCCTTCCCTGTTCATGGCCAGATACTGTAGGCAGAAAATGTTCAGTAAGCCTTGAAACAACTGCCAGGCTGATAGGATTATCATTCTAGAAGAACCATATAGCTCAGCTAGGGTTTTATGGAGTAACAGTGTTACAACGCTGTAGTGTTATACTACAATGTTAGACATTCAGTGCTGTAAGTGCTTTTCACTTCCTATTTTAGCAAAATATTTCTGAATCAGAGGTTTATGCCACATGTACATAACCAGTTGAAAATTTATATTTTGATCCGTGGAGGAAAATGTTTGCTTTTCCATTAGATATGGGAAAACATAACAGGGTATGCTCTCCATATACTGCTAACTTACTGTGCTTAACTTTTTCCTCCAAACTCCAGAGCCCTGCATGCAATCAAGCCCTACAAGGGTTTTGTGGCATACAGTTTTCATACTCTGAATGTTCCTGTTCAGTCTTAAGCTTCATTAAACATAGGCTTGGGAATAGCTAATGCTTTCCGAAAAGGTGAGACCATGTTTTCTTGAAGCAAGCATTCTTCAATGGTCACAAACACATTTTGTATCCGTTTAATGTTTTTCTGATTAGTTTACAGGTGTGCTATTCTTCCAGTAGAACAAAGCTAATTTAAAGATGTCACTAACATCTTTGTAGCATTTTACCTGTGACAGGAGGAAGTTTTGCAGCTGCTCACCAACTGCAAGGAAAATTCTTGTTAATGTACAGCTTTTCTGTTAGGTGTGAGAGGGGGAAATTTTAGTGTTCAGCTGAATTTAGTTGCATCATGTATTTCTATTACATCTCCCTTGGGATTAGCTTAGGGAAAAAAAATAAGAAGGGAGAAATGTGCCAGGGATGTTTTCAGCATTAAGGGCATGCGTGCAAGGCTTGTTTTGAAAATATGCCTTTGCTTTCCGCTTGTCTGATCATGACACTACATGCCACATCATACAACCCCATAAGGCTGTAATGGGCCAAATCATTGTAATCAAATGTGGCATTCCGTATGTCTTCCTCTGCAAGTAGGTCAAGTTTAAAACGCATTCTTGGCTCGTGCTCTCATTTCCCATAACCTGCTCCACGTGGCTTGAGTGTTGTACTGGAGTGCAGAGCATGCCAGGAGGGATTTTGGGCAGCTTCACAGGGACAGTCAGTTTTTGGGCAGAGACTAGTGGGGTTTTTCTGCTCTGATTTCGTGATGTTGGATTCATAGTAAGGGAAGACTTCAGTGGCCTAAAATGTGCTTTTACTGAGTCTTACACTGTCAGTTCACTTAACGAATTACCTTTGGACACTGCATTATAAAATCAGTAAGACCCTGGTGGAAAAAAACCCCAGTTTCCAAGTTTTGAAGTGCACTGTATTCCAAATGAGAATACCAAATAAAATTGGACAGAAGTTGATAATCTGAACCTGTGGAAGCACAAATCAATAGTGACCTAAATCTTTACTCAGTGCTTGTCAGACCACACTTGGAATACTGAGTTCAGTTTTGGTCCCAGCAATATAAAAAAGATGGGGACAGGCTGGAGATGGTCCAGGGAAGGGCCACAAAGGTGACAAAAGGACTGGGAAGCTGTGTGTGAGGAAAGGCCCAGAGAGCTGGGTCTGTTCAGCCTTGAGAAAAGAAGGCTCAGGAATATCCCCATGGTCCAGTATTTAAAGGGTGGTTACAAAGAAGACAGACTCCTCATAAGAAGGAAAAGACATGGGGTAATGTGTAGAAGTTTCTTCTGGAGAGATTCTGACTGGGCACAACAGAAGAATATTTCACAGTGAGAGCAACAGCCATTGAAGTAATCTCCCCAGGGAAGCAGTACACTCCCCAACACTGGACATTTGTAAGATGTGAGCATCTAGTCTAGGTCATGCTTTGCCAAGAAAAGTTGGACCAAATGATCCTTGAGGTCCCTTCCAATCTGTGATTCTGTGATTAAACTGTACTTAAGGCAGGATATGTAAATATTCTGATATTGGTGATTGCAATATTCTTCTTGATAAGAATTACAGCTTTGGCATGGATTTTGTTCCAGTTGTGCTGGAACAGTTGTAGATCAAAGGTGTGTTAGCACCCGTGAAAGTCACCTCCAGTCAGTGTTCAAAGTCAGCTGTTTGGCTCTCACACAAAGCCCAGCTGTAGGATATAAAACACGGTCAGTAGTATGCGTGCCTTTGGTCTTATACAGGCTCCAACCTTTCTTGAATTGGGACTGACTGATGTGGCAATGTGCTCAAGAAGGATGCAGTTAGTGCTGGAGGACGTCCTTGACTAAGCAAGGGTAATTTAATGTGAGGGCTGGTTAACTGGAACCACATCTGGCTTTCTGAAGTGTTAAGTCTGCTTACTTCAGCTTATGGACTTCCATGGGACTTGGAAAAGTGGTCATTTTCACAGTTCTTAAAACACAACAAATCTTCTGGTGTTAAGCAACACTTGAGGTCCTCGAGTAGCTGTTAGAATTCATCTTGATGCAAGTTTAAAAAATACTCTGTTCATCTTATGCCAGATTTCCAATCATTCATAAAAAACGAATCTATGGTGAATGTTTTGCTGCTAAGACCATAAATTTGATAGTGTATCTTGTATGCAAACCTATGACATGGCTAAAGTTTAACAAGATTTCTTCAGTGTGATGAATGCACAAGGGAAAATGTTCTGTTACGAACTTCATTATGAACAAGTGTTCATGCACCTTTGTATTCTGCATGTATTCAGTGTAAATTGAAATGTTGTCATATTCTTGTAGTAATTGAATTAATCCATCCTTACTATCTTCAGTTCCTTTCCTTTTGTCAGAGGCTGTTCACTGAACTCTTACCATTAGGTCAGTTGCATCTTCTGCTTGAATTTGTTTCATATCCGGAGTTTTGTTGGAGTGCAAACACTTTGTGCTTCTCTATTTATTAAATTCTCTCCCAGAAAAGAAACCTTACATCCTTAGTGGCAGACTTTTCTGAGGGTTGAAAGTCTGAATGAAGGTATTTGTATTGCAAAACCAGAGTCCCTGACCCCTTACTTGTTTTAGGAAGTGGTAGGGATTCAGTTAAACATTCTGTTCTGCAATGGCTATATGCTCTTCTGTATACTTACCTTCAAAATATTTCAACCCCACAAGAAACCCCTACTCCGACCTTCAGAAGTAATGTTATCCAGTATTTAAACTACATGCGTGATTCTGTAAACTTTTAGGAGACTGGTTAATATCAAAGACAAAACCTATACAGAGGCATTTATTTGAGGTCTTGAAAATATTTTGGTGGAGGATGGAATGGTGTAGCTGAAGAGCTGAAGCGTGGCAGTGATTGCAGGGATAGAGTTATCTTCAGGCAGGTGATACTGTTCAGTGCTATGTATTTGCTGTTTGCTTGTTAATATGGGAATATGTAATGCGCTTTCTGAGACTGAGGTTTGTGTTTTAAATCTGAATCTACAGACTCAGTCATCATTAGGCAGCTTGTACTTTTGGCTTTTTACTGTTCCTGTTGAAAGTATTTATGTAACTATGTGTCTGTGTTTTAGCTTTTTTCCCATTATGAATGTCCTCATTGTAGGGGACTGGACAAAGTGGCTTATTCAGTCATGTGTTACAGAACACGCTAGTTAGACATGGAAAGGTAATTTCTCTGCTTTCTGATGTTGCTTGTTTACACAGCATTGGTGCACGTGTAGCATTTGAAGACTTCATTAAGCTATGGTATAGAAAGCTCTGGAAAACCTGCCCCTTTGAAGAAATATGTTTTGATGGATTGGTTCTTAAGTGTCTAAACTAGACAATCCTAATTTAAAACTTCCTTAAGGGGTGTTTTTCAGAGGCTCAGAAATCAGGCCTGACTTTCCAGAGAACTGAGTTCAAATGCTTAGGAAGCAGGTCTTGCTTTTTCTTCAGTTTTAAGAAGGTTGAATGTGCAAAAAAGCAAGTAACACACTTAATGATTAAGTTCTGTGTGCAGAATCAGTGTGATTGGTTGGATTGCATGCAAACATGCTTTGATAAAAATCTGTTTGAGCATTCTGTAGAAAATGTTGGAGCAGAGACAGGATCATTTTCAAGTTTGGGATTAATTCCTCTTCCTTCTCCAGCTTTTGTTGATTGTGTGAGTTACCTTGTGGATCCTGAAAAATAGACTGTGTGCTGTTCTTAGTTTGCTTTTCCCTCACACACCAGTTGTGCTTTCCATATGGAACTCGAGAAATCTGTCAGTGCAGGTTCTGAAAACTTGTTTTGCCAGACAGCTTGTTTTGACTTCACATTGCTTCAGTTTCATTGATTCCTAATAAATTAATGGTTCTTGCTGTCATGCTGCCTTGTTCCAGGTAAAAGAAAGAATCAGGGGGGAAAAAAGGGCATGTACTGGTAGGTTGGTATAGTTATACTAAATTGAAAGTTGGTTTTGTTTAGACCCTGAATTCAGATATCAGCCTGTTGATGTCTTCTTATTCTTAAATAATTTGAAATCAGATTTTTGGGGAGCACCATGTGTTTGTCTTGGAGCAGCGCTCCAGTGAACTCCTGGTATTTCAGGGCAATGCTGCTTAAGTGTGTATTCAACCTCTGTAGAACATGGGAGGGTCCTTGAAAAAGCTGCCTTGTTATGAAATGTGCTTTTCATAGTCCAACCAAAGGTATTGATACCTGAAACTTATGGTAATGTTTAAAACTGCTTCACTAATTTATCTGACTTAAAGTAATCTAATGACTATTTAATTTTTCTTCCACTTTTAGCTGGGATGTGACAGCAAGCACAAGAAGAACTGTTGAAACTTGATTACCTCCTGGTTTTGGGAAAGCCTAACTTGTGTTTAACTCATCTCTGTACATGATTTAACAGGAAAAAAGCTGTTCATTGGCCACAGATGACTACTAAGAGGCATTCCAAAATTTGTTTTGGATTATGGAGGGAGAGATAATAAAAATACCCACTTACGATGACACCAGTTCCATTTGAGGTTGCTTGTGTCCTAAGTAATAATGGCTGCTTTGGCTGTGAGTTGCTGCAGTTATGAGAACAATTGCTCAGTCATCATAGCTAACATGTTCTGTAAGTGTATCAAAGATGAAAAAGAGCCAGTAATTCAGATCTTTATTTTTGTCAAACCTATAATTCTTACTGTTTTTCATCTGTCACTCCTCGCTGAGAAGAAGGGCAGTGGAAATGTGCTGTACTACTGTGCATATTTTCTGCTTCCCACCAGAAGGTGAGGAATCCAGTGCGCAAAACTCAGTGGGAGCCCTACTCCAGTGAGCCCCAGGCGTGTACTTAAAATAGGAGGTGGTTGTTGGAACTAAATTATCTTGCCATTTTTATTTTTAGGTTTGCTGGCATGGGTAATCTCATTAAGGTGCTAACCAGGGACATAGACCACAATGCAGCACATTTTTTCTTGGATTTTGAAAGTAAGTCTCTCGGCCCTTCACAGCTGGTGCATTTAAAATGGTAACAGTAGGGTTGCTTATACCTGCTGCAGTGAAGGCTATAGGGGACTCAGTTGCGAATCTGCAATTTGAAAGAGTTGCATGTTTTGGGTTATTTTTTCCATTCCTCTATTTTTTGTTCTTTTCTTTTTTCCCCTTCCAGTAGTAGCCAAGCCACCATCATGCTACTGTGTAAATTTTTTTTCCTTGTGCTTAGTCATTTTGGGTCTCTGTGGTCAGTGATGTCCATTCATCTGCCTGCAAATCAAATAATCATACAATGAAAAATTCTGTCAGTATGCCATAGTAATCTGTGCTGAGCAGTTGTTCACTGTAATCCTGTCTTATACAAGAATGAGTACGAAATCATTCCTGATCCTGGTTTGCTTCTTCGTGATGCAGTTAATGTGCATTCTTTTTACATCCAAAAATCCAAAGTGGAGTTGTCTGAAGTTCTCAGATGTTTTGGGCACTTTGTGTAAAAGATCTGTGGCATACCCATGTCAGCATTTTCTGCACACTGAAGTGATGTATTTTGATGCTTTTTTCCATAATGGCTTTCTGACAAAATTAAAGGGCTGACAAAATTCAAGCTCTTTCCTTCTGCTGTCCCATCAGGTAAAAATCTGTAGCATGGCTACAGTGTCAATGCTTGCAAATATGCTGCTTGGCCTTCAACATGGTACTCCTGCTCAGGACACTTGTGCTAGGGTGTACCGGGACAGAATGAGTCACGGAAAGGCCTTTGGTTGGAGTCCTGCCTCTCTCTGAGGGGCAGCTCTGAAGATGTTGGTGACATAGTCACTCCTTACAGGAAAGCTGCATTGCATCTCTGGGACCACCAGCTGAACGTCCTTGATGGGGTCTCCCTTTACCCATCAGGGCAGCAACCTGAAGGATGGGTTCATGCCTGATGGAACTGTCTGGTTTTCTTTCCCCCACTGCTTCAATCAACTACATTTGGTCTGTTCCTTGTAAAAAGAAATTTGTCTTTTCTCTCATTCTTGTCTTGGCAGGTACCTTAACATGGGGAACCTTCTAAAAGTTTTGACATGCACAGACCTTGAGCAGGGGCCAAATTTTTTCCTTGATTTTGAAAGTGAGAAGTTGATTTTATATATCTATTACTCTTTGCCTGCAGTAGACTGCATCTGTCATGTACTAAATGTATGTTTTCACTTTGCCATCCTTCTAACAGCTTTGCATGCCTGAGCTATGGATAATTGTTTGCTGAACCTTTGTAGAAAACAATCTGTTTTAAAACAACCTCCATTTCCAAAATGTAATGTATTTATTTCTGGGAGGGCTTTCAAATGATATTTTATTGTTGGAATCTGATATGGTTCTTGTTTTAAACCAAAAAGCTGTCTGCTTTTAATCAAAGAATTTGAATTATTTGAAGATTACTTGAAGATTATTTGAAATTGCAA
Organism: Melopsittacus undulatus; assembly: GCF_012275295.1. NCBI lineage: Eukaryota > Metazoa > Chordata > Aves > Psittaciformes > Psittaculidae > Melopsittacus > Melopsittacus undulatus. The sequence goes on from NC_047527.1 coordinate 9,974,737, forward strand.
GGAGATACATGGAGGAAGGATTAAGTATGAAGCCTGATTGTCTCTTCTTCACCTCCAGTGTGCCACTGAATAATGCTGCATATAGAGATTGGCTCACTACAGCTATTCATAGCTCTTCAGCATCATCACGTTAAAGGTGTATATGTGAACCTTATTTGATTTGGCATTGAAATTTGACAGTTAACATCATCCCTCCTTTAAAGGGGGCTATGAGTACAAAAATAAGATTGCTTTTGGAAAGAAGTATATAGCTTGACTGGTCAATGCCAAGTATTCTAGAAAGTTCACATATTGTTAGTATTTCTGCTTTTAGTTCTTGTTGCATGACATAGCCTAGGAATGGCAGGTAAGTGTTGTTGGCTGCTGCTTTGCATGTTTAATTACTTTCTTTTGGGTTATGCTATTGCTTTGCCCAGCTGTACATCAGCAAGTGTAACATAAGAAAACTAATGTTCAAGTGCGTTTTGACCATGTAATAAAATACAATGGGATAGCGTAATAAAAAAATTGATAAAGTATTGTGATATGGATAATTTGAGATTTATTATATCTTCTTTTCCTCTGCCAAATTATTTTTCAGTTGTCTTTGAAACAGTAGCAATTGGTTATATTAGTTCTAATATGAAAGCAAATGCATGGAGAAATACGGTTTTGATTCAGTGACTTTTACTGTTATGCCTTCTCTAAATGCTTATACTTTACTGTTGATGTTATCAAATCTCTCTTCTGAATATATTGATATTGGAAGATGATAACTATAGAAATTGTTCATAAAGGGAAGATAAGCAAGGGCTGTATTCAAAACTGTTCAAGATTACTTCAAATCTCTCATCAGAATAGGCAAGACAGTGAATTGGGAAGAACTCACATGTGATAATGTTGGAGTTGTGAATCTCCAGCTTAATCTGCAAATACTATTTAATTGGATTAAATTGAGTTCAAGTTACCTGGACTGAATGAAACTCAAGGCATAATTCTGAAATCAATTGCAATAAAAATTGCCATTAAAAATCAGTTCTTTACCTATCAATTTTGTTTTAAAGTGCATGTTTTGAGCATGAACAAGATTTGGCATGAGAGTAAGCAGGTTGCTGACATGAAATGTTTACATACGCAGTCAAATCAAGTTACTTATATTATGGCTGAATTGTTAGACTGTTCTTTATTCATTTTGGACCCTGTCCTGCGTTTGTTTCTGCTGCTATACTGTGTATCCATGCTTCTTTCTACTCTGTTTCAGATAGCTTGCCATGACAGGATCTTGGCTTTGACACAGTCAAGATCTTTCTTCAAGACTTGGCACTTAATCTTGTGATATTGAACGTTGTGTTTTTATGTGGAAGAGCAAGTAAGCTCTGTATTAAAAACAAATTTGCCAATTCTGTGTTATGCCTGGCCCAGTAATACACAGTTTGAAGTCTTTTGTTCTTAAATCCATATATATCTCTGGAGAGAGCAGGCTAGGTGCAGGTTTCTTGCCCAGTAAGAGCTAAAAATCTAATGTCACAAAGCTTTATAGGGATACAAACTCCAAATTTAGAAGCCAGTTAAAAACCTTTCTAGGATACTTACTATTTTTTTTCTGAGATACTTATCTTGGTGTTAGATTCTAATGATTTGTGTAGCTGACTATCAGAATGCATGCAAAAAATACTGCAGTAAACAATATAGTGGGCTGATGGCTTTTCCTTGCCTTAACACTGATTAAGTTTGTTTTCTTTGGTCATTCACCTTACCCATTTGACCCAAATAGTTGGCTTAAGTGTTCTACTAGAGTCTTTGCAGTGCCACTTTAACATGAGCAGAGGAAAAGGGACAGCTTTGGAAGGACAATATTGTTGACATAAACCAGCCACCTACAATGTGGGAAACTCAGAGCTCAGCGTTTTGGTGTCATTATTGTCACAGTGCAAATCCTTTCCAAATTTACTGATTTCAATAGGAGCTAAAATACAGAGTGCTTTTGGTTGCAGATGGTGATCTCAAGCTAGCGCTGGAAGTATTCTGCATTACCTCCAAAGAACTTGGCTGGGTTTCAGAGGAGCCACAGAGATAGCATTCTCCATAGTAATGATGATAGAGATGAATAAATGATTTCATCTCCAGCAGTCTGGGATTTTTCTCTCCCTTGCTTGTGAGTTTTTGTCCCAGCCAGTTTCAGATGACTTGATGTGTTCTGCCCTGGGAAAAAGTCTCAGTTTAAATAGTGTTTGCTGTGCAGGATAAACTTTTAACCCCAAATTTCGCTCCCTACTAGTTCTGTAGGCTAGCCAAATATGTTTTGAGATAGTCACTAAATGTGTGTGTTCCCTGCATGCAATATGTTGTCATGCTTCCATAGCATTTAGTTCACATAACAGCATTTGTATATTGTTTCAAGTCTCCTCTTTTGTCTTGAATACGTTATTGTGTGAGCTTTCTCAATTCTAACCGTATATTGCATCTAGTTCTGGTTAAACTTAATTTAGAGATGAACTCCCCATTTACTTGAGAGACCTCAGTCTTCACTTTTCTTACAATTGGATTAAAATGGGAAAGTTACCCTGCATCAGCTCCCTTGGCAACAATATCCAACCTCAGAACATGTCAGTGAGCTGTGCTGTGTTATTCTTTCGATGGCAAACAGTGCTTGGTAAAGGCAAAGCCTTTTCATAAAGTTGTAGCAGGAAGTAACATCCATGGAAGGGGAAGAGAGAAACCCCTCCTTTATCCTGCTCTTTACATGCCTGGCATTGCAGGTTGCTTTTCCTTAACTGTCAAGACTTGACTCCAGATGCACATTCCTTTTCCTGCACTGTGCACTCCACATTGAGTAAAATGAGTTCCACAATCAGAGATTCTCAAATGACAGTCCCATAGCTGATCTGTACCCATAGCGGGTGCATACTGATAGAGGGGAATGCTACCTTCATCTGTTCAACATTACAGCAGTGCTTAGAAGGAAGAAGCTTTCTCTGTTTTTACACCTGTGATAGGCTTTCAGAATAGAGTGCTCTAACCAGCACTGAGAAGCAAATAAGTTGATAGCTTTGAGTCAGCCAGCACTAGGGCTTGAACAATTTCCATGTTGTGCCTTTTAGATCTATCCTGATGGCTGCACAATACATTTATGATGTTAATATAGAAAGAATTTAGTATTATTTCTTAAATTTGAGCTCTTTTCTAGGTACGAGAGAATTACAGATGGGAGAGGAGCTTAGCTGGGGCAAATCAGGTTCACAGATTACTTCTGCTGGAGAGGACTACATATATACATACACCTAGTATATAATAAGTATTTTTATGTATTTCAAATTATATATTTAGAAATTTGTCGTAATTAAGACAAGCAAAGAACCCCCAAAGCCACCACCCTAGCAAACTAAGTATAAATAATCAGTTTAGGTTTTCTGGAGCATTTTAGGGAAGCGAATTATAGTAGTCCACTGATTCTATCCTAAGTGAAGCAGACTAACAGAGGTGTTGAAGATGTTGGCTTGCATAGCCAGCTGCTCAGTGATGACCGCTTAATTTGTATCTGGAAGGTGATTTTTCATTTCTGAGCTTGGAAGTTCATAGTACTGCATCTGTTCTGCTTGTTGGTGGGTTTTGAAATGAGGAGTTTTCACAAGCCCTTGTGCTTGTGCTCCCCTGCCCCATGTTGAAAAATGAACTCTCCTTGCTAGAGAGGGTAAAGAAAAAATGACATGAAAAATTAAATAGGCAAGAGACATACTCAGTGTGAGATGATCCAAGTGGCAAGTCTTGATTGCATTATTTAACAACACAATCTGGAATGCTATAGAGCTTCACGGTTTAGTCTGTACTTCCCTATAGCATTTCATGTTTGTGCATGAACTGCTGCCAGTCAACTGGTGCTTACCTGTCTGCTCTTCTCCCTCATTTTTTTGTCTTCATTTCTTACAGCAGTCTTCAGCAGCTTTCAAAATTATAAATGTGACCTTTGTGATGATCTGAAAAGCACCGGCCACTTTTACTCGATGCCTTATCAATGTGGTGCTCTTATACTTCTGGTTTTTAAAGGAGTGGCCAGCTTTTTTTACCTCTGCTAATTCTTGATGGTTCTCAAAATACCATAGTTAAACTGTTGCAAGGTCTATATATAGGCATATTTGCTAATAATGCCCACTCTCTATGCATTAAACCATAAAATTAATAAGTGTTATGCAAAAATTGCAGCAACATCCAGACAGGCAATGCATGTGGAACTTGCTTTCTTCTAGCATAATTTGTTTTCTAATGTTCTTTTTTTCTACTGTGTAACACTAGGATGCTGGGATTTTTAATTTAGTTTGTTTTTAATGTAAATATGTAACTTCCATCCCTGTTAGAGGGAGTTATATTGGTCATGGAAAAAGCACTTTAAAAAAGACATTTTCCAGACTCTTCAAATCACATGAAATTATGAGGAGGAGATATTGTCCATAGATAGCTTTTATTTGTCCCAGTAAGAAAGAATCTGTTGTTAATACCCTGACTTTTGGAACTGAAAATCCTGGATTAAGGTATTTGATATTCATTTCATAACATATTTTGCCCACATAAACAGAGAAGTATATTTTTGTAACAGCTTCAGCAGCAGCTTCATTGACTAATTTTTTTCCATATCAATCTAAAAGACACTAACCCTATAGCTGCCATCAGGATTTTGAAGGAGAAATTCATCTCACATCAGTTAAACCAGATCTATTTGTACAAGGTGATTATTTTTAAACCTTGAAGCCTTTTATTGATTCTTCTCAAAACATCCTTCTCACTGAATCACACTTCATTAAATGTGTGTGTAGCTTTTCAAAATGTTGATCAAATACACTTTCAGAAAGTCTCTTATTGAAGAAAAACTGAGACACAGCATATGTTCTTAACGAGGGAGGATAAAAAACCAACACCAAAACAGTTTTACATGAGAGCTTTTTGTTGTCAGCTCTGATTTTACAATAATGCAGTTAAAGAATACATTTTAATAATTAGATATATTTAGAAGTAAAAGTATAGGCTCCTTTCCCAGCCAGTAAAAGGGGAAGCAGGGAAGATGGAAAATAAGCTGATGCAGTATTTCTAGATAACAGTAAACATTGCACCTCCTGTCATATCTGCAGTGAGTGTGTCTGTGAGTGCCTTCCTAAGTCTCTTTCACAGAGCTTTTACTGCATGTCAATGTGAGATTGATGTAGTAGCCATAAAGACGATTTGTCAGGATTCCTTCTCATAACTCAATTCTAAGTCAGGAAGGATAGTTTCCAGGTGGATTTCTGGGATACTGAATGAAGCTAAAAGACTACTAAAATGAATACCGTTTCTTGGAGTTCCTCATACATCATAGCAGCTCTTCTGAGAATGAAAATTCTTGATGAGTTGCTACATAAAGAATTTGCCCCATAGGTGATGGTGTGCCTATTGAATTCCATATTGTTGTTATATATATATATTTAATATGTTCTACTGTTTAGATGCCCAACCTACAGAATCTGAAAAGGAAATTTATAATCAGGTGAATGTAGTGTTAAAGGATGCAGAAGGAATACTGGAAGACTTGCAGTCATATAGAGGAGCTGGCCATGAAATACGAGAGGTGAGCTAGAGCGTTATGATTGTGTACAGCCTGTGGTTGTTCATTGTCTGATCCTAACCAAATACTGCTGGATTTTAACTTTGCTTGCAGGAGCTGTTTTGGCAGAGCATGTTGTCTATTAAAATTGCTGTCTTGAATTTCTGCTCTGGAATGTTCCTTTTTAACAGTGAAACAGATGTCGCTTGTTTGAATAATATTAATGCACATAAGTAATAGCAAATGATGCTTCTCAGACTTTTTATGGAACTGTTGCTATTGATTTTTCTTTATATTCCCACATCAGCTCTTGAGTTAGTGGTGAGTTTGGAAAGAGCCTGGCGTGACTGCAGTGCAGTATTGAGTAGTGTTGACATCTTTTGTATGCTAATTGGAGATGTCTGATGTGTGGTAGTCCTTATGCAAACGACATCTCGTTATAATTCTCTTGAATTGGCTTTTATTTACTAAAGGAGATACTTGGAAAAGATGTAAAGTTTCTGTACAGCATGTCATGCCGTGTTTCCTTTGCCTTTGACAAAGGGTAGGATAAATACTCTTTCCAACCTACTTTCCTTCTTCCTCAGATGTGGTAGTGGAGGCTGCTTTGCTCCAAAAGTGAGGAGTTACCTGCTGTAACACACTCTCAGAAATACTATTAGATAGGAGGAGTCTCTGCTCACTCCAGATGAATTTGGGATCCTCAGCCATTCAGCTTTAGTTAAAGTACCATGAATTTTTCCCTCTGTTGAATTTGTAAGGTAGGTTTAAGAAGCGTAGCTGCGTCACACAAAACCTTTAGGAGGGGAGATAGCTTGCTTGCTCTTCAAAGAAGAGGCTGCAGGATCAGAGGCTGCAGCTCCAATCAAGAAAGATGAGGGATGCTCCTGAGAGGAGGTAGAATCACAAGAAGGAAATGTTCTGGGGACCAGAGAGAGTGTGCTAAGGCTCACAGGCTGGGGTTGACTGAAAGAGGTTTTGGATTTGAGTACTTGACTGTTAAGATGCATCAGAAGAGTTATGAGCATTTTTATTTCTGCTTTCTTAGTAATTTTCAGTTGCTAAGTAGTTAATTTCAGTAACCTGGAGACATTGAGTTTATCTGTCTGGGAAGTTTACTGTAAAGATATGGTCTATACATGTATACCTCAAAACTCTGGTATACACCATGTCTTGGTGGTACTTTATGTTGTTGATGACGCTTAAATGTTCCTCCTGTAATTAGCCTGAATTTCACAGCAGATTTGGGTGTTGTTTTTTAATTTGCAAATTCAGAAGTTGGCGATGGACACCAACACTAGGATGAGGCTTTGATTACTAAACTTTTTTGCTAAGAGGTATCCCAGTAAAGTTGTTGATTTTAATAAGCCAGGTCTGCATATGCACATTTTCTTATTTGAGTAGTTTTATTTTTAATGGTTTCTTTATCCTCTCTCCAAGTTGTTTTGCTATTCAGGATACTTACTTCCAGCACAAGTATTTAGAGCTTTTTGGAAAAGACATGTGTTAGTACAGGCTTGTCTCTCAACTTGGAAACTTCTCAGTAGGTAGAATTTTCAATTCCTAGCTCTTCAATTGTCCTGTATAGGTATTTGTCTTTTTTATGGTACTGTATCAGTTATACCTAATCTAAGCATACTTTTCTCTTTTTTGTCTAATTTGAAGGCAATACAGCATCCCAGTGATGAGAAGTTGCAAGAGAAGGCATGGGGTGCAGTTGTACCACTAGTAGGCAAGCTAAAGAAATTCTATGAATTTTCTCAAAGACTAGGTAAGTGGAATGGTATTAACTTGGGGGGGGGGGTTCTCTTCATTTAGTAATACATTTGACATTCAGATGTGACAACATCTAGGACAAGTGCTTGTTAGTAGGTAAAAGCAAATATTGCGTATATTCCCTCATACACTGGATTGGATCTTATATCTGTGTGCTACCTTCTTGCATGGGAAAGCAAACTGGTTTAGGCAAATACTTGAGAAGGGAGAATGGGAGCATACTTGTCATCCTCTTCCTTTACTGCTTTAGTAATTCTGAAAAGCACTAACCAACTGATTGTTTGAAAAATTAGTAGACTAATTCATTGGGGATTAATTCTGTTAATGTTTCTGATACCAAAGAGTACTTAAAAGTGACCAGAAATCCCACAAAGAGTACTTAGAACCCCAGAAATCCCACAAATAATTTGGTCTGTGGAAATGCCTGATCATGGTTCCTGCAGGTGCAATACTAAAGATGATGCTTCGTGACCCTTACAAAACCAACTTGACTGATGTTGTGTCTAAATTGATAAAACCCATTAGACTTGATTTTTCTCCCCAAAACGTTTTAGATAGTTATTAGCATAGCTTGTGAAAAAAAAGAAGGTTTTTGCAGGCAGGTTCCACTTTGTTAAGGAGGTAAAGTATTTTTCTCAAGATGATGGGCAGGAAATTTGATTATAAATTTATCTTAACCATTACTTCTGCTGATAGGTATGTACCTCTTGAATTCTGTGTTATCTTCAAGGCTGTAATCCACTAACACACATTATTGAACTGTTTTACACAAATATTGCAGATAAAGCTCAACTAAAACTTTTAAACAAGCTTTTTCATGGCTGTCAGTGCTGGTTAGACCTTGTCTTTTACAGCAGTTCCTAAATAAAGATGGCAACAGTGGCACATAAAAACAGTTCATCAAGACCCTTCATTATTAATTGCTAGGTATTTTGGCAGATGTATAATTTAAGCCTAGAATGCAGAATATCAGTAGAGACAAAGAGTGGGTGCAGTTGTATATTGCCAAATGTTTTCCTCTCACTTAAGAGGCAGGATTGCGAGGTCTGCTGGGAGCTCTGACAAGCACTCCATACTCACCAACGCAACACCTGGAGCGAGAGCAGGCTCTTGCTAAGCAGTTTGCAGAAATTCTTCACTTCACACTCCGGTTTGATGAGCTCAAGGTAGGAACTTGTCATTTTGTAAGCACAAAAGCTAGCAAAAGGAAAATTAGTCTCTTTGCTGAAGCAGGCTGGGTTGTGTTCTGTTCTAGATAGAGCATGCCGTAGATGCTCAGATATTTACTGTGCTCGGCTCGTTCGCATGACCTGGAGTTAGATCAAACTGGAAAGCTGATGAAATACCGTATCAGCTTGAGGCACTTGTTATAGTTCAGTTCATATTAATCATTTTTCTTCACCCAAATTTGGCATATCTCTTGGGATAATGCTGCTGCTCTTAGTATATCCCCACCCATAGTCCAGCTATTTTCCTGCTAATGTGCAAAGAACTAAGTTGAAATGATCTTCATTTGCTGGTCTTATCTAAGAAGTGAAAACAGCATAGCCATTTTTTTTTCCCAACCTACTAATTTCAAACTCCTCTTTAGGAGACTGCTGCTTTTCTTGTTCTTGTTAGATCTGGTTCTGAAAAATCAGAGAATTTAGCCAGAAAGCTTCATGTTCTGCGTACCACTTCCCAGCATGTCACAAGGCTTTTTAGCTCAGAAGGGTGACTTATTTTCTTATTCTTAGTATTGCATTTCATGAAAACTTACCCTTGTATTTGTCTTGACCATGTCAAAATTCTTTTGCTTTTATATCTACATAGATGACAAATCCTGCTATACAGAATGATTTCAGCTACTATAGAAGAACTCTGAGCCGTATGAGGATTAACAATGTCCCAGTAGGTAACCCTTGGAAGAGATTAAGTGTAATCTTATACTACCACCTACCTTTTTCATGTACAGAACAAATAAATTCTTCTTTCCCTCTCTTTTACAGGCAGAGGGAGAGAATGAAGTAAATAATGAGTTGGCAAACAGAATGTCTTTATTTTACGCTGAAGCAACGCCAATGTTGAAAACCTTGAGTGATGCTACAACAAAGTTTGTGTCAGAGGTAAGAGTATAAATTTATGGCTTGGATAGTGTACCTCAAAGCACTGCAGGGCCAGATATAACTTTGGAACTTAAGAACTCCTCTACCAGACTTAATCTGACATCTAGAAATCACACTTTTGGGTTTGTAGCCTCAAAACACATTAAGTGTCTTTCACAGATGCTGTAGAGGTTAGGGTATGTTCAGCCAGCCACCTTGTTGGATACGTTGCAAAAAGTGAACAGATAGCAGCATAACAGCGTTGGCAGCAATAATTATCTTTGAGGAGGAAGGTGGGAAGAGGTATGTTGCCTGCAATTTGGTGGTAATTTAGAGGAGAAACTTCAGAAAATTGATGAGGAAACGGCTTAATTCTCTGGGTTTGAAATAGGAATTGAAACATAGCATCCCTTTCTCCTTCCCAACACACTTCTCTTTTAGCTGTGTAAAGTCAAGTATGTTTATATTATTGAAGAAGATGGAAGGAGCCTGAACTACAAAACTTTCCTGGCATGTTCACATGTCCTTCTTTATCCTTAACTACCTAAACAAAAGTGATAAAATCTAGTTATTACAGGTATTGCACTTGTCTTCTGATAACTGTGATTTTTTTGTCTTACATGACAAAGATCCACACTATTTCTTAATAAAATAACATGTACATTACATTATTAATACAAGGATACATTTGTCTTCTAATATTTTTCCTGAGTTTGGCTTTCCACTTGAAATGCCTTGAGAAAAATCACCTGCTATTTTACGTTTCTTTGCAATATTTGTCTATAACAATGTTAAGTCTTACTGTTGCAGCAGATGTGTGTATTTGGCTTTAGAAATTTCTGTCTTTAATGAGCAGGTTAGATAATTCCTTTGAAACTCTCCAAAAGTCAGTAGTGTCAATGGTGTATTTCTTTGACTACAGACAAGCAAACCCCATATGGTAGGCTTTGCTCTGTAAGTTGCTAATCTATATTGTAATATTGTCAGAAATCAGTGCAAGACTCCCTGACCTACCCAGCAGCAGATCAGTGATTTGATGTAGGGTTTGTAGTGTAATATTTCACAGTAATTGAAGTAGAAACTTTATTTTCTTCTTATTTTCTTCTGCAGAATAAAAATTTACCAATAGAGAATACTACAGATTGCTTAAGCACCATGGCTAGTGTGTGCAGGGTCATGCTGGAAACCCCGTGAGTATAAACTGAGCTTGTATTGTCTATGAATTATCTCTTTATTTAAGACACAACTTGTGATGCATAAGGTGAAAGTAATATAATTGGGGTAATTAGATGCTTCCTTTTTACCAACTTAGTTGTCTACCTTGACATGAAACTAACTTGTCTCATTTTGCTAGCCATGCAAATCATGCGGTCTACTTTTCTGGAGATATTAATATTTAAAACCAGAATGGCTATAAAAGCTAGACAACCTCTTGGCACTCTTTATAAATGGCTTTCTCATGTATAATTCAGGGAAATACACTATTTCAGCATGATTGCCTAGGGCCTCCTGAAAGAGAGGTTATGGGCAATGCATTGGATGGTACGTCTTGCAAGCTGGCTTGGCTGATGGGTGGAACAAAATGACAGTGCCCCTGCCTGGGGAATTACGAGGCAACTGATAGGCATGAAAGCAGTCTGTTGTCTGCTGTAAATTTGAGAGGCGCTGGTGGTACGCACAAGAAGTCAAACTAAACTTTGGGCTGTTTTATCTGTTTCTTCTGAGTTCTAAATAGTTTCCCATTGTTAAAATTAAATAAACTTCTGTCCAAAAAACACAGTACATCTGTTTTGGAGCACATTAAGAGCTTTTCTTAACCTGAGTCACAAGTTAGATTGCATGTGTATTAGAGGATGGAAGGGAAAAGTGTCAGAAGCACTGAAAGCAAAGTTAGTATGTATTGGTTTATTTTTTTTCAGTTTGAGAATCTATATTAATGTACAGAACTTTTTAAGCAGTGATGTGACTTGTAGGCAGGTTATTGAAATGAAAACTGAAAAAGGCTGTGGGATTGGTGGATTTGGGATTTTTATTTGGAATGTTTTGTTGGGATTTTTTTTCCTGTGAGGATTTATAGGAGGCTTTTTCTCTTTAATCTTACTTCAGGCATCATTAGTGTGTACTTTTGTGTGTCATGGTTAATAATCTGTGGTTTTAAATTACAGTGAATATAGAAGCAGGTTTACAAATGAGGAAACAGTATCATTCTGTCTGAGGGTAATGGTGGGTGTCATCATACTCTATGACCACGTGCATCCGGTGGGCGCGTTTGCCAAAACTTCAAAAATTGATGTAAGTTTCTTGTTACTAAACAACCTTTTGAGTACTTAAATTGTGTGTAGGCTCCTTTTCTCTCCTCCAGGTTCTAGTAGCAGATACACATTTTCGATGGTGGTAGCTGTTAGCAAATCATATGAAGCGAGAAATACAAGCTAAGCCTTCAGATATACAAATGATCATTGTTAGGTGATGAAAAATCTAGTTTGATGGAAATTGGATAGCGTCTTGCAGTACTTGTTGACAGTTGTTGTGTTGAAAGATACAAATCAGAATGACTGGAAATAACAATGGCATCTAGCTTTTTCCCCACTATATGGTAAAAAGCTAGTTCACCATCCACCAGCCTTCAAGTCTTCAACTTTCTGCTGTTTTTTGACTGCAAGTCTATGAAATACGTGGTGTTACTGAATGCTGCTTCATGGTGGTTTTAAATTATCCCAATGTGTTAGCTACAGTTTGTCATTATTTCACTGACTAAATGCAGTTGTTCTTAATGGATTTATGATAAACAAAGATTTTTGTTTACAGTTCCTTTTTTAAGGTCATTAAAACAGAGCTTGACATCAAAATTGCATTGTCTGAAGATACGCAGATTTTTAAGTAGCTAAGCCATTCTGTCATGAGAAAATGTAATACTGAAAGCTTAATTCCTTTCTAATAGCAAGAAAATGACTTTGCTGCAAGTTTTAAATACTTAATTTTTTCTTTGACAAACTAAATATAAACCACTTCTGACAGCTTAGAAGGTATAACTATAATTTTTTCATCTCCAGATGAAAGGATGCATCAAAGTTCTTAAAGACCAGCCTCCTAACAGTGTAGAAGGCCTTCTAAATGCTCTCAGGTACTCTTATTCTTTTATTTGAAATATGTTATGTGACATTTCATAAATTCATAACTTCCAGGACCTTTCATTCAGCATCAACCTATTCACTCAGGGTTACAGGTAAAAGGTAAATATGGTTATTGCAGGCTTCTCATCCAATGTGTCTTGAGGATGGGATGCATGAAGAAGCTGCTGTGCCTTAAAAGCTAAGTTGTAAACTTGAAGTTGTTAACTCTAAGGTAACTTTTTGTGTACTTTAACTGCACACAGATTAAGAATGAGTCTGGAGAGGTAAGACAGGCTAGGCATTGTACCTGAAGTTAAAGCTGATGACAAAATATAATACATACTAAAACAAGACTAGAGATTAACCATGATCACATCTACGGACCGGACAACCAAACAAGTGAATGAGAGAATTGCAGCATGTGCACAGTGACTTGTGCCAGTGTACCAAAGAAATGGCTGGATTATATTGTATTGGCCATATCCTCCACTCTGTGTGGTTTAGCCATAGCTTAATGATTTTACTTATTATTAGTAGACTACAAGGGTAGTTTCATGTGCTCTGTTTCACCCATAGCTTCAAATATGTGAGGCAGGTAGTTTTTTTTGTATGTAACTAGAAATCATTCCTTTCACAAGGGAGGTACTTAAGGTAAAAGCCTCAGTGTTTTTACTGTGGAATAGAAAAGTTGCCACATTAATTGGAGAGGTAAACAAAAATTAGTATTTCCATGTAGAAACCTAAAAACTGGTGATTTGGGTCATAAAGCTGTACCTGTAGTTGGTAACATGCTCTTCATTCTTGTCCTTTCTTGAAAAAGTATAGTTTTACTTTGGTAACAGTTAACTGCACCTGGGTGTTGTTATTCATGCATTACTTTCAAATGTGGAAGCTTTCATTTGTCTCCCCTGAAAGTGTGGACTTGTACTTAATTTCATTACATAGAAGAAAAGCAGCATTGATTTCATTTTTCCTTTTGTGTTAAGATGTGGTAAGAATTAACTGTATTATAAGTGGTTTCACTTGCAAAGTTTTTTTTCCAGATTATTAGCTAAAATAATATAAATCTGGGCTTAATTTGAGATGTCATGTGAGTATTTCCATGCTGAAATCATTTTGTTATTCATCTCCGAACCTCCTGTATGTGATCAGTCTTTGGGATGGTGATGAGTAAAACCACAATCTTCCAGAGGGAAAATGCTGTATTAGCATTTGTTTTCTGACTGATTTATTGTGGTTGCAGCTGCAGATGAACACCCACCTTTACTTGTGCCCTGGTTTTTCCCCATCATGGTTGACACTATTAAAGTACATAGAAAGTGTAGTTCAGCTTCTCCCTTTGTTGTGTGTTATTTTGTGGTTATTCATGTAAGTTCAGTCTGTGCTGTCATTCCACCACACCAACCCATTTCATACATAACGTATTTCAACAGTCCTGGTTTCACTCGTCTGAATTACTTGTTTGGGTAGGATATTTGAATCTTTCTTTAGATTACATTTGGAGTTATTAGGAAGAGATGCAGAGGTGAGCTGCTGTGTGTGAGCGTGGTGAAAACTGATTCAAGGTGATATCATGAGAAATTTAGTCCAAATCTAAGTCTTTTTAGTCTGGAGAAGTGTTAGAAGTTCTCATGTTTTCACAAGAGATAGATTATGTGTCTTAAGAGCAAATGGAAGGTGGTGTGGATTTTGGAGGGAGATCAGCTGTTCATAATTTGAAATTAATATAAGTGCTGTAATCATGTTCAGCTTTTTCACATGGGCAGAATACCAAGTGCAGTAACTTTTCTGAAGTTTAGAAAACCTTAGGCCTCTGGTTTGTGGAAAGCATAAATGGCCAAAAAAGACTACAGTCTATATCGATACTAATTTCCAAAGCAGAAGATCATTCTTCAAGTGAACAACAAAGATCACTGCAGTTGTGGATAATAATGAAAGTACTAATTTAATTTAATTTAAATGGCAGAATAAGTTTTTACTTACTTTTAGATTACAGTTAGGGAAGGAAGATCAGGGAAAACAGTCATACAAAGAAGCCAGCACTGGAGATACACAGTACTTGCTTTTAAAATAAGAGATGACCAAGTTCTTTGTAGTGATGTAAAAATGTGCTCATGTAATAGAGGATTTGGAAGGGGAACGGGTTGGAATGAACACTTGCCCTTAGTTTAGGCAGCATGGTTACTTAGCTGAACAGGAAGTTAGGCTGAAAACCAATTACATCTATTCTCATTGACGGTTCTGGAAAGGTTTGGTCACTTCAGTTTTGAAGAAAACTTTGTGAAGATGTCTGCTATGGACACAGACCTCAGAGTTGAAGACTTACTGATAATTAGCTGGCACAAGTGGTAACATTTACTACAAAATGACCTGTGAGCACAAAAGCAGAGATCCATCTTAGGCTTATTTTAACTCCCCTTGGTTTATAGTTTGGATTGATTAATAGCATTTTCTGATCACGATATCCAAGCTGTGTATGTGGTAATGGTGAGTGGGTTTACTCTGTTACATTCAAGTTGAGCAATAAAGAAATGACATAGTTGTTAAGCCAAAGTAAAATAGCACCTGTGCTTTTCTCAACTTGTTTTTTTCTTCCTGTGTTTAGGTACACAACAAAGCATTTGAATGATGAGACTACCTCCAAGCAAATTAAATCCATGTTGCAATAACAGTTACCTGGAATTCGCACCTGCTGTAGACAGACAGTATTCTGCAATGACTGAGATGCACAGAGTTGTTTTTTTTAGTGATTGCAACTACTCTCTCGTTCATCCTCGCTTTTTATTTTCTCTCTTCCTGTTTACCCTTGTTTTTTTTTAATCACTTTCTTGTTCTTAAGTAAGCTCAGACTTCTTTTCTGTGCCAAATCAATGAAAATTATCAATTCTGGGAAGTATTTCTGCTTTCCTGAATAGCCATCCTAAGTGGCAGCTAATTATGCGTTGCATTTGGATTTTCTCTGTACTGGGGAAAGATTTGTGACTTGAACTAAATATTTTTAAACTTGTGGGGTTTTTTTTTCTTTTTTTGAAAAAACTAATATTTAATATTGCTTCTTCTGCATGGCGAGACTGCCTACTTCTGCTATTTAAAAAATCCCTCGATGACTTCATTTTCTATTGCAGCTTATTTTCATGTGCAACCATGAGGAAACTAAGAGCAGATTTGTTTAAATTAACTGTGTTTGTACAAAATGGTACCCAACACAAAGGTTTTTTTAAATAAGTAAAAACTTGTTTTGTTGAAAAGTTACGTTTGCATTTTGACTCATTTTTGTAAGGATGTATGTTGTATGTTTAACCTTTAATAACTAACGTTAAACTGTGGTGTGTGCGTAGCAAAATTACGTATGCATGTTCATGTCAAATGATTGGCTGTGGATAAGATAATAAAATCAGCTTTCATTTTTCTAAGTGTGGTTTGATTTACCAGTATTTTGAGTGAGATGTCTTCGTGCTCTTTGGATTTTTACAAAAAAAAATAATAAATTTATAAATTTTATATAGTGAAAATTCTGCTGTTTCATTACCAGTAACCTCTAGTCTAACCCAATGATGTAAGCCTGGCATATTTCAGGGTTCTGGATCTCTGCTCTGTGCTGCTTTCTTGTCCCCACAAATGCTATTTGTACAGGCTTTGGGAGAAGAGCTTCTGTGCAATCCATGTGGATGCTGGTGGATGTTGCTGAAGAACCCGAATCTGGGCTACTCACATTGACATGTCAGTAGAATCATCAGAAATGAAGTTCCAGGTTAGGATGTCAGTTGGGCTTCTTCAGTACCAGTGATGTCGCTTACTCTGTACTGGCCTATGCTCTGGTGGATCTATGTATTATGAACTGAGTGCAAAATCTGAATAATCTTAGCATCCTAATGATGTTTCCTGTTTGGCTAGTAATTTATCACAACACATGTTAAGCTTTGATAATTTGGTGAAGAAAACAAAACTTTTTGAGAGGGGAAGAATTGAAGGCAGGAAAACAAGAATTAAGAATTACCAAAAAACATCTGTGGGAAATAAGTTTTGCTTCAATGGGCAAACATTGGTGCACCTCATGTATGTGGTGCTGTTGTGCTTATGCCTGAAATGAGTTGTCAGCATTCTGGAAAGATTTGAAACCTGCAGGGGAGCGTAAACACCCTCAGCTTTATTTGCTGGGCATGTAATGGATTGTACTTCTCATGGCATGCTAACTCCAGATACAACAAAGCAGCATGACTGTGCTGGATTTCTTGAGGACACCCTTTCTGCACAGTCAGGAAAGATTCTCCTTTTTATCTTTTGGTTGATTTTGGAAATAATTCTGCAGAATTTTATGTCATGACACTCAAGGAAGAGTTCAGAGACAGTACAAGTGTGTGCATTGCACCTCCTGCTTGGTTAGGCAGGGTAACACTCCTTTTATTTCCTGCCAAAGAGGCTTAATGGAGGTCCCTGCTATGGAGAAAGCAAACCATGTGCTTGCTGGATGCATGGATTAAACACTTGCTCTGACATGATACCCCTCTCCAGTCCTTTGAGCATCATAGTTGAATCCAGCTGAGAAAGGACAAAAGTTGATTTTATTGCTTTCTTAAATCTTTCCCAGAATTATGACTGTTACAAACTGTGTACACCCAACCATTTTGCAGGTATATGAAGGGTAACTGTCCTCATGAGTTCATTTCCCATAGGAAGAAAACCCAGTTTTCTCTCAGCCTTGTTAACGTGAGTACAGGTATAAAAAATAACCATAGGAGGGATAAAATCATACTTCTGTCCAAGAAGTAAAGCTTCCTAAACAAAACCTCATTTACAGGGATTAGCTTTTAAGTAGAAGTTTTAAGTATTTGACTGTTTTTATTCCGAGTCTTGTTAGAAAACATTTAGAAACAGCAAATCCAGCCTGGGTACTGTTACAACAGAAGTAGCCATACAGCAAATTTCTTCTTTGTCTTGCCTCAATGGCTGCTGCCTAAAACAACATGGGATTTCTGCAGTCGACTGTTTTGGATGGTTCTTCCTTTCTGCTGCCCTGCCAACATCTTTGCTTTTAAACATCGCTGTTCTTGTGGTCTGAGAATAATTGGAGCTTTCCCTTTATTTTTTTCCTCCAGCATTTGTGTTCTGCAGTTTCTGTGTATGCAGCTGGGGAAGGAGATTAGAGCTGGCGTGCCTGTGAGTTGGCTGGGCACAGCTCTGCAAGCTTCCCTGCTTGTGAGCTTTCCAAGAGGCAACGATGGGCCTTCAGTGCACCAGGCATCAGCTGTTTGCATTTCTGAGCTGAAACTTCTGCGTGTCTGCTGCGTGAGCTTTGGTGCCTGTTTATTGCAAACCTCCTCTTTAATCTTCTCCCTCCCTTGTTTTACTTGTTATCTGTGGGTAGTGTGGGCCCCCCTACAAACCCACACTTTTTTTTCTGTAGTTCTTCAGTACCAGCCTGCTTGTGTGATGTTGATTTGGTTCTTAACATTTCCCATATAAAGGGCACAAATTATGGAAATATCTCTCCTAAAAAAGTATCCTTTCGTGTTTCAATCTACTCCAGCTCATAAGCCACATCAGGGGTTGCTTATTTCCTAGTAATTCTTACGGCTGAAGCAGGCCTAGAGAGAGATCTTGAAATGGGTTGTTGCAGGTGGGCTTGGAGTGTTCCTGGGCAAACATCTCCTTCTGGATGCACCACCCTCTGGCTGCTTTCTTCTGGCTCGCAAGACCAATGCCAGCATGTCTTCACAGCAGGGATGTGGTGACTCTTTAGGCTCTTGCTAAACTAGGATGCTCATCTTCCTTTTCTTCAGGTTTTCTAAACTTTGTGTTGTTTTCTTGTCCCTGAAAAGACAGACCTGTAAAATAAATGTAATAAGGGGTAGTTTAAGCAGTTGCTGAGAGTTTGTGGGTAATTGAGGCATTTAGAAAGTGTGTCTGTGTGCAAGTTCGCTGTGATGTTTACTGGACACTTAACAAGTTCTCCTTGAGGCAGGAGCCATCCTTAAGCCTGCCTGTGGTGATGGGGTTGCTTGTTTCTTAAGATGCTGAGAAATGCCTCTTTGTGAAACAGGTTCTTTTATCAAAATAGAGAACTAGCTCTGAGTTGCCAAGATGTTCACTCATGCTCGCTCTTCTGGTCTCTAATGGCTTAGCAAAGTTTATTCGTTCCTTTTCCCAGTATAACGTTTGCTGGCTCATGGATAGCAGCAGCTCTCTGTCTGTCCAGGGGCAGTGAAACAAGGACTGAAGCAATCCCAGTGTAAAGTTCATGCTGTCAATTTGCATATGAGTGTTGTAATGAACAGGATCACATGGGGTAGTTTAAAAACAGTGATTGCATCCAGTTCATTGCCCTGGATCTGCAGCAATGCTTTGCTTCCCCCTCCCCTCCCTGCCCCCCTTTAGTGTAATGCCCCTTTCAGGTTGGTCTCATCCTTCTATTGCTGTGATGATACAAGAGTGCCTGGACAGGCTCATCGCATCTGTCAAAGGTAGGATACCAGAAGGGCTGTACCTGGTGATCAAATATGATCTGACCCTGTCTTGTATCTGAGCAGTCTTCTGCTCCCTCTTGGTTGCAGCTGCAGTGGTGTGCAGTGGGTGTATGTGGAGTTGCAGAGGTGAGCTTGCTTGGTTGCTGCGGGGATGTTACAAGACTTGGGCAAGTGGAAGGATAGAGTTTTCCAAGTGCTGTATTTATTCCACCAGCAAATACTTGGGTGAATGGTAGGCTGGTAGCAAGTTACACGGATTTAGTGTGTTATGAGCATTCTTACTGAGGTTGTCCTCTTGTGTGAGTGGTCTGGGAACTCCAGGGGCTGTGCCTACTTGCAGCCTTTCCTTGGCTGCCCTGCTCAGCCATGGGTCTGCATTTCACAATTACAGCTTCACAAAAGACCCTTCATGTTCCTCTTGGAAAGCATCCATCTGATATACACAGAAATATATTGGTGCTGTTATCTTCCATGTGCTGCTATGATTGGGAATGATTGAAGACAGGTCCTAGAATGGCTCCAGGGTCCTCAGTTTGTGCAACAATAGGAATTCACAAGGTGTATTTGTGTGCTCCCCTATAGTGGTCTGCTGTGAGCTGCAGCAGTCTGCTACCTCCTGCAGGCTCCTGCCCTGGGAACCTGTGTTCTCTGCTCATGCTTCAGCCTTATCCATAGGCCAACACGTTGCTGTAGAGGGCAGAAGTGTCCGATAAATGAAGTGAGGAGTTATAACCAACTGTTATGGGGAAGAGGGACACTGGAGAGCTGTGCCTTCTCCTGGCTCCTGCCAGTGTCTCTAGAGGTGCACCTCTGTGTTCTTCCTCCTCATTCGGGGTGTATTGGTGACGTCCCTGTCTGCTGAAGCATGGGTAGCTTCTGCTGCAGGTGACATCTGTATTTCTATCATGGCTTTGTTTCTTGCTGGTAATGATATACACCATGAACTGCCTGAGGCAGAGGAGTGGCCACTGTAGTCATGGGAGTCTGAGACAACCCTAGGCCAGAGCTGGCCTGGCAAGAGCATGTATCTGGCCTGATCTGTGGCACATCTTTTCTTTGGATGCAGGGAAGAAAGGAACAGAGCTACTTATTTTATCCTGGCTCCCCATTTTCCTGCATTGCGTGATTTCACATGTGCCTATTGTGTCAAAGTGATGCTCGAACATTGGCCAAATGATGGGCTGGTGTCCAGGCTTGGGAAAGGCAGACGTGCACTCATCCAGCTCATCCCATGTGGCTGGAAACACCCATCATGTGAAGGGGCCCAGGAGACGTGGCTGATTGCAGGGTGGAGGGAGATGTTGCATTGTAAAACTGATGTCCCCATAACTAGCTATGTGACCCCTGATCAGCATTGGTGTGGTTAAAAGCAGAGTGGGAGAGCATTTGCTGAAAGACTTAAGCTTAAGTAATGTAGAAGTCTTAACTGTGCTTTTTCCTAGCTTTTAAACAATTGCCTTTATCATATGTAGCATCCTTACTGTTGTTTTTAAAGTGGCATACCCTACATTCAGCACTGTGCATCTCTGAAATGGCTTGTGTCTGAGAGTGAAATGCTGCTTTGAGACGCAGGCTAGAGGTGCTTTCTGTGTTTACCAGCTGATTGACTGTGTTCTGGCTTGAAGAATGAGGATTTTATGCCACGGAAGGAAATTTGGCTGATGTCATGAGGAGTTTCCTAACATCTCTTACGCTAATGTAAACATCTTGAAAGAGAAATGGAAGAGGACATTCAGGTGTCTTTTTGAGGACACTTCAGCTGGACTGAATAAAGGCCAAGAGGTGTCCATCAGGAAATGTACTGACAGACAGGTCTTTTCCAACTTAAACCAAAGTTTGCCCTAGAAATGCTGCTTATGCAATGTTCCTGTGGGCAGTTTGAGATGTCGGAGTTCAGAAGCTGGCAGGCACTGGACCAAGCCATCATTCTGCGCAGCATCAATAATAACTAAGAATTTAATTTTGGACAGAGCTGCAGAAAATGCTTTGTTTTGTATCACATAAACCAAAAAACGCTCCGGGGGAAGCTGCTGCATGGCAGGGAAGAGAACCCGGCTGTCCTGAAGATGGCAGTGATGCTCTTCTCAATTGAGCCGTATTTACTGGCTGAGCGCCACTGTTCTTTGAGAGCGACTGTCCCACCCACCAACTCTCCCTTCTATCAATTACTGCAATATTACTTTTCCCTTCAAAGACTCGGTGATCCATTGCTCTCTTTATTTCTCCCCTCATTTCGACACATTAACACAACTTGCTTCATGCTCCGCAAATGAGGAGCAATTGATATCTCAGTGTAATTGCGTTTACAAGAGGGAGCTCAGTTACAAAACTGAAAGGCCCCAGACCTCGAAGTTGTGCCTCTGCTCATCCGCAGGTCTCTGAAGAATTCTGAACTATGCTGTTAATCAAAAGCTAATTAAACATTTTAATTAGTTTTTACCAGGTGGGGTTGGTTATGGAGGATGCTGTTCACGTCTGTGCAGCACGGGAAGCTCCTGCTTAGGTAGGGCAGAGCAAGTAGGGTTTCAATCAGTCATTTTGAAGGACTTTCAGCCTCGAGGCATCATCTTCAGTGTGTGTCCCCCTTAAACTCGAGTGGAGATAGCTGTCTCCCATCAGCGAGGCTTTGGGATGATGCTGTTTGCAGGGGCAGCAGCAGCTGCTTTCATCCAGCCCAATGTCTGTTTAGAGCTCAGTAAATTCACGGCCCCTTCCCACGCTTGGACTCACACGTACTCTTCGTGTCTGAGCCCTGGCCCCTGCAGCCCCAAGCAGCTCCCAGGCACAGAGATGGCTCATCTGAGGCTTAGGTCTGGAAACCCTTAAAAGACAGATCCGAGGAGAGAACCAAGCCCAGCCCATCTGCCTGGGGATCGATTGCTTCTGGAGTCTGGGGGCACTGGAGATCAGACTAGGGGAAATTTCTGTGCTCTGAACCTAGATCAGCATTTACAGCTATTGCTGTGACGAGGGCTCTGTGCATCTGTGTGCGTGTTTATCTTTTAAATAGCCTACTGCATCACTACTGTAAATGCTATAATTTCACAATAAACCCTTTGTTGCAGGTAAGGGAGGTGCTGATATTGGACACTGCAGTGATTTCTTCAGTCTGCTGCATTTCCCACACACTCAGCTGGGACTTTGGCTGCGTTCTTTCCCAAATCTTTTGCTTTCGTTTTATTTCTTTAATAGTATCAATAACAAGAGACGGAGCTTGAGGCTCCGTCCAATGCAGAGACATTTCTGGGGTCCAACTAGCCCAAGGCTAGGAAATACCCACCCTCGATTTCCCTTGTAAAGGAACAGTTTGGCTCTCTGGATCCTCACTGCGTTTTTGGGTCTGAGCAAGTGGCCAAGGCTGCTCGAGCCACCCGGGGAGCGGCTCCGAGGGGCTGTGTAAGGGGATCGGAATTTGGTCAGTCTGCGCCGCTTCCTCTGCACAAGGCGTTGGGGATGGAGGAGGGCTGCCCGGAGCCAGCGCTGGGCAGGGGCTGGGGATGTGCTGGGGGAGTGGCAGTGGGCAGCGGGTGCACTGAGCACCACTCTGAGTGCAGTGTGGTGCTTTGATACAGCAGGCAATGCGTGAGCATCAGGGTGCCCAAACGGTGTCTGTGTGACAGAGTCACTGATGAGATTTGGGACACACTTTTTAAGGTGATTTTTGTGCGAGGATAATGTATGTGCTGACAAGCACAGGGTGGGCTGTAAATGGGGAAAGCGGACAAACTTGTACTGCAGGAGTTTGTGAGGATGCTGAGCAAATTGCATCTAGAGGCAGAATCTTTCTTCTTCAGGAGTGATTCAGCCTCTCAGCAGTCCTGTCACCTCTTCTCACCAACAGCCTGTTGCCAGAAATGCCCGTTCCTCATCAGTGCTTGCTGAACCTCAGGTTTCAAACATGGACTTTGGATTCAGGCCAGGAGAAAGGGCTGGTAGCTCTTTAGCAGCATCATTGGAAGATTATCACGTATCAGATCTTGGAGCAAATGTTGCTTCCCATCCCATCAGTGTCTGTTAACACTGCTGCCGTGAGGTGCCACCTCTCCTGGGAGGAAAGGAAATCATTTGAATGTTCATGGAGGGGTTTGCACCATGAGGAGCAGTGCCAAACAGACTGCCCAGGATTGGTGTTACTGAACTTGCCAAGTCCTGCAGGCACTGCACTAAGTGTAAGTCACGTTGCACAGTCTGTACCAAGGACAGACCATTGCTCCCAGTGTGTCTGCTCATGAATGGATGTGCACAGCCCCAGCAGTCTTCACCCCTGGTTTGGAGGTAGTGGCTCTTCATGCTGGCATCGTTGATGTTTGATGGTGTAAAATCAAATGGAGGTAAATCTGGCCCAGCCTGCAGCACGTAGGTGGCTCTCACTAAGTCCAAGATGTTGCCATGTGTCACCGGTGCGGTGCTGGCTGCCCCAGTGCATCTGTTCTGGCTCCTGCCCAGTGCACTGCTTCACAGCAGCATTCCTCAACTTACACCTTCTCCAGGGTTGGCCATTAAATTCACGTGGTGATCTGGTACAGCAGAAGCAAACACATCTGGGCAGGAGGTGAAATGTTCTTGTGAAGCTGAGGACCACCATCAACCTTCCCAGCTGTAAGAAGCATCTCCTGGCCCTTCTTTGTATAAGACAAACCCAGCTGCTTCCACAACAAGCCGCTGCACTTGTTTCTGCCTCAGCTGACTGAAAGCAGAAGGGAGGGTACATGTAGCTGTGTGTGTCATGAGAGATGTTTGTGTTAAAGGACTCGGTCAAGGCTGAAGAGCTGTTGCTTTGGCTATTACAAAATAGGTGGTGAAAATAAATGTCCCAAAGAAAGAAACAATGAATTGATCCAGCACTATGTGGATGAAAGAGATGTCAAGCAGGCTGCACACAATAATTGGAGTTTCAGGGAACTGAATAAATCATATTGTGTATCAGTAAGTACTAGGGTCTTTGCTTGGTTTCTGTATACAGTTTATCTGTAAGTGTTTGAGCTGGTGTCTGCTATGGTGGGAAACTGATTTCCCATTCTAACTTTCTCACACACTAGAAAAGTGCTGTAACAAATAGTTTGCAATACCTAATTTATGTGCATATACACATATTTATAACATATATATTATATAAATAAAACCCAGATGTTCGTGATGGACAAACTAATAACTGCAGCTCCTGGGGATTACCAGGAAGGTAGCTATGGTAATGTTTTGCCTGTAACAAAACATCTGATTTTATATAATACCATGTTTCTGTAATTTGTGCAGAAAATCAGACGTTTTTAGCTAGCAAAGTATAAGTTACAATTGCTTTTCTAGGAATTTAGGAGCTGCTAAACTCACTCAGACCTACACCCCTTCTAGCACAGGGTTTTGACATTGACCAGAGTGGGGCAGACCATGGGTGTTCCACGAAACCCTGCAACAAGCAGTTAGGTGATCCCTCACCTTGGAAAAGTTTCCATTCCTCCCCTTTGCTTTGTAATTAGAGGTTAGCCAATGCCTCTGATCAGGGAGTTGACATCTTTCCTGAGACTTTGCCTCAAAAATAACTGTCAATGTTTACTCCTGTACCTCTGGTCATGCTCGTTACTCATTGAATTGTCTGATCATGGTTGGAGTCTTGCCAGGGTTTTGTTACCTCTCATCTTCATCCTGTGTTCCTGCTGTGTGCTGAGAGCAGTGGTCTGAGAATGAGCAAATAAAGAATGGTGAGAGTTTGGGGAAATTGCTGGAAACGGCAAAGTTTTCCTATATAGGTTTTCCGTTTCATGTCACTTATTACAGCAGGAGCAAAAAGCATGACCGTAGGCTTTGACACTGCAATTTGAGATCATTTTCCACCCTGATAACTCTGTGTTGATGGCAACCCTGAATCGTGCTGCACAGACCTGGCCTCTCCTGATGGATCTGTGATGTGCTGCTGCCACAGGGTTACCTCAGGTGCTGGGTCTGAGACCTCCTCATCCTTTTCATGCACTAAAGGCAGGTCGGGAAGGCAGAGCTGCAAGTGTTGCCCTACAGGGAGCAGACAAGAGGACCACTGATGATCCAGGCACAGGGATATCTGGGGACATGGGATTTTGGAGAGCCTGGGCACAGCACGCTGGGGAACTCGTGTCATTTGAGGCAGGTAAGTCATTGCCAGCATGGAGGCAGACGAGGCCCTGAAGGGTGGCTTGGTGTAGATGTGAAGCAGTGAGACATGGAGATCATCTTTGTGACAATACGCAGCAGGCAGGACACCTCCAGTGTGCCTGGGGGTGTGGGATTTATCAGCATGCATGCATCCAAGGACTGTTTTTCTTCTAATACATAGCCAAACATCATGCTTGTGCTGATACATGGTCCCAAAAAAACCCATGGCCATGTCTGTTTTTCCTATGAGCCATGGGCTATGGCACTACAGAACAGATACCTTTGAGTACGCTCTTTTGGAGCATCCTCATTACAGCAGCAAGGTACGAAGTGATGATGGTTCATGTGCTGTAGCTGGTAACTCCTTATAGCAAACAGCTTTCCTGAGACACCTCTGGGGTTAGCCTCGTGGGGTCCCGACTGGTCTCTGCCAGGCATGCTGTTACTTGGATGAAAGCAAGGCACTGGGGAAATGAAGCAGGGCTCTGGTGGGATGATAACCTCGTCACACACTCCCTGTTTGGAGTTTGTGATGGATGAGATCCTGCTGATAAGCTGTCTGCAGTGATATTATCAGGATGGATCTCAGTATTAAAAGCTGGTTTGATGTAGTGGAGTTTTATCTCACTCCTATCACAGCGATAAGACAGTGATGTTAAGCTGGGATAAATACTCTGCTGTATTCAGAG
Organism: Melopsittacus undulatus; assembly: GCF_012275295.1. Lineage (NCBI taxonomy): Eukaryota > Metazoa > Chordata > Aves > Psittaciformes > Psittaculidae > Melopsittacus > Melopsittacus undulatus. Next base: position 10,000,534 of record NC_047527.1, read on the forward strand.
CCTGTTTTTTCTCTCTCTCCATCCCCTCCCCTTTTATTTGTATTAATAGCACTTTTTATTATAAATGTATTATTGCATTCAGGAGGAAATTGTGATACTGGCATTTGAGGAACTCTCTTGCAATAGGGAGACAGGTTCTTCTCAGTCCAAGTGAATATTTAATCTTGGATCCATTCTTTCCCGTATCTCTCTCCATGGTCAAAGCTGATGAATAGAAAGGCAACATTTAATCTGACTTTGAAAGTTCAGTGAATATTCAGTATATAATATATTCACTATGGAGGAGGCCTTGCCTTTGGTAGGAAAATTCAAAGACCTTTTCCACTATTGGTAGTTCAGAAAGCAAAACACCTTTCTAAGAATTTGCTAACGACATTGGTGTGTTTATTTGTATTTAAGTGCAGATCAAGGAACCTCAGGACCTTTGATTTAAAAATTGAGCCTTCACAGTGCTAGGAGTTCTAGAAAGAAATGAGAGTTGCTGCTCTGGTCAGATTAACACAGAATCACAGAATAGTCAGGGCTGGAAAGAACCTTAAGATCATCCAGTTCCAACTCCCCTGCCATGGGCAGGGACACCTCACACTAAACCGTATCACCCAAGGCTCTGTCCAACCCAGCCTTGAACACCACCAGGGATGGAGCATTCACAGCTTCCCTGGGCAACCCATTCCAGTACCTCACCACCCCAACAGTAAAGAACTTTGCCCTTATATCCATTCTAAACTTCCCCTGTTTAAGTTTGAACCCATTACCCCTTGTCCTGTCCCTACAGTCCCTAATGAATAGCCCAGCATCCCTGTAGGCCCCCTTCAGATACTGGAAGGCTGCTTTGAGGTCTCCACGCATCCTTCTCTTCTGCAGGCTGAACAGCCCCAACTTTCTCAGCCTGTCTTCATATTTGGGATGCAACATGGAATGGCATGGACAAATGAACTGGAAGAACTGACTGCTCATAAAATGAAGCCTTTCAGAAAGGACAATATCCTAATTCACCTACCTGTTGTCTCCTGGACCTGACTTACTGGTCCCTGGGTGTGACAGGCATCGTGTCATGATTTAAAGTAGGGCAATGGGGCCAGGCAGCAAATTTTGATGGGGATTTTGCCAAGAAGTGAGAAAAACTCAGCAGAACAGTCAAGTCTCACAGCTCCCAGAGGTAAAAGAATGATAACCCAGATGCCTTGTGACCTCCTGAGCTGCCTCCTCAAACACCTTGAAGGTAAAGGTATGTCAGGTCACTACTGGAGGGGATGCCCACAAGCAAGGCTGAGGCTGTTCTGGATGTTGTTTTTATCCCATCTTAACCATTGCTTAAGTTCACACTTGTTCTTCAGGCTTCAGTTACTGCTGTAGCAGGCAATTTATCTGAATGAGCAAATAGCACCACGCTCTTTTCCTTCAGCTACAGCTGATTCAGATCCTATTAGTGTCTCTGACTACTTGAAATTGCTCTCTGTCGGATTCATTGCCTGATGCTTTCCTGCATGCAAGTGCAGGGGCAGATGCAGCTGCAGTAGGAGACTTCGGCCTCCATCCTCAGCACTCCTGACAGAGAGGCTGAGGTAGCACATAAACCCATCCTCATGCATTTAGATGTCTTCATCAGCAGAGAGCACCGTTGGGGAAAGACCCATTTAAAAATCTCTTTGTTGGGTTTATAGTTTCTTTAAAGCCACTTAGTCATTTGATAGCAGGTTAAAATTAGTCCATATGAGATGAGGCATCAACACAGCCTTTTCCCAAAGCTCCTTATTAGCATTGATTTTTCAGTCAGGAGAAGAGTCGAGTAGTGGAAGATTAAATTAATGATACTGCAGTCTCTATGGCTTGCCTGGAAATGCCTGGCACCTTGTGCAGGGACCTTGCCACATGGTTTTCAATGATGCAAACCCTGAGGATTCAGCAACAAGAACACAAAAAGGTGGTTCCCATTCTTAGGGTGTCATTTTGACTGGGATGAAAACCATTTCCCCCCTGTCTGTTGTTTCACTAATACTTGCCATGGCCTTTATTTTTCAGAACTTGATTGTGGTATTTGAATTAATGTGTGTACTTTGAAATGGTACATGGATTCTTGAGGAAAAATCCTGTAATAATAATAACTTGGGGGTGGGTTGTGTTTTTTTAAAGCCACGTGTGAGGGAATGCTCTGCAAAGTGGTGTGCTGGAAGGATGGGATGCATTCCTTGTCCCTCACTGCTTGGCTGCTGCAGACAAAAGAGCTGATGCAGTATCTGTTGAAATTAATGGGACTCTTTCCCCTGGGGTTGGTGGGCAGCAGAGAGGTTCGATGGGAGGAGGCACCACATCCTGTACTCCTCATGCCAAGAGAAGCCTGCCATTACAGATGAGGATCCATGCACTGGCACCCTGCAGTATATGCTGAAAGGAGTTAATTGTTAAGCAGATGAAGATGAAAGGGTCTAGAGGGTAAGGGTGTCCTCCAAGCACCTCAATTTCTGGCAAGTCTGTTTGTGTTGTGCTAGTATACCCAACACATACATACCTTGAATGATGCCAAAGCAGGAGTCTCATCTAAGCCCTCTTGATACAGAGTAAAAGCTGTGTGTGTCCAGCTTGATTAATCCTATCCTAACATCTTTCGATAGACAAGATTAACATTCTCGTGCAGGTTTCTCTCTCCCAGTGACTACAGGGAGAACCTAAGTGGGCATGTTTATTTCTGAGATAAGTTGTGTCAGGTCAGTCCTGGATTTTATTGCTGCCTTTTTCTGCAGGGCCACACTTGAGCCAGCACAGGTTCACTCATGGCACAGACACTCAAGTTGTAAGGTGCTTGCAAGACCAAAGCGGTCACAAGACCCTGGTGCAAATACATCTTGGCATTCACTCTCTCCTGTGGAAGTAGCAGGCACTGGATGGCCTGAAGTGTGTGTGATGCCAGGTGACTGGAACATAGAGCTTGCTTGGGGAAAACCTGGAGACAAGCTTGTTTTGCACTGGTGACCTCACCAGAACTGTGCTCTAGTGCAAAGCTGGAGCAGCAGCCTTCTTAAATGAGAACAATGATGACAAAAAATTAATCATGAGCTCCTTCAGACAGCGTTCTCCATAAGCCCTGTCAAATACCTGCTGATAAGCGAAAAGTCCTTTTTTGGCTGGCTTGTTTTCTCTTGAAGCATTTCACAGACCCATTTCCTGTTCCTTGCAGCCCATCACTGGTTGGTCCACACCCCACTGTGATCTTTGGAAGCTGGACCTATGCATCCCATGGCAGGAGGATCTCAGAGCCTATGGGAGGAACTGATGAGGTGACTTCTTGGAAGGAGCAGGCCTAAAGGTGACCATAGAGGGGCTGCAGTAAGGAGCCCACCCTGTCTCTTACATGGCAGTGGGGTGATGGTGTGCTGAGCCCAGTGGGGTGGTGGCCTCTCCGGAGAGAGGGAACATTGGCTGAGGAGAATTAAAAGGAAGGAGGGACTGGAAATAATGACAGCATCTCCCCTTTTCCTCATTGATTTTTGTCTCCAGGTTCTCCCTTAGAGGGGCTGCAAGTTTCCAAGACCAAATTTTGCCTTGTGGGAAAAATCACTTTCCAAGTGTTGTTTCTTGTGATGCAGGCTGGGGTACTTGGGGAGTATGTGACCCCTGTCTCTACAGCTTTATTAGCTCTCCTTCTGCACCTCCCCAAAACCATGTGTTTGAGTGCTGCAGGAACATCATGTCATAGATGCAGCCAGTTACTTTACCCTATTTGAGAGGATATATAAATCAGATCAGAAGACAGCACTGGGTCATTCTGTCCTAACTGAAGTGATTAAGCAGATCTGTGCTATTAAATGCAGTTATCTCCTGGAAATGTCAGACTGCCTGCCAACATCTTGCCATGAGTTTCATGAGCATCTGCTGGCCGAGGATTCAGACATGGGACTGGAGGTGCAGCAAAACGAAAACCCATCTTGCTGCCCCTCAGTGTTGGGGTTCTGCATGGAAAACTCATCGTGCCCAGCAGTTTAGTTTAGCTTTATGAGGTTTGTCCAGCTGAGATGTCTCATAGCCGACAGCTGTGTTATAGGGGTGCGAGGGGAAAGGGGTTTTGAGGAAATTAAATGTCATTGTAAAAACACAGGACTTTTTCTGTGTCCTCACTGTATTAACTCGGTGGCTTCCCCAGACATCTGGCAAGTATCGTGGCTACAACTGGAAGATCTCGGAGAAGGAGCCTTTGCACTGACAGTAAATGCAGTACAGGAAAACTGAGAGGAGAAATTGCTGCTCTAAGGAGGGAGAACATTTGCAGCACTGCAGAATGGCACAGAGAGCCTTCACTGAAGGCTGAGATGGGATTAGCATCCCTGCAGCAGTGTTTTGAACTACCTCCTGGCTGGCTGGAGGTCATTCAGGACCCACTGCTCCCCCGCTGTGGCAGTGCCTGCTGTTAGCATTCTTCATCCACAAATGGATGCTGGCTCACGCATCGGCTCTTTAATAGTTCCCTTTAGCATCCGAGGACATAAAGCATTAGGAAACTTGCAGTGGTGCAATAAAAGGCAGCAGGGATGTTTGATAAGACAAAGTATTAGAGGTTTCCTCCTGCATAAGTAGTCTGTGTACATATATATCTATATATACATAAACACAGACACACGCGTGTGCTTCAGGTTAAGTGCCTAGTCAGAAAGTCAGGACTTACCACCCTTTCCTAGGTTAGGGAATGGCCACTGGTGTTCCTAACACATGAAAACATGGCTGATGATGGATTTTGTGTATTGTTTTTTATTGTTGTCTCAAGATTGCTTTATGGCCATATGAGGGTGCTGCAGAAGTACAGATGAAGAGTCCTTACAACAGGAATGCCTTTTACATTGACCATGCAAAGGAAGGATTTCCAGGTTTTATTTCTCTTGGACTTTTGTCTTTCATGTTGTGCTCATGGACCTCCAGTTAACTGTGTTGCTGCAGTGGGAATTTCCCTGGTGCTGTGAGGCTGCAGGAAGCAGACCAGACTGATGGGACAGTAGGAGAAGGACCATTTGTGTTGCTTGGCTGGTGCCAGTGTCCTAGCCTGTCACTGTCCCAGAACATTTGCTGTCTTTACCATTAGCTTTGCTTCCAGCAGGAGGATTCAAAACTGTGGGTGTTTGGAAGAGTGTGTTCACTTGCAGGAGGTTAAAGAAATGGCATAAGGTCACTGCCCCTCAATTCCCAAACATGATTCAATGGCAAGGTTCAGCTAGGTTTGCTGGGTTCAACGTCTTGTTTATGAGGGTGTCTGCCTCAGTGAAGGAAGAACATCCCCAGGAGCATCACAGTAAGAGCTTTGGAAGAACATTGTTCATGGGATCTGGGATGAACACGGACAGAAGCTCCTCTATCCCATGTTGTCCTAAGGAAGGTCTCCCACATGATTCCTACAGCCTTAACCCATCTCTCCAGGGGAGGATTTTCCATCTGTGAAGGTAACAGTACTGAGCTGTGCAGGACACGTTTCTATCCTGCTAATTCAGCGTTGTGCTGGGAGAATTGGCCCCTTGTGGGCTGGTGTCAGTGGCTACAGGCATTTCCCCTCTCGGCATGCTGCAGCCATATGGACACAAGGACACATGCCGCGTTCACAGTGGTGGTGCTGCTGCAGCTGACTTTGTTCCCTTTAAAGTTCTGATGGCCTGTGATAACACTCAGGCTCAGAAGCAGTGTGGCTGTGATGATCCCTCCTTGCTGGCCATAAGAATTTATTTGCTTCTTTATCACCCACCCTTGTAATACCTTAAGCACAAGGTCAGGACAAGAAAAGATTGAAAAGCCCATTTTATGGGGTCATGTAAATACCAGTGCTATCAACGGCATTATCCCAAAAGGATGTTAGATTCTTTATGTATAGTTTTGAAATAAATTCCCAAAATAAGGATATAGCTAAAAATCAGCTTATTTTCTGTTTCATTTTATTGATGTTTTGCATAACTTTGTTGACATTCACAAGGAGTTAAAGCTGTTGTGTCACATCCTCAGCTGCTGCAAACTGGCTCTACGCCACTGATGTCAAAGGGGCAATGATGATTTACATCAACCAAGACTTTTAGCATTGTGAAGGGGTGAGGAAGGGACCCAAATGGCTTCCCCACACCAGGTCCCATAGTGAGAGACCTGCTGTGTCCAACTGCATGGCAGGTTTAGCATTTTCTTTTGTTACTTGGCACTTTCAGTGTAACTCCTTTTCCCCATTCTCCCTGCCAGAAGTGAAACACGAGGGATGAGTCAGATCTCCCTTGCTCCGGATGCACCTCAAAATCCCTTGGAAATAACATCACTGTATTCTAGCACTAGTTGGCAGGGATTTTTTCCATCCATGGCATATGGCTACTAATTATGGTCTTGCTTCTCAGTCAGTTGCAGAGGGCTGCCAGTGGGGGTCAAGAGCATCTTAAAGAACATAATTCATCTCCATCACAGTTTGGGGCGACAGATGGTGTTTTGTGAAATATTACAAAGAACCCCAAAGTTCACTGGGAGACAGGGGGAAATCTTCTTGCATTATGGGTTTTAACAAAGAAGTGCATATATATATATATGTATGGACTTCATTTTTTATATGTTTTTTCATCTTTCTCTGGTTTATCACTTACAAATTGTCTACCCTGGAGTTCCTGGAAAAAGCTTATTTCTTGACCATGGAATTACTTTTAACCATGTATTTATTTCTTTAAGGACATACACCTACCAATTATTTTTTGCCACTTCCTCCCCTGTATTTCTTTGCTTGCCACAAACAGACTCATTCCCAAACACTAATATCAGTGATAGCCAAGAGTAAGACTGAAGTTAGTGTAAATTTGCCAGTTTCACTGATTTCTCTGGGGAGAAGGAATGGAGAACATCAGGCAGGAGATGTGGGTGTCTTTTAGCCTCTTGTACGTGTAAAGTGCTTTATGTGGGCTCAGGCACCATGGTGATGGAACACAGATGGGGCTTGGACACAGAGGTATGGAGCAAGGAGCAATAGGGGCTGATACCATGACCCTTTCCTTTACTTACAAGGCTATGTTGTACCTCACTTCAGTGACAAGTTCTCACCTCTTTCATAGCAAGATGTGTGTTGTTAGAGGGAAGAGCAAAGCAGCCTTGTTTGCTGCTCACAGCTGCCACTGTCCCTCATATGGGACCACCTGAGGCTGGGCTGATGATGGGAGAGGAGATGCCCTCAGATGAGGTCAGGTAGAGTATGAAGCCAAAGGAAATCTGCTTTACATCAGCATCTCTCACCTGGTTGATCGGAGCCACCTCTATTCAAGTGTTTGAGGGTTTGTTGTGCGACAGCTGGAAGCCCTCCAGGTATTATAGGTAAGAAAAAGCTGCAGTGGTTTCATCTCCAAGCTCAGGTTGACCTGAGAACCTACTAGAGTTACAGGCATGCTCAGCTTGGTTTGCATGAAGCAATGAACTATTTTGCTCAATCAAATCATGTGTACACCATAAGCTGTGGGTGAAGAGAAGGCAAGCTGTACCAGGTTACGGTATAGCCTTTTCATGTGCTTTCTTCCATCCTCCTGTCCCTCCCTCAAACCAGGAGTCTTTTTCACTCTCCTGCCCTTAACCTGAGCTCTGTAGGACACCAGCTAAGGGAACATTCTCTCTTTGTATGGTGAATTAATGAGTTCAAATGGTCACCTTACACAGCAGAGATGTGTGGGAAAGAAAACCTGTGTCAATGTGAAACATGTGTGTGCCTATCCCAAGGACGAGGCATCTGATTCATAAATCAGTGGCAGGGAGGTAAGGAGAGATGTGTGGGTTTGTTAACAACTGTTGGACTTAAATGGTGCATTTTACTCTTTTTCATCTTAGGTCTACCAAGAAGATCATATTTTTGACTTATATGTTTTCTCTCTGGTGCTGACCACAGCTTAAAGCATCCAGAAGGTCAGCGTGTTCCCATTTAGTGTCGTGTTGTGATTACCGGTGATGCTCTGTGCAAACAAGCACTGCCAGGATCTGTTGGGTATGTGTTTGCAGGAACAAAGGAAGGCTGGAAAAGCTGTCTTGAGAGCTGTGTTTTGCCTGCCCCTCTGGGCTGCTCAGTTACCTGGAGTGTGTTAATGCTGCAGCGAGTAGGACATGGGCAAATTCAAAAAGTGCTTATCTATGCTGGAAGCAAAGACATGTGACTGTGTCTTAGGGGAGGACACAAAGGATATATTGTCCTGCTTATATCAATTGCCCATTTAAGAAGGACTGAGCTTGCAGCAGCTCTTTATGTCAGGCAGGAAGTTGTCCCATTGTAGTGAAATCTGCTGCCCAAGAAGCTGTCCATGTACCTGGGTGCAGGCAATCCTTAGGGATGTGATTAACATGTATCTGAGATCCAAAAATAGCTTTGGGAGTGAGCCTATGGTTCACAGGATCTCCTTTTCCTAGTGTAGGTTCATGTTGGTTATCACAGCTGTAGTGGGTGTGGAGGTTGAGGAGAGCCTCAGACCTGGGGCTCTGTGTGCTAGCCTTGCCTATGGAACTAGGCTAAGGCAGGAATGACTGATTCAGGTCAGAGAGAAAATAGGTGGAAAGAAACCTGCTCATTAAGCCAGAAGATGTCAGTTCCATCTGATCTTTTAGAAACACCTCCCGTTTTGCCCTTGCACTGTCTGCATTAGCAGTCTGAGCATTGCTTTCCAGGCTGAAGGAGAGGAAGACTCTGCTGAAGAAAACATGTCTCCTCCCACACTGCAAAGACCAAGCAGGTCCTTCTGAGAATCTGCAGTTCCCATTTGTACCATACACGACATTCCCAATCCCTTCACCACTCATGGTCGTTTCTGTGGCTCTTCCTCCATAACGAACTCCAACAGGCACAGCTGAGACCTCAGCACGATGAATCCTTGGAGCACAGCCAGCTCTTGCTTTTATTTTACACTTGTGTTGCTGATGTCAACCCTTTGAACGTGGCCCCAGTTGCAGCATGGAGCAGACGAACACAAGGAGGGTGGTTCTTGTCTTGTGGGGTCGACAAGAGTCACAAGATCTCCAACAGGATGCCAGACTGCGAGTGTTTGTTGTGGTCCAAGCCACTACTTATTTCCTCTGGTGACGCAAACTGGAGTCAGTCCCTTCTGGTGGTCGAGCGTGTGCGGAGGGAGATGCAAACCTCCCAGCATCTCTCTGCTCATACATGCGCACGTGTTTGCGCAAACCCAGAACCAACAGGCTTGAATCAAAGACAGCTCAGTGTGGTGGTTTGGTCTGTGGGCTGCTGGAGCTCTTCACCAGGAGCTGTGGGGCTGGAAATCTCTGGATGGAGATGTGGAAAGAGCGTGGGATGTGTAGCACCTCATGCTGCGGAGACCAGAAGAGGCTGGATCTTAAAGTTCTCAAGCTGCAAGCAAGAGCTTCCCAGCTAGAGCTAAACATTTGCCATAGACATCTGTAACATGGGACAGAAATAAGATGCTATTAACTGGCCTGTGATGATAATCATAACCTTGGAGATAAATACTCTCCTGCCAGTGGTTTCCAATGCAGTCTGGCCAAAACAGAGATTAGGCTTCATGACTGCATGGCAGTGAATTTGCCTCCTGCTCTGCAAGAAGAAAGGAAAACTCTTCATAATGAATGGTGCCCACAGCTTAGGACCTATAAGCTATCTGCTTGCTGAAAAACTGTTGTTAAGTCCTCAATACCTCAGCAGCCTCTTTAATAACACTTCTCCTCTCTCATGTTGCTGTAGTTGTATGGTTTGTAAGTCTGCATCCAGGGCAGGACTAAGTGACAGCAGCAAAAAGTAGTCACTGGTGCTGACACATGTTGCTTTACTGAGTGTCAGTAGTTGAAAATGCACCTGCACTGCACATGCAACAGAATATTCTGTAGAACTCACTGTTTTCCAGGTGACACTGACCTGTCCCTTCCTTTATCTGACATTGTAGGGCTCCTTGAAAGCATCACTCTGTTCCTGTGAATAAAAGCAGTTCTCACTGTGCAGGAGTGACAACTCGTACAGAAAACCTTTCCAATTTGGAATGCAAAATGAAGTCCCTTTTCTCTGTGGAAATCAAAAATTTAGTACATGCAAGTTTTTCCAAATGAAATTGATTTATTTCATAACTTTTTTTTGCTGGTTTTCCATGTAATGGAAACTTGCCCAGTGCTCTTCTGGTTTATGATGAAGATCGTTAGATGCTGCAGCAGTAAGCAGATTTCCTTGGACAAGAGCACACAGACTGAAGCTCTGTCTCGACATCCTCATGCAGACACAGGACTACCTCAAAAGCCTGTACCTAAGCTATTTGACTGTGGTGCTCCTGTGCAGAAGGACTCCATCTTGCTGAAGTGAATGTGGCTTTGTCTCAAATAACTTTCCCAGTAGGAACCTTTGCTCTTATATTTGGGAGGGAATGTTTCTACAGAACTGAAGCACCAAGTGCTTTGATTTGCCCTGATGTGAGTTGGAAAATAAAAGTAGAATTAATGCAAATATTTGTCTTACCTGACTGACTAATTTCCCCAGAATAACACTTTAAATAGTGGGCTGTGTATTTCTTTAAATCTCAGCTCTGATGCTTGAAATGTTTTATTTTGTCTGATTCCCACAGGATATAAAAGAATAGATTCTCTACTATTGCAAATTAATTAAACTACAGAATAGATTGAAGTGTTACTACAGGTGCAGAAAGCTTTCCTCTGCCTTCCAAACTTCTCCAATCTTATTATCTGACATGACAAATTTCCTACAATTGACCTACTAGCTTTCCAGCAGCTAAGTATATGGCCACTTATTCTTCTTCGTGAAAATCAGCCAATCCTTTTTTAACATGGAATTAATGAAGTGATGAAAATTTGCATCAGCAAAGGATTCATCACTTTATTTTACACACAGCTGTACTGCTGAATTAAAGACATTGAATGTTTCTATAAATACTGAACGTCCTTGATAATCCAAGATTTGAAGCAATAATTCTGCCACTTTACAGTTAAGCTGATAGAGAATAAGCATGAGAGAAAAAGAGGGGGTTTTAGTTCAAAATATGCTTATTTTGTTTCTCCAGTAAAGAGAAATGATTACTTGAGCAAAAATCATGATCTAAGAAATCTATGTGTTTTAGGCAAAAGGTTTTCATTGTATGCAAGAGAAAGCTATTCTGGTATCCCGAAAGCTTTTCTCTTTTGTCTTTGCAGCATAGTCAAGTGTCAAATGTCAATAGGGTCAAACAGGCCAGTGAATTCTCCTCTTCTCTTCACTGACCCTGAAGTCTTTATTTCACTTTAATGAGTGGAAGCCAGAGGTAATTCCTATGGCCTGACACCTGATCATCTATAGCTTAAATGAGACGTTGGAGAACATGTGTCTCCAGAAGGAAAGAACGTGTGTGGTCATTGTGAGCCTGCTCAGGAAAACCTGACAGTCCCAGAAATAACATTCATAAATATATACTCAGTAATTATTAATTCTCCAGTGGGATGGGTGGCTGCTGTGTTGCTGTTGTGCACAATTCCCAATTCTTTCCTAATGTGTTTGAACAGAAATACCTGGGTTTGTGCTCTTCCCATTGCATGTAGGCAGTGTAAAGTAATCACTGGAATAGAGTGAGAGCACACAGGTAGGCAGTGAGATAAAGACTGGGCCCTACATAGGCTCTAATTAAGCCAGATTAGGAGCCAGTGAGTGCTTCTGCACCAATAACCAAAGCCAGGTCCCAAATGTCATGACTAAACTCTTTCTTCTTGTCTTCTGCCAAGCAGAGAAGGCATATCCAAACATTACTGAGAAAATTCTGTCTCCTGAACCATGGCCAAAAGTCACCTGGGAGGAAGATTTCTGACACAGGTCAAACCAGCACATCCAGGGATGGATGTAAGGATGCTAACTAAGAATACTGATTTTGGACAGAAGGCAGGACTGTTGGGCATTGCAGTCATTCAGAATCAGCGTGTATGTTCAAGCGCTTGCTTAAGAATATACTTAGATTTTGTGACATGTATTTCTATGTCCCTGGCAAGTCCTAATTCAAGGTCCAGACATGAACTTTCTTGGTTCCAGAATGATGCTGATGTGACGGCTAAACATGCTTTACCAAAAAAGACCAAGTCTTTAATATTCAGGACAATGAAGGATTTGATTTTTTTCTTCTTGTTTTTTTGTTAGAGGTTGAAAGGACAGAAGGACTGAGAACTGATGGCCTCTGTCTTGATGTAAAACCTCTGCAGCAGACTCTTCATCTCTGAAACAGACAGGAAAGCTGTCCTCTACTTCAACAGGTAAGTGGTAGGGATGTAGGGGTAAAACCCGTTCCTCCATCCTAGCTCCTGTATTTGTAGACTTACTCTCAGTTTGCAAGTCACTATTCATCATGATTTCATAAGAAAACAGGAGAAGGGATAGATTTTTCATGTGCTTTTTATCTTCTCAACTGCCTAGGAGCAATCAAAAGTAAGACCTACATATCTACTCACAGGGGCTTCTGGTAACTTCCCTTGGAAAAGCATTCCCAACACTGGAATTTTGCTATGTGCAAACTGTAGAACTGATAGATCTGGGGCAACAACAACTAGATCTCTAATAAAAGTGGGTGTTTACTGCCGGCTTCAGCCCAAAACCACATCCTTTTGGTGCTCCTCTGTTCTTTAGCACCTAGATCTGGCCTTGATCAGAAATCAGCATAACTGCCCGAGCTAAGAATTGCCTTTCTGGGCCCCTGGTGTCAGCACAAGATGTTTCCATGGCACAGTGATAGCTATATGCAATTGTGTAATCTTTCCAAGCCAACAGGGTCATCCACTTTGTGTTGTTAATGACTGTTGCTCTCCTAAAGACATAAGCCTGCAGTGGATATACTGAACTCACTTGTGCTGTCAGAATACAGTAATGCTGAGATCAGCATTCATGTGGGACATGAGGAGAAAGGGTTCATGAAGAACCATTCTGGGGTTTTGCAAAGGAGAGGCATTAGCCCAGACATGGCCCTTTGCAGGATGTGAAAAGCAACCTGCACACTTGCATGACCCAGTGCTGCAGTAGAGTCCATGCTTCAGGGAGAAGAAGCTGACCACTGGAACAATGAGTTTGGACTAACAGGCTTTGTGTGCTCAGAAGCTAGTAAGGTCGCTGGAGGAGCAGGCTAGAGTGTTCTTGCCTTGGCCTTGTGGCAAGCCTGGCTTGAACCTCGAGGTCAATGGTTTGCTGAATGCAGCTCCAATTTTGCTGTTGCTTTTGTTTCTCTGAGACTTAAGGGAAGACATGCACAATGTTTTCGGTTCTAGATCTAACCCTGATGTGCAGACATCTAAAAGGTAAGGCAGTGTGCCCGTCATATTATTACTCTTTGTCAAGAGAAGGTGCAAGGTTCAGACCCTTGGATTTAGAGATTCACAGACCAAATCCCAGTCACAGGCCATCCTCCCCAGTGAAGAAGATGCTGTTGCATGGTCACTTATTTGAAGGCTCTCTTGTTCTTTCTAAATGCATGTGCTCCTTATCTTTAAATCTGTGCTGCCATGAAGTAACTGAGAACTAAGTATCCTGTTTGTTTTCCTTTACCTTGAATTCTCCAGCTTCCTCAGCCTTGTTTGGCTCACAGAGGTCTCTGCAGTCCACCTCAGTGGTTGTAATGCCTGATGATGTGGTGCAGTGGTTTGTGTTGGCAGTGATCAGCTCTGAGGCAGGCATGGTGAAGGGCAGTGCAGTTAATTCACACAAGCATCTTTTGGAGCATGGTGCATCTTTGAAATACACACTTTGCAATGGCATCCACAGAAAACACCTGCTTGCCCTCTCTCCATATCACTAAGAAACTGGAAACTACTCCTTTGCAAAGGTGAGAAACTCGCATCTGGGAAAATGGAGTCATTGGATCAGATGGGGACAAGTGCCTCATTGACTGCCACAAAGAGAGACTGGGAGGACTTGGCCCATTTCTTTCTTGTTTCTCAATGGACAAAAGACAGACATGAGCAAATGCCTGCATCAGGAGTCCAGCTTGGGCCAGATCAGGGCAAGGGTTGAGCTCAGATCCAAATTGTTCTTACTTGGGTTTGTCTGCCAGTGGTGGATATCTCCCAAGATCCTAACACTGTACGAGCCTTTTGCAATCTTGGCTGGAGACGCAGTGCAGATTATCCTGCTTCATGCTGGTGAAACAGGCCCTTTTCTGAAGCAGAGTGTGCAGAAAACGTCTTCTGGAAGTGCAGGCACAGGTTTGGCTGAGGAAGGTAAGAGAACATTTTAACTCAGGGACCAGTTTGAAGTAGTAACAAATTGTGCAAATAGTGCAAGAAAAACCTTGGGCTGGAAATGAAAATGTTTCTTTCTATCAGAATAAGCTTCTCTGGAACAGATTCCTAGGGAGGCAATGAGCTCATGGGCAGATTTTCCCAAAGGGATCTGCAGCTTCCCCACTAAAGAACATCTAAGGAATCTAAAAGTGCATGAGCCCATGGGACCTGACAGGATGCGTCTGCAGGTCTTGAAGCAACTGGTAGATGAATTGGCTAAGCCACTATTGTATTTCAGAAACTATGACAGTCCAATTAGCCTTGATGCTCAGATTAAGCAGGTAATTCTTATCCAGAAAAAGGAAAGGAACGAGAAGGGGAAAGGGGAAAAATGGAGAAAGCAGAGGAAAGGAAAAAATGTTCAAAAAAGATGGGATGTTTTTCACTGAAAACAGAACCTGTCTGATGTCGCATTTGCTGCCTGAACGTACCAGTAGCTTTGCTAATCTAATCCTGATCCTTTCATAGAGCATACTACTAAAGTGCATGCATTTGATTTTAAAAGGAAAATCACTTATCCTGCAAAAATCAACCTTACATTAAGGCTAATTTTCTGAGTTTGACACTTGTGCTTGTGCATATCAAGAGAGGTGGGAGCAAATATCTATCTCTACATCAGCACTAATCTCGTTTCTGAATTGATGCTTTTACTGCAGAGCTTAAGTCCAGCCTCCAGTTAAATCCTGGAAAGTCCTCTAAAGAGACTTCTGCCCTTTTGTATCCACCCTGAGACACATGGAAACCTATTGAGAAAGCCCTTTCTGTAGGAATTAATGTTTGCTGTTATTTTTATATAGGGTGGTGCTGTGACCGAAGCTGCTGGGTACCAAGGGGAGGGGGGATGATGTGGGAATGCATCCTTTTGCAGCATTAAGTAATCTAGAGTATTACAGGGGGTGCCTGGTCTTGACCATGCAGGGTCTTTTGCACGTTCCGAGTTTCTCCCTGTTCCTCAAATAACAGCAATCATTCCATGTACAAACGCATGGGATTAGAGGTGAGCATTTAGCGACATTAATTCATGGTCTTTGTGAGAGCTCCTTCCTTCTTTGCACTACCCGAGAACAGTGAAACCTTCTCTCTGCCAAAATATAATAAATTGCAGGTCTGGCCCCTAACGATTCCTCGTCCGGGAAGCCAGGGATGGGGGTGATTTATCTCCTAGTGATTAAACCTGCAGACAAAAAGGGCGAATTGCCTGAACTAAATTACTGCACATTCATTATTCAGCTGGCCGTGGGGAGCACTGGGAGGGGATGGGAAGAGGCCAGCAATTGCTGTGGCCCTTGGGTGGGCTCCTGTGGGGTTTCCACCCCATGCTGGTCCCCATCCTTGTCCCATCCTCGTCCCATCCTCCTGGGAAGCCGTGGGGCTGTAGGTGGCAGCAAAGGCTGTGGGATGGGAAGGCACAGTCAAAGCCAGGTTCATGTGCACAGAAGATGGCCCAAGCTTTGCAAGGCAATGGGAAAAGGAAAGGTGAACACCCCACTGCTGGGAACGAGAAGACAACACTACAGGGAATCTGTCCTCTAGACAGAAGCAAGGTGACAGGAATAGGAAAGTGCATTTGTGTGTGTTTAACCCTGTGTCTGACTGGAAAGCCCAGTGCTCTGCCCAGAGCATCCAAATCCCATTTATGCTTTTGCTGCTGTCGGCTGATGCTTCATGGGGCAGCTCAAAGGTCTTTTCCTCCTCCCTAGGCACACAGGGACCTATCTGCTGCTGCAGGATGGGAGGGGACAGTGGTAGAGGTGCAGCAGATCATCTCTTCAGCTGTTCAATTTTGATGGCTGCTAAATAACTTTTTCCCCCAGTTTCAATTATAGTGCCCAACAGGATAGGCAGATGTTAAGATTTTGGTTTTAGATGCAAGTTATGGGGTGTCCCTTTAGCTGTAGTGCCCAGCTTTTGTAGCTCTTTGACCCTTGTCTTCTCAGTCAGACAGTCAATGAGTGGGGACATCATGATCTGGGGTGAACTCCCTAATATTTGCTTCTAGAAAAGGTAGTGATTTTAATTGAGTCAGAGCTAGTGATCAGTGTGACACATCTGGCACATGAGGCTGCACTAGGCTTCAGGGAGTGTTACTAGTGCCCATCCTGGCTTAGGGGTGAGCTCTGCTGGCTCTTCTGACTGATGATGCAGCCTTCATGCACTAAAACCCTAATACCCTTTTCCCTGCAGGGTAGCCAACCTGTGAGCCATCTTTATCCTTTAAACTCACAGGGTTGAGAGATGCAGGTATAAGGGAATACACCCAGATAAATGCTCTTCAGTGAGCTCAGATGCTGGCTTTTCATCTTGACCATTGTGTCCCTGGCACTGCTGCTGGAGAGCAGAGGGAGTTTACTCACTTGGCTGCTCCTTTCTTAACTCTTCTCTGAACTCTCAATTGCAATGCCCAAAAAAAGCTGATCAGGAGCCAACAAGTGTATTTGATAACACGAAAACCCGTATTTCCATGGCTAATGCAATGAAAGATCCACTTTCAGTCTTTGGTAAAATCACCTTAAATCCTTTTCCTTTAGGCTCTTTCTAGCATTGCATGATGTAAAACCAGGGCAGAAGATGTGCACAACTGCTAAAGAGTGATTGCTGCAGACTGTTCCCTGAAATAACGTTACTTGGCAAGCTAAAACTCTGAGTGCAAGCCACCTTTAAACTGTGCCAACTGTCTATTTTGAGTCTGGGAAATAGGCAATACCTCCAGGGTACTAAAAGGTCAGGAATTCTCTTTATTTTGATTGGACATACGTAATAGAGAAACCAGTGCCTTTTGCTCCAGCAAGATGTAAGCGAGTGTTGAAAAGTAGCAGGGTCCTGGCTGATGTCTCTCCACAATGAAATGCATCTTCTCCTTCCCAGTCTGAAAGTAGGAGAAAGGGCTTTGGCCAATGATCAGGATCAGGAAAAGTTTTATGTCCAAGAGCAGTGAGGAAACCTGCCTGGCTGTGGGTGAATGTGTAACTGCAGCACTGTAGGAAGTAGGTTGGTGTCTATGCCAGGGGTGGATGGCAATCCCAAAAGACAGCTCAGTGCAATGTGTAGCCTCATCTGCTGTGAGTCAGACCTGCCTCACACCCAGATTTCTCTTGGGCAACCCTTATGTGGAGTATCATGTCACGCAGTTACAAAACCCAGCCTAGCTGGAGATGGGCAAGAAGCCCTTTGGGGTCTGTCATTAAAACTCTTCTGTAACAGCCTGGGGACTTGCATGACAAAGTCTGGTGTTGGCCTCACATCAGTATCTGTCCAGACTTACTGGAATTGGTAGAACTGAGGGTTATGTTAGGGCTGGTGAAGCTGGTTAGATGCAATTGTAATGTGAGAACAGAAAGAAATGGTATTGTGCCCATCAGTTCTGGTGCATGAATAATAGATTCCTGGTTTGCAGGACGTGGGGCAATTGTTTATCTCACTGTTTGTTTGGATTATTTTTGGACATCTTTAAAAGCAGAATGTTTTAAAACAATGTTGAAGGAGATGGGGTGAGTCCATGGAGCCCTAATGCTGGGTTATAGACCTCCACCAACAGTGACCCCCAAAAGCCATTCATCGGGGAGATCACCCTTCCTCTCTCCATGGCCCAAAGGCTTGGTGGGATCTGTGTGCTTCTACCCAAAGGGCCTTTGAAGGAGAGAGTGAGTGCTAAGGGAGCGCTAACAAACGATCCCTCCCACTCCTCCTTGCCCTCCCAGCAGCCAGGGGCCCTCGTGGCTTCAATTCATCAGTCGGCTCACGCAGCGATGCTGACACAAATGGCACCTGCTGTCATCCTCTCCCACCTAAGTGCTGGTGATAAATGGCACGGGGTGTACTGGCCAGTGATTCCAGTTGGCTGAGCAGAGATGGATGCTTGTGTCCCTCTCTGTGACGGAGGAGTTAATCATAATGAAGAGTGAACATTGTAGGGCAAGCGGCTCCAGCCTGCTCTTCCAAGGAGGGTGCTGCGGGTCACTTCACAAAGGCTTTGGCAGTGATTTAGAAAGGCACAGAAAGGACCCTGTTCTCCCTTGTGGGCCAGCCCAGCAGTTGGGTCTGATGCAGGCTGGTCACATTTTAGAGGATATCTTAGATACCTGTGTGTAGGAAGCTAGTAGCTGTTTCTCACCCTTAGCCCTTCCTGGGTGCAATGTATGAGCAGTTCCTTTCCTCAGGCACAAATGTCCTGAGTGCAGTTCTGCTATAGCCAGAAGTGGAGAAGGAAGTGGTGATGCTGCTTCTGCCACGCCTTTGACTGCTAGGCCTAGACTGGGTCTAAGTTTCCCAGGAGAAATGGGCACTGGGTATATCTTCAGAGGGTTTTTCATGGTCCTTTTGGTACATCCAGAGGGAGGAGTCTGGGTTTCCTGTGTGGAATTCCGTGAATTCCCCATTGTACCTCTCCCTGCCAGCACTGGTCTCCCTGTCAGCACTGTGAAATCCCCTGCATATATGTTCTAGGACAAGAGATCCTTTGAACAGTACTGTGACCCATCACAGAGCATGTTGTGAGGTGATGCAGCAAGGACTGTCTCATGCCTGGAGATACGGAAAAAGGGTCAGTGCCATTAGAGAGCTGCATATTCCTCCCCCCACCTAGCCAAGGAGGTGTGCAGAAAGTCTGTGTTAAGCATCTGGGTGGCTCTTGGTGAAATTCTTCTCCCAGCACCTGAGCTCAGCCACTGCTCTCAGTGGCACTGATTAACTGGAAAATGTTTTGTAAGGAGCCAGGAGAGAGGGCACTCATGCATGTACTCAACAACTTATTTGCAGAAGTGTTTCATAGGCATTAAAGATGCTCATGTCTTCAGGCTGAGAAAGTTGGGGCTGTTCAGCCTGGAGAAGAGAAGGCTGCATGGAGATCTCATAGCAGCCTTCCAGTATCTGAAGGGGGCCTACAGGGATGCTGGGGATGGATTCTTCATTAAGGACTGTAGGGACAGGACAAGGGGTAATGGGTTAAAACTTAAACAGGGGAGGTTTAGATTGGAAATAAGGAAGAAATTCTTTACTGTAAGGGCGGTGAGGTACTGGAATGGGTTGCCCAGGGAGGTTGTGAATGCTCCATCCCTGGCAGTGTTCAAGACCAGGTTGGATGAAGCCTTGGGTGATATGGTTTAATATGAGGTGTCCCTGCCCGTGACAAGGGGGTTGGAACTGGATGATCTTAAGGTCCTTTCCAACTCTAACTATTCTATGATTCTATGATTCTATGATGTAATGGGTGTCTGGTGATGAAAACAGCACCGGGCTGGAGGAAGAGTACAGTGACAAGGCCAAGAGCAGGTCCTGTTTGTCAAGGTTGAATGAAATCTATGGGGTTTGTCATGTCTGTGGTGTAAGGGACTGGATGAGGAATGCAAAGTAAGGCACTGTATGAGGAATGCAAAATCTGGAGCACAAAGCCTTGCATGTCTGGTGCTCAGATTGACTACAAAACCTCTGGGGTCTTTCTCAAGCCTGGTTTACCAGATCGAAAGATCATGAACAGCTTCCACTGAGGGAATCATTGGAGCCTTCTCCAGTGGCCAAGGAGAGAGCTTTTATTGTCTGCTGTGTCTGTTGACTATGCTACATGACTGAAAAATCGATATTCATATTGTTATCGACTTCTCCAGGATGATTTCAGCAACCCCTATTAAGGGTCTCTGTCTTGAAGTAACTCTGTAGTTATTAAGAATAATCTTTATAAATGATGCTATGCATAATCTCATCCAATTAATCTTACTGTATCAGCTATGATTTATTTTAATTGGGAAATTGATGCAGAGTTCCTTGTTATTTTACTAAAAGAAGACCTCAGAAATCCTCCTGAGCACCAACTTTTTTCAGTCTGTGCTGAGCAGTGTGATTTAAGACTGAAAATTCATGTTCCTGTCTGAGGTTTTTGACAGTGCAATTTGAATGTGAAGAAGTGGCCAGTCTTTTCTCCTCTGACAGCTCATTGTACAGGTCTGTGTGTCAGTGCACCATATGGGGACATTACCCAGACTGGGGTCACCAGAGCGACCTTTACTCATCGCTCTGCCACTGAGCTGGACATGCAGGCAACCAGAGATGTTGTCTGCATGCCAAATGAGTGCTGTGTTCCTCATCTTCCCTTTTCTCTACTTTGGGCCTATTGATCACTGTCAGTGAGTGTCAGCTGGGTTTCCTCTGAAATAAAGCCTTTTTCTATTGCTTGCTGTCCAAGCAAGAGCTGAAAACTCCTTTTGACTTCAGTGATATTTAGATCCTTTTGTTTGAAAAAGAGGAAATAAACCACATTATTAACTCTGCTCCAGATCCCATGGAGAATTAGGAATAATGTCAGTAAATAAAGGTGGAGTTGACTCAGGAATGACTTGTGTTGTTCTAGGCATGCAGCACAGTTTGATTTGCAATGCAGAGGACTGTGTGGTCTGCAGGTGGCGTGTTAGCCCACATCCATGGACCAGTTTGGTTCTCCTACTTTCTCAGACTCCAGCTGCTGGCTGCTGCCCAAGATGGGACACAAGATCTTGCACTGAAATCAATGTTCCATATCTCCCCATCCATGTGAAACAGAGAAAGCCGTCTCTTTCCTCTTATTGTTCCAGGCTAGAAGTTGTTGAAACTCGAAGTGCTGGGAGTGGGGCTGCACAGTTGTACTGTTAACCCTCCTTGTGTCAATGAGAGATGAAGGAAATTTTGATATATACGGGGATGTATGTTACAGGGCATTCCAAAGCTTTGATATAATAACCCTGAACTCGTCAGGTTTCTGTTCTTTCCTGCAACACTCGGCTGCTGATCCTCCTGGAGCACTGCTTCTGGTTGCTGCTGCTCTCTGTAAATGCAGACATGATCCTGCCGTCTCATAGATGACCTCTGAGCAAGCTGACGAAAAGGCTTAGATCTGGATGGATACAGAATCATAGAATCTCTCATTTCCAGCTTGTACCAATCCCTTCCAGGCAGTGGTCAAATTTTCCCCTGGAAAGAAGAAATAGAAAGTGTAGTAAGATGGTGAGGTTTGCTCGCTGTTCAGTGATCATACATGTTTCCATCCGAGGGCACAACAGTACTGTGGAGCTATGTTACCAGCGTTGCTTGTGTTTTCAGCAGGCCTTGATGTGACTTGACTGTGGAAACCAAACTCCTCTGCCAACCACTGTGGATGTGTCTGGGGGCAGGAATTAAATGACCACTGATGCGGTTTTCTTGCACCAGGTTTGTGGATAAGCGACACTATTTGTGAGCTATATGTGGGAAAAGTTAAAGGCACATTTGATCCTGAAGTAGCTGAGGTTTGAAGATCAACAGAAATCAAGACCTGGCATAGTGTTGTCTTTGTTATCACCTCCTAAGCTCATATGACATGTGAGTGAAACATGAGGTAGAAACATATTACTGGTTTAACTTTGGGATGCTTACAGAGCCTTGGATTTCACCTCTATGCAAATTCTTGTGCCTATGTCAAAAGTCTCAGGTTTTGTATTCCTTCATTTTCAATTCCCTGTTTCAGACACTTAAGCCTGATTTCCCTGGCACTGTTCAAGGCCAGGTTGGACAGTGCCTTGGGCAACCTAATCTGGTGGGAAGTGTCCCTGCCCCATGCAGAGGGTTAGATCCCATCCAACCCAAACCATTCTATGATTTTCAGTGAGTCTAAACATCCACAAGTTCTGTTACTGCTTAGCTGTATACTTTCATCCAAATGCCCCTTTGCAGTATGATCTCCCTAACTTCAAACTTTGGTAGAGCCGTCATTTGGCATTGCTTATGCAAAACCTCCTATAAATATACAGCCGCTGCCTTGCTTTCTCCCCAGTATTTTTACTTTATTATGTTTCCCAGATGCATACATTTTAAACTCCCTTGTCACGTTACTATCAGACACTGGGGGAAGTAGAGACTTCTGTGTTAAATCACATAGCGGCAATAAGCCAAGCAATACTCAGTAGTGCATGGATATGCCAATTAAGAATGCACCTTACTTGCACGGTCTGAACACCTTTCTCCTTCAGAGGGGATCTGATTGTTTGCTTGCAATTATTTGCTAAGTCTAATGAGGCTGAAAAGGGGTCAGATCACCTGTAAATGTCTTTAGAAGTGTGGCAGCAGATGTGAATATATGTCTGTAAAATTTATGTTCCAAAAGCTTTAAAGTAAAGCAAAACATTTTTCCTGGAGCCCTGACTCTGCAGACTGAATATGAAAATAGTTGTCTCCTATTCTGCATAACCTTCGGGACTCTGGAAAGAAACTGCCTGCCAGAATCAAAGACTTGTTGCATTTAGTCTGTCACCTGTCAAACCCAATGCTGTCATATCAGAATAAATACTAATATGCTGATATTTCTGTTCATGCTCTGGCTGTAGACATCATTGCTGAAAAAGAAAAACCCAGCACAGGTTTAATGATATTTTACATTGTCTATAGGTGGTTTCTTGCTGGTACTCGTGCAAATTTGCCACTGATTTTCCTAGAAGCACCATGACACTTGCGTATGTTATTCAGTCACGGTGAATATGATTGTAGGTGCAAGGTCATACACCTGGGTCGGAGCAATCCCAGGCACAGCTACAGGTTGGGAAAAAGGAAATTCAGTGCAGCACTGCGGAGAAGGACTTGGGGATGCTGATAATGAGAAAACGAACATGAGCCGGCTTCAGTGTGCACTCACAGCCTAGAAAGCCAACTGTATCCTGGGCTGCATCAAAAAGAGTGTGACCAGCAGGTCAAAGGAGGTGATCCTGCCCCTCTACTCTGCTCTCGGGAGACCTCACTTGGAGTGTTGTGTTCAGTTCTGGTGTCCTCAACATAAAAAGGACATGGAACTGTTGGAGCAAGTCCAGAGGAGGCCACGAGGATGATCAGGGGACTGGAGCACCTCCCGTATGAAGACAGACTGAGAAAGTTGGAGCTGTTCAGTGTGGAGAAGAGAAGGCTGCGTGGAGACCTCATAGCAGCCTTCCAGTATCTGAAGGGGGCTACAGGGATGGTGGGGAGGGACTCTTCATTAGGACTGTAGTGATAGGACAAGGGGTAATGGGTTGAAACTTAAACGGGGGAAGTTTAGATTGGATATAGGGAAGAAGTTCTTTACTGTTAGGGTGGTGAGGTACTGGAATGGGTTGCCCCGGGAAGCTGTGAATGCTCCATCCCTGGTGGTGTTCAAGGCTGGGTTGGACAGAGCCCTGGGTGACATGGTTTAGTGTGAGGTGTTCCTGCCCATGGCAGAGGGATTGGAACTGGATGATCTTAAGGTCCTTTCCAACACTAACTGTTCTATGATTCTATAACAGTACTTTATGTAAGATTAAGGTTACAAAGGCTGTGGCTTCCTATAGTCTGTCCTAGCAAACATTCCTATCCCAGAGAGATAAGGGGACATATATGAACCTTAACCCTTCTTTGAATCAGGCTGACTTTCATCTTGGGAAAGTTGTGATGACCTGAGCTGGACCATGAGCACAGTTGAGATGAGTTTGCCCTCTCAAATATTAAAAAGTACTTGCTTTCTTTAATATTGCCTCTACTAAACAACCCCAGTTCCCCCCCAGGGGTAGCCTGGAAATGGCATCTACCTGGTGCAGAGTTGCATTGTCTGCACTCATCAGAATGGATGTAGCAACTGAGATTGAGCTGCCTCGAAAACAGGCAGTGACACAGGTCTTGGGCAGCAAGGAATGCCAGAGCCTTTCTCTCATATCTCATGGCATTAGGGACAGCAGTCTGTCTCAGTTGTGATCAGGCAGGTGATCTGCTCAGCCTGGTGGCAGAGCTGAAAGAGGAAGTAGAAAGGTTAAGAAGTACCAGGGAGTCTGAGAATGAGATAGACTGATGGGACCAGGCTCTGGCCACACTGAGATGGCCAGCAGAAAAAAAAACAAGATCCAGGGGGTCCTGAATCCTCCCCCTGCAAGACTGAAGGCGGTACCTCAAGGAATAAGAGTGAATTGATGCAAGTCCACACTAAGGGTGGCAGGCAAACCCCTCCTTTTGCCCACCTCGCCCTCCCAGATGCCTCCATACAACAGGTATGAAGCTCTGGATGTCGATGGCCAGTCAATGGATGAGGAGGATGAAGGTCCATCCATGCCAGAGTTGGTGACAGGGTCAGGAAGACACACGCACCATATTATGATCACCTCTATAAGGAAGTAAAGAAGGGTTATAGTTGTAGGTGACTCCCTACTGAGATCAACAGAGGGTCCAATATGCCTAGTAGACCATCCTCATAGGGAAGTCTGCCTTTTTCCAAAGGGAATAAATTCTCCTTCTTTTCCTGAGTTCAAAGTATAGCTCTCTGTTCAGCCAGGACAGTGTTCTTCCCCACTGCCTCGAATATCTACACATAGGAACAGCATTTAAGATGTCCTTCCTGAAGAATATTCAGCATTCCTAGTCTCCTTTGCCCTTCAGGAGTGCCTCTGGACAGGGGACTCTGTCAACCAGTAACATGTAAGTTATTGACTGTCCTTGCTCCAAAAAGCTTAGCTCTTAAACAGACAAGTGAATGAGAAAATATCATCAACTCTAGGTTACAAAGAGAGACCTAAGCACAAGCTTAGCAAGGCCTCAGATTGGCATACGTACAACACGAAGCATGCGTACTGTCTCTGGGGTAAATCACTAGTGCCAGACTTAGGAGATTTCAGAGATTTTTTTCCTCTAAAGATTGCTAAAATGATTTTCCACTAAGTTCCCATAAAATCAATAAACTCTGGCTATGGAGCATTTGAGGATCTGGCTGGGTAGCCAGGTCTTTTAAAATACCTTCAAATTTTGGCTTGAAGTAGTTTTCCCAATGTCATGCCAGGTATTTCCAAGTGAGACTGGCACAGGAATGCAAATTCCTGCAGTCTCATTCCTGTACTTCACAACTTCTCATCCTTCCCTTAAATTACGCAGATATGAAACGGGGACATGTGTACCCATTCAGCATCCTTCTCGGAGCATTGTAGAACAACATTGCACAATGTCTGCAGAGTGCCCGGGTGATTTCTGGTTGAAAAAGCACGATATTGGAACTAACACCTTTTTTCTTTCTTCCGCTTTCCTTTTTTTCTTTCTAAGAGTTATAAATCTACTTGCCAATGTTACATCCTTCTGTGGCTTGGTCGTTGGTCAGTTCCACATCAGTGTGTTCATTATATAATACACTGATGTGGAAATTGCCGGAAATTATTGCTTCCTATTGCATAACTCTTGCTGCGTATCTGATGTGTTTTCTGATGCTCAGGGGAACAGAAAGAGCAGTGGCTCTAATTGCTGTTATGCTTTTTGCAGACCCTTGACTGTAGATCATCACTAGCATTTAACAGTCGCACAACATGATTTTCTTGACATGTCTTTATATCTACAGGTTCTTCCACTATCCTTATAAAATCATAGCTGGTATTTGTATTTCTCCATAGGTATGCTGGAAGTTGTGCAGACCTAGATCACCATGTTGTACAGGGATTTCAGGCAATGGGATCAAGCAGCTTGAATCAAGTGCACAGTAGGGCTCAAACATGTAATGGAGACATGGCAATTGAACCCACTGAAGCACTGGAGCTAGGCTGCTGTAGCTCTCCATGACCTTCTGAGCCCATGCTCTTAACCAGATCATGAGGCCAAGTCTCTTACCTAAAACTCTGATAAACAACATTAAAGTTGCATTATATTTTCACATGCCTGAAGATAAACAATCATATGGACAGTCTTCACAATTCAGCCGATAACTGATAATTACTGAAGCCATCTCTGTGCACCAAGTCCTTTGTTGATATTTGTATCTGATAGGGATACTGGTTTCTGTGAAGTGGTGTAACATGAAAGTTGTCTGTGTGGTAGTCCATGTTCTCTCTTTTAATGTGCTACAGAATGATAATACAGCAACATTGGTCTAAACTGTGCCAGTGGAAAGTATCATAGTTTCACATTTCAGCAAACTGAAATCACAGTTGTGTGAATAGATCAGAGTCAATATTGATATTGTCAATCTACAGTGTAAGTAATAAACCCAACCAGAGACTACACAATAAACTTGTAGCATAGCTCATAGCACACCACCCAGCAAATACTTCATCTATTTAACATGCCATATGACTGGTGCACATTGTTTTGTGAAGACAGTCACACTGATTTAAAGTTTTCAGAGGCAAATATTATGCTGCATCTGAACAACTGACAACTATAACATGTAAATTTCCAGTAACAAATAAGGAACTGTGAAGTGCTCTTGGGATATGTTAAATATTAATGAATGAGCTTTATCAGAATTCAAAAGGCTTCAAATAGCTGTCTTCTTATAAACCACATAGAGAGGACAAAGGTTGCTTGCCGTAAATGACTTAAAAGGTAAACGTAAAGTAAGAAACCAGTATTATCTTCTGCTATGACTTTGTGACCTATTACCTTGCCCAGCCCTAATTGATACGTGAAAAGATGCAGCTGAGCCTCTACTGCCTCTGTGTTTTGCAGTTTGTCAAGTTTGTGCAGCAAACACAACATTTTTCTTCTGAGACCTGTATGCATTCCTACACGCATAGAACTTAGAGCTTTGCAGTGTTTTAAATGGCTCTGCGGATGGTGTGAGTTGATAGAGCAGGTAAGCAGCAAGGGGAGTACAAGATCTCCAGGATGGGCCAGGACATCAGGTTTCAATAACTCATTTATCACATTGCTGTCAAATTTCCTACCAAAGATTTTATATCTGTGATCAATGTTAGAAAGTGATTAGCCTGACTGCTATTGGAAGCACCACTGCTGGTATCAATACCACAAATTACTTCTTTTTTGATTAGTGTCAAATTCATGTAGACAGAAGTTACTTTTATTTCTATTTCATCTGGTGAGACTTGGTTTAAACCGAATTATATTGCAGAATTTAAAATAAGAATCCATTTTCCATAGAGCTGAGAATCTGTATCACACAATAAGATCATGAGATCATGGGATAAATCCAGATTGGAAAGCACTGCAGGAAATTTCTTGCCCAACCTCCTATTCAAAGAAGGGTCAGCTGTAAGATCAATATGATCTTTAAGGTCCTTCCAACACAACCTATTCAATGATTCTGTAATTCTCTGTTGCTTGGACCTTTATCTCTGAGTTTTCAAAAGATAAAAAGAGCACAGCCTCTCAGATTAGCCTGTTCCAGTGCTTGGTTGTCCTCATTAGGATCTCTTACTGCCTTTTGAAAAGTGTATTTCAAGGTTATAATTCTGCTGGCTTTCCTCAGACCAGCCAGTCCAATCACTGCACTGGCACTAAATGTCTGAAACAGGTGGACAGACCCCTCAGATTTTAGGTAAGGACCAGAAGTGTGTGAAGTAAGCAGGGATATTTGGTGAGCACTTGAAGAGCCCATAGTCAGAGGAAATCAGGGAACTGAGGAGCAGGAGTTAAGAAAGTACCTGAGAATGTGCTGAAGTGTTTTTTGTTAGAATAGACAGCTTTTCTTAATTGCTTTTTTTTACAATATTCATAATTTTAAACATAATTAATTTTTAAATGCTCTGGAATGTACTTCTGTGTGTTTTGTTGTCAAGGAGGGTTAACGTGGTTAATGTGCTAGGTCAGGTGACTACATTATGAGTAGTCATCTAGTGACTATGACTTAGGAGCTGAGATCACATCAGTGCCTTGATAGTGATTTCTGCAATGTCTTTGGGCATGTTTTTTAATTTCTCTAAAGTTCCTCATGCAGAAAATTAAGTTGTATTCTGCTGCTTACTTTCTCCCCATACTTGTCACATTTATTTAGAAAGATTTTTTGATGGGCAGTATCTCTTACAATGCTTGTGTGAAGAACCTAACACAAAGGACCTTGTCCTTGGAGACCTCTATGACCTTCTGTTGTGCAAATAACAAACAGAGCAAAGCACCACACTAATGCTTAGCTCATGCTGAAAGGATTGTTTTAAAACAAAGTTGGGGCTTTTTTCACTTTGTATTTTAGCTCCTTTCACACCTGAAGCCTGTGTGCTCCAGAGGCTTCCTCAATTCTTATCCATTTTTTTCCCCTAAGTGTGTCAGGAAAGCCACTGTATAAGGAAACTTCCAGTCATTTTTTTCTCTCACAAATCTTTCCTCTGCAGGTGGAAATTTATTTGGATTTATGCTCCATTGGGTCATGGTTCCTCTCAGCTATTTTTCCTGGGTTTTTCTTGGCATGCTCTGATCACATTTTCTGCTGGAGCCAAAAAGCAGAATACTCTTGCTGACTTCTGAAAATGCTGCCAAAATCTCTGTGTAGGAGAAGGTCACATGTGAGCTGAAAGAGATGGCACTTCTCTGCTGGGGAAGCTCCTACTGAGGCTGACCACAGGTCCCCAGAACTCAAGGGTTTAATCCTCTCTGATATAATTTGTGAACTGCTTTGAAAGGTGAAGGATTCCTCATTTCTTGCATTTTTTCCTGGAACATTACATCATCATTTCCCAGATTGGCTCCCAGTGTTGTAGTGAATGTAAAACCACCAATCCAACAGCAAAACCTGTCATCGAACACGTTGCCATGAATAATAATACTCTGTCTACTGTTTCTTAATTTAGATTGTATTATTTGTTCTTGCAGTGATAATTAGTTAGATAAAAACTGATTATTTACAGGCTTGATATCAAAATACTTGTAATGGTCGGCTGCAGCTCATCTGTAAGTAATGAGTCCACATAGGGATTATCAAGTCTGATGGCCAAAGTGCTCAAGACTTCATTTAGAACTGCTTTAAATTTATGCCCATATAAACCTCATGATGGTGATGGGATAGTTTATGGGTCAGCACCTGATACTTGATTGAATATTGAGTAATACCTTATTTCAGGGGATACACTATTTCCTTCAGTCAGGTGTGAATGATAGCTGCAATGTCACATAAAGTCATGTCTTAACAGCTGCTTGTCATTGTGAATAAGACTTAAAATCTTGATCTTGTTTTTCCTGTATTTAGAAAATTCTCTTGAAAAGCGAGGTGCTCTGCTTTGCCTCAATATAAAAGAGAGTTTGCCTCTTGATCTTTCTCAGTCTGTCTAATGGAGGGAGGGAAGCATTATGAACAGAAGAACTTCATAAGTCTAGGTAATGATATTTGTCTAATGGAGCACCTGAGAGGTACCATTTCTGTGTATTCTTGGTATCTAAAATAAGCTACTGCACATTGACCTTGCTGTCATTAATGTCTCGCTCTCTTACTCTGCTACCTATATCAAGAAAGCCCTGTAGGAATGCAGGATATCTGAGGTTGCTATTCCTTTGCCACACGTGATTGATGTGGATTGACATGTTGAAGCTATTGGTGAAGGACTGTCTGACAGAAAATGTTGTTATCCCGAGCCTTACTTACTTAAGGAGCCAAGTTAGAAAGAAATATAAGCTTTCGGATTACATTTTTCAGATGAAGTGTCTGAGACCCTTTCAGCTATGATGTCTGGTGTATGGGTGACATAACATTTTTTACATGGTGCTCCTAATTTAAAACAAGAGGAATATTAATGGGTTTAGAAGAAATCCAAGCCTTTCTAAAATGTTCTACCAAGAGAAAACTTGGAAGCAGATATTGGATTAGTGACACTGAACTACAGACTGGGAAAGGCCCTTGGTAAGGCTATAGCTCTTCCACTACTAACTACCCTAACTCTACTCTGTATTTCCTTCTGCTGAAGCCCCAGCAGCACAGTTAGCATGTGTGGTGTGCTCTGGTAAGAACCATTCTGGCCACAGACATTGCAAGCACATTTGGCATCTCTCTTCCATTAAATGCACATGATTACCTGGTGAACAGAGTTCTATTAAGTTTTGTGGGCAATATTACCATAGAGTTGAGTGTTGTTTTTTGAGCTGGATGTTGATGAGTCTTTTCTATGTCAACTGATCAAGTGCTGAATTATAGAGGAAAAGAGTTTTCAAGAGAAAATATGCTTATAAGCAGTGGTTACCAGAATGTTATAACTCTCACAGGTTCCTTAACAAACCACCAAAAAACTTTTAATTGCTTTTGTGCTTGATCTGGTAGAGTTGTAGTTTCATATCTCACCAAAACTTCTCTAACAACAGAATAGTAATTGTTTTTATATAGATATATTAATATCTATATATATAAAATGCCTATCACCATATTGATAAACATTCTTTGTAACCGTTCCGAGACAGAACTCATTGGCAGGACTGAGGTTTTGATCAATGTCCTAACTGTTTAAGCATTTTCTTTACCTGCAGTCACAAATATGTTGAGAATGGAATGACTCAAACATGTAAAGTTTTACTGCAATAAGATAAGAAATAAAGACAATTGAGAGGCTCATGTGGAATCTTTATGAGTGTTCTTGCTCCTATAGTGGCAGTTCCTTAAGAGTTAAGAGTATTTTGTATAGCCTATAAAGCATGAAATTTGACTATTGAAACTGTAGGAGAATCACAGCATAGACAGGTCTGGAGACAAAAGGA
Source organism: Melopsittacus undulatus (assembly GCF_012275295.1). NCBI lineage: Eukaryota > Metazoa > Chordata > Aves > Psittaciformes > Psittaculidae > Melopsittacus > Melopsittacus undulatus. The sequence goes on from NC_047527.1 coordinate 10,031,134, forward strand.
AAAACAAAGTAGAAATACTCATAAGTATATTAAGTGCATTGATAAATAGGTGAGGGTTGTTTCACCTATTTATTATATTTAGAGAGACTTGTTTGTGTGTGCATATGTCAATAGATCCACATTTCTAATGTATACACATACTTTAACAGAAACGTATGCTGCACTGATGATTGCTAGGTTTATACTGGCATTTTTTCAGAGATGGCTGCAGGATGAGAAGTCAGAAAGTGTTGAATGTGTTTATTACTTGGTGCAGAGCTGTAGCTTATTGGAGACAAGCAGGATCAGCTCAACTTCGTTTGCTGATTCCCCCAAGGCTGCCCGATCTGTTGCCTCTAGGAAGCTCATCTATTAACCTTCATTGCAGTCCTAAATCCATTTTGTCTCTGTGTAGGACTGTCTTAAAGACTGAAGAAGTGTTAAATACATTGTGTTTAAAAGGAACCCCCAACCCATCCATCACTAGGTCTGAAAAGTCCTGCAGTTTGAGCTGTGTCGCTCACGGGACTTACTCTGTGTCTCTAAACTGAGAGTGCTTCGTATCCACATTCCTGTTCACGATCATTTGTTCAGGACCCGGCACAGAGATTTTATCTTAAATCCTGCAGTTGCCACGTTGATTTGGTGCAACAGTTTCAGATATCTGATTTTTTATTTATTTATTTTTCAGTATTCCGTGCAGTTGGAATTTGATTGCATCATTTTAACACTTTTCTGCTGCCAATTGCACGGTATGATTCTGCAATTTGTTCAGTTTTGCTGCTCTGTTGGAGACTGGCTGGGCTTTCTCTCTTTTAGAAACAGGGAACTTATGTTTAAAAAGAAGTTCACACAACGTACACAATAACTACAGTATGCAGCCCAACAAAAGAAATTAATCTATTGGTAAATCTGTGTTTCCCTTAGCTTTGCCATAAAGAATCTCCCAAATTTGCTTGGCTGTGAACAACATGGAATTTGTTAGTCCACATGTAAGCTCAGTGTAGTTATGATCCGCCATATCATATTCATAATTGCCAGCTGTTGAATGACATAACAAGATGTGCTCATTGTCACTTCTAACAGAAAGCAGTCTGGAGCATTTTTCCATCTTTCTCACAGTATCACTAAACCATTTTTCTATGGCCTAGGATACTGTTTCTTCAACCATGGGAGTAATTAATGAAAATATACCCTTAAACAGTTTGTTTCCAGAATGGTGCATGGGAACAGACCAAGGCAGCCTCTGACAGATACTCTGAATGCACATCTCATATCTCTATGACATTTTTCATGGAGGTATAATTCTGGTTTGATCGTGGTGGCATTTTTTTTGGTGTTGTTTTCTTTTTTCTTTAATTTCCAAAGAAGTATTATAAATATGATGATTACGAATACAAATTTTCCTTTCGAGATTTCAACAAAGTACATGTTGAGGGCTGAAGTGTTTTGCATCACACCAAAATGTTTTTCTTCCCTTATTCCCATTAAAAAATCTGAAGAATCAATTGTCTTTAGCCAACCTATCATGGATTTTGAGAAAATGATGAGCAAATACTGGCAAGGCAAATGCAACCACGCATAGATGTTTTCACTAATACATGCTTCAAGACACAGTGGGAATGCGTAGATACTGTTTCCAAGGAACTAGTTATGGGGGACATAGAATGCTGCGATGAGAAAGACTGGTCATTGAGATTACAGAGCATTATCTGGAGAGCACAGCCTTGTACAGATTTAAGGGAAAAAATGGGGTAAACTAGATTTGGATCAAGTGGAAGCAGTATCCTTGATCTGAACTCATTCTTGGTACAGTGTATTTGGAATGTGGGATCTTGACATGTGTGTGAAAATTGTTGCTTTTAGAAATATGTGATGGGAATGCAAGAAGATCTGAAGTTGGAAGGTGATTCAGACACAGAAAACTGCTGAAAGCTCGCTGACTTTTGCCTTGCCTGTAATATTGAGCTCAGTTGTTATGAAATCATCACTCTGCATTACCCTATTTATGCCACTATCAAGGAGTATTTTGAGCACTTTTGTTTATGCTAGCCACGTGTGTTGTTCTGGTGCAACTGAGAGACATCGAATCCCATGGGATCCACCATGCCTCTCTGGTGGGTGGTTAACTTTCTCTGTAGTTTGCCAGTATTACCACATGTGAAATTGTAACCTCGTTCAGTGCTTGAGGGGTCGAATAGGAGGCTATACTTTGACTTGGGTCTTCTGAGTGGACTGGTTTAGGCAGCAATTACTCGAGCAGGTTGGTTGGTATTTCAGAGTAGTGATTTCAGATGAAGAGAAAGGTGACAATGAGCTTCTCAGGCTAGGTTAGGAGAGTCACCTTCTCCCAGGGCTGACCTACAGAAGAACAGGATGTTTTATTCCTATGTCCTGCTTGTTTCCGTTCTGCTAGACAGCTCACAAGCCTCAACCCTGTTTGTCCTTTGGATGCAAGCCTGACCTTCGGCTTAGCCTCCCTAGCAGGGCTGTCTCCCTTCTTCCTGCACTGTCCTGACTTTTCTTTATTCCTTATACCCTGTGGCTTTGCAGCTCATTAGACACAAAATATCAGCTCAACTTGACACTCTGAGAACAGCAAATTACGTTTTTTTCAGTTGATGTCTCTACCTCTACTCCTGGATTTCTGATGAAGCAAAGAGTTACAGACACTTTGGCCATCTGAATAGTTGGTAATGACCTCAGATTCAGGAGTACCCGAAACAAACGCCCTGAATTACGAAGCTTAGGCGATAAGCAGAGCAAGGGTCACCCAGATGCAGGCACATTTCCCCCTTACTGCCTCAGGGTTAAGAGTGGGTAATTGGTATTTCCAGTTTGGCTTCTTTCTCATTTTGTGTCATTCCAGCACGGCATGCCAGGATGCATTACATTAAATGGCATCAAATAGTCGAGGAGTGTGACACGATACATTATGTGACATGTCACCTCACACCCTGTCATAACACAGTGTACTCAAAGAGCAGCGGGGACCAAAAATTCATTTGTCTGATTCCATTTTATCAGTCAACCCAAAGGGAGGCAAGCGTTTTAATTATTTGGATGGTGTTTTGCATCCATTGCTGGTAGGAAGAGGATGGATTATGATGGCAGAAAGTGGATTGCTATGCTTGAGCACAACTTTACACCTACTCTCCATATGCATAGATGACTGTGAGCAGGGCGTGATAAAGACTGATAGGATCAGTCTCTAAAACTAGATGTATGATGCAACATTAACAAGAGGATGAAAAGATAAGTAATGCTGGTTCCCCAGCATAAGCATGCACTGGAATTTGCACTATGTATCCTTCGTGCTCTGCAAGGAAGAGATATTGCACAAGTGAAAAATTAAAGGATTTCTGAAAACCGAAAAGACAACGGATCTTAATATGTAGATTTTCATGTGCTTCAGGAAATTCATTTCAACAGGCATAAAGGCTCTGATGAATGAGCCTTAAGTGAGTCTAGATGGGGATGATTTAGGACATTTTTCCCTTGTTCTCAAGGGCCAGACTCTGAGTAGAAGGCAACAAGGGTTGTTGTCAACTATTCCTATATATAATCTAATGTGCTGGCTAATATTCTCAGAAAAGTTGATTTGTCTCATGGCATGTGACTCTGGATGTGTAGAAAAGGTGAGAGCACCAGGTTTGGGCAGCTGAAAAGAAAAAGTTCCATTGCCAACTGATTTGCTAAACCAGAAATGAGTTTGGGCTCTCTTGATGTGTTTTTTTGTGAGTAATTATTTCTGTGACCAGTTGTTTGGAGCCCCAAACTGAGATTTTTATGAATAAATGAGCAGAGGTTGTTTGAATTCATCAAACAGATGAATGTCACAGTAGCTTATGAAGTGTTACCTTATAAGCTAGAGGTGTCACATGAACTCACAAACAGTCTAGGACCAAAAAAGGCAGTCATGCATCTCAATGAGTGAATTTAAATTGAAATACAGGAATATGTGTTGCAGTGGGTGTGAGCAATGCTTACCTCTATGATTGATTTTTAAGAGGAAAAGGCTGAATTGTGGAGCATATCACAGGAATTTGTGCCTTACCCTTGCTGAAGAAGGTGTTGCTGATAACTAGCACATATGAGCAAGCCACTGGTGTTGTCTTATATCTCTGGCTGTGTAACAGAGCTGTTCTAGTACATGGTTGGATTACATCTGCCATGAAGCTTTTGTTCTCTAATGTTTTAGCATTAGTTTTAAGGCATTTCTTTCAATGGCTTGTACAGTATGATGTGCGTAGGAAGTAATGTTAACACTGGAGTAACACAAAGCTGCATCTAATTCCAAGGTATGTGCTTCTGGTCCACATTTCCCCATGCTTTTTGGACTAGTATGTAATTTGATTTGTAGATGAAAGTTCACATTGGTTCTTTGATGTAAATTGGGTTGTGCATCCCTAGTTAGTACAGATCTGCAGAGAAGAGTACACATTAAACATCTGCACTTTCAGCCCTGTTTCTTATGGTAGGAAACTGTTCTCCTCCTTTGGCTGCAGATACCTTGGCAATGTCCCAGGTCTGTGGGATGTGATGATGGAGAGACGGTACCTTGCTTCTTAGAACAGGGATTGGAAGGCATAGCTGACTGCAACGGTGAATCTGCAGCAGGGAAGGGGATTTCACTCACCTCCTTCAGCATATATCCTCAAAGTGTTTCAGGTTTATGACTTGGATCCATGGAGGCTGCACAGTGGGGAGATGGATGAGATCAGAGCGTTGGTGAAAAGTATATCAGCATCCTGTAAAACCTGTGTTAAAGTAAGTTGAAGAGAAGGTCAAATTCTTGTTCAGTAGATGACAGCTCCAGATGAATCCTGTATTTTGGAGATAACATTGGAGCACTGGTAGAAGTATGCAAAACTCCCAAAGACCAGGTCTGGTCACACAAGCTTCTGAACAGAGACATTTTTGGGGCTGAACTTAACTATTTCTTGCAATTAGACAATGTTCTCATCCTAAAACTAGACAAAATGGTACCCCAAAACATCCTTGGGATGAAGTAGTCCTGTTCCTGAGTTACTAAAACTATAAGTGATGGCAGACATACTGTATGGCGCATTCTCACCTATTTTCAGAGGAAAGTTTTCCTCTTGGCACTGCTTGCTTTTGTCCAGATGTGATGTGGCATATTATGAAAGGGAGGAAAGGAAATTGTTAAGTTTTGTCAATGATGATATTAAACCAGGAAGGAGAAAAGGAAAATTATTTATATCTTCCCCAAAAAGATTCTCTGCAAAGAAATACTGAAAGTGGGAGTGAATTCTAGGAAATGGGATTACTTTATACAGAACAAGCCTTATGACTGTTGTGGCTCAGACCACAGTACAATAGGGTTTAAATCTTTAGTGTAAGCTCCTATATGCATGGTAAAGGAGAAAGCAAGAAGGAGTGTGACATGGAAACTTCACAAAGCATAATCTTAGTGTCAGAGGAGAAGAAAAGATCAAATTTGAGTTGGAGGAAGAGAATAAAGAAGAAAATAGATTTGAAGCTATATGAGGTTTAGTGCCACTCCTGATGGTTGCCTTTGCTATTGCAGTGTGTGGTGGATAATATATCTATCTCTGCAAAAGCAAGCAGTGGGCTGGGATTTGGATCAGGATTTATACTGCAGAATTTGTACAGCTGGCAGATCCAGCTGTTGTAAAGAAATAACTGCAGAGAATGACAGGAAAGAAAAGATTTAGCCCACTTCATTTCAGTCACTCAAGGGAAGTATCTTATTTAAGAACCTAGTAACATTAGACCTCTCCAATAACAAGTGAAGATAGGGAAGAATACAGATCTTGGTGGTCTTACAGAGGACAAGCATCTTTCTACATGCTCTTACCTCACGTCTGCTCTCTTTTGAAGCCAAATCAAGTCACTGAAGTGGATTTCAATAAGCTTACTGACACATCCATTGAAAACTGTCCTCTGAAGTTAGAAAATAAGGATGTAAGTCATTTTGCCTAACATGGCCATCTGCACATTTGGTCCCCATATGTCATCAAAGGAGACAGACAGTCATCTTCCTGAGTCACCTCTGTTGGGCTGGATGCATCCAAGGTGAATTCTCCTCCTTTGTCTAGGTAGAACCTAGACAAATAGCTTAGACTAGATAAGCAGCCAAAAGCAGATGACATAAAGCTGTACTAGAAGTTATGTACTAGAAGTTACTAGAAGATCTTCTCAGAATTAGTCAGTATCATGGGCAAAATGTGTGGTTTCTTAAAGAACCACATAGCAGATGACAATTTGCTTTGCTGGCCTCTGACTGGTATGGTGGATGTGAAGGATAGAGTGAGAAAACATGTCATACCCATGGCAGAGAAACAACCAGGCTCTGTTCAGGTGAATCTGTGGTCCGTACAGCTGAAGGTGATTTGACAATGCAGGGGTTTGATTTTCAAAGAGGCTTTCTCACAAGTGGCAGCATTGATTCCAGGAACAGTGGAATGTGATGGCAGGGCGTGGAGAAAACAATGCCCTTCCCCACGCTTGCTTCAATTTTGTTTTGGTTATGCAACATTCTCCTCTGCCCACAGCTCTTGGGTCACTGTACCATAATCCATGAACTGTTTTTCCCCTTGGCCACATTTTATTGCTGTTATCCCTCAAGACAGTCAATATCTAATTGAATGTGGGTTTCATTGTATGCTCAATGAATTCCATGTGTTCATCTCTTAGAAGCAATTTGACAACAATGAAGACAAGAAATATTGTAAAAATAATGAGAACTCCTTTTTAGGGAAAAGTAATTGGAATGACACAAGCCAAATCTCTTAGTGATGTTGAGTTGTACAGTGCCTGACTTGGATGGAACAGAAGGTGCTAGTGTTTCAGGCAGGGTTTGTTCCAGAAACATATGAAAATGACCAGGAAAAGCTGCATCTATCATCTAGTGCAGTGTTGTTTCATTAACTTACAGATATAGGTTTAACCTCTCTGTCTCTTACTAGCTTGAGAAGACCAGAGAGGTATAAGTGAAACAATGTTAATTCATATGTATTAATATATAACAACAAAACCCTCAAACTCATAAAATACCCTGATCAAAAATGGAAATTAAATAACTCAGCAAACCATGTAACTGTTTAAGCAGACTGAGAACAGGATGTGGCATTTATAGCAGGCACCTTTCACAAGACACCTGTTTTCCATAATGTGGGATGTTATATTGGGTTGTTGCTGGTCTTGTTTGATCACTGACCAACTTGTAATACTGAAGGATAAACAAACACACACAGACAAAACCCAAGCAAACAAACAGACAAGTCAAGTGGAGCAATAACCTGAGAGCTGGTTGGGGACAGAGTGTATTTTCCTCGGAAAAAGAATCAGTTTCTTATGCTGGGGATAAGAAACCATGAAATTTAGTGGTTCCCTCAATTTCAATTAATCATGACCAAACACAAGCATTTCATGCCTTTCTTCTCTCTCCATTCTTTTCCTTTAATAGACATTTTTCCTAACGGCATCTGGCTCATTAAGCACTCAACAGCCTATTACACTGTGTTAACCCAGTGCTATCTGACTGTGGACTTTGTCTACATTTCTAGTTTATCATATTTTCCCCCCATGCCCTCTCTGTTCTATGCCTGTGCTCCACACAGTAGCTGTGGTGATAGCCCATTCATTCACATTGTGTTGAAGGGCTGATTGTAAAATTCTTCTTTCTTTTCCCCCTCCTCTTTTTTACAACCCAATGCCTCCTCTGGCTCTTTGATTCTGGCTGCATTCTTATGGGATTAAGGGTTTTCTGTTTCCTAGAAGGAGTAAAATATGGCTATCTGAGCCAGAGGAGTAGGAAATCTCTCCGTAAACTCCTTAATGCCTTTTTTTTTCTTTTTATGGGATGTATTTTCACCTCATTTAGTTTTTATTTCAGTATGGCTCTTTCATCAGTCTGAGCATCTGAAGGAAATGACAACTTTATGGGGAGGCAAGGAGGAATCATTGGATTAAAAGAAGGTATCAAAACAGAACTCAAAGAATGGAAAAGTTTAGAAAGAATAAAGGCCTAGTAGGTGGCTCACTGAAGTCAAAATAAATGTGTGTTTTGGATGGAGAGATTCCTGAAAGAGTCTACATCGTGACCAAGAGGCTGTATATGATGGTACCTATAAGTGTGCAGATTAGCTTTCGTCACAGGTTTTAAAATCAATAACGGGGCTTTGTTCTCCCATACTGCTTTCTTCTCAGCAAAGATCCTTGTCAACCCTTTGTCGAGATGAATACTTCTTTCAGCCACGTCGTGTTATTATGGAAGATACCTTGCCTTTCAGACTTGATGGGATCTACCATGTTCCTTGGTAAGTTGTTTCAGTTAATATCTGAACTCATTATTAAAAATCTATGCTTTATCTCACCTGAATCTTAATTTCAAATTCTCTCTGGTCAGACACTGCAAGCCTTTTGTCTGCTAAACTAAGCAACTTTTTATTGTCAGGAATATTTTCCATTCCCCAAATACAGTCTGTGATTTCATTGCCTCTCAGATTTTTGTTAGAGAAGTTAAAGAGGCTGAGCTTCTTAAGTCTTTTGTTTTAAGGCATATTTTCCAGACATAGAATCATTGCTGTGTCTTTTCCTGATCCCTTTCCAGTGCTTCAGCTACCTCCTTGGACTGCACATGTTATTTGGGTAATAGACTCACCAGCACTCTAGGCAGAGGTAATAATAACATTTCACTTTGCAGAGCATGATCTTTGTACAACCAAGCACTTTATCTCCTGGTTTACTGGATATTATAATAGGGTTTTGGAAGTACATACTTCTGGATATGCTCTAAGAATGACTTTGCCTCAGATTCAGGAATAGTGAGTTTCATTGGAGAATGACGTCCAAAATAACACAGTTTACCAAGATGTGAGAACAATTGACCCATTCCCGTTATTGTTCACTGTTCTCCAAATGCTTGTGTCCTCCAAAAACTTCACCATCCTGGCTAAAGATGTTGAGTAACATTGGACAAAAGGAGATCTCTATAAGACCCACAGAAAATACTCCCCCTTTGAAGATGATTCTCTATTAACAATTGCTTTTTAGGAGTATAAGTCTGGAAGAGACCTCCTGGGTTCCTGAGTCTAATCTTCAGCTATTTCAAGTAACCACATCATACAGTCACTATTAGAAATCTAGTTCAATTTTAATCCATTTAATATGTGCCACATTGTTTTTTATGTAGCACTGCTTTTGTAATCCGAATGCCATGTGATAGTAAGTCATTCAGTCATTTTATTTCTAGTAATGACAAAAAGCAGCTGAAGTGATTTATACATATTGCAACTTCAGCCTAGAAACAATGAACTGAGGAAAAAGAGCCTGAGGTTTTCCTTCTTTACTCACTTCAATGAAATACTTTTTCAAATTAAAATAACAAATAAGATGACCAATAACACACTGAGACATGCTGCTGAAAAGATAACACATAGGAAAAGATCCATTTGGGACTTTGAACCATCCTACTGAAAACATCCTAAGGATGTTGGGTCACAGAAAGGAAGATGAAACCTAGATGGCAGAGGTAATTGACTTCCCCAATATTTCCTTCCTTCCTTCTCCCAGAGGTTGCTCCTCTTCTTTGCAAGAAAGCTGAATTGCATGTGAAGTAACTTTTGGACTATAGCCATTTGCATCTGCTCTGTAATCACTCAGGTTGCAGATGATGGTTTGGGAAATGCATCACATACAGTTTGACTGTATCTACTGCAGCTCAGCTGCCTCTAGTGAATGGGCAGTCAAGGGAAGCACCTGCTCTAACTGTCCATGTTTAACCTGCCAATTGCTGTTGAATAAACAGCCCTAGCTCCAGGATTTTGCTGGGCTGCTGATGATGGGAAAGGTCAGGCAGCCTCTGAAGCAGTGTCATGCAGAAGTCACAATGTGAAGAGATGAGTATCAGATGGTCGATGTTACCTCTTGTTGAGTTCAGTACCAGCCGATGGCACATAGTCCCTTATGAATCTGATGCTGTATTTCCTCCTGGTGTGTTGGTATGTGTCCCTCTGTATTGCAGGCCCACCAGTGATTCAACAAGACTCCTTTGTGTGTTTAGGGAGGAATGAATACAGTACTCAAGCCAGATGCCTGTGAGTTTTGAGGATTTTACTATATAACTTCCTTTCCGTTTGGTAACTGGGAACTGGATGGAGCTGATTTGTTTATAGAGATATACTTAAATCTCTGGCTGTCAAAGTGGATTTATGTTACATGTATATGTTTTTTAAATGATGGAGACTGAGTAGTTATGAGCTAATTTTTAGAGGTAGGGATGGAAGAAGAGTGGGGAAAATCTTCTGAATGTTTTCAGCACAGTAGTGGTGTCAAATTTACCCCAGTTTCCAAGCTGACCACAACACTGATGCTAAGGCTTGAATGATTTCCCACCACATCAGAAGCAAATGTAGTTCTGGCCTGTTTCCATGTTGCTGTGAGTCAGTTACTGCTTTTGCATGATTTAGGCTGTATTTCCCTGTAAGATCGTGAGTTTCTGTTGTTCTGACCAAAATTCATAGGGACAAGGCCTTGGGCAATGTGCCAGTGCATTGAATCTGAATTGAAACCCATCTTTGTGTGAATTCAACTGAATGCTCCTTCTTGAGTCTCAGACATGTATTCAGCCTCATTTATTTGCTTAATTGTACTTCTAGAAACTAGTCCACATTATGCAAGATTTCCCTGTTTTACTGTCATATCACACATGCTTTCTCATCAGGGACACGAGTCCAAACAAAGAGCAAGAGTTTGGAGGTTGCAAAAGGAGACTTATTTGCTTCTATGTAATAACCTCAGAAATATCAATCTTGTGACTTCTATAAATGTATGTGGTCAGGGACCTGTTCAGGTTGAGCATCAGGGTGGAAAATACTCAGGTATACGGCTGAGGGGAGTTCAGTCCCTCAGCTGAACCAGTCCTGCACGCTGAGTGCTGGTGGGATGAAGGCACTAGTGTGATGGTGTGGGATCGAAGGCAGTGGAGCATAATTGTAATTGCAGAGCATTTTCCCTTCTACTTGATTGGCTGTTGCTGCTCCTGGGAAACAGTAAGTTTATCACAGCCTTCCTCACTCACTTGCAGGGAGTATCTTAGGCAGAATTCACAGAGGCTACTTAGGCAGAATTTAGAACCTGAATGATATTTGTCATCTGAAAAGACTGTGTTAAAGTAGTAAAAGACAAAATAAAAATGAATAATCTGGTTCTTAGATCTCTGTGTTCATCAGCTGTGTTTTACTGGATTTCTGCTGGATGGCAGGACCCTCATTTTGGCAGAGTATTCCAAAATGTGACTGTCCAGGAGAATTTAATTTTACATTAAATAATTATCCTTGCTTTGTCAAGGGAAGCATGTAGCCTTTCTTATTAACTGGTTAGGAAGCTGTCTAGCTCTGCTCTTTTAAACACTCTGATGTAACCAAATGCCTAATTTCTAAGCATTGCGATATCCAAACTGAAGGCAGCTAAGGCACTTTATTGTGCATAGCCTCTCTAGTGCCTTCATTCCTATCTCATCATTGGGAATGGTACCACATCCTTGGAGGATGGTGTGAGGATAAATACATTAAAAGAGGTGAAATGCTCAATTATTATGGTAATCAGACTCCCATAAATACCTAAAATATATGTGTATATTTGGATTTTAGCAGAACCTAACTTACAACTGCATCTTAAAAAAACTACCATAAACCCCCATATAAATTCCATCTGTGAATATTTGATCAGATGCTATGTGGATGGAAAAGTATGTTTCATTGCTATTGTGATTGCTCGCTTTCTTTAGCTTTTCATGAGTAATAAATGTGAAGAATGTCCCAATGCTTTTATGCTCTCCCAGTCAGTAATATTTTCTCTGAACCTGTATGCGTATGTTTAATTCATTAAATAGTATCATGCAACTTTATGGTGAAATCATAAATCTGTTCTGTTACATTGCTTATTGGAAAATCTTCATCCCTGAGCAAACCCCTAGAACTACAGCTCGCTTCCCTTGATTACGTATGTCTTTTATTGGCTGTTTCCCACTTTCTCTTAGGTTGTTTCCAAATTCTCCACTCTACAGTGGTGAATCTCACTGATTTGAGAAGAGAACTTGATTTTATGTGCACAGAGCTGGCAGAGAGGAAGATACAATATGCTCTGCATTTTGCTTCATAGGGATTTTGTACTCAGGACTGTGTAGATATTCAGGATGAAGGTCAGTGCAGAGACACTGGAAAATTCACTGTGGCCATGAAACATCTGTGACAAGAGAGTTCCTTTTATTTTTATGTTTTCTTGAGTTAGCCATTTCCAGTGTTAGCAAAACTGCAGGATAGTTTCCCAAATGCAATATCATACATTGCTGTCCCTCTTAGCATCATCCTTTGTTTTTCAGCTACTCATGGGCATAACTAATCCTATATCTCCCTCAGGAAACATCTCTGGAGAGCTGGAGGTGGGCAACATTACTCTGAAGTGCCCCTAAGAAAGCAGCTGGGTAACAAGAACTCAGGCTGCTTAAATCTCTGCAGAGAAGTCCAGCATGCATCCTGTATGGTCAATCTAGTAGATTGACTGTGGCCAAGTTTTATCTATGATTATAGACCAAATACTTGTCCAGACTGATGATGAATAAACTTCTTTTTCTAGACTGCTGTGACCATCCATTTTGCCAGAATCCCACTGAAATTGAGTCAAACCCAGCACCCCAAGGGGCAGATGAAGATGCTCCCTACTTGTGGCTCTTTGCAGCTGGTTTATCTACGAGACCATTAGCATAAGCAGCTGGGAGACAGGCAGGGCAAGTTGCCCAACGCTCAGCTGTCCCAGACTCTTAAAAACTACCTTTGAATCCTCCTTCCTGAGCCGTGCTGTGCTTTCTGTGGTCAGAGCTGAGGTTGTGGGGCAGTAATTATTACTGTTGGTGGATCTTCAGTGAGTACTTAGTGGTCAGATGTCTGCATCACAGAAACTGCCTAGGGAATTGAAGGTAGTTGGCAGTTCCATGGCACTGTCAGCAGGAACACTCAAAAGGCAAGATTAATCCTTAGCTCCAAAGCTGGCTGACAGAGCCATAAGATATAAGGAAATTACCCTTCTCTTGCTACGTTTACTGCTCTTCTGTGGCTGCTACTGCCTTGGATCTCATCTGTCCCTCTGCTCTGGTTTCCAGAGCAGTCAGAAGTAAGGTTTCAATCCAACAAGATAGGTTGCTGCCATTATGGCATCATTGGGCATAATTGAAAAACTTATGTCTATACTTAAAAGTGTCTTTTCTAAGTGCTTAGGTACTACCAAGAGCCACTGGATACAACAGTGATTAGGTACCTCAATGGGTAAATATCCTTCCCTCCCCATTTTTAAAACCCACACAAAAGCTCATGTATAGTTTTATTAAATTATTTTATTATTTTTTTAACTTTCCTGTACTTTAAAGGAATCATTGTATTTGCATCAAGGGGTGTCCTCTGTACAAAGGGTGGGATTCCAGTATATTTTCAGGGAAGTCAACCAGGAAATTATCTTGCAGGACTGGTGCAGATGCCAGAATGAGGAGGTGTGGTAAAGGGGAATGCGTGATTGATTTCTTTTCTACTCCAGAGCTGGATGAAATGCCTGACACAGCTGTTAGCTTACACTGCTTACAAGAACGAAGAATCAATCTCACCAGATGTTGTTCATTTCCTCTGTTGCTGTGTGGCCAGCTCTGTTGTACAGAGGATGCGGGGGGCGGAGGGGAGGGAGGGAAAAGAAAGAGGAGAAGATCTCAGTCTAAATTACACAAGAAGGGCCCAGTGTGGGAATTTAATGTAAGTGAGGAACACAAGAACAGGCCATGACTGGGAAAGTGGAAGCTGGAAAGACAGAGCCCACTCATTCGGGTGTCTGAGTCATTCACTGGGGAGCAGAGCAGACTCTCTTCCCCTGTGGGTCTATACATGACCATCCTATGAGTTCTCCTGAAAGCTGATGTTTTCCATTATGCAGGAGGTACATGGGGAGGGTTCAGTAGCAAAGCCAATGATTCAAGGCCACATCTGCGAGCTGCATTGTGCACTGTGTTGGATGAGTTTGTGGAGCATTTACTCACATGTGTAGAGTCTTTGAGCAATATTCAGGGAAGGGGTCACAGTGGCAGTGTGATGGGCTGCTATGACAAAGAAAGTACCTGGGTCCTTGTGGTTCTGGGTATGTCAGCACCATTTCAAACCACCTTCTTTCCCATGGCTGGAACAAGCTCCTGTGCTGGGAGATACAGCTGGGCAGACCAGCCAGGATATGGGAAACACCTTGTGCTGGGAAGCTACTGAGATGTTAAGCCATCTCTTCAAGCTTTTTTCATTAACAGAGGTGTCTTATGTAGATCTCTTAAAGGTTTCTTTGCCTGTGTAACTGATTGACAAGGAAACAAACAAAGAGGCAGAGGAGAGTACCTTCAAATGAGGAGGACACTTCAAGCTAAGGGTAAATGTTTCAGGAAGAGAAATATGAAATGAGGTTTGCATATGAGTGTAGAGGTGCCACAGGCCAGAAGAGGGCATTATATCTGCTTCCCGTGGAGAGAAGCTATTTTAATAAACCAGTTGAACCCTGATTTAGGATTATCATTTGCTTTGGAATATCCACTTGAAAGTGTATTGATTTCTATTATGTACTTTTTTACACCTTTTCTTGCACATCTTGTTTCTTTGCAGTATGGACCAGGTAAGTTTCCTCCTCTGTGGCTTTACCAGGCTTAGCAGGTATGAGGAGAAGGGGAGAGCTTGCATAGCTGCTGCCATAGGAGATTAGACCCAGCCACTGCTCACAAACAAGCTCTGGCTCGAGCTGTATGATGAAGGGCAAGTGCCACTCTTTGTGACCTTTCTGTCTAAGGCATTTTAAAATAAGCCCATCTCTCTCTGCCATATAGCATTCAATGCCTTATTGATAAATGAACACAAGCAACCAAATTAAACAAAAAGCAACCAAAACCCAAAACCCAAAGACCTAAAACCCAACCAACCAACCAAAGATTCCAGAACAGAAGAAAGCACAAAGATGTTTTGGTTTTGCCTGAAGTGTTTGGGTAATAGGGTAAATAGGGTAAAAAACTTGTGGGAGAAAACAACAAACAAGCTGTCACTGCTGAAGTCACTCTGAGAGATGCAGTGACTGGATCATGGTGGACAGACACATTTCTTTCTTGAGATGTAGCCACCACCACTGAGGAAGGGACAGCCAGCCTCTTGCTGTTGGGCCTTAAGATGGATATATGCTTGCTGAAGAGGTAACAGGGATGGAAACAAAACCATAATGCTTCACAAAACACTATTGTGTTGCATGATGTGTGGCCTCGTCTGACCAGCAATTATGGAGCAATTTGGACTTACTCTAAGATATAAAGCAGTTACTTCTGCCAGGGGTGGCAGACTGGGTTATATGGGGCACTTGTTTCACCTTTGTGAAAGTTTCTGCAGTTCTGGTTAACAAAAGGAGTATAAATTAACTGGGAAACCATTGGGTTGAAAATAATTCAAAGATTCTGTTCTCCAGTTGCAAGGGTGCTGAGCTCTGAGTCAGTCTGTTGACATCAATGCAGATAATCTATTTACATCAGTGCGAAACATTGTCATTCAGATGGATTAGATGAAGTGATTCCTTAAGGGTGGATAAAATGCTTTCACAGGGCATGTTAGAGGCTGTGATGAAAGGATTTATTGTACAGTTCCTGGGAACATGGATGAGACATCCTGATACTCTATAGTTACATTGATCAAATCCTCACTATTGCTCAAGGCAACTTGGGAGTTAAACCTTAAAGTGCCATCAAACAACTTCCTGGTTTATTGCAATTATACCCAACAAAATCCTGCTTTGCTCTGACTATCACCTAGCACATCAATTACTTGCTGTAGTTTGCAAACTCCTTTACGCAATCAATGAGATGTGACAAGCGGACCTGATCCTTCGATGCCAAAGCTGCCAACTTCTGGTAAGCCCTTGGCTTTATGCAGACCTCCCTTTACCACTGCTGAAAGGCAGACAGTGCCTGTGCAGTTTGAAGTTACGGTTACAATTACGTGGAAAGAAAATGACAGGAGCAGCTGTCATACTTTTGACAAGATTTGGTCACTGCGGATATGAAACCTGATAACTTGCATAAGAGACCGACTCCGCTGAGCGTTGGTTCAGTCCACAGAGCAGCTGCACAAACGGGGGCATTTCACCCCTATTCTGGAGCTCCTTGCCTTGGGGAATTGTGGCTGCAGGTTCCCGAGGGCCCCCTGGTGTTTTTGCGCAATCTATCTTTAGAGAACTGCAAGTGGATTTCTGAGAAGGGCACACTGGCTTCGAGCAGGGACTACCTCTAAACTGACAAACCACTTCCTGAGATCGTTAACTGAATCGAGAGCTTGCTGTCCCCTTCACTCCCCTGAAAAGACCCCCCCCTCCCTGCCCCTTCACCACTACCACCCACTCTTGGCTTGGCATCAAGAAATATTGGTAAAGACAAGAGGGCATGTGGAGGGTTGAAGTGATACTTGTTCATAGGCCTCCTTGCCTGCATCTTCTGTAAAGTGCTCTGATTTTAGTCCTATTGGGTTTCTGCAGGGGCTAAATCCATGACATTTCCAGAGTGTTTTCCAGTTCTGGGATAAAAGGTGCCTCATGTCTGTGAATTTGATGTTTCCTTTGTATTTCTACCAGCACAAACCTCCTCTGAAACTGATGCAAAAGGGTGCTGTAATTTTTGGCCAAATTCTGTGAAGTCATAGAGCACCTGCAACTCCTGGGACATTATTCCCTGCTAAAAATATCCCCAGGTGTGGTCTGTATCTGCTTCCATTATAGGATATGGCAAAACCTTGTAATCATCAATGGTTACTTCAATGGTATATGCTTGTAGCCACTAGGAAAAATAACTGCAAAGCTACCCTGAATTCTTCCTGTTTGATTTTATACTTGGTGATAGTGGATCTTCTTTTTCCAGAACTGTGGTCTTCTAACACCTACATTACTTTTAGCCTTTGTGTCTCCAAGCCCCCTTTCTACTGGGTGAGATTAACGAGTGCTTAGTTAGTACACATTGCTCTCTGGTCCACCTTCTCTGAAGGTGTCCAGGAAGGCTTGTTCACTGTGGGACTTACAGATACAGCCTAATGTTTTATAAACCAGTGACAGAAATAGAAATGTTACCTACATATCATTTTACAGGAACTTTTCAATTATGGACAAGGCAACTTATTTGAAGAATGTTTTTTTCTTGCATTTTTAAGATTACAACATCTTTGCAGAAGTCGATTGGTTCTATACACGTGAAACACACAGGTAGTTTAAGACAATAAACACAGCTTGAAACATGCTCTTCTGCACATTTTTATTAAACAAACTCCATTAATACATGACCATTGCTTTATAACTTAAATGTTCATGGAAGGTATTCTTCCTGCAGATTTGTCTATCTAAAAAACGAACATAAAAGTTTTGACTGCTCTAACATACAAATAGGAAGAAAAGTCTATTTTGCAAACAGATATTTTCCCTTAAAGCGACTGTTTTACGCTCTTTGCGACAGCCATGAGACCAACGCAAAATAAGAAGGTCTAAATGGGGAACACATGCTATATGTTAGAATCCAAAGACTGAGAAACGCATAGAGGGGTGCATAGAGTGAGTAGAAGCCAAAATAAATAATATATTCAAATCTAGAAGCCATTTGAATTTTCCATTAAACTTCAAAGGCTATTATAGGTGTTTGCTTTTTATAGTGAGGACATTGACAAGACTGAAGTGCTATGTGTAGAAGACCTTCTGAAGGTTGTTAACTTCTGTCCCAAAAAGCAGCCAGAATAGGAACTGTGAGCTTCTACTATTACTGTCTGTGCAGGATGCACAAGAGCAAATGACCAGGGACAGCTTGTCCATCTTTAGCTGAAAGAGGGCCCATCAATAGTGTGTTTTGATGCTTGGAGAAGGTGGACCTAAGAAGAGTATAATCATTGTAGTATCAGAGGTTTTGATTCAGTATTTCCTGAGTGTGCAGGGCGCCAGAAGAAAAGATGAGCCTTTAGATTAGTTCAGAAGACAGAACCAGTGAAGAATTCAGTAGAACAGTTTTTTCATTGGGAAGTGACATTTCTTGAAAATGAAAACTTTTCCTGGGAGCACACCAGTTGGAATAAAACTTGTCATTGTCATTGCTGACAAAGCTGCAAACTCCAGAGGTTCATAAACACTGCAACTGCATAGGAAATACGTACAGGCACATAGCTTGAATACAGTCTAAAATATATATACCCCAGGAGACTGGAGTGTGTAGAAGCAGGCATTTGCTCCCACCAAAAGCACTTGGAGTGTTTCCATCTTTCTTAATGGAAGCAAGATCAGGTCCTGAATACAGAAACACAAAGAGGCTGACAGTATGAGCACAAATGAGTTGCTCATTAATTTAGCCATTGCTGCATGTTTGCTGGATACTTACTTCAGCTGCAATATTCCTTGTTCTGTAGGAAGCCATTAGGGTGCCATTCTGAAATCTGTGCTGGTAGAAATACAAAGGAAGCAACAGATGCACAGATGTATGAGGCACCTTTTATCCCAGTAAAACCCAACGGGGTTCAATCCACAAATACCCTAGAGCCTTCACTGGCCCCCTCAGTAAACCTGGGAGTGACAGTGGTATCTATTTCTATTGCTGTAAGCAGGACTGAGAAAGCTTTTTGATATAAGTACATAACATATGCCATGAATACATGCAAGATTGTGTCACTTCATTGTTCATGCAGTCCTGACTGTGGCTGGCTATTGAATTGTTTCATCAGTCAGTGCCTCTCTTCACTTGAACTCATGTGAGATCAATGTCTGCAGCTCACAGCCCATCATGCATGCTGGTGTGTTTGAACCTGTTGTCCTCATGCCTCAGGAGAGCATCCTGCCAAGCATGACTTGAGGGCATTTGCAGCAAGACTGGGCACAAATTGCATTTGGAATCCATTACTAGGAGCAGAAGGTTTACAGGTCTCTGAGAAAAGCAGGAAGCACGAGTGGGACTGTGCAGCCCAGTGGCTGTGGCTCTGAGCAGGGAGCCCTGGGCTGTGTGGTGGGGAGCCCCTGGTCCATCAGCAGTGTCCGGGCTTAATGCAGTGGCTGCCTGGTGTCACAGATGGAAAGAAGCATTGACAGAGATACCGGGAGAAATGAACTTTCTGATCCTCACGTTTCCAATTATACATTTATCATCCCTTTTTTTCATTTTAAATTGTAACTTGCTAATACTTCATTTGATAATGGTGGTTTTCTCGTGGTGTAATTTGCACCTAAGCATTCAGTTGTCTAATGGAAAAAGGAGTATATTAAACTGCTTTTACAGTCTCTGACCTAGGACTGCAAATCTCTATCTGAAGAGGTAGACTAAGGCTTAACTGAATATAGATATGCTAGTTCCCAGGTCTGTGCACTAACGTATTTTTCACCCACCCACTGCCACTTTGAACTTGATGTGGTGTAAAGGCCTTTGACCCCAATTCCTTAATAAAAAATATATGCAGAAGAAGAGCTACTAAGACATTGATGCCGCAAAGGAAAGCTCAGCTACCCATGACGGCCTTCTCTGGGCCACTGCAGTGAGCAGCAGTGACTTTTGAGAAAGTTCTGTAGATCTCATTTACTCTTTTCAAGAAGAAAGGCATAATTTCCAGCCATCTTGGACAGAGTTTGTCCCCATTGCAGCAGAGGTTGTCATCTTATGGTGTTATACCCCTATCTTGCTTGTGCCATATGCTTGGTGCTCTGCTTTTTTGGCTGCTTCTTCATCCTATTTCTCTTATCCTCTCTGTCCTCCTTTCTTTTCTCTTGAGAAAGTTCAGCTTTTCTTTGTAAACCAAAGGAAATCAGGGCCTGAAGGGATTTTGTGGGAGCTGTCTAAAACATCCCCCTTGCCCACAGATATTCAGCTATACCTAAGTTTGTATGTGAGGAAGAGGAGGAAGGAACTGTCAAACTGCTCTCTACTTTTGGCTTGGCTCTCATTAGCACCAAGCACAGGTGCTAAGCACCTCTTCACTGTCAGATTTTCCATTCAGTGTGTGTCCTCAATACAGGCAGAAGCTATGTTTGGTTACAACACAATCAGCTATCTTTATCAAGGGGTTTTCTAAGGTGCACATCTGTATGGCAGCCAAGTACTTCCCAGACAGATTTGGTTATGGTGGCATGAATAAGGAGGCATTCCTCTGACAAACTATTTAAAAATAGCATGGGTAGATTTATTAACACCTTATAAAAACCCAGGCAGCTGCAGCTAAGTAGAAAGTCAGGCAGCAAAGTGATGGTATAAAAGCTGTTTAACATTTTACAAGGGGTTTTCTAGATGTAAAAGATCACTTTATTCAAAACTGATATTCTAGAGAAATGATGCCTTTGAAAAGTTTTGTTTGCAATTCACTTATACACCCCAGATATAAAACCCACATAATGAACATCTTAAACTTGAGAGTCTCACTTCAGTTTATTTGATTCCAGACAGTCATTGTGGATATTAAATTTCTGTAAGTAGCATGTAAGGTAAGTTTACATTGTCTGCAGAAAGCTTTGCACCATTTAAATCAATTTAGAAATCTGTTAAGTAAATCTGACGCAAGTTTAGTTATAGCAAATGTCTTCTTAGCTAATAAATTTCTTGGGGCTGGATTGTGTCTTTTCTGCATGCATGGATGAAACTCAAGTGCTCTCAAGGCCTCAGTGAATAAATAATAAATGATGTAAAATAGCTTTGTGGTACATAATAATATCATAACTTTAAGATGTGTTTTCCCAGGACTAGAAATGAGTGTGGTGTGTCCCTCTGGGAAGTTATTAAATACAAAGAAAAAAGAGCTATTTCTAGTGCTGGAAGCTGGTCAACCCATCTCTCACCACACCCTGGTTTCTGGCAACCATTCACACTCATCTCTTATGCTCTTTCAAAGGGGCTGTAAATTATTGCCAACTCAGTATGTTCCACCCACCTTTTCACAGGTGAAAATAAATTGCAAAGCAATGAAGATTCAGATCTCTGATATACACACACACAGAAGGGCTGCTGCTTTAGCTTATCAGATACCTTCATCTATCTTCACCCTGTTGTAACCCTGTGTTCAATACTCTTAACCCTCTCTCAGCTGATATTTGATCCTATGTATCAGAGTTTGGTTTCTCCCTTGCTGTGCTTCTGTAAAGCTTTCTTGCTCAGATTAATCTCCATTCAGACTAAAAGTGTTTCTCTGCTCACTAAACTGATGTTTAGTGATCCCTTGTGACTTCATGTCTTGTTCTTGCTGCTCTGGGAATTTTAGGCAATTCAAAGCCTGGCCAAAGCTGAAATCGCTTATCTCATGGGTCAAATGGAATTAGTCAGTGTTACAGGTGAATAAAGTTTCTTAATCCAGTTTCAACCATAATCAAGTAATCTTAAAATGCCCCTTAGAATGAATTTATTATGATCTTAGATAACCACTTATAATGCCCAATTTTTTTCCTCTCTGTGATAAGTTGAAATGAAAGTTAGACTTAACATTTGTTTTTCCTTCCTGGCAGGAGCTGGAGAAGCTGAATACATTATACCTGTGCTTCTCTTTCTCCATTCATTTGCAGGGGAAAGCCTTCCTTTCAAGAAACCTGATGTGCCCCACACAACCCTCTGCAGCAGTTGTGTGAAACTTCAAGGCCAGGAGCAGTTTCTTAGCACAAAAGACAGCTTTTACCTGCTCCTCCTAATTGTATCTCAGTTTCTGTGACACTCCAACAATGAAGCAGCTTCTGGCCATCAGCTCTGACAAATGAAACCTGTGACCTCAGGCACAGTACTTCAGAAATGCTCCTTGCAATATTTGTTAAAACCTTTGAAAAAGTCCCTTTCACAGGTACTGAAAGAAGCCAAATTTGAGTACTCCCAAATTAGGAGATGAAGAAGATAAAGTAATCCACCTTGATCATAGAATTACAGAATGGTTAGAATTGGAAGGAACCTTAAAGCTCATCCATTTCCAACCCCCTGCCATGGGCAGGGATGCCTTCTACTAGAGCAGGTTGCTCCAAGCCCTGTCCAACCTGGCCTTGAACACTGCCAGTGTGATTGTAGACCCCTGTATCTCCTGGGATTCCTATGGACAATGGTCATTTAACACTGGGCAGCTCAGCACAGTGGATGTGAGGCTCATTTACTTATCAGACGCACACAAACAATCCTCTTAGCACAGCATCACTCATTATCCTGGAGTTTTTCTATCCCCGTAGCAGTTAAATGTTATGCCAACTTTAAAGAAAACATTTTCTCACTAAAGCCAAGTTAAGCTATTATTTTCATTCTTGGTGGCAGAGAGAGATTCAATAGCCGCTAATTACAGGCCAAGGTTTTTCAGAGCTCTTGGAGTATTGTGTGTGCTCTGGATATGGTTTCCTGCTCCTCCAGTTACAGCTGAGGCAGCAGCAGCTGTAAACCAGTTTTGTCCTGTGCATTGAATGAACGTGTGAAAAACAGGCTGAGTATGGCACTATGTGTTTGAAAGTAGATCTATAAAATGTGCAAAAAGAGGTTGGGTATGTGACCTTTATTTCAGCATGTATTTACTAACTTTGTTACCTAAACATTCCTTCCAATCTTTAAGTGGGTACATGGTGCATTATTGGGTTGTATATTAAATATATTCAAAATTCAGAAACATGACGTGTAACATCACGTAAGAATCTGAACTTGGTATCAGCTGGACCAAACACTTCTTTAAATTCACTATGTAAAGCACTGCCAAGTGTGTTAGCAGGGTAATCCACAGCAACAGCAGGTTCCCATGTTCCCTACAGCCTTGAAGGAAATGGAACATGTGGCCCGTAAGCATCCCACATGTTTGTGGAGAGCAGAGGAATGAGAAGATTTGAAAAAGGGAAGGCTTGGACCATGGAGGGGAAGTGGTTTTAGGACAGAACTAAGGAGAATTTGGGGCTGGAGTGTAGAATTATGATGATTCTTTAATGCAACAAGAGATTAGTGAAAAGGCATGTTAAGAAAGAGCTTGAAGGCAGGACAGGGGATCTTTGCGTGCTGTTCAAGCCACACTGACATCAGTGCTGACTCCCTCGACAGCTGTTTTCAACTCAAACATGCTGGGAGGGAGTATGTCCTATTTTATCTCAAGCTTCCTAAAGAGCCAATTACTCTAACAACTCATCCCCAGTATGAGACAAAACAGAGGTTTCTAAATGAGCCATCACCAGATCTTAACCAGTTTCTGAGCTGCCCATGCTGTCCTGTGGGTGTCTGAAGCATCTCATGAGTTTTAGCTCTGCTTTAGTCAGACTTGTGCCTTCCCTTGCTTCTGCCCCCTCTTCCCTTGATTCTGGTTTTGATGTCAAAGGTTCAGACTCATTCTCTTTTTCCCTCTTCCTTTTGTTACAGAAGCTGTAGGTCTGTCTTCCATCAGTAATTACCTTGTGGGAGGGAGGCTACTTCACAAGAGGTTATTGTCCTCTGATATATTACTCTGGTGTTACCCATGAACATGGTAAATTTTATGATCCACTTTCTTTGTGAAACTACCCCAGCACATCAACACCCAAAGTGACCTGCCAGTCGGGGCTGAAGTGTTCTCTGCAGGTAGCAGAAGGTACTGCTCGGAAATTGAGCAGCATCAAATACAGCTCCAGGTCTGACTCTTCACCTCTCTTAAGCACCCTTTTAACAGTACTTTTTTTACAACAGCAATAAAACGTAGCTCTCCTAGAGCTGAAATAAGGCTATTTTTGAAACAGACTTTTTTGCCAAACAGAGTCATGGCAGTTGTGGTCTGTGACCCATCATTGCTCCAGATGGTAGGCTGTGGCTCACAAAGAAAGATTTTACACATAAGATTGCATGTTTAGTGGTTGTATTCTCTAATAATGCTGTTTATGGATAAAAAGAATAATAATGCAGGTAGTATTTTTTCCAGCATATACAAATGAATTTATATCAGTCTTGAAACATAAAGTTTTTGGAGTTATCTCCAAAATATCTATCTAATCTATCTTATCTATTTATCTAATCTATCAAATATCTATCTATTACACTTCCTGACACCTCTTCAGGAGTGATTTGTCCCTTATACGAGCTGAGAATTGGTGGGGTTGGTTCTGCCTTCACACTCTGTATCGTACATCAGGTATCACACTGATCTGTGCACCCAATCTAAAATTAGTAAGGGATCTGTTAGCATGTAAAGTAAAAATCTGCTCTATTTAGGTATCATTAGAATCTTTCTCATAATGAATTGTGCTTGCCTGTGTAGAAGTCATGTAATATGCTTTATATCCACTTCAGTAAATTCTGTCCTTGCAGAAGGCTTTTGCAAAATCATTTTGCTTGTTACAAAATAGAGTGGCTCTTTACAAAGGCCAAATGTAAATTTGGTTTGTGTTTCCTCCCACTTTCTGTGCACTTCTCCATGTTCTTTCTTTCAAATTCTGTGCAGTTTTTCTGTTCCTTTATGAACTTTCAATTTTCTTCTAGTTGCTCCTTTGACTAACCCAGTCCTCTGAGAGAGATCAATCTGTAAACAATGTTCTCTATTTGTGATCTAATTGCCTTTTCCAAATTGAAATCAGAATCTTTTCTGCAACTTTGTTCTTGGTTTTGTCTTGTCATCACAACTTTGGTGTCAAATTTAGGATTCCATAAACCCTCCAAAACCCACTGTTGATTCAATAGTCAGAACTTTGCTCTCAAAACCTCAAAAGCCTTTTTTTTTGCCCTTTTTTGAATTCTCATATGATATCTTGTCAGACACCATAAGACCTCTCTCAAAAGTTGCATTCCATCTAGAACAAAGGTTTTTTTCAATGTCTTGATCATAATCCCATCACTGATTTGATCTTCACTTCCATGCATATTATCAGATAAGGTTTGTGATTCTCTAATGAAAAGGCTGCTTTCAGTGACCTTTCCAGTACTTTTTCTTGCCTTCATGAAGGGACAAAATTCTAGCTTGATCCCATTGCTTGCTGTGCGTTGATGGAGTCAGAGCTGTTTTGGCCTTCTCAGTTCCATGTTCTTTGCTCTTTTTTCCCCCTTCTGTTTCTAGGTACACTCATTTGTAATTACCTTCATTATCTTGGGCCATGTAGCAAACTGCCTGTCTGCCCCAGAATTTTCTAAATAAAATGTATAAAAAAAGTTGTTTTTTTTTTTTTATTTCCACTGGTTTGTCTCTGCATATATAAAAAATCAGCCTAAGTAGTATAGCTTTCACAAAGTTTATGAGCAGTTGAAATGATTTTTAGAGTGGGTAATATAAAGCAACTAAGATGTGCTTCCAACCCTCATAAAAGGCACCTTTCCCAAAGAAAAAGGGCCTTGGAGCAAGGTGAGCTGTGCTTCTTGAAGTATCAATAATGAGCATATTGACCTGAAATACTTTATCATCTTCCCAGCTTTTTTTCTGTGAAATCTTGATCCTAAATCCCTGCTTTTGACTATTCTATGCTAATTGTGTGTATCACAGTATTGGTACTGCAATTCTATAATCAAAGGTGTGCTGGGCTTTATGTGCCTAGTAGTTGAGTGTAGGAATAGACATCAGGGTGCTTGGCATTACACCCTTGTCACGACATCCCTTTGGAACTGAGTTTATTTCCCTTTCTTGTGCCAAGCTAAACTGGTGAAATAGGGGGCTGGTGACTTAATCCAACTCCCTGACTGGTGAAATCCCTAGATCCTAAGGGACCAGGAAACTCTGCCAGAGCAAAATCATCTGAAGGATATTCTACATTTATTGTTTACTTATAGCATTTCAGTGTTTGTAAAGCTGGTTTGTTTCTTTAATTGGCTCTCTGCAGGAAGAAGCAGGAGAGAAAGAAATGCTCTCAAGCAAATAGCTGTGCAGCAGGGTTAAGAGAGGACATATCCTCAATGTGAAAGGTTGTGAGAGTTCAGATTCATTTTGAGATCTAATGCATGCATAATGCATTTGTAATACCGTAAATAGATAGCAAGTCACAAGAAAAACTCACGTGTTTAGAGCTGGCTGGAAATCAAAGCATTTGATCATATACAAGTATGGTGAACAAGGGTCACCATTTACATGCACTAGGATAAATACAGGGCTGGTTCATTGTGGATCACTGGGTGTTTCTAAATTTGTACAAACAGGATGAAGAAGGCTGTGAATCAATGGCATTTCACTCACTGGAGCTAATGAGCTTTTCCTATTTTCACACTGACCACAGGATATCAGGATATGAGGAGATGAATCCAAGCCTAAGAAATGCATGAAGTAAAAATGAATTTATGAAGTGTATCTAAAAGCTAGGACAGAAGCTCCTATTCAGAGTCAAGGTGACCTTAATTCACATTTGTTTGACTAACTCTGAGTGTACTAACCACCAGCTCTCCTGTGTGCAAGGCCATCCAGGTTCAGCTGTTTCATAAGAAATAACATGTTGAGGATATGAGGGGTAACTCCAAGTTTCCTTTTAAACAGCTGGAGTTGTACATTAATTATATGCATCTATAAACATACTTTCTTCATCCTTCAATAAGAACAAAGAACAGCTGTACTGTTGTTGTTAGTTGTAATGTGAGTATGTACACATCTCTAGAGACTACCTCCTCCCTGGCTTATGTATTCATTTCAGATCACTCTCTGAGACAGTTCACTGTTTTTCTTGTCCACACTTTTCCAATTTGCTTTATGTATATTTATATATATATATATATACCTATCTTCAGAGGATGAGCAGCAGCTGAAAGTCCTTTAAGAGGACTGACACAGATAAGTGATCAGACCATTCCTGCTCCAGTCAGTGTTCAGTGTTTGTAATTCAGTATCAGCCAGGGGCAGTATAAAGAAAATAAGTTTCTAGGTGAAAATGGCACTTTTACTTCCCACTGGACTCTGATGATATGAAGTGAGCCCTGAGGTCGTGCAACACGTCCCGTTGTCCTCAGCACTTTGCTCCATGCTTTGACACTGGTAAAATGAAGTATGCTCATGATCTTGCCTCCGGCAGATGTCCTCTGGAATATATTTTCTTACCTTTTATGTGTTGGTGTTGATCTTAACCTCTGCTTGCCATGACAGACCTGTCTAGCGGATGTCTCTCTGTAACTGTGACTTTGACAGAAGGGAATTGCTACTTTGGTTGTCCCAAGGATGGTCATGATTGGTTGCTAGTGAGTGGGAATCAGGCTGCTTTTCCTCTCTAGTGATGGTACAGAAGGTTAAAGGACACAAATGGATGAGGGGATCAAGTGTACCCTCAGTAAGTTTGCAGGCAGTACTTGGGCAGAAATGTTGATCTGCTTGAGGGTAGGAAGGCTTCACAGAGGGCAGGGACCAGCTGTATGAGGTTCGACACAGCAAAGTACCAGATCCTGCACCCAGGTCACAACAACAACAACCCGTGCAATTCTACAGGCTTGGGGAAATGTTGCTAGAAAGATGCCTGTCAGAAAAAAACCTGGAGTTGTTGGTCAGCAGCCATTCGAATGTGACCCAGCTTGTGCCCAGGTGAGCAAGAAGACCAAAAGAATCCTGGCCTGTATCAGAAACAGTGTGGACAGCAGGACTGTGAAAGCTGGACAGGGACTTTTTACAAGCACATGTAGGGATAGGACAAGGAGAAATGGCTTTCAACTGAAAAAAGGTAGATTTAGATTAGGTACTATGATTATCTCCTTTGCTTTTGGTCTCCAGGCTCTAGGCAGGGTGCATGGTGTATTGTAGATGCTAGTGGCCAGTTTATTAGCAAGATTATTAGTTGGGTCCCAAATGAAACATCTAATTGAATTTCAACCTGTTATATACTGTGTGTGGTTTTCATGCCTTTTGATGTCCATCTTCATACTTTTCTAAGTTAAGATGAATGACATTGAACAGAAGAGAGGGTGACATTGTATGTGTGTGAAATATATGTGTATGATCCCAGTGTTTACTGACTATATAGTCTCCTGCTGTCTTTTCCTAAACTCTACACTGAACTTATTGAAAGCATCGTGTGGTCTTTTAAACAGCAGACAGCGATACGATTTACATCATTACGTATATGTGATTTGTTCAGTCAAGTTCAGATGGGACTGGTTATAAGTAAGCAAGTACATATGTAAGAAAAGGAAGTCTTTTGCATATGTGTTGTAAACCTATGTATGGGTGAAGCCCATGTGAGAAGTGGAGACTGAAGAATACTGTTGGTTCTCATCCATCCATCTGCTTTGAAGACAGTTCAGGTGCTGTAGGATCTGTGGACAGAACACGTAAGTTCCTCAGGTACAAAAGTCACATACTTTATGTGGCCCTATAGGGGAGCTGAGCCTAGTGACATGAAACCCAAGCTTTAGCCTCTCCTGTGACTCAGATGTTGTGTTTGATCTTGGACAACTTTTGATCTTGGGCACTAGAAATGCAAACCCAGTTGGACTTCTTTTTGGAGGGGAGAAAGGGAAGTATTAAATATTCAAGCACTGAGATATAAAGCAACAGGGAAATAAAATAATTATATGCAATTCAATATGAAATGGTCAGAAGTTCATTCCAATCTTTCAATTTATTGTGTCTGCTTGATGAGTGATATTTATTTTGTGTGATTAGTGGAGCTGTATAAAGATATAGTGTATAAAGTGTACAAAGAGGACGTGTTTTCTTGGTTATGTCTTAAAATGCACTTGGACAAAACAAGTTTCAGATATTCCCAGCTGTAAAAATACCCATTACAAAACCAGATGAAATTGAAAGTTTGTTTGGCTGAATCCATTTTAGTTTTTCATTCTCCAACAGCTTTTGAGTCCTTTTTTTTCCTATTCATTTTCAATTCACATTGCCAAGCAATTTTTCTGTCTGGCTGGATGAAAAATACTGGAATATACCGCAGTGCTCACTGCAATCCCTCCAGTGATCAGCAGGGGCTCCTCTTGGACTGTGACTAACTTGGGTGTCTGCTCTCCTCCTTTGCCATTGACCAGCCCATGGTGTTTCCGCACCTGATGTGGATCGGATAATATTAGGGAAACATTAGTGCAATTTTGTGTTAACTGATTTTTTTCTTGGTTTTCACCTACCAAATCATCCGAAAAAGAGAATGAATGGATCACCATAGAAGTGTTGTCAGAGGACACTTTATTCCAAAAGCCAGGCAATGAAAGAGCAGCAGCACCACGACATTCAGATTACAATCACTAACGGATGTAGGTAGACTTTGATATAGTTTTGCTACACCTAAAATTAATGCAAGATTAATTTTATATCTGGATAGCAGAAATAAACCAAGCCTCACACAGATCTTCTCTGGTGAAGTATTATGTCTGAACAAATGTGGAGCTGTATCTTGAATCTAATTATCTTGTTCATCTGCAATATGTTCTGTTTAATTTTCATTGAGTTCAAGGGCATTTAGACTCAGAGCTCAAGCTTCATGCTCCACTGGGAGTCAAGGAGTTGGATCCAGATGACAGGGGATGTAACTGACTGTGGTGTTCAAGGTGGCTCATGATAGAGTAAACCACATACCCAAGGTGACCAAATGGTTCAGGTGCTTTCCTTTACATGATGAAAAAAAACAGGAACAGAAAGAAATAGATCCATCCTATCAACAAGATTGACTAATTGGTCACAAACCCATGTTACTAAGATGTAGATAGCCTGGGGAAAATACAATGCAAAGGTACAAGTGCGAGACCAATGCCAATGAACCTGACAGTTGGTAAATCATATAATTAACCCAGGTTGGGTTTAGGAGAGAGCCAGCTTTCAACAGAAAACGGAAGATGGTAAAGGTACGTCTTTTACTAGCTTATGCTGAATTATTTATTTCATTACTGAAAATCTGAGAAGATAAATTATTTACACAGCTATTTTCCAGCAGACAAAAAACAAATCTAGCAATAAGAAACATTCCTGGAAGGCTATTGTGATTTACCATAAAAATATGACACTGAGAGTAGCGGCTGTAAACTGAGTTGTGCATATGCTATGCAATGGAAATTAATGAGATTCCTTTTCCATTTTGTTACAGAAATATGAAGAGCAGTAATGATTGTTGGCTCCATCTTTCCTAGCCTGCAATAAAAGAATTCCTTGATTTTGGGAGGGAGAGAGAGGAGGAGGAAAGAAAATTTTTGGAAACCAGCATTCATGTGGCCTTCTTTCTCACTCTGCCATTCTCTATATTGTCATTGTTCACTAAGGCTCAAATGAGGAAGTTTTTAAGGGTGGGTTTCATGTATTCTAACTATAGGTATTCACAGTGTGTCTGGGTCTGAGGTGGCTGGTAGTAGACCTCTGTGACAGTGAATATGTGTCAGTGCAGCCAAATGGAGTTCACGGTGAGACTTGACTCACCAAAGTTACAGGCTGGTTCTGTTTGTCACTTGCTGGGTAGGGTCATTGCCATAACTGAATAATTCATCCTGTCCCAGCTCCTGTAATATGCCTCATGCCACAGATCTCCTGTGGACTTGACTTCAAAACAGTTTGGAGGAGGTTGTTTCTTTCAGAGTTCATTTACAGTTCTGCTCATGCAGGGATATGTAGACAATGCAGCTATGCAGACAATATCTGGCTAATAAAAGCATTCCCAAATGCTGTGGTTATTGCAACGAAAACAAAACCATTGCATTCCCTATTTCTTCACACTTGCAGTATGTTCCTGTGATAAGTATGAATTACCAGGTAAGGATATGTTTTAGTAGGGTTATTGAGGAATCAGCCAGGCAGTTCTCCTGACAGGCAATAGGATCTGCATGACTAACCCCCTGAGAAATGAAAGGACAATGCTCTTCATTAATAGCAGAGACAAAGAAAACATTTGCATGGTGAATGCAGTGAATCTGTAACGTGAATGTAATCAGCTTTGCTTAGTCTATTGCACTTAAATGATTTCTGTGTCTAGCATGCAGAGCAAAAGAACCATTTCACAGCTCCTCATGAGAAGTAGCCAATCATTACTGCAACCCTTGGGACTGGCTGTGATAACATGATGAATCAGAGTGGCACCTATGGGACCATAATATACAGCTCTATGAGAATACCATTGGGTTGTGTTTCAGAGTACTGCAGAGTAGTCTTTATTTTTCTCTTTACTCCCAGAATACTTTTTCCAGTCATGAAAAATGTCAGAACATCTCAGCTGACTGTTAGGTTGGATTTTCTTCTTTTTTTATGAGGTCAGAACTATGAGCTTGCCTCTTCTGGTATAAAATGACTTCACCAAAAACAAGCTCAAAACTATACAGTCAATGAAGAAATTGGAGTCTTTGAATAATATAAATTAAAATCCTACAAGAGAAGCTGTTCACTCTTAAAAAAGAAAATAAAAGAAGAAGAGAAAAAGATCAAGGGAAAAACTTATCTCTTCCTGTGTGATTGATCTTTTTCTCTTGCAATTGCCCTCTGACCTACAATAAATCATTTTAGAGTGTGTCAGGAAAATCTCTTCAATAGCTTTAGATCTGGGAGGGGAATTGTTTTGTCTCTCAAAGTATTGTCACACAAAACATCCAAACAATTGCAGCTTTTCTGTTCTTTTCCCATATCCAATGAGATGATGGAGGAAGGTTTCCCCCATGCTGGTGGGTGTTGTAGTAGCTAATGAATATTGCCATCTGAAATCCACATATACTTTTAATGCTGTAGTAGGTATATGGGAGGAGACTTGGATTTCCTTATGGATGAAGAACCTAACAGAAAAGAAATACACTAAAGAAACTATAGCCCTGCTTTATGGAGCTGGTGCTCATTTGAAAATAAGGGTATTTGCAAAATAATTATCTATTAAAAAGAATAGATTGCTGAAATGGTTTCCACACTTGGTCTCAGAAGACAGGAACCAGTATGTAGGCTGACTTTCCTCTGACCTGTTTTTAGGTAGTCCAATCCCTCATGGTCATTTCTGTGGTAAGTCGCTTGTAGTTCTTCCACACAGAAAACTACCGTGTCTGCAAAATCCACCTGAGCTTTGTCACAGCTTTGCTGTGAAAATGATGGGCAGTAACTTTAATGGGTGGCAATGACTTCTGACATATGTTGGCCTCATAAAACTTGAATTTGGTGGCCTTTGATGGATGCATCCTGTACAAGGCATTCATTTGACAAGTAATTTGCACGTGGCTCATGCCACCTATAATGACAAAAATCTGGAAAGGACTTTCTATAAGAAGTTGAATTCAACTCCATTAAAATATTGTTGAAAGTTATTAAACATATGTTTGGACATGTGGAGTGGGATTCCTGTGGGAAAATACAGGCATCTAGAGCACAGATATCTACATATGGTCTAGTAACCACACACTCTTGGTAGCCACTGGGGACCAGGGAAGAGTCTGATTCACCCTGAAGAAAACATCTGAAACTGTCATCCTAAGAACATCCTAAAAATGCCTATTTCTTTTAACAGGCATTTAATTTCTTTTTCTGCGGCTTTCAAAGAGAGATGTCAATATTTCAGATGTGTAATGTTAGGAAAGATCAATATCTATGGACCCCAAGCAATTTCATAGGCATTTTGAAAGCAAAACCCCCAGTCTAAACACACTATTAGATTCAATAGGTTTTAAATACTGATGCACTATATTTTACTTATACAAATATCTGTGTTTGTTGTACATTATATGTTACATGAATTTGTTAAATTGTTCTCCCAGTTTAATTCAATTTCTTGCGGTTTTGCTATCCACAACCCCCATCCCTTGCTTTGGAGAGGCCCCCTGCATCTTTACAGTAAAACAGCCCAGAAATGTCATTATGTAACTCCGATACCCTCCTAATCAGTTGAGCTCTGGCTGGGTGGGTAACCCCAGAGGCAGCGAGAATCTCCTGCACCTATGGCTTGTCCAGCTTCCCCTTCTCAGAACTACCGACCACAAGAAACTCCTGTGGTTACTAACAGAAGAAACAAGTTCCCTCCAATCTCCCAGTGCACCTTGTCATCTGTGGTTTGTAAGAATTACACTGTGCTCTTATCCAAGGCAGTCAGGATCAGCCCAGGCTTTGTGCCCCTTTGTTTCGCCAGTTTGGGGTCTTCAGCTTATGGCTTCGAACTTTCCGGCACGGCGGCTCCATTCTGTGGGAAATTGTTCAAGTTAGTGCCACAAAGAAAACCATTGCCTTGTGAAAACTACCTGTGCTCAATCACAGCCCATCTGTGGGAATGAGACAAGGCTTCCCCTGAGATTCTTTTAGTTATTTTTCATTTATGTCTATGCTAACGTAAGAGATAATCTGTGGTGAAGATCCTGGTGCCTTCTGCCATCTAACACTTTCTGAATAAAACTGAGCAGCTCTTATTCATTTATGTCATTGCTCTGACATTACCTTTGCTGTGAGAATGATAAGAAATGGACCATTCAATGGCAGTAGGGTAAGAACTGGGTGACGTGGGATGACATGTTTCCTAATTATCTGACTAACGACAATAAAAGATGTCACCACATTCTTCTATTATAGCCTAGGTACTATGGGAAAAACTTAGCAATATAGTCTCACTCTTTCCATTTCCTTCAAGCTTTTGTATACATTTGTTTCTTAATACAATCCGAACAATCAGGCCTTGAAAAATACCCTCCTTTTTTAAAAGTTACCCTGTGATCTGTCAGTGCATTGCTTCCATTGCTGCTTTTTCCTGTGACTGCTTGGCTGAGATCCTGGTGGAATTAGACCAGGCTCTAATGGGCGTGTTTTCCCTGGTTGCTCCTGGCTATTCTGCAATAGCACCACTCAGCTCCATCAAGGAACTAACTGCAATTTTCTCTTCCCTAATGAATTTCATAGCGTAATCAGTGGCAGACCATGACTGAGAGTGAAACTAAAACTTGATGTAATGGTCAGGCAAGCAATTTGACTTGGAGCTTTGTTTTGACTGGGTCCCAAATGAGGAGAAGCATTGCTGACAGCTCTGTGCATACTCTGTGGATGCTGACGGCTCCAATGGCAATAAAAATGTTCACAGTTTTTGGTTTTGTCTTGGTTTCATTACCACTGTCAAGGAGCTTCTTTCTGTGACGTTTGGGTTGCCAGCTAATGATCTGGCTCCAGGGGCAGGAAGAGCCTTTGGCTTCCTGCAGAGTTTAGTTAAAGAAAATGCAATAAAATCATGCTGGAGGGTACTGCTTGAAGGCTGAGCCTCCACTGGTGCTGGCTGGGAACAGGTAGGCAGCTGAAGATGTTAGACAGGGGTCCTCAGAAATACTTAGCTATTGACTGTACTTCAGATGGTGAATACAAGTTATTTTGGTGTAAAACATTTGGACAAACTGGTGAAGGGCCCCACAGCTTCACCCACACAAGGGGAATCTTCCGTATTATTTTTGTACTCTACAGCATGATTCAGTTTAGGCTTGACCTAACAGGGTAAGCAACAAATGTTCAAGTACTGGCAAGCCTGACTCCTGCTCCTTTACCCGTTTCTCAGTCTGATGGGCAAGTTGAACAGCAGCTGACCAGTTCAACCAGGCTGCGGCAAAAATCAGCTGGGACCTCCTTGTCCTTTTTAGCTTCAGGACAGGTCAGTCCAGGACTACAAAGCCAAACATCCGTGGGAATTTGAAGACTTATAAAGTCCACTTCCAGAGGGTTTTAATGTAAGAAGCAATTTCACTTGGTAAACATGTGGGCATGAGAGACATCTGATTGATGCCAGATCAGGAGGAGGCCACCTTAGCAATGAGTGGACAAAGCAGCATGACTATTCCTGCAACATGGCAGCCCAAGCATATCATTGGTGCATCAGTGTAAGTGCTGCAGCTTCCCTAAAGACCCCTGGTAAACGCAGGCCTGGCAGTGAATCACCATGGTTATTGTCTCTCTGCAAGCACTGACTGGAAGAGGATAACTGTCTGGGAGCCCTTATAGTTTGCAACCAGAAGAACAAAAGCCACCCATAGTTTTATTGAGGTCACTTGTGGCTGAAGTTATGGTGCCAACCTTCCCCCCTCATAAGAGCTTGGTTCAGACACTGCAGTTCCTTCCCCTAGGGCTGGTGGCTCAGGAGCTGGAGCAATGGGAGCCTTCTGGAAAGGTAGTTGGTGTTTCTCCTTGCTGCAGGTCAAGTGGTTGCTGCTTTCACACCACTAAGGGTGGTGGCAAACTTTCTTGATAGGCTTTGCTGGCTCATTGTGCTGGTAAGCAGGATCCCACACTTCTGGAGTGCTTTGGAGGGGCAGGGCAGACTGTAATACTTTAGGTGAAGTGCACGCAAGGCTTCACAAAGTCACTCTTTACAACTGCTGTTTCACTGCCAAGTTCTCTGCTATGGTCATTTGGCACCTGTAAATGGAGTTTAGAGCAACAGTGCCAATTGCCACCAACAGAGACTTGGCCCTCTCTGCTGGAAAATCCCAGCCTTCCAGGGTACGCTTATCTTGCTAGAGCTATTTTATTTTGTCTGCAGTGAAGCTGGACAAGTGATTTGGCATTGCTGGGTCGGGCTGTTAAAAGCATTCATAAAAGTGAGGAGTTTTGTTGCCATACCCAGGCTTCAGTGTAGGCAAGCAGTCAACAGTGTTGATCCCTCTGGTTATTGCATCCCAGAAAGAGGTCAATCTGCCTGGTTCCTTGTCCTAATACCCTTTATTTTCAACATGTCTAATCTGACATCTTGCATTTCCATACCCCGTGGTTCTCCCATATGGGAGTGTTTGCCATTCCCAGCATTGTGCTGACCTGCTTTCTTCCCCTTAGCTGTGATGCTCTGACACTGTGCCCCTGCTGGTGTGGCTTCCCCTGCTATATGGTGGCTCATTGCAAGTAGGTGTCACAGTGCATAGGCCTGCTTACAGGGAAAAATCCCATGAAGCTGCTGATGTACATGAACTATTTCTGGCTGGGTCCCTGGCACTGTCTTGGGTAGACAAACTCAGAGCTGGTCCATGGGACAGTTTGGGAAGGTGGTGTGCCCACAGTCAGAAACTAAACACAAAGCAGTAAAACGAACCAGTTCTTTCTAAAATATGCAGATCATGACATACTTTCTCCTGTTTCTGAACTGAAAAGTGAATATTAGTGCTAGGAAGTGGTCAGGATCTGTCTATTTTGAGTCAGTGAACAAAGAAGTGCATTATGAGACTCGGTGTTCCTTCCAGTTCAGAGGGAAGGAGGAGGCTTCTTGCACTGTGCAGAGCTCAGTGCTCTCAACTAGGCAAGGATAATATTGATGACTGCAGTCTGCACTGAAGCCCTACACGTATTTTTTTTTATGGCAAAAGTGTTCAATACAAAGTATGCACAATATGATGCAGTAGATATTAGCAGTAAGGGTAAGCTTCGCACAGGCTCCTCCTGCAAAGAAGGGAGCTGAATTACTGAGATGAATGATTCAAAATAACTGCAATAGTTGTGGGTTGGGTTTTTTTTGTTGCTCTTTGTGATAATGTGATTGCTTCAAGGTACAGGCTGCCCTCCCTCCCAGGACTCCAGTCAAAACATGGCTTGTGGAAACCAGTTTACTTTTACACATTGACTGCCTGATATTTACATTCTCCACTCATTGTTTGTTCTCACTTTTCCTTGTGCCCCTGTAGAAGGGCCCACTGAGAGTTGTGCCATTTGTTAGGGATGGCCAGAAGATGTTGACTCTACTGCCTTCCCCGCAGGAGTCTTCTGTGCAGTGATGCTCACCACATCTGTGTCCAATTTCCTGAATGGTGTGCAAGGTAAACATGCAATCAATTAGTTGTACTGCACAAGTGCTGTGATCACATTTGCTAGGATCCATTGATTTTAAAAGCAGGAAGGACTGTTTCCATGTAGCCTGACTCTGTTTCCAAGGTTTTGTTGCACAATTTATTAAAAACCCTTTCCCTTTCCCTCTTCTGTGGTCTGTAGCACTGTTACATATAAAGCATAGCCCAGTTTCCAAAGGCAAGCCCCAGAAGATGAGAAGTTGGAAACCAAGCATATCAGGCTGGTATTTGGCTGTTATAGCACTTAGATGCTGATTTCAGTAACTAGGTAGAATATTTGGACATCCTGTTAATACGCTTTAAAACCAGAACTTTTTTCACCACAATTTCTTGGCACTGAATCCTTCAGAGAAGCAGTCCAATGACTTCCTATAGATCCTCAGTTTCAGACCTATATGCTTTTTAGAATTATTAACTTTACTTTTACTGTTAAGCATATTTTTTGCAAAGCTAGAAAAAAAACCCATCATACTCGGCGAATTAACTAGAAAAGGGGCACTTAATTAGATCAGAATTTACTACACTTCTTAGAAGCAAGAATTCCTCTTTACCCCCCCTTAACTGTTCTCTGGACAATTTATGAATTCTAATTAAATGCTCATTCTCACAGTTTCTATACAGTCAAAACTCCTGTTAGTTAGATTTGGTCTGAGGTAGAAGCTGTGAGGTCTTAAGGAGAGTATATTTTCAGCTTCTTTTTATTTCATAAGTCTGCAAATCAGACAGCAGTTGATCAGGAAACAGTGCAGGTGGAAGAGCTTCTTATATTGGGAAGTTTGCAGAGTAAGCCACATTTGGGAGCAGAGGACGGTTTCCACTGTACTGCATATGTGGAACCATCCCACCATCACATGAGGTGTGAACCATCAGTGTCCAAAGGGTGTGAGTGAATGTGATGTTTTGCCAGATCAGAGCTGCCACATTTGCCTTCTACTTTTGTCTGCTGTAAAGGACCCTACAACAGTGAAGACTACACTGCCTAGTCCAAATTAGGTTACTGTCAGCACCAGACTAAGGAGCGCAGTTGCTGCAGGCTGCTCCTAAGTGACTATACTGGCTGATTGAGGACAAAACTTAAGGAGAAAAGTTTCTTGACTCGGTCATCTTAACTGAGCTTTACATGTATGGGGGCTGGTCCCAGATCATCCAAGTGATTGCTGGTCACCATACAGCACTTACTAGCATAGATAAAAGCAACTAGTGCTGTGTAGTTGGCAACCCTGGTAGCAGCAGGGGGTAGGAATATAAAAGTTTACTAGAAAAGGAGCCTTGTAATCTATCCAAAAGGTTTAATGAAGCAAAGACTAGAAACCAATGAACTTTTTGTGCATGTGATAAGTTATGTCGGGCCTTCTCCCTGGCTATGTAAATCAAGAACTATTGTCAGCTCTATTCCCTGAGACCACCAGAAAAACTGTTGATGATTTCTGTAGGTATGTAGATCTTAGAGTGTTATCCCAAACAGATAGAAGTCAATGGGAGGAAAAAGAGCTGGAATAGTATCAGGCAGCTGGGTCAAAAGCCAGCACAGCTTGGTCAGAAATGCTACTCTCTGACCTACACAGTGGCCAAATCCTCAATGCAACCACAGTAGCACTTGGTGTTTCTTTCATTGCACAGGAAGCCTTGCTGTCGGTACCTGCATGTGGTTAGCTTTCTCTGTGTAAGCAAAGGGGTAAATGGGTTGCTTCCATCAACAACTGGAAGAAAGTCAGCCTGAGCTGCTAGGGCCACAGTAAAAAAAGCATCGCACATGTGTGACTACAGCAGTTCAACCCCTAATCTGTTCCTCCTGTTAAAATACTGTTTATTGCTGCTTGTCAGTAAAGAGCGGCCAGTAATTGGAGATGCCGGCTCCATCTGGGTGCCAGATTACTGGGAGGAGAGCCGCTTCCTTTGGATCTTACTGACACATTTCCCAAACTGAAGCAAGGATCATCCTTTCCTTGAGATTGACTTCCAGCCATCATTAGAGGGAGCTGTTGCCCCAGCAAGCTCCAACCTCCCTTTGCGCTCCAGACCTGCTTCAAATTGCAGTGCAGCAAGGAAATTCAATTGATTCACGAGTTGGCACCTTTCTGTACAGCATTGTCAATCATGTCAGCTCTTGAGGGGGCTTGGTAAATAAATATCTTCATTTTCATTTGCCTAGCTTTCTGTACACAATGGAAGAAAGATGTCTGAGCTCAACTGGTGGTACTGCCGTCTTCCACCGCTGGCTGGGGGAGCTGGGGAAGCCATTTAGCCTTTCTGTTAACCTACATTAAATAAGCAAGGGAGAGCTTTGACATAATTTGCTTCTGTCGTTTCACCAGCCCTTTGTTTGAACCATCAGTCTTTTCCCTCATCCTGACCCTGTTCTCATTTCCATCACAACTGGAGTAATTCAAACCAAGCCAGGGAAGTTACATGGGTGCGAACTCCTGTGAATGAGATCGGAGTTGGACTTTTTGTGAAGAAGGACAAAAGCCCAGCACCAAAATCTTAGCAAAGTCAAGCATCTGACTCAGTAGTTAACCTTTGCTTTTAACTCGTAACCATTTTTCCTGGAAACAAATGTCAGGATCGTGGCTTGGGGTACCCTGTCTCCGTGCATTCTGTGCTTGTTTTCCTAACTGGGGATGGGCATGTTGTTAGGTTGTGTTTTCTGACAAGAAATGTGTGGAGATTAGATACAGGGTGCCGCTGGTGTTATTCCAGGCTGATAACATCACATGGTGTATTTCATACTAAAAGAGGGTGTAGATTGAATTACTGCAGACCCAGCATGGGCTGTGCACTGAGTGTGTAAGAGCATATTTAAG
Source organism: Melopsittacus undulatus (assembly GCF_012275295.1). NCBI lineage: Eukaryota > Metazoa > Chordata > Aves > Psittaciformes > Psittaculidae > Melopsittacus > Melopsittacus undulatus. Next base: position 10,070,548 of record NC_047527.1, read on the forward strand.
CCGTATGAAGCGATATATGGGGTATTGTTTTAAATGTGCATGGGCTGAATTAAAAATGTCAGGTATCACATGAGGGTTGCTTTTTAACGGACAGGAACAATTGTGTAACCAGATCCCCAGGCTTATTAAACCAAATTCAGATCGGTGGATAAAATTTAAATGGGAATGAATTTGCCTGTTTACTTTTTGTATCTCAAAGCTGGGAGTTGGCTCACTTGCAGCAGAGGGACTGCACCCTGTATACCTGTAAACTATCATTCTTAAAACTATGCAACTCACTAAAGCAGATAAAGTTATCTCAGTGTTTGCAGTTTTCCTTCTACTCTTCTGGTTTTCCTATGGAGAGCACTTGGCACTGTCCCTGCTCTAAGGCAATACTATTGCATTTTCAGAAGCAATTTGTCAGGTCTGTAAGTGTGACCATTCAGCATGTAAACCCAATGCATAATCCTCGTGCTGTCATCTTATTCACTTAAATGGACGGAATACAAGGCATATATTTTGTAATCTGCCTGTGATCTCTCAGGGCAGCTTTGTAAATGACATGTTACATTCCCAAGTCTCAGCCAGGCAAAGAAGTTCATCCAGTGCCAATAAAGAGCACTTATTTCCTAATAAGTATATTAACTACTCAAAATGTGGTTGTGAAGACCTGAAAAAAGGCTCTGTCAGAGAGAAAGCAAGAGGGAGCAAAGCAGCAAGTGCCTTTGCTGGGAGTGTGCGTCCATCAGGATGGTGTCCAGCTCACTACTGATGGATCTGGTGTATTTGCCTCACTGGGGAGACTCAAATGCTGTGAGGTAAGCTGATCTGTGGTCAAAGGACACACCACCAAGAAAATGGTGCCCAGGAGTCAAATGCTGCATTTCCAGGCTTGCTGTAAGCTGGCAACAGCCATTGTTGCCACTAAAAGGAGAAACTTTGCATTTTCCTGCTTTTCCTGTAGGCATTGCAAAGAAGAGGGTTTTTTTTTTTGGTTTTGCAAGCAACTGGGTATTGGAAGAGATATAGTTTAAAGCTATTCAGGAAACAGCAACAAAAAGTCATTTTAACTGATCTGATTTATTGTCTAGCCACAGATAGTGGCCCCAAGGCATGATGGCACCAGACCAGAAATAAGTTGTAGGGAGCAGCAAGGAAGACTAGCATTACTACTTCTGGTTGCAGTACTGGTTTATGGTGGCCTAACATGAGAATGGAGCTCCAGGTTAAGATATGCAGCTAAAAGGTCCTGCCTGCCTCAGTTCTGCAGTGCTGGGCCATTAACTCCCTAAGCTAAAGGGCTGCAGATGGAGGTCTGCTGTGTCATCCCACCTGGCTATAACCCTCGCCCAGTTTTGGACCTCCATGCTGTCTTGGGCAGTTTGGTTCAATCAGTGCCATTATCTCCTCCAATGATTTCCCTTTGCTCTCTCTGCTTTTGCTGCCCAGGGCTGTCAAGTCTTTTCAAACAGAGAAAAGACAGTATTATTTTGGCCAGGTGCAGAACTGAGCAGTGGAACTCACTGCCACAGGATGCTATAGATGCCAAAAGCACAAGAGTTTTATATTTTAACAGGTTTAGATAATTCATGGAGGAGAGCTATAGTAACAACTATTAAATACGATGATCTCATTAAGGCTGTTATTAGCTAATTGAAGTGGAAAGGATCGCTCTGTGCATAGTCATCTCTATTCTGTTCCTTTAATCTTAATGTATGCTCTCAAACCATATCTGGCAGGGACTAAGGTTCAGGACAGCAAACCAGGATGTTGGGCTTTAGGTCTGATCCAGCACAGCCATTCCTGCACTTCATAAACAATATTTCAGTAATCTGTGAGTGGACATGAATGTTCATGGTCACACTTTGTGCACAAATTATCACCTGCAAATGCAGTAGCTTATCTGCCAAACTGTATGGCCACATATTCTCAAGGAAGAATAAGATCTGGGTGTTAGCTTACAAACATGAAGTTATCCAGTCCTGCACAGCAAAGATAAGGCAAACTATGTCAAACTTCCGGTGCCTTTACTCCAGCTGGTATTCTGCTGTGGATACAGAGTTCTTGGGAAGAAAGGATGAATGTAAAACTTGCTCTCTTTGGTGTACAGCTTTAATTATAATCAATATTTATCCCACATGCTACTGTTTGCAACTGAAAATCTGTAAGGAGTATACGGAGACTAAATTTGCTGTTATTTGCATGGGGATAAATAGAGAATGATTCCTTTGCAGTTGGTGGATGTGGGTTAGTGGGACAAGGAGCAGCATGAGGCCTTTAGTATTTCATGGTACCTTGGTGTCCCTTCTCCTGGAGTCAGAGCCAGGGAGAGCTCCTCCTGTCTGTGCCCTACCTGTCCCACTGGCAGCTCAGGTGTAGCTCTTGAATGGCAATTGGGAATGCCTGGATCTATGTATGTTTTGTTGCAAAACCTATCTGTCTCCTTAAGTGAAGGGAAAACCCACAAAAACGCAACATCCCTCTGCCTCTCAAATGCTTTGCACTTTAGAAGAGAGGCATGGCTGATCACATTGCTTTCTTCATGGTCATCTCCGGATCATGTGAGAGTGTTTCCCATGCTGGCCCACAGTGTGTCCTGTGTGCTTACAAACACTCCCACCCTTAATGATTTCAGAGTTACATCAAGTGAGAAAGGGTTTTGTCCTGCTGGGAAACCCTTGGCAGTAATGTCAGGTGCTGTGTGAGGATGAAGATGCTTAGGGCTGGCTCCCAGGGTCCCTTGAGCTCCTGGGGGCAAGGGGAGACTTCTCAGTGCTTGAGATACTTGACCTTGGGTCTACCCAGCTCAGGGATTTATCATTGTGAGAGGGCCATATCCTTCCACTGTGCAGTTTGGAGCACACATACAGCATGGCAGTGCTGAACAAACCTGGTTTCCAGTGCAGCACACAGTGCAAAGCCCATGGGGCGCAACAAACATATTTAGTAGCAAAAGGCAGAGAGGGCTCCCATGTCTTCTGTCACAACAGAAACACAGGAATGGCAGTGCTGAACCAAGCTGCAACAGGGCACACAGCAGGGTGGGGATCCCAGCCACTCAAACACAGCAGAATAAGAAGTGGTTTCATTCAAAAAGACAGTTTCTGCTTTTTATTCAGAGTAGGAAGCCTGTGACAGGATCCAGCGAGGTGACAGAAGGAAGTAACCTTTACACGCAGTGGGAAACTGAATTCATTGAAAAAATACCTCCTCTTTCCCTACCCATCTCCTAAACCAGTCTTCTGCCCCGGGACAGATACTCTATCAGATACCAACCAGTTCTCTCAATGAAAAGTAGGAAGCTGCATGTGCCACGCAGACAAGCCGTGCTTCCTCGTGCTGGCCAGGACAGCGGGAGCTTACAGACTCGCTTGTGGGGGGAAGAAACTGCTCTTTGTGGGGTTTGGCGTTCACGGTGGCTATCGCTCTTGTGTGCGAGTCATGTGCCTTAATCCTCCAAAGTGGACTGCCCTGCAGTTTAACATTCCCCGAATTCCTGCCGCCTGCTGACACGCAGCCCATTCAAAGGCAGCTCCAGAGGCCGCCAGGCTGCAGGGAAACATTTGCATCAGCTAATGGGGGTGGTTGCTGCTCCCGCTCGGTTCCCTGTGCCAGGCATGCCTTTCTATTCGGAGCTGCCGGGCCACCCGTGCTGGGGACGGATATAGCTAGGGAGTAGCAGGAGAAAGTATCTGGAGAGTCACCACCAGCACCCATGGGCTGGATGCCCCCGTGCTCCCAGGGCCCTAGTGCAATGTAAATCCCACTGTCTGATGGAAGGTCACAAGGAGGTGTGGAGGTAGAGCTGAGAAGGGAAGAGAGGTCAGATTATAGTGGCTCCCTGTGCTTCAGGCCCATGAATGAGATCTAGCAAGGTGGGAAGGGTACAGCTTCTGTCTCTGGAGTGGGCTGCAGGCAAAGACTCATAAAGCCTTAAAACTCAGGAGAATGTGATATTTTTGCTATCCATCTCTGGAGGGTGGAAAGCTTTTATCCTTATCCTGACTCTGGGTGCCTGGCAAACCTTAACTTCACTGATCCTGAGTAGGGCTGAAAATAAAGGCTTTCCTATCATTTTCCTGTTTGTAAAGCAGAAAAAATAATAATAATGAGAAGAATTAATAATTATGTCAGATAAGGAGTATTTTAGAGTTTGCTGTACATAAAAAAGTCACTAAGGTGTGTGCAGCCTTTGTAAAGACTGAGGAATTTACTTGGCTATCTCACCTTGCAAACACTTAAAGAGCCTACAAGTTGAGAGTAGCAGTAAGATGGCTTTGCTGAGTAAGGATTATGCCTGCAGGCAGGGGCTGGGGACCCAGGCGGGGGCAGGATAGGAAGGATCTCAGTTATTTTTTTCTCAGTCTGTTATGGTTTCTCATTTTCTAAGAATTTCAGTGACAGGTAGGAATTTGGAAGCTTTTGTGTGCTGATAACAATGGCCGTTAGGATTTGACAAGTGTGAAAGACAGCCATATGTTGTCCACAGAGATATGCAACGCTAACCATCCATGCATCATCTGTGGACGAGTGTTTACATTGTACAACTTTCTGAATCAACTGTCACTTTCTCTCATTCTCTCTCTCTCTTTTTTTATGAATGAAGTCTGAAGCAAGGCAGACAGAAAGGAAGGCTGCAGTGTGTTTTATAGCTTGCGTTTCCTTCTGGTGGGGATGTTACATTTGCTGAAGCGAATTTCTGAAAGAGATGTGGAAGGCTTTTCTGGTCAGGGTTAGGGGATATTTCATTCATGCAGGAAGTTGCAAAAGCTGAACAGAAAATGTATATTCTGGAAGTTTCAATTAAAAAAAGAAAAAGTGGGCTGGGGGGTAAAATTGCAAAATACCAGCTGAAGCTCAAGTCAAGTTCACTTCATAGTCCTAGCAAAGCTTAGTGTTAGTAGCAATAACAAAATTCCTTCAAATCTAGGACATAGGAATACTTTTTCATCCAACCCAATAGTGCAAAACGCTTACTTCTATGATGTTTTTCTGTGACAAAAACTAGCTGCCTCTAATATAAGCTGTTCTAACCCAGAAACTTTGGGCTGCATGTGGGAAATTCTTCAGAGCAGGGGTGGATAGAGTGGCCATAATATCACCTGAGTTTGGATTTAGGGAGTTTCAACAACCATATCAACAACACAGCAAAAAACGGGAATGCCGCTCTGTTGTCCAGACGGGATGCAGGAGTTGATTTGAGCAGGGATTGTGGCTCAAATGCCTTCAATGCTCCACATACCACCGCATCAGGGAGTGAAAGCTGATGTGTTTTAGCTTTGTTCTGCTAAGCAGTTAGGTTTTCCCATTCATTTGTCCTAATTCGGCTTTTCTGCAGACATGTAGCCTCAGTGGGCCAGATGCCAGGGGGATGGGAAAGGAGTGTTGACGCAGGCAGTGAATTACACCTTACTGAACCACAAGGATTCATAGTTTTATAGGTTTTAATGTCAGGGAAAGTTTACTATGGCCGTCTAAGCTGACCCTTTGTGTCACCCAGGTGAAAGAAGCTCACCCCAAACTTACTACACTTGGCTCATAGTTTCTGTTTGAGTGCCTGTTTATTTTTAGAGACATGAGTTCAGTCTTGATGTAGGAGACTTTCAGTGAATTTGCCATATATCTAGGTAAGGTTATGCACAGATACAACTCTAGCTATTCAAGCCATTTATGCAAAACAGTTTCAGGCAGTTTAATCCTCTCTTACATCATTATTCCAAATGGATAAATTCCCAGGCCTCAGCACATGATAGGGAATAAGTGAGTCACTGAAGATGCCCACCATATGAAACCTGCTAACTGTCTGTGTACATGCCTGAAGTCTGACCCAGTGGGAAGTGTGTTAGTTTAAACTATCACTACAGTGGATTTCATTTTCATTAGGATCTAGGCTAGCACAATTTACTTTGTGGCTGCATTATGCTAAGGACACATGCACCGTCAGGCACCAACCATTACCGTGGCTTAGCTGACAATCAGTAGCTTGATTAATTGCCTGAATTCACTCAGGCACCCCAGCCCAAGAAGAGCGAGTTGAAAAGATCTAAATAGCTATATTGTTATCTCATTTAGTTGTCCCTGGACATGTTTTATAAGCTAGAGAAGGTCCTGAATGTACTTCAGGAGTCAGTTCACTGTGTTATTTGAAAGTGAAGAGCAAATAGAAGCAAAATTTACATTTCTCAGGCAAGAAATGGGACCTCTAACTTAAGCTTTTTACTTGTTAGAGGAAGCAGTCTGTGATCTTCAAAGGCCACAAGCATTCACAACAGCAGCTTAGCATCTCATCCACCAAAAAAACTTCTCCTGTAGCTTAGTTGCCTCCTCCTAAAATCACGAGGGCACTGCCTGTAGCTGCTTTGCCTGTATGATCTCATGCAATCAGAGCCTGGAATGGCATGTAAAGTGACAGGTTGACCCACCAGATGGTTTCATTAGTATTGCACAGGTCATGACAGCAGTGCCCACAGTAGCCCTTAAGCATATTGAAAATGGAGTGCCAGGAGACATAGGGAAAGCAAAAACAAGTTCACAAAAGCAGTGGATGAAAACCACAGAGGAATGAGTAAGAGAGCAGCTGAAACCTGTGTGCAGAACTGTTTTTCTGCTGGTATACAAACCTTTCTAGTGCATTGGTGTCCAAGTATCTGACATGGATTCTGACATTCAAAATCGTGAAGTGCTTGGAGGTCTCTGCCTTGTGTTTGCCTTTGCCATCATCCCTAAACACTTGCAGGTAGTTTAGAAAAGCTTATTTGTTCAAGTTTGGTGTCTCTCAGCTGCCTTGCAGTCTAATTGACCTGCCATCAGCAAGTCACAGACCAGCCAGCCTTATTCAACATGAGGTCCATGATGTTCAATGGCATGTTGTATGGAGCAGGGATTGTTCCATAGGATTCCAGAAAGTAGTGGGTGCAAGAGAGTTTTGGAGGTTTGGTTCTTTTTCCCCCTGGAAGTGGGAATATTTCCAAGTGGAGTGAAATGCAGAGCCACTGCACAGCTGGGAGCATAGCTCAGGGTTTTCAAGAACAGAGCATCTTAGTGCAGTCAAGAAACACCAGAAGGGAAAAAGAAACAAAGGGAAGCAGGAAAGCTCTCTTAGTTTTCCCATGAAAAAAGATACCCTGAGAGCATAGTTTGACATCTATCATGCAGGAAATATACTGGGGAAGGTGTAGGACTGAACAGAAGCAATTAATTTTTTGTTTAATCTGGGTATAAAATGGAAGAGTTCCACTCTCATGGGATGAAGACTGGGGGTTCAGCAGAAATTTGCAGCCACCCGGTTGCATTGGAAAAGTTTTACCTACTGCTGGTGATCGTCCCAGCATAGTGGAGCTGACTGGCCCAAAAAGTATGTCACCTTGCCTTTTCTTCTGCTGAATGTGAATGCTATTGATCTGCTGAGCTTAATTAAAGTGTCTGGCTCTTTCAGCCTGCACAATTTAGACAAGAAAATGACTATTCTTCCCAGACTCAGAAAAAAGACATTACTTCTCTTCCTTATTTGGTGTCTGTCGTTGTGGTGCTACCCAATTTGTAATAGTGAACTGTCTGTACTCAAGCTGAAAACTGCTTCCTACTACAGGTAGCAGTTTCTGTCTTGCTTGCCCTCTAGATGGCAAACTCTCCCTAATTTTGGGAACAGAACAACCACAACGGTTGCTGCTGACTTTTGCTGTCGTTAATTTGCAGCGCAACTTCAGTTTGTAGTTTTGAGTTAACCAGACAAAAAAAAAGACAAACCCCAGCAATGATAATGGAAGAGGAGGGGAGGAGAGGATCAGTGGTGACATATGCGAGTTTCGTAGGGATGTTTCTCTTGAGTTGAAATGCAAAATAAAAGGCATTGGTTTACCATATGTATTTGGGAAGTGCTGGGTGTCCCCAGCAGCTGCGCTGTGGATCTCCAGGAGTTTCTCCTCCAGGAGTGCCACATAGTTCTGCTTGAGTGCTTAGGTTGTGATTGAAGCAAGAATAAAACTAAACTTTATTCATTCATTCATTCATTCATCCATCCGTTTATTTTGCTCATGAGAGGAACCTCAAGCAAAAAATCAGGGCTCCCAATTACTCTCTAAGATAGGGAGTTAAGTTCTTCCTCTGGCAGCTCACTCCCTGGGCTTACCTAGAGTCCTGTCTCTAATTCCATTCCTCCTTTTCAGCCCCTGTCTCCTGTCAGATGTTTTCCTCCCCCCTTTTCAAACAGAAGCCAGCCCTGGGTCTCCTTGTTTAACCCCTCCAGCTATGTACCCTCATTTCCAAACCCAGCCTCCCCTCTCTACCCAATTCCCATCTCCCCTAAACATTCAGATCCAAAACAAGGTCAGCCCTTGTGCTGAGAATTGTGACTAAGTCACAACTGACCATCTCTCAATTGCCCCTGGATATCTCAGAAGATACAAATATTTCAAGTCCTACAAAATGAATGAAGTTTGGTGACTCAGGTCTTGACTATCTCTCTACTTCCCAGAAGCGCAGGGCCTCAGGGCAGTGAGTGGCCTTCCAGGGGGGGATTTATCTGCTTAAAGTGATTGTCCACTGTGCAGGCATCTATATCTGAGCTGGTCACCTGGGCTGTCTTTACAATCAGTGGAGAGCTGTCAACAGAGTTCGGGGAATCTAGAGCACTTCCTAAAGTGGTCACCCACATTAATCAGAAGTGTTGTACTCTCTAAACCGTTCATCAGGAGAGCCTGGACACTCTGCTTAGATGGAAACTCATATCACAGCCAGAGTTAGGGAAGAAGAAATTTACTCTTTTTCTTTTTCTTTTTTTTTTAATCTATTTCTTGGAAATTTGAATCAGTATTTTTCAGACTTCCTCTTTGTGCAGAAACAGAAGAGTGTTTAACATGGCTACTAGGACTTCCTCCTTACTTTCTCCTTGAAAGCTTTTAGAAATCAATTCTCAGCCACATTAGTGGACATGAATGACAAAATACACGATCTCAGCCCTTTAGAAAATAGGGAAAGTAGGTAAATACAGTATTGTACAAATCTGAATTGGGTAAATACTATTTCTCATGTATATTTTTGATGATAAACCTAAGCAGGAATGCAGTTTCAGAAAGGAACTAACCCTTCTTTCATTTTTGGTATAATGAGAGGGGCAAAGAGATCCAGTTGAGTATCTGCATTCACTATCTTACGTAGGATTGCCATATTTTCCTACATGAAACACTTTTTGCCTTTTCTCAATCATCAGTTCTCAGAATAAAGAACAAGTAATTTCTGAAGTCCATATGACAATTACTTTTCCCTCCTCACTGAAGTGTTTTCTTGTTTCCTTTATGTTGATAGGTTGGTACCAGAGCAATGTGCAAAGGAGGTTTCTAGATGGGAACATGTTCTCAGTATAATAGAGATTTCAGAGATGAACACAGACAATGGCTTATCTGTTCGTTGCTCATTTACTGGATTAGTGCAAGTGTTTCTATTTTCAAGCAGCTGAGCCAATGATCTTTTATTATAGGGCTTGATTTCTTATGCTACGTGTCATGGCATTGGAGAACATTCAGTTAATTAAAACAAGAATCAAAATTAAAATTGTGACAACAAGTGCTACCTTCTCAGAATGTTCCACCTACAAAATAACCACACTCAGCTCTCCAGAGATTTAAACACAGAGCTACAATGGAAAGTAAAGGACCTATGAATGTGATGGCCTGGATGCCACAACCCTGTCCTAGAGTGCTCCTGTTAATGTGTTACAAATGCAAAAGGTAGGATTAGCAGCTGCTGTACAAAATGTACTTAAAGTCACACAAGCTGGTGGCATTTGAGCGTGAAGTCTTGATCAACTGTGATACTTTAGCTGCAAATTTAGCTTAGTTATCATATGGATAAAAGTTATAGAAGGCTGGATTTGCATTTTAAATGTTTCTTAGGACCTCAACAAGGTCTTAACTCTGTACATAAAACAAGAGATATGAAAAAAAAATGTAGTGTGTGAAAGGCATCAGTGTGAGATCTCAATCTATTACTTGTTCCAAGCAAAGAGACTCCCACCTGAATTACACTAATTACATTATTATGAGCACACTGCAGTAAAGCTCTTATTACTCATGGGAAACTATTATTTTTTATTAACTGATATGTACTTAACAGTTCCAGCCATGACTCAGTACCAGTCCCCCAGGGATTACATAGATAAGAACTAAAAAACAAAAGTCAGAAGGAGAGGACAAAGACTGTCTTTTGCAGAATTTGTCTTTGTGTATAAAGATGGCTTGGAATTTTCCTACTAGAAGATGCTATTTCTGCCTAATTAAAATTGTATTCAGGAAAACATATTTTTTTCATGAAAATGTAATCTTTTGGGAACTTGAAAATATGGTAGATGCCTACTGATCTTGGAGTCAGTCCTGTGACCTGTTCAGTTGACACCTTCCAAGGAATCAGCCTGTCTTATATCTGAGCTGTAAACTCAGTGGTACAAGAAGGGGTGGACAGGATAGCTCCAGATAAATCAGTTTTCCTAGGAATTGCAATGGCTCAGTACCTCCACACAAAATGTGCTCTGGGAATGGGTGGTTGGAGGCAGTCAGCCCTGTGAAGGATTTGGTATTTTTTTACTGTTGGCCCTGTTTGGCAATTAGATTTTTCTGAAACCCTTCTGCTTCCTATGGAACAGATACTTCACTGATGGCCAAGTGTACAGTACAAACATTGCTCTTTACAGTGCCAGTTACTGCTGACTGATAACATTACAATGGTTCAAGCAAGCTTGCAGGTGCATGATTTAACAATTCATCTCAATTGGTTCATCATATCTCTGGGAACATGTTTAAATCCAAATCGATTACTTTTATTGCTATCTCAGGATAAACTCTACACAAGTTAGTCTTTTGATGCTTTGTAAATGCATACCTTGCCATAGGCTGATTATCTGACATGTTGTATGGGATTAATGATGTTTATTCCCAGTTGACCAATTTGCATTAGTGCCACCTCTACCCACTTGCAGGATATACTTGAGCTGACCCTCCACAATTAATCACACCCATTGACACAGCCTGTGCAACCTCCACTCAGTCACATTAACCAGCTGGCAGCTATTGATTTCTTATAGGTGGATGTACTTGTAGAGGCCCCTGTTAAGAAAAGCATAAATTCAGTCATCTCAGACTATATTTTTCTAGATACATGTACCTTACAAATACTCCGGGCTTAATTCTGGACTGAAAAAGGAGAAAAATTCTCATGCACATGGCACTCTCAGACTAATAAGCTCTAATATTTGGACTCATCCACATTATTTTATTTGCCTAATTAAGAAGCTAAGCTGAAAGATTTTACCACTAAAGTTATTATAGACAAGGGAAAAATATGACCTTCTCCAGGGTGTGCTTAACTCACTGAATATCAAGCAATGTGAGGTACCTGTATCTTTCCACTGATGAACCTTCAGCTTATGGAGAATAATAATGGGCCAAAATGGGTAGGAAAGACCTAAGAAAAGTCAGAATGGAAATTTCAGGAAGCCTGAATTGGCATGTTCCCAAATGGAGTCCTACGTGAAAGTTAAGCTTCCCTTGAAGGATGATGGGTAGTCAACTTTGCTGGCAGAAAAGGATCTTGCTTAGGATATGTTTCAAATTATCCATATTCCACTTCAATCAATAGCTTAAACATAGGGTCTGGCAACAGTTCTGATTCCCTGCCTTGTCACACCTGGCCTTCATCTGCTGGAGAAGATCACAAGTTTCCTGTAGTTTATGTGTCACATCTAGCAGTATGACCACATCTATCTATTTCAGATACTCAAGGGCATCTCAAACAGCATCAGACACCTAGGTTTAAATAACCCAAATCTGCTTGATACTTACTATGTAACAATCCTTTATCAAAAGGTTAAAGAATCTCTTTCACTAAACCTTTTTCACTAAAATTGTTAATTTTGTGATTTCCCAAGTAATTTTCACTGATGAAAATTCGGTCCAGAATAATTTGGTCAACAGCTGCTTCACTGGTAGGCTCCAGTAGATTACCAAGGCTCTGGAAATTGCTCTACAGTAGTGTTATCCATCAATGTGTACATGCCTCTTCTGTGTTAAAGGTGGAGTGAGTTTACCAGTTTATTGGGTTTGTGTGGCAAGGTTTTGGCAGTGGGGGAGGCTACAGGGTTGGCTTCTGTGAGAAACTGCTAGAAATTTCCCTCATTTCTGATAGAGTCAATACCCCTGAGGGGGAAGGAGCAACAGAGACAATGTGATGAACTGACCACAATCCCCAGTCATTCCAGAACTGGTGCTTTTTATGGGTAGACTTGCCCGTGGCTTCCAATAGAAGTTGGATTAAACTTCCTTTGGTTTAGATGTCCACAGTGTAGAAACACATGTGTAATGAGTCAGTCACCCATGGCTTTCTTCATAGTCGATGTAGAGAAGTAGTCATTTTCAGAACATTATCCCTGGGATATATTATTTTAGATTTCTACCTCACTGTGAGATGAGTTATATCCCAGAAGACTCTGTTTCTCTCCACTGATGATAAAGGAAATCTAGATGGTTAACTTAGCAGTAAACAACCTCAAGAAACTTACTGGAGAGCTGCCTGGCAGAATACACAGAAAAAAAATGAATCTGATGGCTTCAAGCTGTGTGTATTCTCTGCACAGCCACATTTTTTCAGCAATGGACACCTTTATATTTGTTGTGATTAATGACACATTTTCTGCAAGTAAATTTTGCCTGGTCCATTTGCTAACTTTTGCAGCCCATCTTTGCACTTCAATATGCATTTTAAACCAGATTCCTTTTGGTCTTACAGAACTTTTAATTTGAAAATCAGAGGTTTTGATTTCACCAGCAAGTACCAAGGCTTTTCTTGCAAGGTCAAGCCCTTTGCTGCATAACCTTGCCCTGACGTTATCAATTGCACTACAAATACAATGATAACTAATGAATTTCCTAAACTGTTCACTCTAAGCAGTCTTGGTTTAGCAGCTTCCAGTAGTCCACATGCTCTTCCAAAGCACACTGTCAGTTTCTAGTGCCTTTGGAGCTGCCACATGCAATATTGAGGAAGATTTCAATTGAAGTTCCCTGCAGTAATGCTTACTTCCAGGTACAGTTAGAAAAACTACAATCGTTTCTTCTAGTTCTGTGCCTCAAAGGAGAGACTTGAGCTTCTTGGATCACACTGGCAGAGTTATAAGAGTTCACATCTTCTATTGTGTCTGATACCTGTAGTTATTCTTTAAGCCCCAGAGGATCCTGTTGAAAGTGGATAGAAATCTCCATGAGGGATGAAACATTAGACATATTGGACTGAAAGGATTGTGTCGATGATGCAGTCATGCTTTAGAATCAGAGGTAAGGAAGGTTCATAAAGCATCTAGTTTGCTCTATTCCTGACAGTCTGGATCTATGATAATGTCCCAATGATCTCTTGTTTGCCAAAGCCCTCTAGGAAAAAAGTCATATAGCCATCAGAACTAACATGATGTAGAAAGTGAGCTAAAGAGAAGAAAAGCAAAGAAATGAGCAAAAGAGATCAAGAACACCAGTAATGTTCTGTATCCATGGAACTGAAAAGGGAGAGGCTGAGAATGTTTGGGCCACAAGATGGGGAACCAGATGTGTAAAATACTGATGCTATCTGCCTCATCAAAGATTACTGGATGTGTGAAGCACTGAATGTATGAAATCACTCAACAATGAAAAGAAATCATGGTACTGAAAATTACTCATAAAAGAAGGATTAATCTCACTGAAGTAACTAAAGAGTCAGGCATCATACTGACTTGTAGTCAGCAAAGAGCTGGTTAGTAGCATTAGTAGAGATAAGGGTACAGTATGGTCTTTTCTAGGAGACATTGATGGTTGGCCAAGTGTATTTCATCTGGCCTCACTCTAACAAGACTGAATAATTCTGTGATGCCTCCTGCATTTATCACTGGAGAGCAAGCCAAGTACTGTCCTCACTCTATAACCAATTTATAAATGTTTGTTTCCTGCATCATAAATGGCATCTTCATGTGTTCTTTGCCATACACAGACTTTAACATTATTCAATTATTAATAAAGAAACATGGAACGTTAAGGAAGAGGAACTTTGGTGATTTTATGCACCAGTGTTTGGCACTTTATTAGCAAGCAAACACTGGTTTCCTATGGGCATAGCTACACACTGGTGGGGGGCAGAACCAAAGTCAACAAACATCTTAATTACCCTATGTACCATATCCGCAGGCATCACATTACAGCCCATGTACTTCAGAGAAAGCCGCAGCTTAGCTGCAAGGAGACCAGAGCCTTTGCATCAAGGAAGGTCAAAAGTCAAAGGAAATGCCAGTAGAGGTAGTAGTCACAGTAGAGGAGCTTAATAAACCCCTCACCTTTTGTTTACCCTTAATTTCTCATTTATTGTGTAATAGAGGCAAATCTAAATGCATAAAGACACAAGAAGCAGCTGGACTATGTTTGCTCAAGGGGACTCAGCTGACAATGTAGACGGGAACTTGGTTGATCAAACTACGTTGGTTTTCTACTCAGCAGTGCTCTGAGGCCACACATGCAGTAGCTGGAATTAAGTCCTCACATTTGCAGTGATGGATGGAATATCTTTGACAACTCTATGGCAGAAGGAAAAAATTGTCACTGATGTTAAGTATGTAAATAAAGCCAGTGGATGAGATTGATGCAGTTGCATGTGTAGTGTGTATACACAGTTGCTTTACTTGGATGTGAGTCCTAGATAATGCTGGATATTGCTGGACCACTGCATACCATCAGGCTCTATTCCCACCTTCCTGTAGCCACCTGGGACTGGCTCTTGATCATAGCTATGCTATGCTATAGTCTTTCTTTCTTAATGGGTTTAACTCAGATCTTAGATAAATGCACTTTCAACAAGGCCCAGATGTGCTAAGGCAGGCCTTTGAGTTGGTGTGGTCAGGGCACAATTACCTCACTGTGGCATGAGGGCTTGTGCTAAGAGGTGGCTGGAGCTCTGGGCAGCTGCCTTTGCAGGCTTCATACCTAGGTCCAGCTGCCCCTGAGCAGCCTTGGCCCTCACCCTGACCTCTGTCCTCAATCTTGTCTCTGGTTATCTAGTCTAATTGATGATCCTCTGCCATTGCCATCAATGTGAGCATATTGAAACTACCACAGTCTATTTCTGTTCTACTTGACATGCTACAGCTGGACCATCACAGGGACTGCCAGAAGGGGTATCTTAATTGCCGGCATTTCAAGTGGTCTTGTCATTGTAGTGCAGATGTGTTGTGCAGACCTAAAGAAGTGAACAACCCCAACTGCATTTTCTTCTTGCTAGAAAAGGCTGCTTTTCTTGCTGTGTCTCTGCTGATTCTTTGTATTTTCATTCCTTGTATCATTCCTTCCTGAGTGACCCATGGGGATGCTGCTGGGATGGAACATGTATGACATGTCTTTACAGAAACACAGAGCTCAACTGCTGGGTGAAGAGTGGCACAGGATCTCAGCTAAATCTGATGCTCTGCCATTGATTTCTTATGTGGTATTAGGCAGTCCCCATAGACATCCAGAAACTGCTAGGCTGTGTGTCTCTCTATGGCTCAGACTGCTTGTGCATAGCCTAATCTTCACTCCTAGTAGTGCCTTTACATTTAAAGGAGTGCTGAGAGATCTGACATCATGTTTCACTAGGCTGAGCAAAGAGCAGAGAAGTGACAGCCAGTGTTAATGTAGCTTTGCCAAGGAAATGATCTGAAGGTGATGTCTTAGGGACTGTGAGATGCTCAGATGCTGCACTGACTGATTTTAAGTGTTTGACATTTACCAAAAGCATTACAATATTTATCTGCATTAAATAGTTTTTTTTAATAGTAAAATTGCCCATTTAGTTATGTGACCATTACAGATAGCCTGTTATACACTAAATCACACTCTTGTTCTCAAGTCAGTAATAATTACTTACATTTTGTGCTCTTCTAATCTATCCCACTGGGATAAGCAGATTCCTTCCAGTAATTAAATTTATTCTGGTACACAATCTGACTTTTTGCTATTAACCAAAAGAAAGTTGATATTCAGACTAACTGCAGAATTGGATCCTTAAAACAGGAGATGGTGGTTGTTTGTCAACACCCCACAGAAATTAAAGTTGCAGGTTATGTATTAAATGTTAAATGTAGTCATCCAACAATTAGTCTTTCTTTCAGAACTTGGGAATTAGATTCTTGCAGGTCATTCCTGACATGGAAAAATGTGAATGGGCAAAACGACTCTTCTACATTCACAAAAGATCTAAAAAATAGCTAAAGCTGCTGCGAGGTCACCTGTAACAGCTTCTAATTCCCAGAAGCATGTGGGAGAATTTTCAAAGTCAAAAATCAATGGCTATGAAATTACACATTAGTCTAGGGGAGTGTACTTTGCCTGTTTTCACAGCTAACATTCATCTTCCCGCAGTAATAATGGTGCAGATAATTTGCCACGGTAAAGTTGATCTATAAGTGTTTTAATTAAAGTTCTGACAGCAAATTGAAATCTTATTTTACTTAGAGAGCAGACAGAATTCATCTTCCTCTCACCTGAGAACTGAGGCTTAGAAGAGGACTTCTGAACTGGCATAAGTCTGGGAAAAACATTAGGAAAACACATACAGAGTTATCAAGTTCTAAGTTGATGTTGTTATGTCTTCTCACCTGTGATAGAGACAACGGGCTCTAAGAATTGGGTTGTTGTGGCTTGGACTCTTATTGGACATCAAGACTCATCAGAATGTTAGCAGAGGTCTCCAGGCACTTCAGAGTCCTAGTTTGTGAGAGACAGTGGGGACTTTTTAGCTGGCTGACACATAGAGAAGAGATGAGGTACACTGACCTCTCAGGGCAAGGGCTGGAGGCTGAATGGAGAAAGGAAATGATAGGGGAAAAATATCATATCTTTTCTGAGGAATTTCTGATATCTTCCCTCATGGCAGAAAAGAAGGAGAAAATTATCATGGGGCTTTGACAGGCCTCAAGCAAATGCTCAGCAATGATGAGGAAACTGAGGCAAGAGCGTTGCAAAGTTTCTATGGCTCTGGCATGCTGTGTTAGACAAAGCACAAAGCTGAGCAGGCTTAAGACAAAGGCCAAATAGGTAGTTGCCTAAAGGATAAAAGTAGGAATGGCAAAATTACAGTTTTGAAACACAATGAGAAAGACCCCCAGGCCTCAGAGAAACACTTGTGTCTCAGTGAGAGACATGTACAGTGCAGTGCAGTGGGATAGAGTGAAACCCCAGCATTACTAACAAATGCTGAGGTTCTCAAACCCCACAACTGCTACCCCCCTATAACAGCTTTGCGTCTTCCATCACTAAACAAAAATCTGTGCATGATGCAGGGCTGCGTCTACTGAGAAGGCAAAGTGTGGGAGATGTGGCTACCGGCTGTGTGCATTGCTCCTTTACCCCACAGCACAGTATGTACACCCTCAGCTGTGTCAGGAATGGGTTGGCGATAGGTAGCACAGGCCCATGATGGACTGCTGCAAGGACAAGGCAGTGATTTTCATCTTCCTGAGTTATTTAGGTGATGCTGATGCCCAGAGGAATTGCTCTGCTTCCCCTGCTAATGTGAACTTTGCCTTCCCTGATGAGAAATCTTTTGTGAGGTTAGAAATCCCACCTTTTGCCGGTTTATGTATGAAAGGAGTCTGTCCTTTTCCACTGACTACAGAGCGGATCTGTAAGGGTATGGAAAGACACTGAAGAGTTCAGGGTTCTGAGAAAAAGCTAATATGAGTCAAAACATACAACCAAACCTCTGCAGCCAGAAAGTGGAAACTCTTCAGAACTCCTGGGAGTTCAATAAGAGAACTAGGCGATCTAGAACATGATGCATAACAGTCTCATACATTGTCAACTAAATTTGCATTATGATTATCTGAGATAACTCAATTTTTTGTGTTTTCCCAGTTGTTCCTATGCAAAAGTGAGTACAAAACCTTAAAAAGCAGAACTTTTTCCTGGGACAGACACTAATATTTTGATTAAGCTTTGATGTGAGAAGTGACCTGAGAATTGGCAAATCATAAGACCATAACCTTTGTCTTAAAAAATACTTAATGAAGATTCTATCTATCTATGTATCTATCTATTTATTTATTTATTTCAGCTGGGATAAAAAACCACTGGAAAACCACCAAAGCACATGCTTAATTTTCACTAAGTGTAAGACCATAGAAAAGAGCCATGCTTCTTTCTTGTGGGTTAACCACTAAGTCTGGCAGCTCCTTTTGGGACTCACATAGCAGCTTGTTTTTGTAATTATTTATAGAACATTAATTTTCAGTCAGGAAAGAACTAATTGTTTACTATTAGCATAACACTCAATTTGAAATAATTAAGAACTCTGTTTAGCACTAATCTTAATCTAAGTCTGAAATGTATCCCCAAAGTCCATTAAAAACAAAGCAAACACCATTGTTAATTAGCAATTTACTCCATTACAATAGCTGGGAGTTTTAACAAGTTCAACCAAGGACTATGCAACATTATAAAATAAATCTCCTGGTTTGTCACATCTGAGAGTTACTAATAAAGAGGGTAATTCAGCATTATAAAAGTGCTTACTTTGTCTAGGGAGGCTTCACAGTGTGGCAGTATTATATGATCCACACGACAGTGGATCAGAAGAGAGATATAAATTGTTTGGTTGAGGAAATTAACTGAGGATTGATTCTCTCTGTTTTAATTTAACATCAGAATGCTAGAAAACTTCTAAAAGCAGATGGGCTATTGATCCAACAAGAGGATAATCAGTGCATCAAACCAGGGGGAGGACGAGAAATGGGTACTCTTGAGGCTCCTCTGTGATTGCTGCCTTAGACAAAAAGGTCTTATTCATAGAGAGTGAGGGGGGGAAGAGAGGGTTGGGGAAGAGAGGCTGCTTTGGGACAAACCCTTACCCATGTGAGTGAAGCTGAAAAAATACATCTAGCAGGGGAGGAAATGCAAAATTGAAGAGAGAACATCTTAAATTACAAGAAGATGGGGGAAAGAAAGACCTCACAATCACTCACTGAGGACACACAATCCATCAATGTCCATCCTGTCTGCAGGACATTAATTGTCATGTTCATGAAAGGAACTTAAGAGTCCTGAGGGGATAGGCTCCCAAGAAACCAAGTGTCTTCTATGTGAGGTCCAAACCCTGGCATTAGCTTCCATGACTATTTATTTCTCTGTGAAGCTTCTGAAGGTATGGAAATAATTAATGAGCTGGTTGAGTCTCTTTGGCTCAGAGAGCAGAGCTTTTCTGTGTCCATGTTAACCACACATAAATGATGCTGTCCGATGGGAGCCTGCATTATGACCACAGTCAGGACGTTCTGACTCCTGGCATGACCAACAGCTATGTGCAGTGTGCTAAAAGCAGCATGGGAGCATCACTTTTTGAGGAGGAGAATAGGGAACAGAGGAATGAAATTCTCATGTTCAGCCAGCAGTGCTTAACACAGATCCTGGAGTCAATCCAGTCGGATTTAAAGCAATATTTATGTTTCCTTGATCTTTGTTGCCTTCCCAACACAGCTCTCTGGCATAATTTGGATGATTCAAAAGGGTCTGTCTTTTGTGCACATCCTTGCACACCCACAGTCCCAATGCAGCATTTACAATGTAGTTGGATAAGGCTTTGCCAGGCTGTCTGCCCTAACTGTGGGGTGTCTGTGCATGCAGAGTGGGGTTATGCAAGTGAGTCTCTTGAATGATGCACCAGAATGAGTCTGGTCTATGAACCAAAGGCTTCCTCGATGACTCTGAGCAACCCACTGTCTCTTTCTGCCTAGAATGATAATTGCTTTGCCCTTAACTCTCATGTGGCTTTCCCATTGCATAGAACACCTCACACATGAAAGTTAGTTGTCATTTAGTTGCCTCTCAAGTGAAGGGTTAGCTCTGTTTCACACATCATTGGGTATACTGCGGATCAGGGTGTGCTGAAGGTCCTGCATCATACCTGACAGCCCTCTGTGGACATCCTGGATGCCTTGTGGCTCCTCACAGTGTGGGGACTTACACCCTGATTGCTGTGGTGAATACATCAGCAGTCATTAGTTCCCTTATTTATGTTTCTAAACACTTCTGAAGCACAAAACTTACAAAGCAACACCAGGAACTAACTGATATTAAACCCTTTTATAAGACACTGAACTTACTCCAGATTACTTACTGACTCCTCAGTGTTTTTCCACAGCTTCCACTAGGTTTCAGTGATGCACAAAGTTTTGCTCATCATTTCTTTTATTAGTGATGTATTCATATAGTTATTAACCCATGCCCTGGCATTCATGTAAGCTGCTTCTCACCAGAATCCTCTTGGAATGAATGCAATGGCTTGCACTCAGCAAATTGATATTAGTAAGGTTGCAGAACATTTTTAGTCATTTTGGATTCAAGAGCATCGCAACCCTTATGAGTCAGTAATTGTGCTATTGTCATCATCTCTTCCTCTTCTCCCATCAGACACCCAGGTGAAGAGACATCATCATACACATGACAAAGGTCCTTGTGGATCAACAGCAAGTGCTCTCCTGACCACAAAATTCTGTGTTTGAGCTGGGCAGCCATGAACTAAGTACAGTTTGTCCTGATTTTGATATTCTGAACCAGCTGCTCTGGTATTGCTGGTCCAGAATCAACCATGTAAAGAACAAGTGGGCAGTGCCAGAAATACTCCCTGTAATTCTGAGGTTTGCCCCTATCTGTGACCATTTGGTTTGTGGTATTGTAGGAAGAAGTGATTTCATATCACAGGGACTCTGAAAAAGCAAGCAAAATCCACTGCCTTCAAGCTAAATGCTCTGCTTGAAAGACACCAAGTATCTCTTTCCTATTTTGCTCTTTAAGGGGTAAGAGTGCAGTTAGTTATGTTGAAAACAAAATGCTGCTCTTGATGAAGTTTTGTGGGCTTGAGTCTACAAACAAGCCACACTTTAAAAAGAACACTTCCGAACATTTAGATTTTAACAGGATTTAGAATTGTAATGGTAGGTTGATAATACCACGAGGTAGTAGCAGAGAGCAGACCTTTCTGCTGGTCACTGCTAGCTAGCTCAGCAGCTTGCCAATCAACGGTGGCTTCTTACATGACAGATTCTTTCCTTTCAAAGTGTTGACAACCTGGGTGTTTATCTTAGCTCTGAAACCTCCACTAGCTGGCAGGGAGATGCTCTTCAGAGAAGAACAGACTGAAATGTCTATGGTCCAAAGTGATTAACGGGGATGGGATTAGCTTTAAAAGTAGTGAAACCAAATGACACCTAAAAGGTAATCAGTGGCAGAGAGAGGGTTCAAAACGTTGCATGCGTTCCTCTCCTCACTGATGGTTTTATTCAAATGTCCTTGCAACAACTTATTGTTATGAAACTTAACTTTCAGTTGTTTCAACTGTCAGTAAAAGATATTTGAAGAAGTTGGAAATGCAATGATGATTATAAATTAAAGGGCTTTTTCTGTGGAGGAAAAAAATAAAAGGAGCTTGTGTTAATAATTATATGTATCATAATGGTACCTTCACCTGCATGCAAAAGCCACCCTTGCCAGGAAAGAATTCAAGATCCTGCAGGGTGTTAATCCAAGCAGACTAGACAGGCAAAGAAATTATTATCCTCTACTTAACAACGGAGATTTGAGGGATTAATCCTGAGTTGCAGAGAACCAGGTATGACCTTGAAGGGGCTAAACCCAAATAATCTAAAACCCTGTTCAGTGCTATCACTATCTATCTATCTATGTATCTATATAATCAGCTGCTAACTATTTTTTCTTTTATCTGAAACCAAGCAAAACAAATAAAAATAACCACTGTACACCTGGTCAAAACAGTGAAAGAGCTGCTTATGGAAATGTGATTATATTATATCAAGCACTTTGGTTCATTCCTCAGAAAAAACCGCAGGGAACTGCTGTTGCCTCATTTATGCAACTGAGGAATTGTTATGGGTGGGTATGAGAGTTGTGAACAGCATGTTTAATAGTGAGGAGTAAAATATTTTCTTAGACTAGCTAAGATAGCTAGAAAAAGCAGTATTTTAGGCAGCCAGTCGTTTCCACTGGTCAGCATGTCATAATTAGATGATAATGGGATTGCTAAGTATTCTTTAATGGCTTTTAAAACATTGCAAGTCATTCCCTCCCAGCTAAGCAGTTTGTTTCCAGCAATTATGTAGGCTTTTCTGTTGCAAATGGTAACAGAATCCCAGACTCCCTGAATACAAAACCTGGCAGCATGGTAGAGGAGCACTTGTGGCTTTGCAGAGCCTTATTGATGTGAAGATTGAAGTTCTTTGGATTTATACAAAAAATAAATGTTCTGCTTCCCTTGAGCCTATTTGTATGTCCCAGTGCAGTATTGTCTCACATGAGCTGTTTCCTGTGCTACTATCATCAGTTTAGCATAATATCCACTGAATTAGCTTACCAAGGAAAGCATGTCAGCATGTGAAAATATGGTCTGAGTTTGACTCCACTGTTTCTGATTAGCACTGACTTGACTGTCTCCTCCCAGTTCTGCACAGTGCTAGTGGGATGGACATCCCCTCTGAGAACCAGAGGTGTCTCCGGGTCCTGAAGCCTGCCCCAGAAGGTCGCATCAAACCTCCTAAGAAGGACCCTACTTCTCTTCTTGGGCTGGCCTTATCACTAGAGGGGCACAAGGGAGAGCTGGAGGCACAAAGATGAACTACACTACAGATGAGCAGACCCTAAAAATTTCTACAGGATCAAGCCGCCTCTTCTTCAAGTCATGTACATGGATACTTTTGCTCCTGGAGGCACCCTTGGTCTTTGTATGCAGTACTGCATGTAGGGACAGATAAGTGTATGGATAAGGTAACTACAGGTGACTTACTGTACTTGGCACCTTGTCCAAAGAAAAGCACTTTCCCTGGTGGATACTTGACTGTGAACTTCTTGACCCATGTAAATCATAGCATATGAACCTTCTGCCCCTAGGACAAGGTGTGTCTTATGTTACACATTAGCAGAAGGAATGAGTTATGATGGTGAAATACCTTAAAGTCTTGGTGCAAAGTACCCTAGGCATGACTCAGCACCTGGACTTCAGAAAGGCTTGCTGGAATTTTTTTCATTTTAACTGGAAAAGGTTATTCATATGAATTAAAGTTGTGCTCAAACACAAGAGGCTTCTTAAATGGCTCAATGAGGAAGCAGTGGCTAAATTCCTTTCAATAGCAAATGAAAGCTTGATTGTCGCTGCTATTACTTTTTTCTTTGTAATAATTGGGGCACGTTATGTCCAATTTGGAAGGGACAAGGAACCACCTGAAGGAGCATAAAACTTACAGCAAACATCCCGAGTTTTGTATGCACTTCAGGGAAGAAAATTTGCATTTTCCAAGTAAAAAGCTGACTGTGTATCTGTGGGATTCTTGCAACAGCTGTTTTAGGTAGCAAGAACCTCCTAAGACATATCACTTTTGTTACCTGCTAGCTTGTCTATGCCATTGCCCTGCAAAAAGAGGCTATGAAGCAACCAGAAAAAGAAAGAAGTGAAGGTTGGAGTCTTCCAGTATTATAAATTACTTTTTTGGTTGGTATAACTACAGAGGACTTTAGCAGCCAAAATAGTAGTTGGTGTTTGGTAGGTTTTGAATACACTACCCACTATGCCTGAGTTAGCAAGTCATTCCCCAGTTTATTGTGTTCCTCTCTTTAGTGTTCAGTGGCTCATAGAAATTTATGTGACATGTTCACAAAGGAAATAAAAATACTCCAATTGGCTTAATTCATCTAGCATATAAAGTTTATAGCAATCCTTTCAGTAAGTGAAAGTATGAGTTTATTGGCCAATATTGAAGTAAGAAACTGAGTTTTATTGATAAATCATCATTCATCTTTCAGTCTGCTTACTTTGAAGGTGTCCTGATAATTGCCACTGTAAAACAATGTAGAGCATTTGTGGGGTGTTGTTAACTGACACTAGTCACCCATTTAATTATATCTGTTTCATCACCGAATCTCAGGCTTTGAAAGAAAAAGAAAACATCCTAATGAAAGGTGAATGAAAACCAGTCCACCTATAGAAAACACTGGTTTCAAAATAACACCATTAAAAAACCATTGTTTAAAAATAGCCAATGGTTAAAAAGCCATTCTGGTCAGTTCTGTTTGTGCTTTTGAAATGTTATCTGTAGTTCCAAACCAACACTAATTTAGTGCAAGTGAGCTCTGAATTGCTCTACCCATGGGACAAGTTACTGCTTCTTATTAAGGCTTTTCAGCCCCAGCCTTTACCCAGCTGTAGACTACATCACACTTCCAGAGATGAGGAACACCATGAGTTAGGAGCACGGGGGCAGGGATGTATATTAATCCCAGTTCTGCTCAAATTGATGGCCTTCCCAGAAAAAAAACAAACCCAAAAAACTGAATGCAGACTGTAAGATCAACATGTTTAAGAACCAAACACAAACAGGTCAGTGTAGTGCATTTACATCCTTAGGGCTTTGAAAAAAAACATATTGCTTTTAAAGGACAAGCACACTAATGGATTCCTTCATTCTCCTTTTCTGGGCAAGCCCGAAACTAAGAGGTTTTTACCATCCTCTTAAGAAAGGAATGTCTTGTGGGAGATGCTAGTTAAAATCTTGGCAGTGTATCATTGCAATGTACATTTCCAAACAAACCCACAAACCTTATGAGTGCTCCATGGTGTTTAATGTGTGACAAGGAGTTCTGCTGCTATTGTAAAAATACCAGCTGACTTTTAACAGGACCATTAATTGATAGTGTATCTTATTAGAACTCTTGTTTAAATGGCAGTTAAATGTTAAACATTCTTGAATGTATTAATAAAGAAAGGCAATTAGACATACTTGTTTCAAGAGTCTTGATAAATTAATAAATCTTGAGTTAATTACAGTGCTGGGCACTGAGATTTAGTTCTCAGAGGCTGCAATCTGTAAATTTCAAAAGGGACTCTTATCACAGTTAAGTACACGTGTGCAACAATGGTTAACTGTCATAGTAAATCTGGCAGGAATGATTGTGAGAGATGAAAGCTCTATAACTTATTCTTTTCATTATCTATCATGATTTATGTCAATGTTTGGATGAGACCAAATTAACACTTCAATCTGAACATCTCCAGAGGTGTGGGGTGAGGTTCGACCACCTATTTTCATTCAGATCCTTCGGTACCACTTATTTTGGTCAGGATTTTTATGAGAATTAAGCCACATGAAATAATGAATGACATTGTACAGAAACCACAGCCATTTCCCACCTACCATTTTCATCTCACTGTCTATGACGTGGAAAAACAAAGCTGTTAGGGCCATGGATGAATATAGATCTGAAATGCTGACTGCTTTCTCATTGGAACCACTTGCTCTAGAACTGTATCTGTAAAGTCAGAAGGAGGTGTTTGCTTTACTCTTGATATATACATGGTGATTCACCTTTTATTTAGCACTGATTTTAGTAAGTACATGTACCTTTACACATAAGGACTTTGACACAATGCGCCCTTGTTAACATTCTGCTAACAAATCTTTGTGCTGCATTCTTTATGCCTGTCTGCCTGAAGAGCTGGTCTGCTGCTATTGGTGACAATGTTCTGTTGATCTTTAGAGGTGCTTATTGATTTAATATGTACATTTATGGGTATCTTGTATCCAGTAGTAATGCTTAGTAGCCTTTTTACTTTTCCAACTCTTTCACTGTCTCTGAAAGGTTGGGTAATTCTCTTGAACTTTGCCTGTAGTGGCTGAGACCCAATGGGACCATTCTGCACAGTGTAGGGGAACTAATATGTGGATTACTTATTTTTTGTATTTATCTGTTCAATAACACCACACTCTCCTTCTGATCCCCATGAAACCATTCAGAAATCATTGCTTTTCAGACCTTGGTTGCTCAAGTGGAATTTAAACAAAACTTGATGGAAACCCAGAGAGTAATGGCTCCAGCTGTAGGACACAAGAAGCCTGGGCTCCATACAAGTATTCCCAAACTCAAAAGTAAGAGCAATACAGTTTTGAAAATATGTATGTGCTTAGTAACAAAATAGCTTCAACAGTATACTTCTGACCAGAAATGACCCCATCCTTAGTACAGCTCAAGAGTGTAAAATTCAGGTTAAGAGCACACTTCAGCCATGGTCATGCAAATTTAAATCATAGAATCATAGAACAGTTAGGGTTGGAAAGGACCTTAAGGTCATCAAGTTCCAACACCCCTGCCATGGGCAGGGGCATCTCACACTAAACTGTGTCACCCCAGGGCTCTGTACAACCCGGCCTTAAACACTGCCAGGGATGGAGCATTCACAGCCTCCCTGGGCAACCCATTCCTGTGCCTCACCAACCTCACAGTAAAGAATTTCTTCCTTATATCCAATCTAAACTTCCCCTGTTTAAGGTTTAACGCATTACCCCTTGTCCTGTCACTACAGTCCCTGATGAAGAGTCCCTCACCAGCATCCCTGTAGGCCCCCTTCAGATACTGGAAGGCTGCTATGAGGTCTCCACGCAGCCTTCTCTTCTCCAGGCTGAACAGCCCCAACTTTCTCAGCCTGTCTTCATACGGGAGGTGCTCCAGTCCCCTGATCATCCTCATGGCCTCCTCTGGACTTGTTCCAACAGTTCCATGTCCTTTTTATGTTGAGGACACCAGAACTGCACACAATACTCCAAGTGAGGTCTCAGGAGAGCAGAGTAGAGGGGCAGGATCACTTCCTTCAACCTGCTGGTCACACTGCTTTTGATGCAGCCTAGGGTACAGTTGGCTTTCTGGACTGCAAACGCACACTGCAGCTGGCTCATGTTCATTTTCTCATTGACCAACACCCCCAAGTCCTTCTTTGTAGGGCTGCTCTGAATCTCTTCTCTGCCCAACCTGTAGCTGTGCCAAAAATCGTACATGTTGCACCGTCGTTTCATACTAAAGATCATTTTTTTTGACTGACAGAGAATGGATTTGGAGCTGAAGAACAGTACAAGGGGCAGAACATAACCAGGAACCTTTCTTTTAAAATGGTGTGAAAAGGAAGCAAAGATATATTAACTTAGTGTAACTCAAGACTCAGTGAAAGAAGGTAAGCTGTATTCCTCAGGAATAAGCATAGCAAAAATTGACCTACAAGCAATCACATGGAGATCACATTTTATTAATTCTGCTCTTTAATAGGCAACTGGCACATTAACACAAAAGCTTAAGTGACTCTTTACTTCAACCATTTACTAGAAAGATAAGACTCTTAAATGAATTGTTATAATTGAAAACCTTATGGAAGGTACTCAAAAGAAATGTTGAAAATCTGATTTCAATTTTTCATAGCAGCCTTTTCCATCAGTTCCTTTTAGCCAGATAGTTATTCATGTTTCAATAAAGCCAGTAGAATGTACTCTGCATTTTGCTTTTGGTAAGCTACAAGCTTTACGTATTCACTGCTGCCTTCAAGCCAGAGATTCCCTTTGCTGTATTCCTGCAGTAACTGACAGTCAAGTCTGATACTAAATTACTACTCTGTGTTAGCTATTACTAAAGAAGGGCCAACTGATTTTGAAACCAGAGAGATTTCTGCTCTCCCATTCTGAACAAAATGACATTGCTTCAGTTTTACAGCAGTTTCCCTGAACCTGAAGATCTGTCCCAATAAGTTTACCTTTGAGAGGTGTAGACGAAGAATGATGATTATAACTCTAAATTCTAATTGTTATAGCCTAGCCTAGCAGAATGACAACAGTGTGGATAGCAACAGGGTCATTTCTATAATGAGAAAGCCAGTGTTATTTGTATTGTGTGGGTTTTTATGATTAGAGAAGCAAATCCAAGCAGTCTGTAAGGAAGTTAATTATGTTACAAATGTACTCGCATTTGCTCATCTGCAAAGCTGTATGCCAAAAGATGTTTACCCAGGCCTTGCTTGGATTAATGGTGGGACACCAGACAACAAACACAGTGTTGGTGCAGTGCAGAGCTGTGGGAGGGAGCCCTGGACTCCCCTTGATGAGCAGCTGTGAGTGTGCTGTGCAGTGCTGCCTTGTGCAGAGATGTTGGTGTTCAGCTTAAGTATGTGTCTTGTTTCTGTGAGCAATTACATCCTCTGCTCCTCTGGCTTTCTAAAAGGTGGGATCAGGAAACTCTCGCCTCATTTTGGGGCAGGATACCACCTACTCAGTGCTGTACTTGCTCTGTTTAAGGTGGGGGCTCCCCCTCCTGCTTCACTTATCTCTGTGTCTTGCTGTCTATCTGTCTGGGATGCTTGACTGGTCTCTGCTGTCCTGGAGACAAAGACAACCACATCCCTTGGGTTGAACAAACGTGAGTTAGCCTGAAGGCTGTCAGGCATCACCATGTCCTACATCTACTTGTTTCTGTTTGCTTGTGTGGATATGTGTTTAAATGCTATTCAGGAGAAAAAGGTAAGAGTAATCACAATAGAGGTTACTGTCCAGGACATTGTATTTAAGAGTGCATTTAACAATGCAGTATATTTAATAGTCCCCTGTTGGAAGCAGATCTGTGCATACTCTGATGCCTCAAAACCACCCACAAACCCACAGGTTAAACCTCTGCATTGACCCATCAGGTACCATGGCAGCTTCCTCAGTCTTAACCTAGAAAACCTGCACAATACTAGCACACAGCTGGCAGGGCTTACTTAATAAGGTTGCAATGCATCTTCATCTGTATTTATTAGAGGTTCTGGTGATCTACAGTTGAGAAGAACAGAAACAACATATATCAGATATTATGGATTTGAGTAAAACTGGTTGACGTCTCTCACAGATCTTCTCTTTCCAATTAAAATGGGAAAGTGCCAACACCTCTGTCTTGTGAACTCTGATACTCCCCAACAGTGCGAGGGTTAGGTTCACCTCCAATGGCACCATCAGCTCTCCCACTTTGTCACCTGGCCTGATCTATTTTACCCTTCTTTTCTCCACCCACTCCCATTTAAAAGGAACAATCACTTTCAACCCAAATGCTGATTAACATTGTTAGCAGCTGAAGAGTGTAGGAAGAACTAAAACTGCTGTCTTTACCCGATGCCAGAGTTGCCTGCTTTCAGAGGTGAAGTTTCCCTGACCAGATCCAAGGTCTTCTTGGAACTGAGTTAGCAGCTTGTTTTAAAACAAAGGATTGAGCAGTGATTTTCTTTAAAGCCTGTATTCCTTTATATAATCCCACTTCCCTTGTCTAATGCTTCCTTCAGCTTAGCCACTGAGGTAATAGCTCTCTAGGACAATTTTCCAAAGCTATGACAGTGTCTTTCTGGCCATATGATTGATTTTCATGCCAGAACTGACACCTCTGCATTTCAGATGAACCATCCTGCTGACAATAGAACAACAAAAGTGAAACATCACTAACTGCATGGGGAAAAAAGGAGGTCACAAAGGTTCATGCCTTAGCATTTTTCTTAAACCTTTGCTTTCTTCACTCCTCTTATATCTCTGTAGTAGCTGTATCCTCAAGACTGATCTCAATTTCTGTCTTAGAAGGTAGCTTTTAAAGTGAGGTGATCGCCCAAGCAATTTTCCGCCTGCTAAGGAGCTATTCCTGGGCGAGTGGCCACATCTTCCACCTGAGGTTAAGACCAAAGTGGACCCAAGGCGATGTTTTTTGGTTTATACCCAAGAAAAAAGGATATTAACAACAGAGACAGTGGTGTCCTAAGTACTTACTGCTGTCAGGGCTTCCAGATGGTGCTGCCAAAATAAGAATAACATGTCCATCCCAGATCCCTCAGCTCCCATTTGTAACAAGCTGCCATCCTGACTGGGATGTTACACTCCTCTCCCATGGTCCTGGCTGGATCTTACCATGCTTTGAGGCTGTGTAATGTTTTTTTGTGTTCAGATAATAATTTGGCACTGTTCATATGCTGTACATGCTGCTAATAATATATTTACAATAATAATTTATCCATGATGAGCATAGCACTGCTTTTGCTTGCCCTTAATACAGAAAGAGAAGGTTAAAATTTAGAAACAATTCAGAAACAAGATTAGTTCATTAAGGGGACTCCATCCCTGCAGCACTGGTGAAGGAGTGGGGAAGGAATGCAATGGTACATTTACATAGGGAAGGGAACCACATCACCAAGAAGGGGGCTTGTTGCTGCCTGCAGTGAGACCTGCATGACCACAGATCTATAATGGACTTATGTTACATGCGTATGGTGTACAGTACTTGCATTCCACACTGTGGGATTTGGGATGAAATCTATGCAATCCCCTCTGATCTCCACACCATCTCATCCTGATTACCAGAGCAAGGACATAAGTGTGAGTGCCATAATGATGTGAGTGTCAGTGTTGCTTCAGTCGGTGTGTGTTGCTCTGTCATGCTGCTCTGTGATGTTGAATTCAGACACTGGGAGAAGCAGAGCTATCACACTGCTGGGCATGGAGTCCCCTTGCCTGGATCTGAAAGCCATCACAGCTTCCGTGCATGTGACACATTGTATCTACTGCACCAGATGGAGCTGAAAGGAGATTTTCTTTATAAAGCCTCAGTAAGTCTGCTCTCTAGGAGCTGTGTGCATCTAGTTTGGGGTCTGAAGGGGAGAACGCAAACCTTGTGCTGTGGTCAGAGTTGCCTCAGGTATTATAGATGTGCCTACATGTGGCTGTCAGGCTGAAATACAAGACATGTACATGTGAGTGTGACTGGTTGTGTCTTCTACAGGTATCATTTTAAATACACCAGTGTAGCTGTGAATAAGGCTGAGAAGGTTTCTGCCACAGTGAAGGAAAGTGAAGTGAACCTACCTGCTGTATTTGCAGCAATTTAGCAGAGACATTTCTTTCAGTTGGGAAATCTCCCATGGGACTGATGTGAATTCATCCACTTTTAATATCTGCACTCTCTTGTGCTGATTTGGAAGCACTGGTTTTCCTGGCGTAGAGTCCAGACTCCTAGGAAGATGAGCGGTAAGCCCTAATAGTTGGATCTCATTAGGAAAAATGGTTAGGGAAGTTTTCGCCATTAAGTGATGAAACTGAGAGCTATAACATGATGTGATAGACAGTAATGTACCTGCTGAAGGAAGGCCAAATTGAAATCTGGTGGAAGCTGGTGTCTCGCATTCATTAGAGGACTCATGACCACTTCCACATGGTCTCACTGATCCTGACTAGGTTTTGATTTCCACAGTGACCACATGCAATTACAACAAATGAATTCACTAATGTTCCTAAAACCACAATGGATACTGGCAAAACAGACAGATGTTTGATGTAATAAAAGTTAAGACGCCTCTGTCGTCTCTCTGTCTATGAAAGGTTTCTTGCTCTATGGTCTGTAAGAGAACCGTTTGAGGTCTCCACTTAAAGCCAGACAGAAATGTAATCACCACCTAGATGGCCATCAGCAGGAGGGTCTCCAGACAAATTAACTAAGTTAAAAAAGGAGAGCATTCACCTTAAAATCAAATTCACCATATACTTTTGGTCCTGCCAACAAGTGGGTTGATTTGGAACAGTAACCATAAGCAGAAGAATCTAGATTTATTTCAAGACATCTGGAATTCTTTTATTTGGGTTATGTTTCAGAATTCACAGCCACTGAAATTCAGGCTTATGCACGTGGTCCATGTAAGCTGTTCGGTACCCTGTCAGGAGAATAAGGACAGATCCCATGCATGGGAAATCAATTTCAGCCACTATCCTTTCCTGCAAAAGTCTTTAAACATGATGTTGTTATCAACAGATTTAATTCTCACTTTATACTACCTAAGTATTGCCCACTACTCTTTAGAGATGGGTTTGACCTCTGACAAGGGCACTGCCATTATTAGCTGTGTAGTAGCCAGGCAGCAAATTAAATAGATGATGATTTTCTATGAAGCGGGTGCTAATAGTTACCTAGGTATTTAGATGCATACTAACTAGTCAGTACTTACACACAAACAATTCAATGTGATTAAATATATAAGGCAAAATAAAGTTCTTGAATTCAAGGATTTTCTTTTCCTTTGAAAAGAGGCCAGCTAAGCATTTGGAAACAGAGTTGTTTAAAATTATGTGTCTGTCCTGGTGTGCTGAGAAATATGAAGCCATGACATTTGCAAGGCTATGTTCTTTTCCTTCCCTGGATAGCTAAGCTGTAAACGTAGGTCTTCAATCTGTGAGGCAAAATTAACCTGAAGTTTAGAACAGAGCAAAGATTGACACTGAGAGCTGCATTTTTGATATCTCATTATTTGAAGTTGCATAGATGTAGGGTTTTGGTTCAAGGCCACTGCTGGTTTCATTTTTGTTGAAAAGCAGTCAGTATTTGAGTGCAAGCATCTTTTTACAAAATATTGTAATAATGTTATCAATATTCATACTGAGAATTTATAACTAGTTTCACAAGTTTCAAAACCTTTAAGAATTATTTACCTTCTGGATTCTGCTGTTAAAAACCTCTGCAAACTGCTACAGACCTTTGAAAATCCCCAGCCTCTTACTGGTGATTTTACATGGGCAGCAGTCAAATTCTCTGTGCTATAAGCCTTCTGGGCACTACAAGTTAATGGCTGAAACTGAGTAGCAGTAAAAGAATGATTAATGGAAAAATCTCATGTCTCCCTATCAAAGCTGACTCAAGAGCTATGCTTGTAGAGCGGCAGTTACAATATTTCTTAGCTTTGCAGTCTCCAGACAATGAAAAATGGCATATTATATATTTCTAAGATAGATAGTTCCCTCAATATTGACTTGATTATATGAGAAAATTGTGCTTTAAATAAGGATAAATATTGATGTATTTTGTTATGGAAAATAAACTCACATTTGAGTCAACATGCCATGATTTAGTGAATTATTCTTTAATCATTATTTAAATTTGGGGTTTATTTACTAGGAAAAAAAAGAGAATTTCAAAACCAGATAGTTTAAGAAGCAAGAGCACCACAGGAGTGACAAGGACCCAAATATTTAAGAAGCACAGAAATCTGAATGGCACAGCTAAGAAAATAATGTGAAGGAGTTTAATGAGGAGGAATCATAGCATATTAATACCTCTCAAAACATATGCCGTTAGCTTTGTGTTTAAAATGTTTCACATAGCCAGGTTCAGAAATGGTGTGGGTGAGGTTGTGAGGAAACCACACTAGACTTTGAGTCCTGTCAAACTCAGGTAAGCTGTAAAGCTGAGTGAGTAGCACGTAGTTGTTTTAAGAGGCACCATGGCCTTGGTGACTACTGTGCCATGAGCACAATGACCTTTGCAGTCCCACATCCTGATGAAGAGAGAAAAGGAGTTTCTGGTGTGGGGCTGAGCCTTGTCCATGGGCCCTGGATCAAACAAGAAATTACAGAAGGGGACCTTCAGTTTGGGCGACACTGTGTTATATTGATGGTGTAAGCTAGACCCTAAGTTTGCTGATGACACTGGGATATTTTCCATTGTATTTATCTCTGTATTTCTCTTTCCCTGCAAAAGAGTGTCTTGTCTTGTTATATTTTCATATCTTATCTTTTCAAAATTTGCCCTATTATTTAATCTTATATTTTATTCTTCATGGTTTTGAAAACAAGGCCCTGTTTTTTACAGAAATGACCCTCAATCCCTTGATGTTTGTGTGCAAAAAGTGACCAACATGTACTGTACCAATGTCCTTTGGCACTCGGGATACAGGAGTTCAGTGCTCTTGCGGTTACTGGGCAGATGACAAATCTGAACTGGCTTTTTCTAAGTTCCGAATTTATTCTGAAACTCCTTTCAGTCTCTCACTGTTTGAATTAGGACCCTTGACCTAATCTTTGCCAATAGATCTTTCCCTGGAAGAAAGCACGTCTCTGTAGAAAGATCTGTTTTTCCTAGACAGATATTGTCATTTGGACAACATCCTTTCTCCCCTCAATCTATAAAGGGAAGTTTAATTAAAGACATCTTGAGCTCCTTGGAGAGCACAAGTGCTCATTCCTAGCTGGCAGCATCTTTGCTCTCAAAAGAAATGACTGTCAAAAGAAAGAAATGGCAGCTGCTGAGCGAAAGGTGAGCTTCCATGTAAGCAGCGCCCTACTCTGAAAGGCTTTGAGTAGCAACACACAGACCCGCAGCTTGATTCTCTTTAACAGTGAAAGGATCACAGCATTTTGTTTTTAGGACATGTCAAGATCCACAACATTTCCACAACGACTTGCAACAGAAACCTGGACAGAGAAATGGGCTTTGGGGTGAGGTTCAGGTGAATATCCAGATGGCAGTATCAAGTCTTGTAATTGCTGCAGCCTCCAGTAAAAATAATTTGTAAGCCATTGGCTTTCTAAAGGCCACATGTCTACAATTACTTTTTTTTCCTTTTTCTTTATGTGTCAAGATATATTCTTTCAAGAAAAAAGTATTGCTAAGCAAAGGGCACCTGTCTAAAATTACTAAGGCTCAAGTAAGAGATTTTCAGATCAACTTTTCTGCCCTTTTCCCCTTGCAGTAAAACTATATGCTTTGCCTACTGAGAACAAGAAAACATGCCCTTGCCTTGATTTGTGAACTTTAAAAAATGCTGAAAAAAAATATCTGGGAGGAACTAGAATGCAAAACTGGCCTTCAGCTGTGAAAGCTTTATTTTTCCTGGTTTCTTAAAAAGAAAATGAGAATGTCATAAACATATCTGTCTTTATTTATTCTTGTGGTCCTCTGTTTTTCCTCAAAATAATTATTGTAAGACTTATTTGCAACATTTATTGATTTACACTCCAGGCAAAACCAATACATTTCCCAAAGGAAAAAAAAAAGAGGAACATTTCATATTTGATTTTTTTTTATTTCAGTTGTATTTAGAGCTAGTCAGAAAGTAGTATTTACAGCGTACATGAAATTGTGGAATATCTGCATTTCATTTTGGTGATCGCACAGTATAAAAAGACTGACTATCACTAATGTAATAAAATACTGCAGAATAGCTTGATTTAGAAATACCTAGACATTCTTTATTTTGACGTTGAAGTTGAATACAATTTTCTACTGTGAAATGGCTATCTGCCCATCTCTTCCCTGTGTGTCTTCTCTTGTATGACTTTAAACTGAAAAAACATTGGTTGTATGATTTTCTACTGAAAATGATTTTATTAAAACAACTTCCAGCAAGATAAAAAATTGCTAAATGATTCTCATGAAGAACCCAATTGCATCTTAGAGACAGTAAAAGTTGATTTCCTACAACTGATGTAAGAAATCCAGGAAAGGCTTTGCTCAGGTGGAGAAGACTCACGTCTCAGACATTTAACACTGCCAGTTTGTGATGAACCTCTGCAACCTCTGTGATGTCCCACATCTTAGATCCCAAGCAACTTAAATAACAGCTCACAGTGCAGTCACTGTATTTGCTACAGTGTGAAACTGCCAAAGGACTAGAACAACTGTGCAAGGCAAATCAAGGTGTTTTGCGTTCTGGATTGCTGCAACATCTCCTATTAAGAGAGGATCACAAAACCAAAAAAAGTGTTTGATTAGCTGGTGTTATGAAACTGATGACAAAACACAATTTCCTGCTACTGGCAAAACCAGTCATAAAAGTAAGCAAATGTTGTGGGGTTTTTTTACAGTGGATTTGGCATGATTCAAGGCTGCCTAGTGTTAGTTTCTTCCTGGTACATTAACTGCTAAAGCTCTGGCTCCTGAAATCCTATGTAATAGAAGAGGTCATCAAAGAGCAGTGGCTCCATTTTTACTACTGTTTGTGATAGTAAATATTATCATGACAGTGCTTTGTTCCCAGGATAATGCCAGCAAAAGTTGCTGTGCATTATTGTACATTACAAATCACTTTTCCAATAAAAATATCTTTGCAATTGGAAATATCAGGAGAAAAATAAATGCAAGAAGGTACACACTTTAGTTGTCCTGGGCATATATTAACCATTGTCACTTTATGTTGCACATGAAATTAAATATATAACACTGAGGACCTACGGTCAGTGTTGTAAGTGTGCAACATTGCTCCACAGTTTAGACATTGCCCAGTCTGCTGATGTCTTTCAGATGTGTGATAGCAGCTCTTCAGCTACTGTAATCAGATGGACTATGGCAATTTACTCCATTGCAAATTTTCTGCTCCAATTCATACTGTTAAATTCCCCTGGGCTGGAGATCTCTGGATCAGTCTCTCTCTTGCTCTCTCTTGCTAAGGCAATTTCTTTCATGGTGCAAAATGGTGCAGCTTCATGCACATGAGTTTCTCCAAACCAGCTGTTCCATGAAAGCAAGAAAGCAGAATGAATATCCAAAAGCTGCTTTTCTTCCCCCAGATCAACCCAAGTGTTTCTGTTCATTCTAGTGTGTACATTCACTTGAAGGAAGAATTTAGCTGCAGTTAGGTCTCATTTTTCATAGGACCAAAAGGCTCATGCAGGTCATTTTCTAGAAGCATATGTACGTGTTGCTCTTGCAAGTGTGTATGTGTGAGATAATGGTGTATGTACTTCTACCTGCTTGTTTTGGATGCATAAGAATCAAGCACATGTACTTGAGAAGTTTCCACATTTTACATAAACACGGATTCTCCAAGGAGTTTATCAGCCACATAGGATACATAGCAATGGTATTAGGGGCAGTACTGTTACTTAGGTTTTAACCTAAACTAAACTAAACGAAACGAAACTAAACGAAACGAAACAAAACTAAACTAAACTAAACTAAACTAAACTAAACTAAACTAGTTTTGTAGGTTATTCTCTTCTTCCTTCATGCTCCCTACAACTCTATGCAAAGTTACCAAAGGAGGAAACCCAGGCTACAGCTACTGACATGAGAGATGGCTCAAAGTGTGGCAATCAGTGGAGCTGGGAAGCATTTCTCTCTCATGAAGTAATGTGTGCTGATAATCCTAGATACACTTTAGCAGGAAGATCAGCTTTTTATAGGGCTCAGTTTTCTGCTTTGAATGAGATTTGCTGAGTGTCTGGGTTACTGTGAACCATGGGAGACATTTTCAAAGGCACGTCAGGCGCCAAGGAGCTCAACTCTAAAGAGACTTGGTGGTTCCTGGATCCTTTTGCTGCTTCTGAAATGTTCTCATTAAAAAAAAAATGCAAAAAAATAAATAAAGGGAGAAAAATCTAAGAACATGAGAAACAAATCCAAGCACTTATATGGGACTAGTGATACGTGGTGTGGGCACAAGAGGTGCAGTGATGGCAAATGAGTCAGTGTTTTAAAGTGCAAATTGAATGCACCACTATTTGTTTTTAGAATCTTTTCAACTGGACATTGCATGTAATTAATTAATATTGTTAAAATAAGATATAAAGGTTCTCCCCATGTATAGTGGCAGTCCCTGCAATGCTGGCAGCAGCAGATTGTGCCCAAACTCTATGATTTCCAGGGAGCCCTGTCTTCCGTTGTGATGCTCTGTGGAAGATGCTGCAGGTCCATAAGCAGTTTGCATCATGTCTCCATGCAGTTGGATTTCACTCCATTTTCAGTGTGTTAGCTCAGCTTTACAGATTTGAACATCGGCGCCTGGTGTGATTATGACTCCAAGCTGGCACACTCACCCACTGGCTTTGAGCACTGAGTACATTGCACCCAGAAGGAGTCAGTAGCTGATCCAGCAGTTGCCTGCTGTTTATAGGAACTGCTTGTGATCCCACAGTAAATTGCCAGCAAGCTGCTTTCATGACAGACCACATTCCTTTCCCCCTCATCGCTCCCCTCTCCACAGAGCATAGCTGGATTTCCAATTATGGTTGAACACTGATGTGTCTTTTATGCCCCTTTTATTTTTGTTTCTAACCTCAGAAGCCATTGCCAACCTGCTCTTCTCTTAACTAACCATATTCTTCCCTCATCAACATGAACAAGTGCGGCACCATTGAGCCCTGTGTAAATAGCCACAGTGACATCTGAAACAACAGGAATGTTAGTATTCACTTGATGGGGGTTTTTAACAACATGCTTGGAGATGTCGAGGGTTTGCTTTACATCTGCAGCAAATTCACTATGTGATCTGTTGATGGGTTGCAGATGGCATCATGAGCCACTGCTTGCAACAGAAGTAACAACCTTGGTCACATTTTACCACATTAAACAATTTACTTGGGTGGTAATTACATAGCAATTAACTTTGCTGCCTCACAAATGCTATGTGAGCAGTCTGTCTTTTCCAGCTTTTTCTTCTCCATCAGCCTCAGTCTTTTATCTATGGCTGGGTACAAGTGATCCCGCCAGTACAAGCTATTAGGAAATGAGGGCCAGCCATGATCTCCTTGGGAAATAATGTTGGCTCCTCGGGGCAGGACTGGGCAATGAGCTACCAGACTATTACTTTAGCTACCACTGGATTACTGTTACCACTTAAAGAACAGGCTCCGTCTTGATCGGAACATTTAATGTCTAGTCCAAATCTACAGCCCAGGCTCCTGCAGCCACTGGATAGACCACTACCTCCAGAGGGTGAATTGACTCCAGCTATGCAGTGGTGAGGTGAATTTATTGAGCTGAACATAGACGTGCTGTGAATAAGATGCTACTTTTAGATAACTATATACTGGGAGAAAGTGCCCTTTCTGCGTAGTTACAATCTTATTGCCTAAAGAGTACCTGGGGTGTGGAGAAAGTCTTTACAATGAGAAAGAGCTTGATCTGCCTGTCTTAAAAAGATTTGCTTGCAGGTGATAAGACAAAGTGGCTCTTTGGTATTATTAGGCTTTATATCCAAGAAATTTACAGTGGAAACATTTGTGCGGAACTGAGGGTGGTATCAATCACTGGGACATTCTGTGGTGCTCTGGGGTAGATTCCTGAACACTTGACATGGAGACTGGGCATTTTTCCAAAAGATGTGTTGTAATACATACAAACGGTGTGTTACATACTAATGGGCTGAGTACTGTGTGGATGTTTTTACATTGGATGGCCATTTTAATCTTGCTGGAACAAAGTCTTTGTAAAATTCCTTACATATATATTTTTTTGTCATTTCTTTTGCACAGCTTGATGCCCTGGCATTTGGACACATAGGCTATCCAATGTTGATCTGATGATAGGATCTGGTCCTTAGTTTGTAAATCTCGGGGGCATATGACACATCTTTGTTGTGTTAACGTATTTTCATCACTAAAATTATTAATAACCATCTTTAAAGAAAAAAGAGATCCTGGAGGAATGCATTGCACAAGGACGTAAGTGACACAACTTCCATCCTGCCAGGGTTTCCTTTGTTATTTTCACTCACTCAGGTTCAGCACTTCCAGCCCTTTCAAGCTTCCTTTCAAAATTACTGGAAGATTGATTTATAGCTGAGCTTCAGGCTATATAGGCTTCATATTGACTTTCTACTATAAGACTGCAACACCGCCATTGATAATCGTTTGACATCCACCCAATGACAAGCTACTGTGGCTGTCTGTTATTCAGACCTGCTAGACCTTTGCTCCCTAATCAGTCATGAGAGAATTAGTCTCAGCTCATAGTTTGGCACCTTCAGTAGAAGGTTTGAATGTGATCCTTTTCTGATTTTTTTTTCCCAAATCCTTTTTCCTTTCTACAGAGACTGTAATGACATTATGTGTAGACACTCCTAATTGCAGATGCAGCTTAAAGTGCTACTTTAGCCTATCTAAAAGCCAACTACACAGAGCAGTCATGCTTAATAAGTTTCTTTCAAAGGCATTGCCATTTTGAGTAATGTTACTGGACATTGTGGAATTGTCTATAATGTACAGACTGGACTGTAAATTGACAAATTTTGCATTGTGGAGGAAAGGTGCAGAAGACAGGAGTTTAAAGTCCATTAAAAGTCAGTAGCATTGCTGTTTTATAATCTCTAATGTAGCTTTTACTATTGCTGCCCATCTGTTCTGACAGAACTTCTCTATGTTCTGGACAAAACCCTGAATAAGATATTTGTTTTAGTGCCATAAACATAATATAATCCAAGTTCTGATTACAATAGGGTTGTAGTTTTTTTTACCTGTGTTTAGATAATTACTGTGCCAAAACTGCTGTAAAGCAAATGGTGTGCTGACTGCTTAGAAAACTGAAAAACTTCATTTTTTCTCCCTTTCTAATATTTAGCAACTGTCATTTAGCTCTGTGGCATCTGGAAAAGAGCAGTCCAGCAAAAACTGTTAATGTTATTTTGATGATATGTTTCCATTCCTGACTATCTTTCTTGCTACACCAGCTGCTGGCAGCACTCAAATGCAACTTACAACAAGTTTTTAGAATTGTTATTATTATTATTATTTTCCTAGTGTGACACACAGCAAAAAACAGTTTTGTAAGAGGCAAGTTACTCTGCAGCTGGAAGTTCTGTTGTGCCTTATTTCTCCCAAAATTACAAGAAAGTGCTCAGATTTATGCCAGGCACAGGTCTGGAAAGGAGCTAATATTGTTGAGAATACTACTAAGCTACCTGAGCCATCATTGCTGAAGGTGATCAGAGTTTTACCTTGTTTCTATACAGAACTGGCCAGGATATTTTTGTGGAAATACTGCACGACAGAAAACCCAGTTCTGGCAAAAGGGACCTTGCTGCACTCTAGATACAGATTGGGTCAACTAAATAGAAAATTCTCATTCATTAAATTGAACAGAAAGTTTAAATGTATCATAGTATCATAGAATAGTTAGGGTTGGAAAGGACCTTAAGATCATCTAGGTCCAACCCCCCTGCCATGCCCAGGGACACCTCACACTAAACCATATCACCCAACGCTTCGTCCAACATGGCCTTGAACACTGCCGGGGTTGAAGCATTCACAACCTCCCTGGGCAACCCATTCCAGTGCTTTACCACCCTAACAGTAAAGAACTCGTTCCTTATATCCAATCTAAACTTCCCTGTTTAAGTTTTAACCCTTTACCCCTTGACCTGTCACTACAGTCCCTAATGAAGAGTCCCTCATCAGCATCCTTATAGGCCCCCTTCAGATACTGGAAGGATGCTATGAGGTCTCATTTTGAAGTTAATTCATGTTTGCCTAATGTGGCAACATTTAATAGAAGTCATCTGAGAAGTCTTTTTTGTTCCTTTCTTTTTCTTTATAGAGTAGTATTTCAGCACAATAGCATGATATCCTAATGAATAATGAATTAAGGTTTTAGCCGCCTTGAAGTAGTCTGGGCTTGTATTAACTTAGTATCTAACTAGGCAACATCATTTAAGCCTTATACAGTGAAACCTGAGAAATTTCCGCTATTCTTAGACACTTATGTGGTCTTCATTAACACAGTGTAAAGTCACATCACTGTCTTCCTTCTCAACGATCTTAAGAGGCAGCAAATTTCTAGTATTTCTGTTTTAGATATGAGAACTGCAGGCCAGTTCACACCCTTGCTTTCTGTACAAGAGTGTGAACAGCAAGCTGTACTGCATGTTCAGCTAGATGCTGAGCTGATTTTAAAGGCAGTAAGAAAGAGTAAAAATGCTGTCTTTACAAAATAGCTGCCAGAAGTAAGAGAAATGTAAATTGTTTTCTAACCTAGGCTGTTAGCTTTCATGGACAGGGAATCTTCAATCCAACCACTGCTTGATTTGGAGCAGGTCTTGGCCATAAAGTCTCCCTTCTCCAAAGTGGGTGAAAATAACAGTCCTTCTTGTGGAAGAGTTCCACTTAATCTAGAATCACTCTTCACTCTGGCAGCATCTGGACCATAGTAATTCGCTTTAGGACCATGGCTGTCAGGCTGTCTTCCTCTTACTCCCTGTGGCTTCCTGAATATTTTCCTACATTATACAAAGTTATACAGCCTCAAGAAGAGAAAACAATAATCTGGTGACTCAAGAACTCTCCTAGAGCTACGTGATGATATCATGTTCCTTCACTGGTTTGGAAAAGTGAAAAGCTATGTTTCTCCTGATGTGGAGATAGGCTGTAATAACTGGTTCACAGAGGATACGAGTGGTGCCAGCCTCGGTGTCAGGTTGCTCACTCCTTGGGCCTCAGAGGTGTGAGGACAGACAGTGATATACACATAGTGAATGCAGATGAGGTTTTGCAGATCACCAGGTCACTTTGTACACCACTAGGAAAAGAAATATAGCTACCGGGTGAACTTCTTTGCAAAAAAAACCAGGTGTTTTCAGGGTAGGCAGAAACTGAGTAGCAGGTTTGAAATTTCTGTGATATTAAAATATTGGGCTTTTTCATGTAGTTGAACAGGCCTGAGGTTGACCTGAGATGTTTAACTGTCCTGACTTGGAAGCAGGTTTGTTTCTCATGTTGCTTGTTAACAACTTAAATGAAAAGGACTGTAACACTATACTTGTATATGGCCTTTCTGGAAACACTCCAGAATGTGGCTTTGGCCCCTGACAGTACTCTAAGAAGCTTCCCCTTCTACTGTGGTCTAACCACCTTATATGGGTGAGATCTGTAGACTGAGCAAAAACATAGGTGTGACTGTCAAGGTGTCATTGTGGAGATAGTGGCATAGAGCCATTCATAGTGCAGAGCAACCTGAGCTACTTCCTGCACTAACACCAATGCTACACTGAACATGTGGGAACAGGGAGCAGAAATGAGCAGCTGAAAAAGTGGCTTTACTTCTCTTGATTCCTGACTGCTGAAGGTGGAAAATCTTTTAACTCACCCTGACATAGCTTCAGAGCAGCTAAGACAAACAGGATATCACAAGCCTGTCATGAAACTTCCATATCTCATAGATCTTGTCCTTTATTGGATAAATCACAGCTAAGAAAATCTGCAAAATTAGTCTGCAGGGGAGTAGAAAAAAGTTGAAGAAAGTAATGGGAGCCACATGAGGAGACACATGCAAGGAAAATCTTCATCCTTTGGTTTTCATGCTGCATTCAACCAGTTTGTTCCCTAAAATCATAAGATCATAAATCATAGAATAATTCAGGTTGGAAGGGAGCTCAAGAGGTCATGTGGTCCCATCATATGTGTCTTTTACCTCATTCAGACATTCTCCTGACCTAAGTGTGGCAATCGGTGAAATAACATCCTTGTTATTAGGTGTCACATCATAACTACATTGAAGTGTTTCGCATCTCTCCAGTCTAAGACATAATCCTGAAGGTTTTCCTGTTCTGATAAAGCAAATGAAACCTCAGTATTAATAAAAAGTTAGACATGGAAATAGTGTTGAGTAATCTTTTCACTGTAAACAATGTGGTCATGGGACTCTCTGTAGGAAGAGCAGGGAAGGGCAATAAGGATTTATATCCGTGTTATGTATGCTCCTGATTGTGTACACAGCCAGAGGAAGAAAGTAATGTATGGGTGACTGCTTACTG
This sequence comes from Melopsittacus undulatus, assembly GCF_012275295.1. Taxonomy (NCBI): domain Eukaryota; kingdom Metazoa; phylum Chordata; class Aves; order Psittaciformes; family Psittaculidae; genus Melopsittacus; species Melopsittacus undulatus. The sequence continues at coordinate 10,113,676 of NC_047527.1, forward strand.
GCTCAGATTCAGAAATATAAAAGCCCCACTCATGTGAACTGTAAACACATGACTCTGTTGGCCTTCATCTGAACTTTCTCTTTTTGCATCTACAAAATTTATGCCTAATGTCTCTACGTAATCTGCATATACATAAAAGGATACACCTCACAGAATGACCATGTCATTCTAAACATCTAGTAGAAGGCATTACATGTCTATGTATGTGCCTGTATGTTTCGTGAGTACAGGTTGTTGTGTAAGCATGTATTATTTCATTCCCTCATGTGCTATAGAACTGAGTGTACTTTAGAGATATGGTAACTTACATTCATGCCATTTAAAACTGAACAAAGCCCAACAAAATAATATAGACAAATATGCAGCACTAGAGGAAGAGTGAGAAGCTGGCTGCATTCCTAATATTCACTGATAGGCTTCTGTTCCAGGCTTCAAAAATGTAAATATGATGAGCTCTGAGAGGAGTCAATGAGAGCTGAACTTCATGTAAGGTCATAATAAAGGTCTGTTGAGCTCAGCATCCCTCTCCTGGCCATCTTGTGCTCAATGTAGATATTCTTGGGGCCGTGCAAGAGTTCAAGAGAAACTCCTTATAAGAACGGAATCATTCACTGGCATGGTCTTTTATTTGATGCTTGCTGAAGGTCTTAGTACAGGTCATTCTGGGGTAATGAATGGAAGGAAATAAAGGAAGATGTCCTGTAGTTCTCTTTTTATTCTGCTTCGTCCTCTTAGTTTTCATGTAAGATCCTTTACTGAAAAAAAACAAACCCAAAAAACAACCACAAAAGCAACATCCCTGATAGAGCCTCTCCCCAAAGTGTATCTGCTCAGCTACTCCATTTCTTCATCACATTCCTTCTCAAAACGCTGTTTTGCTGCTAGTTTCCAAGACCACAGTTTTTTTTGTTCTTGCAATTCTGAGTCTTGTCTTATTTTGTCCTCTGTTCCTTGGGCTACAGGGCTGTTGTTTTATTCTGTTTGTACAGTGCTTCTGATTAGGGGATGCCTAGACAAGTTATCCCTTAACTCCCTTTCTTCTTTCCTTGCCTCCATCTGACAATGCAAGTTCTCTGAAAGACCTTGAGGTGAAAGTAGCCTCATGGTGCTCCTGAAACTTCCTGGACATGGTCTCTTCTAGCTTCAGTTGCTTTCTGAATTTGTGAATTTATCAGGGTAGGATTCAGTAAGGAGAGAGAAGCATTTAGATGTATCTTGCCCTGGTTTCTGCACCTCAGGACCATTGACTTTAGCTTGTGATGAAGCACGTCATGCCAGAGTCTACCATGTGGTGGCTTACATCTGCTCAAATTAACATAGGGTTGGGTTCAGTTGCCAGACACTGACACCAGCTGTATTTAGTTCTCACAGCCTTGGCAGGTGTAGTAATTCGATGAGGTTAACCACTAGTTAAAGGGATGAAGAAACCACTTCTCATGTTTCAACCTATCGTATTTTGTGTGGGAGGAAATGCCCTTTCTATCTTTATAGTTATTGATCATATCATTAAACGTAACAGTGGCTGGAAAACAGAACTATGTGAAAATATCAGCAGTTTTATTTCCCAGAGATTTTATCAAGAAATATCACCTCCCATGCCCTCTCTTTCAGGTTTGTATTCAGGTGAACCAAATATTTCTAAATTTAAAAATAAAATGCATAACAACTGATATGCATTGAATTTTGTGCTTTTTTTGCAGGCAAGGGTGATCAAGCAAACAGACTAATTGGAGAGAACTTGAAATCCAGCTCACTTGTCTATTGTTTTTGCAAATGTTGGCCAAAGTTTTGGATCAGGAATCAAGTGAAAGGCCAACCCAAATAATTCCATTCCAACCTAATATTAACAGGAACATTCAGGGAACCTTGGGTGCAAACACTGTATTTCACACCACTTGTCCTTATTGGATATTTCTTAAGAGTAGATTTTAAGCCTTATGCTTCATCGTTCCTTTACAATTGATTCCAATACATGTAATATTCTCAAGAGAGTTGATATTTGGTAGAAATGAGCCAGGTCCACAGACCACTGCAGTGTTGGGGCAGCCTTTCTCACTGACTGAAAGCCTCTGGAGGTGGTGGACCAAGATCACTGTATAAAGTCATTGCTTAGCTCCCTGAACATGGATGTTTCATTGACAACATGAGCTCCCCCAGTTGTCCTCACCACCTTTTTTTCTACTCTTGCTGGGGTAGAGCTGTCTTATTACCTCACTTTGCACAGCAATGTCGTACAATGTTGTGCTACATATGTAGAGCATCACTCACGTGGTGTGACCAACAGCCCTTTGTCTGTATTTGTAAGATGTGCAGTTTTCCAAATTAAATTACCTTGTGTCTGATTTATGTTCAAATGTATATATATATATATATATATAATTTTTTTTAGAAATTTGACGTCAAATTTTTGAAGTTATGATTAGAAAAATAATATACTTCTGAAGTCTACTAATTGGCCATGGCAGGGGGGTTGGAACTGGATGATCTTAAGGTCCTTTTCAACCCTAACTACTCTATGATTCTATAATTGACAATTAACCCAGTGTGGGAAGAGTCCTATTGAAATGTGTGCTGTGTGTCTCCATACATACCAGAGCACTAACAGGGTTCACACAGTTTGCTCTCTAAAACCAGTCCTATGAATCTTCATTAAGCCAGAAATTATAGACACTATCACAGCTCTAATTCTAGCTTTCCACATCCGTATCTGAGATTGTGCATAGCAAAGATACTACTTCATTTCCAAATAATTTACAAAAGGTGTATTTTTCCCCACTGAGAAGTTGTATTGTAACAGCAATCAGCAATTCAGAGCTTTCAATTAAACATTGTGCCATTTAAATGGCAGTAAAAATGAAATGGTGGAGCAGAATGGGAAGGAATATAAAAACAGGTGCAATTACACTCATTTTTATTTCAGACTCTTAAATTTTAATGTCTTTTACAGGCACATGAATAAATGAATTATACACGATTCACAACTGTTGGGAATTAATTCATACTGTTCCAAAAAGCCCTAGTTCAGCAGAGGTAGCAAAGGGAATAATCAGTTCTAAAGGTGCCAGCTGTTGGCCATAGGTCTTCCAGTGATTCCAGGTACGTGCCAGCAAGTTACAGCAGCTGTTCTGTGGATGGGGATCAGAGGAAGTGATCCCACTGTATCCTGACAAAATAACTTCCTCCCAGTGTCAGGAGGATATCTGGCTTCTTATTTTGTCTCTGTGGAGAATCAGTGCCTCTTAATATTAGGAACACTTGAACCTCATCCTGAAGTACTACTAACAATATAAGTTGCTTTCTTTTGACAACCAGAGCTCCATACTTGTGACCTTGGTAACTGTCATTGTTAGCTCAGTTACCTCTCATGAAGATCCGTACACTGATTTGCAGTTATATTTGCACTGCTTGAGCATATCTGTAACTTGGGACTATTTCATTTAGGCTCCTTGTGGGTTGCAAATGCCCCTCAATCCAAGGCCATTTACACATAGTGGAATTTACACTTGCTAACTGCGATTCTGGAGCTGAGGCTGCTGCTGCTGTCAGTGGAAGTTTGAACATTCCTCTGGGGATCTTATTTAGATGTCTGAAATCTGACAACATGAATACTTCTTTATCTCTCTGAGGCAAAGGACATATCTGAAATCACAGCTTCAAAAAGAAGCACTGAAAGTACCTAATTTCTCTTCTAAAGGTCTAGTCTACACATAAAAGAACTGGAATAAAGTTTGACCTGGGTTATCCTATTGTCAGGAATTCAACCCTTCACAAATTTTAGGGAATATCAGTTGCTGATCTGAATCATACCAAGCCCTTTTATTCCACATTTTGCATATCCTGTGTTCTCATCAGTCAATAGAAACAGAAGAAGCTAAAAAGCTTTTCCTAAAAAGGATTTTTTGCGCCTTGAAAAACTAGGAGCTTATTACACCATGACTCCCTACCTTTTTCTGCAAACAGCTCCAATGCTCACACTACTTTTTTTCCAGCACTTTTCTGAAGTGAGCTCTTTCTATTTGTCAATAGGAAAACCTATTTTCCAAGTGAGTTTGCAGAGTATACATGCACATCATAGAATCATAGAATAGTTAGGGTTGGTCCATGTATTCAGATGTCTTTTCTCAGGTGTGAAATAGCAACATAAGGTCAAATGGCTACAGCACTAGTTTGCTGAGTATTGTACCAGACATTAGATGTTGTTGGGCGTCTCTTCTTCCTCAGCCATGATCCTCTAATTCCACCGTACCCTCCATATGCATCTGAAGACTGGCTCACAGTGAGTGTCTGGCCCAGTGGACACAGTGCATGAAACATTAAGTTTTGCCCTAGCTACAAAAGTGTGAAGGGGACACACAGACCTGCATATGTAAATGCAGCTAATTTATGCAGCTGATGGGATCAGTACCTGGTCATTCAGATCTATGCTAAAAGATTCACAAAGGAACAAATAGTAACAGAAACAGGAACTTCAGCTTTGCCTGCATCCATTAAGTCAGTAGCCTTTTGGTTTCATGATCTTGATTATGGACTCTAGAAAATGCAGCAAAAAAACTCCCTTCCCTTTCCCTTCCCATGTTTCTATAGTGGGTAAGGAGCTGTAGACCAGCTGTGGTCACAGCACTGCGTTTCTTTGTGTTACTGTATTTTTTTAAACCCTCATTATTATTCTTCAGGGCATTACACTGACATCACTGCCACTCCCGTCACACCAGGGGAAACTGGCTAGATAAAAAGGCATTCCTGTCTGTCCTCTGTCTGCACCAAAGACAACAGTTTTAGGGAGGAATTACAATATGAAGCTATTAAAATTATTAGGAGTATCAGGTTCAAACTTTGCTAACAGCAGTGTAACTTCACTCCCTTTTTCCATGGTGCTTTGTAATTTATTCTCATCTGAGAATATCTTGGATTCTAGGGCTAGGAACACACATGGAGTTCACACGATTTGTCTTTGAATTAAACTTGTTGCTGCGTCTCAGATGGAGAACTGTGATAGCGTTAAGTGGAACAAAGAGTTCTCCCTGTACTTCCCTCCCTTCCATTCTTTTTAATGAGATCAAAGATCCCTGAAGTGTAACAATAGTTTATAAAGGAGGGAAAGGAAAATCTTCATCCCCCTCCTGCTGAGACCTTTCCCTGATTTCTGGCTGCTTTCTTTGTGCAGTCAGCATGATCTGTAGGGTAAGGTGCTTGCAGAAGAATCCCAAACTCTTTGATCCCCAGCTACTCTGATTTGACTTTTTTTGACAGCCTTGTATTCTGCTTTTCCATCCCCAGCAACAGAACAATGTGCAACTTTTAACAGGCTGATGCCTCAGAAGTTGTTCTCCCACTCATAAACATTTGGTTAAAGTAAATATAAACAAGGAAGTTTTTCTTGAGTGATAAAGGATTAGTGGCAGCCTGGGGGGCAGATTTTTGTGGTCATCCACTGGAGTGTATCTTGTGCTACTGCAATGGGATCTCCTACAAGTAATGCTGCCCCTCCACCAGCTGATCTGCAGCATCTTTCTCCTTTGTGTTCATTTGCAAAGGGAATAAAAACCAAACCCTACCTTACTCCAGAATTGAAAGCTACTCATCCGTATCAGCTCACTGTGTCTCTCATCTTGCAGTTAAGCTCCTTCAGTAATGGCATAACAAACACTAGCTCAGACTTTCTCTTCCAGAGCTGTCAGCTCCTTGCTGCCACTCATCTGTGCTGTCCAGGGAGAGCCCTACTAGTTCCTACACAGCCAAGTGATATGTCCAACCAAGTAACCTGTGGGAACCCATCACGCAACACCTGTGTCAGAGTAGGTCAAGAGGAGCCCACTGCTCTTTTCTCTGTCATCTGTGGGTATCTGGATTCCCTGTGGGTAAAGACCAGGCTGTGTCATTAGCTTCACAGTGAAAGAAAAGTGCTCTGGACAGAGAGTGAAGACCTGCTTTGGTAAGAGAGATGAGCGTATGCCCAGTTCAGGAACTGCTCACCTGTTTTCTGTCAAAACATTTTAAGTGTGAGACTCTGACAGTGTGCTTCTATAATGTCCAAGGTACAGCTTTTGTGAGTTAACACCTGTGAAAACCCTTCAGATCAACTGTATTCTGTTGTGTTTCTCACAGGAGAAAAGTGTTCTTTTTAACCCTAAGAGTTTCACGTATATAGAATGTACTGGAGCTAGCTAGGAAAGATTTCTTTTTATGGCTATGTCCTCACACAGCTGACCTGCTGCCAGAGCTGTATTATTTCTTCTAGCACATCTGAGTTACAAAGATTTTATTTATGGAATTTTATCTCCCTTCCTGATAACAGTAATTTTTAAAAGTCGGACTTTTGGAAGGAATCTACAAAAAAACCAAACAACCAACCAAAGAGAAAAAGGTAACTCTGTGGCCTGTTTGAGAATATCTCTTTCTAAAAGAACAAAACATATGAAAACAGGAATGTCTAGAAATCTGGCTTAGATTGATATACTTGGTTGGTAGCTCACTGACCAGTGGTGGCACTTAAGTCTCAACAAGTCAATCCATGAAATGACTGCAAAAATATAGAAATGAAACAAACAACCCATTCCCACAGCTGCAAACAAAATGGGAGAAACAAGTGTGTTTTCAGGGTTCAGCCTGATCCTTGTTTGCTTTTAGATGACATGCCACTGGGGCAGCATTGCATAAAGTTGTCCTAAGACTTCCTGTAAAAGGTGTTGTTTTTTGATTCAAAGCAGTTGGAAAAACACGTCTAAATGAAAGTGCACCTAGAGGACCAGCTGTTGAAATGGCTGTGCCACTTGAAGTCTGGGAGAATATAGTGGAAAACCATCTCATATTGGCAAAGAAACAAATCCAGGACTGATCTTCCAGTGAGGAGTCAGTGAGCCAACAAGAGTACAAATGTGAGGGTGGGCAAAAACTTGGATGGGAAGCTGCAGTCATGACAGAGAAGTAACAAAGAAATACCTTTAAATGTGACTATTTCTTGAAACATTCCGGTTTTGGTTCTTTTTTAATTTTGGAAATTTCACTGGGCAATGGCCAGTTTCCTTAGGGAAGTATTAGAAAATAGAGCAATCCAAGCAACAGCAATCAATGGCAAAAAGAACGTGATTTGAGACACATGGCACAGATTAATTAAGCAATCATTAAAGTACACTGATTTATATAGGAAGTCATGTAAATGATCACTTAATAAAAGTGTGCCATTGCTAGACTATAATGGACATGAGATGAAAATGTGTGACTGGAGGTTATATGCAAACAGAAAAGAAGAAAGAAAGAAGAAATTTCTCCTTTTATTTTTTCTGAAGATAACAGGAAATGTTGAGAGAATACCTGATAGAAAAATACTATCAGGCTGTTGACTAGTCTCGAAGGAAATCATCTGAAAAACATGCTAGTGGGAACACTTATGAAGACTTGGAAGAAACAGCTGAAGGGTTAGGCCACCCACCCCTGGTTTCTTAGCTGTTTTTAAGAACTTATCTTCTGTTTCATTCAGTGAAAGTTGTCATTTATCTCCTGGAACTGGCTAACATATAAGAAAGTACCCTAATGCCCTTCTGTTCATATTTAGGATGTGCATTTTCACCCAAACATTTTGAGGTCTCTTTGATTTCAAACTATTTAACTGCATGTATGAGATCCTTCTGGTCCCTGTTGGAAAAGCTCATGGAGTTCCTGATATGCACCAATCTAACACCAAAATTTCAAACCCCTGACTATATGAACATGTGTGGCGGGGAAGTGAAAGGAAAAGCCTACTACAGCCACCCCTTTTGAGCTTGCAGAGCAGCAGTGCTAATAAGTAAGGGCAGTGGTGTCCAGGCATTAAAATCAGAAAGTCACCATATCACTGATTCAGCTGTGCTCTGCATGCCGCCGAGCTGGGAGTGCCAGCTCTGAGACACAGAGGCAGTGAGAGACAGAGGAATACAGCTGATGTAGTATGAAATAACCAGATGTGGAATTTTAAGGCACGAACAGGTGTGGACATCTCTGAATGTACTTTTGTCTGGGTAAGTGCCCTGCAGAGCCTGGAGATCAAAGTTAGTCTCTGGTGGTGGAACAGAGGTTTGTCTTTTGAAGAACTGGGGGAAAGCTCATTTTGCGAGCAGACGATAAGTAGATAAATGCTAGCTGGGAGGGTTCAGGGCTGAGAACATAAGAACAATGAAAAGTTTGCCAGGGTTAAAAGCATCATCCTCTGCATGTTTCCTCATTGTGTTCTTTCACTTGGTTGGCTCTGATCCAGCAGACGCTTGGATAGAGCCTATGGTTACATAAAGGAAAGCACCTGAAACGCCTCTTTTTTATGTGCACACACACACGTATAGATATATAACTTCTAGGTTTAAAGCTTGTCCTACTGGGTATTAAAGAGTTGCCACTGGACTTGCTTGTGAGGCATCACTCTGCCCTTCATCTCTATCCAATTGCTTTGTCTGTGACATGACAGAGGCTGAAACCAGCCTCACACATTTGTGTATCTGCCACTAGAAACAAATGTAAAACAAAAAATCTGGAGGAAAGAAAACAATGGGCTTTATTCAACTCCCAAAGCCTCTTTGTTTTCCTTCTGGCCACATGCATGAGCTCTGCTACTATCCTTTCCACCAAGTCAGTTCTCTATATGTCCCTTCTTTCTCAAATAATAAGTTCACATAGATCTTTCTCCACATGCATTCACTGGTGATTTCTGGATGAAAACAGGCTTGCTTTATATGTAGCATATTAAAGCTTCACATTAAACCCCATTATCATTGCTATTGTGATAGCATGGTGTGGCTGCAGTCTTAAACTGCACAAGCATGGAGGGTAAAAAGACCCTGCCTAGAAAAGCTTGAAGGCAGACAACCATAAATCAGCAACCACCACCACTACAACAACAAAACAATCAGAAATGGAGAGAACAGAGGATTTTTTTCCTCCTCCTTTGCCTTCTGCTAACCACCCCTCTCATCTCCATCCAGCAGTGACAACACGTGCTCCACCCTGCTTTGTCCATGCAGAAGTCTGCCTCTGGCATCAAGGGGCCTCATGCCACATGTGCACTGTGCAGTGAAAATGGAGGGAAAAGAAGAAATTGGCATGGCTCTGACTGACCTGACTCGTTGATATGGATAACACCAACAAGGACAGACTCTAGCAGGGGGTAACTCGGATGCATGTGTGCACACAAATGCGGCTGCACTGCTGCTGCTTTCAGCTCTGCTTAGCTGAGGATGAAGCCGGACAGGCACAGTAGCACGCATCTGTGTTTTGGAAAAGAGAAAAAGGAAAAATGGAGGAGGAAACTTCAATCTATTCTCTCATCTATCCCCAATCCTATTCATCCCTGTATGAAACCCACAGACGAGGGATGGACCAGCACTGGCATGTCTGACCAAGAGCTGTTTTCTTTTGTCTGTGGGAGGCCTCACAATCTGAAGGCAACTTCCAGCTCTGAAATGGGAGGCAGTAGCTCCTTTCATTTCCTCCTAGCAATGGATGTGAATCATATGATGACACAGATACAGGAGGAGTTTAGTCTCAATTTGTGATTACATCCTTGGTTGCTGATGTTCATGTTGCATTGAGCATAGGTTCTGAAGTCCTTACATTTCCATTTTCCAACATGCCACAGAGTTTTGCCTTGAGAGTTTTTAGACTGCATCAAAGAAGCTGTCAGAGGTGAGGCAACATGTCTTGACAGCCAGACAATTGACAGCTGATGCTTTAGACACCTGGAGGGGCCTTGGGAGCCAGTTTGCAGCTCTAGGATAAGCACATTAAGTGGATGTATTGGCAAAGTAGAAAAGTTATTAAGAACGCTGGGATTTAAACTGTCATCAGAAAACTGCCACTATCTTAGCTTGCAGTCAGTTCTTGTTTTCCAGGCAACCTGTGCAGCAACATGCTCTTTCTAAGTACCTGGTGAATTCCATGGTGTTAGAGACCCACTGTATCATAGGAAGCATGTAGCTGGCTTGCTCCACCTCAGTAATTACAGCTCTGGCCTGGATTTTATACTCATCAGCAGGTTAAAGTTGGAAGGGTCCCATTTTGCCTTCTGCCTCAGCTAATATACTTCCCCATTCTTCTTTGACTAGCCTCCAACTCTGGTTTTCAAATACTGCATGTAAGAAGCTAAGGTGATTTAAAGCATTTGAAGATATTGTTATTAGTCCCATTTCACAGGATTTGAAAATTCATCACTAAATCTCTACCAACCTTGTTTTGCTGTACTTTGACAAACCAGGGCTCCTACCTGAAATGTATAACATTTGTTGCACAGATGTAAGAAATACATCTGTGGTGACACACACAAACACAACCCAAACTCACTTTCAGAGCAATCCATCATCTTAGAGATTCTTTTCCTTTCCCTGTTTTCCCATGGAGATGATTAATTCACTTCAAAACTCATTCCTTCATCCTGAGAGCTAATGCAAGGCTTGTTTAGGAGTAGCTCTAACCAAGATACATGAGGACATTGGTAGTTGAGCCAAGAGGCCCTGTCCCAGCTCCAGCAGACATACAGCTCTAACAGCTGATCCAGATATCTACCAAACAGCTGGCAGGATGCGGCCCACAGCTGTTAGAACAAAAGACAGGGAACAGTGTCTGTTTAGAGAGGCAGAAGGGATCGTTTCCTATGACCTAGGGACTACCAATACACAAAGGAAGAGGTTTTCAAGCACCCTGTGTCATACATATGTGTATGTCTGTATGCCTATATGCTTAATTGCAGTGGGCATAATAAAGGAATTTGGGATGATAAGTAGCCTTATTGCAGCTAGTCCTGTCAAGGCTGTATGTGTTGTTCAACTCCCAGTAAGGAAATTCCTTTGGGATACATGTGAGGGAGAGAAAAGCAGGGGAAATGTCAGGGTCTCTGTGTGTGGCTGCTCTAGTTTTTATGGCCATGGAGATGTGTTTGTGAAATAATTTCCTTGCTTCCATTTGATTCAAAATCATACCAAGTGCTTTAATAGTTCCCTTGTACATCAAGTAGCAAAAGATACTGAGGCCACCTGTCTTGCTGCTAGATATGACCACAGTTTGTATACCAGAGTTGCTTAAGGTCAGATTTGAAGAGAAATACAGGAGCCTAAAGTGATGTGTTGTAATGCTTGACATTTAAGAGCCATGTCTGTGGAGCAGGATCTAGAAATTGAGAGTATCTTTGTTCCTTACATGGTGTCTCCAAACTGCTGTCCCCAGAGAGGATATTCAGATATGGATACTGAGGAAAGACTGAAGGCGGTAGTGTGGGTGAAGTCCAGTCCCTACAGAGGCATCACTCTGGATAACAGGGAAAAGCAAAAAAGATATTGTACTGACTTCGTTTGGTAACTGAGCTGATTTTCTCCAAGTGAGTTCTGACCATACACTGCACTCGGCTGATAGGGGATTCTACATAGGTCTTCTGTGGAGATACATCCATCTGCAGCTTGTGATTTCCTGTACTTTGCCACATAAAAGCTTGAGAATTAACTGCAGTCAGAGAAGGAAAAGCCCTGAACGCCAGTCCCTTGCAGTATGAGATTATCCTCTTGGTAGACCTTACTGTAGCTCAGTCAATACGGGAAACAGAAAACCAAATGAAATGTGTTATTTGGCTTCATGGAACTCTATTTGGAAACTACACTTTTATGAACATCTGGTAATGTTGCCTCCCACTCATAAATGTCAAACGCAGGACCCTCTGTGTCCCTTTGGCCAGGATCTTCTCCTTCTACTGCAACACTTTAACCAGGGAAGAATTTAGAGTATTTCCTTCTTCTCAGCAGGTTAGATATTGCAGGCTTTTAAGGCAGAAGATTTGTTTCCCACTACTTTATTTTTACTTTCTGGTCAGAAGGGACCATTTTATATTTTTTCATTCATTAGAAGTCGTCATGCATTTTCCTCATCTTTGTGTCAGAAACAGATTTATCTTTCCGTATTATATTCTTAAATTTCAATTAAGCCTGGAAGTGAATGTCTTTAAATAACTGTAGGTCAGAGCTTTTAATTCACTATATAGCAATTGTTTATTTAACCGGAGCTTTTTGGAAAGTCTAAAACAGAAAGGCCAGCTGCAGGCCTGTGAGTTGGCTCTGGCCTGTAGACCAAATCCCTGCAGATGAGACAAGGACATATGTTTTGACAGCAAATATGCTGCCCTAATTGCAGCTTGCTTCAATGCCAACCTTGGTGGACACATAAGCCCAACCATCACCACACTGTTGTGTGGATACAGGAGGAGAACACAAGGATCCTTGTGTGTAAGCTAAGCCTGGCAGTTAGCTCTGCACTGTCTCTGATTTGGCTTCCAAAGAAAAGTCATGAAATTAGGATTTGGGTCCTATAGCTGGCAAAGTCATATGATCCAAGTTAACTAATTTGTCATCCTAAATACAATGAAAATTTAACAACTGTTGGATCATATTGGAAAATGAGGATGGGTTCTAATACTTAGGCTATAATGGATTAAGCTTAAGTAGTTACAGCTATAACTAAGCTTCTCCTCCTGCAATGCTTTGCCCTGCCCATGTCTACAGAATATCTTAGAATATTTCTGCCTCAAAACAGAAGCAGCAAAAGACAACACGTGCCCCTTCTTCCGTTGTTGGGAGACACAGACACTCGTCTCCAATCCCAGATACACTGAAATCAATCATAGAATCATAGAACAGTTAGGGTTGGAAAGGACCTTAAGATCATCTAGTTCCAACCCCCCTGCCATGGGCAGGGATACCTCACACTAAACCATAACACCCAAGGCTTCATCCAACCTGGTCTTGAACACTGCCAGGGATGGAGCATTCACAACCTCCCTGGGCAGCCCATTCCAGTACCTCACCACCCTAACAGTAAAGAATTTCTTCCTTAGATCCAATCTAAACCTCTGCTGTTTAAGTTTCAACCCGTTACCCCTTGTCCTATCACTACAGTCCCTAATGAATAGTTCATTCCCAGCATTCCTATAGTCCCCCTTCAGATACTGGAAGGCTGCTATTAGGTGTCCACACAGCCTTCTCTTCTACAGGCTGAATAGCCCCAACTTTTTCAGCCTGTCTTCATACGGGAGGTGCTCCAGTTCCCTGATCATCCTCGTGGCCCTCCTCTGGACTTGTTCTAACAGTTCCATGTCCTTTTTATGTTGAGGACACCAGAACTGAGCACAATACTGCAAGTGAGGTCTCATGAGAGCAGAGTAGAGGGGCAGGATCACCTCCTTTGACCTGCTGGTCACGCTGCTTTTGATGCAGCCCAGGATACGGTTGGCTTTCTGGGCTGTAAGTGCACACTGCAGCTGGCTCATGTTCATTTTCTCATTGAGCAACACCCCCAAGTCCTTCTCTGCAGGGCTGCTCTGAATCTCTTTTCTGCCCAACCTGTAGCTGTGCCTGGGATTGCTCTGATCCAGGTGTAGGACCTTGCACTTGTCATGGTTAAACTTCATGAGGTTGGCATTAGCCCACCTCACAAGTGTGTCAAGGTCCCTCTGAATGGCATTCCTTCCCTCCAGCATATCAACTGAACCACACAGCTTGGTGTCATTGGCAAACTTGCTGAGGGCACATGCAATCCCATTGTCCATGTCAGCGACAAAGATGTTGAGCAAGACCGGTCCCAACACCGATCCATGAGGGACACCACTCGTTACTGATCTCCAGCCGGATATTGAACCTCTGACCACAACTCTTTGACTGCGGCCATCCAGCCATTTCTTTATCCACTGAGTGGTCCACCTATCAAATTGATGTCTCAATGATAATTACGTTCCATGGACTTTGGTTTAAAACTGCTAAAGACAAATATTGTTCAGGGAAATGCAGCCGCTGATATCTTCTCAAAGGCAAAGACCAATAAAACCATGCCAATGAAAACAGACACAGGTACAAGGGATCCTAGCTTGATGCTATGGTGATCCCTGACTGTGCAGGGTTGCAGATCCCAGAGGCATTTTTTTTCCCACCATAGCAACCATTCCGTAAGGCCCTAATGCAGTGGGCAGAAGTGAAATACATCCATGTCACTAGACTGTCCACAAGGGTTTAGCTTCACATTTAACATTTCTCCTTCTGTTACACAAGACTAACTGTGCAGCATCTCTGGTTGCTCCCTGGAGGCTGTTATATTAATGGTGATTCCAGGCCTCCACTGGATGTAAATAACCTCCATTAAGGAGCTCCTGTGTATGAAAGATGGAAGGCATTCTAAAGCATAAAACATTACTAACAGATTTATGCAGATAACTCAGATGAAATGTCCAGAAATCAGCTTATCCAAGAATCAACATCTTCTGCATTTTTTTATCACTTGACTTAAAATAGTGTTCACTGGTCCTATCCCAGAGATGGAATACTCAGACACTGCCCTTAACTTAAAAATCTTATAGTCTAAGTTCAGATGGTATAGGTTGTAAGAAAACCACTAGAGAGGTCTACTAAGATAATCTTACGGAAACTGTAAAACTTAGAAAATGGAGAACTCTTTCTGCTTTCTTAATTTCTGTGTTCATGAGCAGGGCTCTTCAGAATCCTGTTAGCCAGTGTTCTGTTATTTCCCTCTTCCTGTTCCACAGGATTGGCTGCAGCTGTCTAAAAACTGGCTTAGGGTGAAGATATGTTCCTCCTGTACCTTTCTCTCAAACAATACCTGGCTGAAATCCCTCTCCCAATTATATACTAATCAGAGTCAAAAATTAATGCTTTCACTGTTCTCTGAAAGCTACCAAGGAGCTTTTCTTTGTTTCCTTACGAGTAGTGTGTAAGGCACAATCCTGGCATCTGTTGAGAAACTCTAGTGGCTAATCATTCTAACCAACAGTCGTCCTGCTCATATGAAATTACTCATCTCTCGCTGTCTGCTCCTTGCAAACACATGGAGCAGAATCTACTATTGAGTGTTACTAAATTTTAATGCAAAAGATTATATTTTTAGACAAGCAATTGAGCAGAGTTTGCTGGCTGAATTCAAGGAGCTCTGCTGAAATATTTTATTCAATATTTCAACAGTTCTTTTCTTGTCCTTTCTTAAGCACACTTCAAGAAACTTCAGTTTCCCTGGCAAACAACTCACCACAGGCCTGCAGCAGAGGACATAGTTTGGTCCTATTCATCACATGCTCCTTAACAATGCAGTGGTGTTCTTCCACAAAACATTTCTAAAGCTGTTTCATTCATTAATTTGTCCTTCATGGCAACATTAGGTGACAAAAAAGAGCTGCAGATACTTTAATGGTGCCCAGTACAGCCAATGACATAGCATCAAAAAATTTCATGTCAGTAAAGCACATACTGATTTCTTCAATGTATTTTTTTCTAATAGAGTCATAACTGTCTACCAGAAGTAACTTTGTTGTTCTGATATAGTTTACATGTTTGTTTGCCTACATCCATCTCTCTTTAGTCTTCTCATTTAGACTGCTACCTCTTTGGGATCTGGACCATTAATTTATTCCCTGTGACAGTATAGTCATGACAAAGAACAGGATGCTTAGGTACATATATTTATTTAACTAAAATCAGCTGAAAAAATTGTCCTGGTCTATCCTTAAAGACAATAGAAGAATATTAAAGGATTCTTCATGACTGTCAGGGAAAAATCAGTCCTTTAAAGTATATAGAAAGACACCCTTTAAAACATGGTTAGAAATTTCTGAACAGCCACATATCACCTCAAATACCTATGGCAAAAAACACTAACAGTGACATATGTATAAAAGCTTATAAGCTTATATTAATATAAACTTTCATTATATCATTGTTGCTCAGCATCCACAAGGGACAGAATGATATTTGTACACAGGCTTGTGTGAAATAGCACTGAGATGTGATGGCCTACACTCGATGTTTCTTCCTTGCCACAAAATCAGCTCTTAAATGGTTTACCCGTATGCACAGCATGGTGCCACTGTAATTCATCAGCCTTCAAGGCTTAAGTATATCTTCCTATTAAGTTAGTTAAAGCTGCATAGGTTTAAGATCACAATCTGCTAATGGAAAGACATTAGGTGTTATTAACTATAACTGATTAGAACTGACAATATTTTTATGGAACATAATTTTTGTAAAATTATAAGCAATTTCCTGCTGTTGTTTGGATAACATTTACACTATCTATTTAATTTCTTTTCCAGACTATAAGTAACCAGGGAATTATTTGGTCTGGTTGATTGTGGATATAGGGAAGTGACAGTGTAAATTGCTAGACTCTTGTTGGAAGGGGAAGGACATGGACAAACTTGCAGGATTAGGGGAAGCTCCTGGTCTACAGAAGTTCCATTGAATACAGAGAAACAGTTAAGTAGCTAAACACTTGTTACTAGCTTTTTTTTATTTATGTTATGTTGGCCTTTTGCAGCGAAGAGCTGTACATGTCCCAAACAGCTTGTGAGCAAAGGGTAAAATAGAAAACAGCGCATGAATACTGACAAAATGAAAGCCTGAGGCAGTGCAAGTTATAGAAGTAGATATGGTTGGTCACTTTGTGCCATTTCAGTGGCAGAGTCTTAAAACATTAAATATTCATCTGACTATTTTTATGCTCAGTATGGTAGCAAGGTCCCATCTTCCCCTTTTCCCAGGTTTAGTTTGTAACATCTGTGTATTTCTGCTTCTCTTCCCAGCAGAAGACAAAACAAGAAGACTTGTAAAGAGATGTTCGTTTAGGATATAATCATTTCTATAATTTCCACAAAAGAATCAAAGTTGTCATGACTTCTCTAGAAACTCTAGTGTTTCAGGCTGCTGAAACTCTTTCTGAGAGAGCTGATGTGGCCATAAAGTATACAAGTAATCTGTGGATCACATTGTCAGGCATGCAAGAGCACCAGGATGGAGAACGGATGATTAAATGGACATCTCCTGTTGGGTAACTACTAAGTGACTGTGACTCTTCAATCCAGAGAATCATAAAAGTTTGTAAAATCATATGCAATACAAGGAAAGTGAAAAAATTGTGATTGTTCAGTGCCTTTTGCAGAACAAGAGGATTTTATGTGAAAGTATCAGGAATCAAGCCCAGAGACAACTCTTCACACAGCGTATTGTTAAGCTGTAGGATCACTCCCCACAGGATGTGGGGGATCTGGGTTCAGGAAAGAACTGGACCAGTTCATGAAGGAAAAAATCCATTGAGGGCTATTAAATACAAAAATTCTAAGTCTGGTTTAGAACATCAATGAATTGCAAATTATTGGCAGCTGGGATAGTATTCTGGGAAAGTATCCCTGAATGTTTTCCCTAGCCCTTCCATAGGGATCTACAAGTGGGCTAGTCTGACCTTTATTGTGAGATGGTGTAGCTGCTCTTGTGTACTTACCTCACAGAATTAGTTTAAACTCAAAGGAAAAAGTGCCCAGCTTGTATGATGATTGTAGAATCAAGATGTCTCTCTTGTGTTCTGCTTCAGAAAGCTAGTCAAGCCTGTAGGCATTTTCCTGCACACATTTAGCTTCACTGAAATTAATGCCAAACTTAAAGCTCATGTTTAAGCTAAACCAGCACCTGAACTCCAGTTTCAAAAACACAAGTGGAAGAGTCTGTAATAGGGAGTATTATTCCCAATGTGGATACTTTCAGGACTGTATTGTGCTCCGCTTCATATAAATTACAATATGACAGAACAGTTTTGTTAATGGCCTTGTTTCACCCCATATATTTGTTTTGAAACTTAAAAAGCTATTTTAAACAATGAACCTGAAAGATAATTGTGGTTAATGGTTGTCTCATGTCAATGTCCCTGACAAAACTTCTCAGGTGAGAAAACACCAGTGAGTTTCTCTTCTTTAACTGAAAACTCAACCATGAAACACAGTGCAATTCCTCATCAAACAGATTTTTCACACCTGTTCGGAAAAGGTAAAAACCACCAAGGAACCATCTGGGTGTCAGAAGCAGCATCTGGGGTTGTGGGAACTGCTGATTCACAACCCAACTAGGAAGAAGAGGTGTTATTTTTTTTCCTCCCTTGGCTACTAACCTATGTTTTACTACTACTTTCTTGCTCAGTTAAGATAATAGTCTATCTTTGCCCTCTACTGTATCTACCAGGAAGAGGGTTGTGTAATGTGCAATGACCTGGGTGTGGTATTGTTAACTGAAAGTGGTAAACAGGTGAGTTGTTATAGCAGGAATCTGAAGCAGAACATTTCCTTTCCTTTAAAGCCAGAGCTACCTAACTTTGAGACAGCTGAAGCAAACAGATTCACCTTGGGGAAGTAAAAGAAAAGTGTGAAAGGATTTTTTATTATATTATTTATTTATTTTATGCATTCCAAACAATGGCAGCTTGTATTTCACATGCTTTTTATCTCGTTTCAATTGAGATGTTGACACTTTTGATTAAATCTTTAACCCAAACCTGAACCCATTTTCTCAAGCACGGAACAAGGAAACACTATTTTTTTTGTATCTTTTTGGATGGCTGGTAATTTTCTCTGTCGTTACTGTAACATTTTTCAGCGTGTGCAATCTTGCAATATCATCTCAAGCTTTTAATTCTACCTAGAAAAATAGATTCAATTCAGTGCAAATTATGCCAGATAATGGTCACTTCATAGAGGATAAAAGAACAGCAAGTGCAAACAACAAGAACTTAGATTGCTTATTTAACCCTACATAGTGTTTAAGGATATAGTGCTCATTATAATGGGATCCTGCAGACAAAAACATCACTGCATTTTGAAGAAGTCAATAGAAGGCATCAGATTCAGGAAAAAGTCAAGACCAGTCAATCAGTACTCTAATAAACCATCTTTATAATTTAAAGGCCACTAATTCAGGAGCCTAACTTCAGTGGGGACTGCTAACAGTTAGAAATCTATCTCTCCTAATTCACTGTCTTGGGAATTCTGTATTTTAAAGGGGAGTTAAACAAGAGTTAGAGGTTGTCCTTGAACCTTATAGAAACAGGGGTAAGCATGCTGGAATCTACAATGTAAGATATTCTGCTGTGAAATAATAACCAAGAAAGCATGAAACACTGGAGTATTAATCCACTTGCTATTGTTATAAATTTACCACCCATTGCCATCAATCTAACCTTTGATTAGTTATAATCTCTTCATCACTACCCCAGTTCATACAGTGATGGGCTGTCTATTGAAGCATTCAGCTTAAAGTTGGGTGGTTTCTGGAAGACTTCTACAAGTTATCACAGACAACAGGACTCAATACACCAGAGAAATTGAGTGTAATGTGCATAGGATTGTTATGATATACTGTATTCTTTTGCATATATTGTATTTGTCAGAGAAGATGAATTAATAATGATCCTGTCTGGAGTAGCTGAAACAGCCTCTCTGTGGAACAATCTTCATGTAATTTCAGTCATTCAGCTATAAATATTAGGCAGCCAGCATTGTGAATTCTGTCCATTGCTTTTTTAATTTTTTCTTCTAGGTATTTTTAAAGCAAATAGTGTTGCTTTTGTTGTTTTACTGTTTGGGTTTGGGTTTTTTTAAGCCTTTTGTTTGCATGCTAGAAAAAAAAAAGCTCTGCTTGCATCTTTTCCCTGCAGAACTAGTCATGCCGTGTTGTAATAATAACCAAATCCCTCCCCACATCAATGTCACAGTGTTTGTTTTAGCTATCTTAAGTTCAGCTGCCAGCTGTTCTGTTCTTTGGATTTTATTGCAGGAAGTATAAATTCCCCTTGGTTTGGCTAGAGGTGCTTTTAGAAGCCTTCGAGTGAGGGGGAAGGGTAACGGAGGAGGGACTGCAAAGGAGGGAACAGCATGTCTGTTTTTGTTGGGGCGGGGTGGCAATCAGTTAAGGACTATTAAGCTTGATGGCCTTGATGTTATAGCATCACATCTCTTTTTACCATTTCTTAATCACTACAGAGTAATAACATCTTTAAAATTTATTGGGACAATTAGAAGAAAGCACAGTTCCTTTGACCCCAGCTGTTTCAAAGACTTCTATGGCTTTCTTTTCTCGCTTCCTTTCTTTTTTTCTTTCCTTAAAGAAAGAATAATCACTGGTCCGAACTTCTCAAGCAGTTACTACCTTGAGATTTATGTCACGTTCCAAGTTGCTGATAACATGATAATTAAACTCAGAAAGATAAGAGGAGGAATGTATTCATGATTCATGATTCCAACTTATGCTATGAACAAACAATTCACTTAGGTGGAGAAAAAAGTCCCTCCGGTTCTTTGCCTGAAATTTGACCCAAATACTTTCTGAAGAAGTTGAAAGAAAGGGAGGGGAATATAGTTAACAATTCTCTTTGTTTACGTTCTTAGTGGCACTTGAAGTCAGGCTATACTGAAACACGGTACAGAGGTAGCTTCTTATCTCTTATCAGACTGTTATGTCCCATGTCCCTTCTTCATCTCATTTTCTCCTCCAGTTCAGCTTTTTCCTTTTTCAGTGCACTCTCTTTTGTTTTGTTAGAAATCTTTTAATTTTGTCATTCTGAATCTCTTTCTCGGTTTTCTTTTTTCCTTATTTCCTATGCAAAAATAATTGCCAGTGTTCAGTTCGGCTGTGTTCTCCACACTGAAAGACGCTTTGCTTCCCTACTCTGGTACCAGTACAAAACCAACTGCATCTATCATCTGGTTTGTGAGCATTTTTTTCATTGATTGATTGTAGCTTCCATGTCAGGCAGAATTACACATTTAAAGAGAAGATGTGAAACTTGTAGTTGAGAACATTAACCACCCAAATAAGGCAAGTAAGTTATGAATATAGTCAACACTGCTTCACTAAATAGCTATCAGGAAGAGATAATTATCTCCAGAGGACTACTCAACCCAGCTAAAACTTAATCTAAATTGTCAACTACTATCTCTTTCCACCATCTATATAAAATGCCTACAGAAAAAGAAGAGACTGTATTTGAACTCCGATATCCTGAAGACAAAGACCTGAATGCATGCCAAACTGCTTTAGTAAAAGTTGTGCCAAGATGCAGTATTTGTTCAAAGACAAATGTGAGGTGTCCTGGACAACCATTATTGCTTTTTCAGAACAGACAAGTAAACTTTGGGTTCCCACTTTACACCTGAACATTCTAATTCTTCAAGGAACTGTTTAATTTTGAACAATACATTTCAACAATGCTGGAGTGAGACTGACTGCACAGCCTCACTAATTATACAGTGCTTGGAGACCCTGTGAATTCATTCATTACAGAATCGCAGAATCACAGAATCCCAAGGGTGGAAGGGACCTCAAAAGATCATCTAGTCCAACCCTCCTGCAAGAGCAGGGTAACCTAGAGTACATCACACAGGAACTTGTCCAGGTGGGCCTTGAATATCTCTAACATAGGAGACTCCACAACCCCCCCGGGCAACCTGTTCCAGTGCTCTGTCACTCTCACAGTAAAGAAGTTCTTCCTGATGTTAACGTGGAACCTCCTATGCTCCAATTTACACCCATTATCCCTTATCCACTGGATATCACTGAAAAAAGCCTAGCTCCATCATCCTGACACCCACCCTTTACATATGTGTAAGCACTGATGAGGTCACCCCTCAGTCTTCTCCAAGCTAAAGAGACCCAGCTCCCTCAGCCTCTCCTCATAAGGGAGGTGTTCCACTCCCTTCATCATCTTTGTGGCTCTGAACTGGACTCCTTCAACCAATTCCCTGTCCTTCTTGAACTGAGCTCTTGCATCAGACCATAAGTGGTGTCCTGATGAAAATTGTCATTCCTTGAACCTAGTTAATGATGGAATGATCTTGGTTCTCTACAGTATGCTATGAAAAGAATATCCTGAAGCAAATATTGATATATCAGTTTTTTATTTCTCTAGCCAACTTTGTTCCAATGTTTTTGCCTTAATCACTAGATTATATTTCTTCCATTGTTGTCCTAGCAGTAGTATTTTGTGACTGTCATCTTTTTATGACCTTCATAACAGAAATAATATCATACCATATCTTTTGAGAAATATCATGCATTTTCATAATATAATACACATTGTGCAATCTTCTCATTATGATCACATTGAAACTCAACTTCATAATCACCTCCAACATAAATATAGGCACTGACATGAAGTCACACATAGTATAGCATTGAGGCCTAAGTAGTTCACAGTATGGAACAGAAAGGACCAGAGTTTTTCTTGAGGTCCTGTTGAGAGATCTAGTTCAGTACTGTGAGATCAGGATTCACATATAAACATTTCAACATACACATAATTCCCCTGAAGTCTATGCAGATTACAGGTATCCTGAAATAGGGAAAGCACTGGCCTATCATAGCTTTCTCCATCCTTTGTTTCTCCTTCATGTGCCTAGATAGTGTATTACCTGATAATCCAGCTCCAACCCATAACTACATACATTTTAGATTAGAGAGTTAATGTCATAGTGTGACAACAAAACCTCCAACAATATTTTATTCTCTTTCTTTCCTTTTAAAGATTAAAAACTCAGCTTCCTCCACTGAAGTTAAAACTTAGGCTGAATGTCACAAAGAACTGCTGAAAGGTTCCTCTTTAAAAAAAGGAGACAGTTAAAAATTTTGAATTGCAACATTTAACAATTTTGACTTACTCTAATTTCAATTTTGATTTCCTTCCCCTCAGAAGGTTCATACTTTTCTGGTTTAAGTCAAGATCTTAATCAGTCAGTTAGATGTCATGGATTCAATAAGGCTTCATAAACAGACACAATGGAGATGGCATATAGAGAGCTGGAAGATCAGTAGTATAAAAAGGCATAGTTAGAGTAGTTATGTAGGAAGCACATACATGTGTCCATGTGTGTTTATTTATATATAATGTGAACAGTATTTTATTATTGTTATGCTTTATTGAGCCCATTGATTACATTTACATAATGTCATCAAATATCTCCACAGAGGCTCATCTGCATCAATATTGTTATAACTCTAAATCATCAATGCCTTGGGCTTTATAGCCAGAGTAAATAGCTCCCTTTAAAGTATGCTATAGAGAAACAAAACAAAACTGTGAAAATCCCCAAGACATCGCTGTCCTACAAATACTGCTGGGAGCAGAAGTGTCTCTAGTTGTGAAGGCAAAAAAGTTAATCGGAAGGATAGAAATAAGTACTATTTATAAACACTCATAAAGTCTGGGAGACCAATGGAGATCTCAGAATCATCATTCATCAATAAAATAAAGAGCAAGAAAGCTGAGGTAAAGTCAAGGCTTCCATGAGCATGGAAATGAACTGGAAATGGGATACCAAAACAGGAAAGTGTACAAATGGAGCTTGAGAAAATGACCAGTGGAAAAAGTAACCCTGTAAAACTCTTGAGTTTATTTCATTTATCAGAACGCATGCATGTGTTAAGTCTCAAGATCCTGAGCACATCCCGTTTCTGGAATTAATGAGCTTATCTGGCTAAGTCTACCTTTGTTGATAAGAGCTGTCATGAAGACAACTTGAAGAGAGAATGTACAAGACCAAGCAGAAACATAGCTGTGATGCACCTGTGACATAGCACAGACAAGGGCCAATGATGAAGCCTCAGCTTGAAAGGAAATCCCAAGGGAAAGAAGACACAGGCTATCATTTCTGGCTGTGGAAAGGCATGCTCAGGGTCCTGATGCTATGGGGAAAACAGCATGAAGAATATAAAGTTCTATGCATGCTATCTATCTCCCTTGGTTCAAACTTACGAATGTTCAAATAAACTCAGTTATGGTGTTTGGTGAGCTTTGCATTTTAAGTGGTAGGGCCATTCCCAGCTCTGAATCTCTCAAATTTTCAACATATAAAGCTGGGAAGGATGGTAAGCAGTACTGCTTTTAGAGAAATGGTCCAAAATGTAGCAAAGGTCATAATTTCCAGTGAAGATACAATTTTAGGTATTGCAGCTTATGTAAAAGGAGTTCAGTAGTGAGTACTTGTACATTTGCAGAAGCCAGGGCTGTTTTCTGAAATGATATTCATTGCTCTGAGTCTTTGCAGAGGAGTGGTAGGATTCTAGCAATGCTTCCAGCAAGTATTTTGCTCCTGCATAGAATCACTGTAAGAGGAATGAGAGACATATACATCAACATGAGGTGTCTGTCTGCAGCATTTTGTACAGTACTGAAAACTCCATTTTCTGGACCTTGAAGGTCAGAAAACATGGAAGGAAATAATCAATTTAACAATAAATACCTAAGTTAATGTATAAGTGTGACTATGAATTCAACTGTGTATGTTACGAGCATTTTATGTGGTGTAGAAGATTACCTGTTTGAAAACGTATAGTCAAGTTTGTCTGACATTTCATACTATAAGCCTCTGATTTCAGTGCTTTAGCTTCACCAAGGGTGAGCAATTTTATTTATGTTTCTAGACAGATCTCTCTTTCAGGAGATTCTTTTTCTGAATGTGTCTGAGAGGGATTTACTTATAAGTTCCAGCAAAAAGTGATTCAGTTATTTTTATGGAAATGATTAGCACGGAACAGTACAGTTTTACCCCTACTAAGCCATGTTTTATGGAAACCATGGTTTGAAGTAAGAATTTGGCAGTTTGTGAGCTTTGCTAGCGATAGATCTCTTTCTATTGTTATATTGCAAACCCCAGCATAACTACCTGAACTATAAATAACTGAAAAAAGTTAACAGATGCTCTGGATTTTATTTTGGGTATGTGACCTTCCAAAGCCTCTCACCTCACTGAGCTCATGCTAAGCTGCTACAGCAGAAGCTGAGCACACCTCTCCCTGCTTCTGCTCCAGACTCCATCAGCCTGTATCAACTGAGAGCAGTGATCCATCCTTCTTTGGTCTGATACCCAAATCCAGGTGTGGCAAAGGGAGAGTATCTTCCTTCAGTATTGGATGGAAAGAAAGACAGACCAGCAGAGAAAAGATATACTTGTACAAGAATTGTCTCTGGGTGTACTAAACCAACGCAGGCAGTGAAGGAATTTAGCTGATGAACTAATTTTGTTCTGTTTTGGGTTTTTTTTCCAGGACTTCCGTGGTTCCTCCCTATTTTTCTTACTGTTCTTACTGACCATGAAGTATTTCAATGTGTCACCACTGTTCCCAGCTGTGAAGAAACTTGTAGTGCTGCTTACTGCTGTGTAAATGACCCAACAGACCTTGTGATAAATGAGCTGATTAATCCTGAAATTTATTCTAAGAGCCAATAGGGATCATTAACAGATTGTTAAGTATGAGTAAGACTGGCAGGAAAGAAAGTTGATGATGAATCCATCAGTGTTGTCATTCAGCCTCCCTTCTTGTTCATGTGAGGAGTCTGCTTTGAGTGCCTCACAGCTATCTCCTGGTCTACAGTTTGTGCTTTGCTTTCATGGAAACTAGGTAAGGAGCTGAAGAAGAGGGTTCAGAAAGCTGGTATTCTCTGCTGTGTCATCTTTGTTTGGAGCTGGAGCATGGACAAGATGCATGCCTGAGCCACAGATGTGCTCCTGGGTTTGAATGTAATGAACACTCCTGGGAGAGATCTGAAATTGAAACTGGTTTTCAGAGACTAGGAGAGATGGCAGGGGTTGAAAGTAGATGATCCTTTCCAACCCTAAACATTCTAAAATTCTATGGTACATAATAAAGTAGCTGGATACCAGGATGCTAAAAAATCATAATGACTATTGTCACTTGTTCTACCTGTAGCAGGAGAATGACAGTTTCTTCTCCAAATACCTGTTTGGTGAAGCAAAGTTTTCATCGTTTCATTTGGTATTTAATCTAGGTGCTCAGAGGATCTTAATCCAGAAATTGAGATATTCCTTCTTAAAGGCATCACAAAAATACAGTGTTCCAGTGTCTGGTAAGAAATCAGATAAAAGCCAGATAAGCTATATTTGGAGCAGTGTTGGAAGATGCAGTGCTAAACAGAGCATGAAAACACATACTGGTTAGTAAGGTTGAAGGGAGAAAATGCAAGATGTGGATGCAATGAATATAATTGCTTTTGCAACTAGTAAAGATGGCACATGGGAAAAAAATGTGTCATTCTGTAATTAAAAGCTACTTGATAACGTGTGTGAGAAAGGTTTAGCTGGAGTTGTATATTTATCCTTAATGGTGTCATTTCCCAACTGGTGATTATTTACCTTACCACCTTATTGCTCTTTAAACCAAAGGGTTGGATTTAATACATTTACACACCAGAAAATATGCACATACTTCTAAACCAGCTATTCCTTTGCATATAGACCATGTACAGATAGGAAGTATTCATGACAAATAAATAAATAACAAGTGTGGATAATCAAATCTATTTAAAAGAGATTACGACAGTGGTTAGACCCCACAAAATGTCGTGAACCAGAAATAAAAATAAGACTAACAGTGTGTATGATAAAATAAAATGATGCCTATGAGAGTTCAAAGAGCTAATGACTTTCAGTCAGGAAGGAAGGCAAGGGGATTTTGAATAAACAAGTTTAATTACTAATGTGATAATGATACATTAATAGCACAGAAAAACAAATGACATATCGGAAATTGTTTTCTAAATTAAAGTTTCTTATCCTATTGTTTACTTGCTTGTACGTACCACTGAAGGTGTCTGGTTATCAACAGGATATGAACACATGTTTAAAATCAAGCATGTGTTTAAGTGTTTTTCTTCATCCTTGAGACAGTGCAAATGTGAACACACAACTATTCATCTCACTGAGGAGAACAAATGGGGAGCACCATGCTGCTTACAAAGGCTGGGGTTCATATAGGTCAAAGGAAGACCAGTGATAACCACTTGGTAGGAATAATGATTATAAAACAAAAAAGAAAGTGTGGTGCTTGTTTTTCTTCCCTAAAATTGATGAAAAATAAACATGCCAAGGAAAGACACATTTAGACATACTGCGGAAGTATCAGAAGTAAAATTAAGTTCTAAATGTAGTGAGACATGAAATGCAAAACCCGTATCTGCAGAGTAAGCTCATAGTATCTAATATTAAGAAGATTATGTGGGGATTAGTTCCAGTGTAACTGCCATATGAAAATATATGATGACAGGTGTTTTTAAATTACTGTAACAAGGTGGAACCTCCTCTCACAGCCAAAAATTTTGGCAACAAAAGAAACTGGGTTTTAAGGATAAGAAGCTGCAGACAGCTGGAACAAAGAGAAATCTATTGAGAACAAGTGGAAGTCTCTTGCATATATTTATCACAGACCTGAGCGTTTTCCATAAGCTCAGTCATGTAATGTTTAAAAAATAAAAAAAGAAAATGTTCTTTCTGCTGAAAAAATCCCCTCCTACTGCACTGAAAAGTCTCCCAGCAGCACATTTCCTACCAGCTTTCCTGAGATTACTTAACATTTCCATGTTGTTCGGCAATGAGTCACAAACAAAAAAAAGGAAAGGAAAAGCCTCAGATGTGAGCTCTGCATCGAGCTTAAGAATTCTGTTCTGTACACAGCAGCTTAAATCTAACTCTACAGATAAACAGCATCCAGTAAGTGACAAAGATTGACGTAAGACTTACTGTTTCACTGGACTACTGTCCTTAAGGCATTTTCTAAGTCATTGGCTCATAAAGGAGGGAGCTGACTTGCATGATGGCTTTCCCACATGGAAGGACAGGGTCCAGCTCTGTGTTACTCAGTCCAGAGTGAGCTCTGAACCCCCCATTCTTAAACTTATCCACTTTGCATCTGGAAAAACAGGAACAAACAACAAAACTGGGGTGTTTTGGGGTTTGTTTGTTTGTTTTGTTGACACTATCAACTAAATTGGTGACTTAAAGTTTTACAATGTGAGTTAGAATAAAGCAGTGCAATGAATGAGGGAAGGGAATGGGCAGTTAAGAAGGTGCATCCTGATATGAAAATGGAATAATGAGAAATTTGAGACAAAGATAGAGCCAAAATCACTCATACACTACATATTGCAGCACATTACAGAAACTTCACCTCTATTCCATGCTTGCCTAATTTTTGAGACTATGAGAAAAAAGCATTTTTTCCTCTAAGTTACATGGGTTTAAAGTCTCCTTTAGCATGTTTGAATTGGGATTTGCATCAGCTTACTTTAGATGTCTAGAGCATGGGTAGAATGGGACTGAGTTAGTCCTGAGCCACTTGCTCGGCTCCTGTTAAAGCTCATTAAGGTGTAATTAATAAGAGCCAATGGAGGCTCACTGGCATTCATTTAATCTCATAACATCACCTATTTAAGCTGAGACAGCTTCATACACTTCAGTGTGGCAGACTCTCTGTTAACTGTAAAGGGAACCAAGATTATTTTGTTAGCTGTGAATACATACACTGTAGACAACTCCACTTAGATGAACGTCACAATTATCTTTCTAACTTTTTCATTCTTTCTATAAAGGTGTGCAGAACTCTTGACTTTCTTGTCGCAGTGCATGACATGTCTTTGCCAGTTTACATGGTAATGAATGAGACACTGTCTGCATTATCTCCAGGTATGGGTATTCATAGGGCCATATCCTGAATAACCCCCAAGTACTCTAACATTCAAGGATGAGACAAACCTATGATGTTGGGCTGGTCCTTTGGAATGTGCTTTCCAGCACATGATCTCTGAACCCTGACTGCTGCTGGGAGATGTAAGCTGGTGTAAGACCTTTCCATAGCTGCTGCTTTCAGTACGTTGTGAATACAAAAGATGCCAGTATGAGCAGAAGGGGGCCATAGCATGAGGCTTATCGTAGGTAATATTGGATGATGTAATAGTTATATGAGAAAAGTTACTTTCCAGCCTTATTTTACCTCTACCTCTAAAAGACCATTCAGTCAGTTTGGAAGAAAATAGGACTGAATAAGGTCTACAATTCCTATAGCAAACATTATGAAGAAGTTGTCTGTGATTCACAGAAACATGCCCACTTGTATGGGTTACACTGATCTGTCTTTTGAAGTGCCAAGTTCTATATCACCACTAAAGGATCAGCCTAAGAAATATTTATGTTTTCATGGCTCTCGAGAAATCTGCAGAAAATAGTGGCTAAGAACCTATTAGTAGGAGCTGAGCTTATGAATGTTCTCCAACATCTTTCCGTTTGACATATTCAACAGGGGCATCTCCTGCTGCCTTCATAGAACAAAGACAAAGGAGTAGAAGTCCTTTTTTATGATATGAAACATTGCAGGAAAAGGTATTTCTGAGTTTCCATGCTGCTGCACAGTGTTGAAGCAGTAACAACAATCACACGGTGTAACGTGCCCCACACTTGAAACAATAGCTTAGAGAAAATTGTTTCACCAGTGCTCAAGTAGAGTACAGGTGTCTGGTTTGGAGGTACTTACCAGATCAGAGCCCACATTAAGCCTAAAGTTACAGATATTTGCTGAAGCCAGAAGAGCTATTTGATTCACTTTGCTTGAGTGCCTGCATCACTAGTTTTATTACACTTTCAACATTTGTGTTTATACTTGCGGGTTCTTTTGATTTTTAATGCTTTTTGGCATCAGTAGCCTCCTGCAGTTAAAGAGTTAAATACCTTTCCCCCCTGAGCACCTAATCGTGTAAGCTGCATTCACAGGGTTTTTAAGAGCATGTGCCAAGCAAAAGCACTTTCAGCAGCACAAGAAAGTGAGTTCTTATGGTCTCTTGGCTGAGAATGTACAAGGGGGCCTTGCGTGGTGGCACTGCAGTCTGCAAATCCTGGCACCATTTTGCGCCTAGGAATGCCTGCCCTTCCTCTGCATTCAATTTTCCTGTCTCCAGCTTTATTTAGTTAGATGTTTCTCTTGTGCATTCAGTAAAACTCAACCACAAAAATGAGTAGTTGCTGTTTATAAAATCAGCACATTGTTATGTAATCCAGATGACAGGAGAAGTGTGAAATGCTGTTAAATACTTGACTATAACCACAGTTCAGTTAGATGTAGACAGTTAAAGCGTAGTGGCGTCTAAGTTTCCTGAAGAGCTAACTCTAGAAGTGGGAGGCCCAATTTACTTTCAGGGTGTAGGAAACAGAACAGCTCTCACTGAAGTCTACACACTTATTCTAACTTTTCAGTGGTCTTAATGAAAAATTAAGTCTACTGGTTTAATAAATTAGATGCATTTATAACTAGAGCCTCTTGGGATAGGTTGCTTGATTTACAGAGCAACATGAGTGAGAAATACATTGGCTGAATAGTGAAAAATACAGTTTTCCAACAAATTAATCTGTAAATTGAGAAAGCGTGGTAACATAAGAGGGATATCAAATATGGGAAGAAGAACAGTAATATTGTTCTTAGCAAATTTTCAAACACAACATTATTCTAGAACTTTCTTTTAAAATATTATGCTTCCTGGAATTTCCAGCATGTTTCCATTCACTGAAAGAATGATCACACTGATAAAACAACAGTTTTGGTAACAGAAATATGTTTGGAGAAAATTTGTTCATCTCCTTACTCTAATGGGAACAAAACTACAATTTATGATTTTCAGTCACTGAGTTTCAGGTTTTGCATTCTGACCAGGAGCAGAAGTTGCTAAATGTATGTATGTTTTCTTTTTCATGGTTGATATTTTCTTCAGTGCTATTAGTATGGACTGGAGGATATTTTGGACTGGAGGATATTTTGTTCCTTCTTTACAAATGTGATTATTTTACCTTATGATGCCTTATAAATTAGCACTATATTTGATTTGGAAACTGAGTAAGAAAGTCAAGAATGAAAATAACCCAAAATTGCTGAAGTGAGACACCTCCCTGCTCCTGCTCTGGGGTCTGCCTACAGACCCCACCAAAATGCATGGAGAAGAGTATCGAAAGAACTGGGTAACAATCTTCACCATCTTGCATTGTTTCCTGAAACTGAACCCTATATGCTTGGTGGAAAGTACAACATGCTATATCTCATTGTTGATGACAAGAACCTCATAAAACTTACACTTACCAACATTTACACTTATTGCAGTGTTTTCATATGAATAAGAAGAGACAATTTATATTAATTAACCCCATACCCAGACACATCTTCTTTTCTGTATTATTCAAAGCAAGAAAAGCTGAATTTAAACACATACATTTCTTCATGAACCAAAGAAATACCATTATCTTGAGCCTCACACTCAGAAACACAGAGAAAAGTAATACCTCCCCCAGGTTGGAAGTGGTGTTTCTTTAGCCATAAGTACAGGAATATAAAAGAAGGAAATATTTTAGAAATAAGGATCTTCGGATTTGAGAAAAAAAACCCGCATGGTTCTTGGGCATTATTTAATTTTCCTCTTTGAGGGTGTAGTAGCAAAACCCACTTGCTTCCTATTTGTCTCTGCCACATTCATCTCATGATTTTGGAGATGGCTTTCAGCATGGTACAAGCATTCAGGCTCTGTCTTCAGTCTCTGGGTCACCATCAGAGACAGTTGAACTGACTTCTGTTTTACTGATACTGAGTGAATTCTTAACTGGATTTATTCAGTTTTGTTGCAGTCATCTGTAATGAGAACCAGAAACATCTCTGATGCTGCCTCCTGCTACCCAGACATCTTTAGAAAATCCCATTACTTAACTCTCTGGGGTGGTGTGTCAAAAGCATAATTTGTCACAGACTTGGTTCCTATGACAAGATAGGAGTCATTGCTTCTCTTTCACCTTACCCTGCTTCATTCTGCTACCTCCCAGCTCTGTTCTTGTTATTGGTCAAGGTAAAATGAGAAGAAAATTTCATCTATTTAGCTGCAGCTTCTGCTGTCCCCATGTGGAGTGTCAAACTCATTCCAATGTGTAACTTCCATCCATTGTCCCCCTCCCCAGAAGCTAGTAATGAGCTCACTATAATATACATTCAAGGACATAGACCTTAGTTGCAGAGAGGTCCTCTTTGAAATGTATTATTCTCAAAATCATGAAGAGGGATTACAATTTCTATCTGCCCACAGCAGCCATTCTCTATGGAAGAGCTAAATGTTAAAATCTATACTGAACAAATGCTGGCCTTTTTTACTTAGAAAATGAGCAAACTTTATCTGCCCAGATATACCAGTGAAGAAACAGCAAGATACTGGTGCCCATGAACAACCAGGTAAGAATGCTGAAAAGTGTATGGGTATGAACCACCCTACTCGTGGCTTCCTCTTGCTTTCTCCAGCTCCCAGGGATCCAGTGAAAATTGTTCTTTGTATATATGTGGCAGTCTCTTCTTTCCTTCTGACACCTGAACCCCATCCACTTCAAAGGTTATTTCTGAATCACCAAAACATTGAGCAAAGCTGCGTGATTCATATAACAATAATCAAGGATCGCATGCTTTAGAAACTTTGGGATATGTTTTAACAATCTACCAGCAGCTGCTGCAGACTATTCAAACTGTTTGCTATAATTTCATGATCCTTCTCCCAGTTGTCCTCATGAGAAACTCATCTTCCTCTCCCTCTGTGCCGATTGCTTCAGTGAGATGGAACAGCAAGGCAGGTCAATGACATCTAGCTGCAGGCAAATGCCATATACCAGTGCAAGCCTAAGCCCTGGGCTGGGCTGCAAGGTAAAGCTAATCCCCCTGGGCCATCCACACATCTGCTTTCTTTGGGATAGATACCCGGATACTCCTGTGGTTGCCTCCTACCCTCTGGCCCTGCAGCAGACTCTCTGCTACACCTCTTTTTCTAGGAAGTGCTTTTAGAGATAGATGGGCTCAAATGTTGTCTGAAATCTAATTTTTGGATAAATGCATTAACAGGCCATGCACTGTGAGCAGGGGTTACTTTAAGTTGAATATTAAGTGAAAAAAAAACAACTAATATTTTATAGAAATACATTCTGCAGTACAATTCCCACAGCAAATTGTGACTTAATATTTCTAGCAAATGAGTAGATCATATTTATGAAACAGACCTTTTAAAGGTAGGAAATTAAGGACCTGCATGAATTTGTGTCACAGGTTCCATTTTATGAGCTACATTTTATCATTCACAGGGCAAAATGAAAATAGAGAGCTCTGTTTCATAAGTTACTCATATCCAGCTGCTATGAAAATAATATGTTTGATATAATTCATTTGACATTTGATGGGTTTAAGGTTCCTCTGACAAGATATAATCAACTCATTATGGAGAAACAGAAGCCTTCCTTGTTACAATAAATTATTCCTAGTCATGATTGAATTACTGTGTATTCAATGAAACTAGGATGGCAGGGCTTCCAGTAGAAGTGGATATTTTATCATCAGGCTTGTGTGATAAAAGCCAACTCAAGTCACTTTATGTTTTCTCTCCTCAGTGCTCTGATTAATGAGTGGCATTACTTTTCTAAACCAACAAATTAGGTCTTTCAATTTTTTCATATTAACACTGCTAGATCAAAGTATAAAACCCATGTATTTCCTTTTTATACTCAAAGATTGGATCACCATCTTAGATAGAGTGTTATTTTACTTTATTTTGTTAGTTTATTTTTTAAAATCTCAGTCCTTGTGAAGCAAGACTAGCTTTATAGCTAGGGTGTGAATTGTATGTTTTAAATAAGTTGTGATTAATTTAATTTGTTATTAACATCAAATCTGTTGCACACTCTGTTCTGCACCATTATTTCGGGGGAACAGGGCAAAGTTGTATCATCTTGCTGGCATCAAAGAATTAAAAATGCATCTCCACAGGGAGCTGAGGCAATGCAGCCATCCAGGAAGGACTACAAAGCAATGCCGAATGTGCTCAAGACTGAGTGTATGGCACAGTAAGCACAGTCCTGTGAGCTCAGTTTCCATGATTTCAAAGGAATTTGCACATGCAAAGCCTTTTTACAGTTTTTATGGCCTGTAAAATAGATCAAAATAATGTTACATGGTGGAGACATAAAAACAGCAATAACAGTAAGTCTGGGATGACAAGTTTGGGGAGCAGACTAACACATGAGGTGGAACCCTGGAAACACCACCAGAAGACCAGGTTGCCTGCTTCAAAAGCTTCGAATTATAACACTGCTTGTTAGGCATTAGAAGAAAAAACACTTGGGCTATTTTGAAGCAAAGGCACATAAAATACCCAGCAGCTACTGACTGTTTCGCTGCATTTCCAGAAATGTTGCCTCTCATAGGACCCACTTAATATTTCTGCATATCTAAAGCATAAAACAAGGTTTCACAATAGTGAAAAGGAGGGAGACCTGAGGGCTATGCATTGTTTCCTTTGTTCTTCCTTGTTCATCTTTATAAGGAAAGTAACTATTTTTTTGTTCTTTGCCATTAGTACAGGATAAAATGTACTATGCGTGTGTGGCTTCCTAGCTCATAAAAAAATATCCTATACTGTGCATAGTTAATGTTACCACACAGGGTCACCCTAAGTCCAAATGGATCAAAACAAACTAAAAATGAACTACTGACACCATTAATATTGAAGAAAACTAGAATGATGCAATACACATAAAGTCACTTTAAATCTCACTAATTCCACATGTGCCAGTCCTGACTCTGCTCTGTGTATTATTGCCAGTTACAAGCAGCGCAATTCACCATGACACAGAGGGATTTAAAAATTAGCCTTCAGCTATTCCACTAAGAACCATTCACTAAAACGTGATGATCACTCACGGGAAAGTTTGCAAGATCTTACAAACTGCCAGTTGAGACTGAATGGTAAAGTAATATACTCTCATGAGTCCCTGCTGCTTTTCAAAGTGCACCTCTGTAACTCTTGGCAAAAGTCAGAATAATCTCATGTTGCCATACTTTTAACTCTCTAAAGTGGCTTTGAAAACCCCAGCATCCAATGTCTCCATCATGCTGACTGGTTTTAGTCTGCAGCTTCTTCTTAAGGGCTGGCATTCTTTATAATTTTTCATCTCTATCACTCAAAATAACTTTGACATCTTTAATTTGTTTTTTGTTTCTTTCTGCATTTCTTTCTCCCTGGTGTCCTGGAGCTGTGGGTCATGTTTTTCACCTATTTACTAATGTATTGAAGGGTTATTTTGCCATAGGTCAGCTGATGGTTCTTGCTTTTCAGAGGGGGATGAGAAATCAAATGTGGAAGAGAACTGAATACATCATTAATACACAGATCACTTCTGGCATTTTGCCATTTAGTAAAATTAGATAACCTTCAGTACATGAAAATATATGACTGACATCCATGGGAGGCATAGACTTTAATACATATGTAGCTATGCAAAATTTCTTCAGCTCATGCTATTGTTTCTGCTGTTGTTTTAACTAGATGTGACAGTTCTGCCTCTCTCTCACTGAGCTAATTAGCTCTGATAACCAATTTCAAGCTTCTCTGAAACGTGGTTTTTCAAAATCTGTATTGCCTAGTTCAACAGAACTCATCCTTGGGTATCAGGTAGCTGTACTATTCACACAGATCTGTGTCTTTTCTGCATCTTGCTAGTAGACAGAAGATACCAACAATAATATAAGTGATCAAAATAACTCAGCTAGGAAGGGGGAATCTGCGTTTTTAGTGGTAGTTTCTGAATTCTTCACTAACTACCAAGTAGCCATAATTTAGTTATCAACCGTAGCCTTTGCCAGTGAAATTAAAGAAGTTCCTGCACAGGTGGGAGAGGATTTGAGAGCAAGACCTCCATGGATGCTGTCTTTACTTTGGCTGAAAAAACGGCCAGGCTAGGAGTGGGAGGGAGTCAGAGTTCATGGGAGGCAGAGCAAAACTCATAGGAAGGGTAGAATTTACCAGCTGGTGATGGTACAAACCTGTAGGAAAAAAAAAATTGGGGGTGAAACTAGAGAAACTGAAAAGTCTTTTCTCAGCATCCTCTCCCTACAGTGATCTGCCGTCACAGGAAAAGCAGTTGAATTTGCTGAAAAGAAGAAATAATCTTGGCAGTGAATGCTGAAAATACAGAAAATCTGAAATATAAGAATGTTAAAGCTCCTACATTGCACAAATCTGTCTCCAGCTTATCTGCAGGGAGAAATGCTGCCTAGGGTAACTCCTTTTGTTACCATGGGAATAGAAACAACAGATTTAGCAGCACAGTAACAAGTCAGATTGAGTTAATCTGTGTGTATTTCACAAAAAGATATTTCCTCAGCTCCATGATCTGAGTTTTCATAAACATTATTCTGTTTATTTGAAAATATATAAAAAAATCACACAAAATCACTTGACATCAAGATTTGAACAATTTTTTTTTTAAGAGAAAAAAGTAGAAACAAAGCAAAGCAAGGCTTGTAGATTGATATAGATTTTTAACTGCTTCTTGTGAAATCTATTAAATAGACAAGCTGATGCCAATAGCAAAGCCATTTCCTCTGATCAGCAATAAAAAAATGATTAGGGATTGGCAAATGGTTTCAATAAGATAATTTAAACTATCATTACTTTATAAATGATGTTTTAACTGTCCTCAATAACTGTAGAATACGATTAGCTTAGTGCCCTTCAATCAAGGCTTACTCTGCTTTCCCCACTTGAGACCTGAGCGGATTTTTTCTCAAATCAGAAATTACTTTACCTAGAATTACAGAGCTTCACATTCCTATTTCCTGAATTAAGCTTCCACTATGGAAACAGGTTACAATTGAAATGGCAGATTTGCTTAAAGTTCTTTAAACTTCATTTTGAGAAACAAATAAACAAATAAACCCACAAAGCCAACTCAAAATCATAAATTGGATTGTATATAAATTGCCATCAGGCTGTCTATGCAATAACTTTTAACAAAGACAGTTAAAAGACCGGGGAACTAGAAATTAATTTTGGGAGTTAGCCATTTAAATATTTCTTATTATTTTATACAGAAGATGCAAGTCAATTGTTGAATGCTTTTGTAATGATATTTTGGATGAAAGTCACTCAAAAGCTATGAAATACAAAGATAGTCTCTGGTTTGGAAAGTTTTTAAGCCACAGACTTCAGAAGAGAAATTCCTAGGAGAAATACCTCACTGGTTATAATTTCATATATAATTTGCTATTAGCTTAGAAAATGCTTTGCTAAGAAGTTAAACATTTGCTTCTGGATCCCCTCTTTAGTGTAAGCAAACACCACTGTTTTGATCTTCTGGCTGATATTAATCAATCATTAACAACTAATCAATCATCTCCACCAGCCTCCCATGTAGCACGTCAGCATTTCACAGACATATCTTCAGATAGATCTTTGCATACAGAATCAGTCTTGTGCAAACCTCAGGGAGAAAAGCCCAGAACTTCTCTTAGTAGCCTGCTGAAGTAGAGGACCTCACTGGCTGCTAAATACATGTTTCTTGCATTACAACTTGTCTGGTTTAGTCTCATGTATTTTACAAAGAGCAAAGAGGGTGTTTACAGCTAACATTTATTTACTTCTGAATAAAGTGTTTTTGTCTATGCATTTATTGTCAATTTTAAATGCTGTGCTTCTTTTTTAGTTTGTTAGTGTTAAAATAAGTTTCCAGGTGGGGGCTATGGCACAGGTTATAATACACACCAAATGCTGAGTTCATCCGTTCTATTGGGTGGTACCAGCAGAGACTGCAGGACTTGAGGAAGCCATGAAAGGGTTAGTTTTGAAGTCAAATATCCTGCTGATTACCAAGAATGAATTTAGGAATGACATGTGGCACTTTTTTACATCTATCTCATAACTCTGCATGCTTTCCCTGGTCCAAAGAAGGGCAAATAGGCATTCAGGTGTCTGGGTTATGCTGTACGTTCGATGCTACAGACGTTGTCACGGTTTGTTTGTGCCTCCTAACAGCAGTGGGGTTGAAATCTTCTTTTTCATTGAAGAACAGTTTTTGTTGAAATGGACACTCTTTCCATCTCTGGAAAAAGATGTAAATTAAACTCAAAACCAAAACACTTCCAGGGTTTTTTACATTTGGAAAAAGTCTTAAGAGTTTTTTGGACATTTTTATTTTCAGCC
Source organism: Melopsittacus undulatus (assembly GCF_012275295.1). Classification (NCBI taxonomy): domain Eukaryota; kingdom Metazoa; phylum Chordata; class Aves; order Psittaciformes; family Psittaculidae; genus Melopsittacus; species Melopsittacus undulatus. The sequence continues at coordinate 10,151,311 of NC_047527.1, forward strand.
TGGAACTTTTTTCATTCTATTTTGTGTTACTTAATTGCAGCCTCTTATTGTAATGACAGATTATATTATTTTAACTTTATTTCATCATCCCTAGGGATTTGATACTTATGGTTTAATATTTGTCCTTCTAGATCATACTACCTTATTTTTATTGAAATGTGGGAAACTTGACACGCAGAACATAAACAAAAGGAACATGGGAGCAAATTTTGTTTCCACTTTGAACAATTATAATTAAATAGATATTTCCTGTATGATGTTATAATAAATGAATATTAATAACATTGAGCTTGAATAAAATTCTAGATTTAAAACACTATGCAATCAAAACATTCTGACTGTCATGAAAATACTTTGAAACTGGATGAAAACACATGTCATAGTGACAGAATTTCTTCAGAAAACTGGAAATTCCCATTTTTTACCAGTTTAATTGTGTAAGCTGTTACCCAGCATCAGTTATCTATCTCCTGGCTGACATGAACTTATTTAAAACATAACTCTGAAGGATAAGCTTATGAGATACTCATCTAATTTCCAAGATGGGCCCAGAGAGACAGTAATTAAGCAATCACCTTCCAACCCAGTTCAATAATGGCAAATAAAGGCTTAAAAATAATCTAAAACATTACTTGAACATATTTTAGTGTTGCTTGTTATTAAATAAAGTTGTTGACTGTATTCTGCTCCCGCCTCACAAGCATTCCACAAAGCCCCAACACAGTTACTTGTAGCATCGCTTTTATTAACACCTTCTTCAGGCAGAAGGCTGTAAATTTTTCTGCATTGTGAGGAGTATATTGTGAAGAACTTCGGTGAAAAAGAACCTCAATGGGATATTTCATGTCATGCCCTTGTTTTTGTTATTGCTGCTGTTTGGAGTCAGAAATTGAGTATTGCTAAGTCCTGCGAATGCTCTCAAGTCCCATGAGTAACTTGCCAAGGGAATTCATATTGCTTCCGTCAGTAGCAATATCCCAAGACCATCCAGGATTGCAGCTAAAGCAGCCTGGAGACTTCTTTGCTTGATTAATGTTGGGTCATCTTGATCTGTAGAGACAATCCATGCTCAGATTTTTTTGCCTTCAACCACATCTCCCTCTAATTCTGACTCCTTAGGTGTTCACCCCTCACAAAGAACAGACAGAGGAAATCCCAGGAGGATATGTCTCTTGGCTTTACAATCCCCTTGTGTTGCTGCCAGGGTGGGATGTAGAGCTGGGCATAGCATGTACACTGTGTTATTCTGCTGTAAGTGCAGCCACAGCTGCAGAGCTACTTTCCAACCAGTTGCTTTTGATATTTATTTTTCTTGTCTGGCTCCTGAAGGAGAGCACAGTTTTATGGACTGAATTCATCCTCTGTAAGAAGACAAAAAAAAGTATTACTATCAAGGGAAATAGGCAGACAAAAGATTTCACTATCTTTGTCCTTATGTTAATTCTCAAGAGCAGTGATAGATGAGAGGTACAGAGAAATTCCTTGTTTACTTAACTAGATGTGTCAGAGAAATACAATAATTAATTTTTCAATTCATTTTGCACAATTTTTTTTTGTGAAAATAAAATAGAGAAACATCAAAAAATAGTATTTGGGAAAGTTTCTATCAAGAGGACTTTAACAATAAGTGAATAAGGATTTTACCAATCAATGAATTCTCCATCCAAGCTAAAAGAATAGCCATTAACTTTTTCCAAAGGATAATAACAGTGCCATTTCCATTAATAATTCTCAAGAAATATGAAAAAAACTGGCACCGTTTAGCTCACCGAGATTTCTAATGTGTAATTGTATCATTTTGTTTCATGAAACATGTAACAAGACAGAGAAAAGCCTGGACTTTTAAGGAAAATTGTTCCAGCACCTTTAGAGTTAACAATCTGCATTTCCTAAAGGCTTTCTCACAAACATTATACTCTGTGTGCCTGATGTGACCAGCCAAAGAGCTGCTTATTGATCCAGAAGCCTCATTACAACTTGTACAACGTGAACTTACCATCACCGGTCATGCCATTAGTGTTATTATCTTATTTCATTAGTGATAATGTCATTTTGCATTACAGTATATTGGCTCACTTAAAAAGTAATAAAGATTTGCAATCAGGGGATGTATTTGTTAACTTCAGAGCGTGCCTCTGAACTTGCCCTTGGCCATGCTATGTGCCAGGATGTTCTCTAAGCAGCAGTAGTGAAGTCCTTATGGTCTTAGGTGTGGCAGCCTCACACACTGGTGGCACAATGATATTGAAGTAAGTGTAAGGCACTGATGGCCAAACCTGGCTTCCTGGAAGTTAAGAGAGACAACTGTATTTCTGGGGTTTTGACCCTAAAATGTTGTTTATTTCTTATTAATATGTTGCTAACTAAAGGTCAGAACCCACTGAGAAAGTAATCTTGCTCCCAACATCATGGTTTTGTATCAGGACCTGACCTTTTACAGTGTGATGGCTCTATTTCAAAGCAAACAAATGGCCATGGAGCAGGATGCAAATACTGGCAGGTGAAATGCCTCAAAGGTAATGCATGTGAGTACCTTCCTCTGGGATATCTTCTCCTTCTTTTCACACACTGACTTGGAGTAGAACAGAATAGAAATTCCTGTGCAGTGCTGGTCATCTGCTTGGGTGCAGAAACATTAACTTGAGCTATGCTCTAGGACAAAGGAATTGCCTGGATCCTGCATATTTATTAATCTTAGTAGATAAACCCCATTCTCAGTCAAGTGAGAGCTGGCAGGTATTTTGTACTCGTCCTTGACCTCCTTGTTAGTCACACTATCAGTCATCCTATTAGCAAGGAAGCAAGGTCTCAGATGGCTTCATTTCTCACACCTTTGCTCTCTAAGATTTTAGTCAATGAGCAGAACATCCTCTTACAGGAGGTGCTTTTGCAATGACAAGTGATCATCAGAGACCCACAGCACTTGGGCTTCCAATCCTAGATCACAAAGCCCACTCAGGTTTGACACTGGGACTGTTAAATATGTGAACACATCAAATATTCTTTCATGCATTTGAGGATCCTTATGCATTTTAACACTGGCCAAGCTGATCGGTGTTTTTCCACCAAACAAAGAGGTGAACTATTTAGAGACTAAACTGCAAAACCGTCCAGAGCAGAAGTGTAGGATGACAACTGAAAACGTATGATATCGCTCTCTTATACTGGCTTTCAGTTATGAAAACACTTCATAGGCCTTCCTGCCACAGATGAGAATCAACTTTTCTTAACTTTGACTCAGAAATAGTATTTCAGAGTGGACAAAACATTAGTCCTCTCTTGCAGTTACACACAAAGGTAATTCACATTTAAAGCTGTCCCTGTGGTCCCCAATTTTATTTCTTCTAAGTAGTTAGTATTAATGCAATCTGCTGCCTTAGCTCTTTTGATTTGTTCTTAATCTTTATGACAATAGGAATAAAATAACATTTCAGATTACTCATTTCTGACCGGTCCTTGGAAGTACACTGACACCAATGTCTTGTTTTGTTTCACTGTGCTTTTGTTCCTCAAGGCTTGCTATTGAAACCACAGTCAGTATCTCAGTTTGCTAGTTTGGTCAGTCTCAGAAATTTGGCATAGCATGTAAGAGATGCAAGAATTGCCATCTCTAACATCAGCACTGAATTCTGTCTTGTCCTCTGTCCAAGAGTGCCAAACCCGGGTCTTTTAGAGCCAAATATAAGTAGACTCATCATATATAATTAGTGAATCATACTCAATTGTGAATCCAGTCTGAGACAGGAACTGTATTTGATAGTTAAATAACATTTGAAAGATGTTTTTCATCCTAGTAGAACTATGAATTATTTCTACAGTCACAGAAGTATTGAATCCTACTCAGTGCCCTTAATAGTCTTGCTACTATGAAAGACAAATGCTAATCTTGCACATAAAATAAAGAAATTGGAAGGCTCAGAAGTGAAAAAGAGTTTATAAAAATTATTATGTAATAAATGCTTTTAACACGCTAATATGAACAAGGATGACTTGGGACTTACCTCTTGTCATAGTAATCAAAAAGAATATTTAGCCTTTTCTTGGCAACATAAACTCTCAGAATCAATGGGCATCATAATCCTACTGTAAGACCATAGATGCCAGTGATAAACCTCCCTTAGCACTTGGCAATATAGGCCTATAATGTAAAAAGATGCTGCTGTTCTTTCCTGGCAGACAGATGCAGTAATGTCATGTTCTAACTTCTTGACCGCAGGACAGAAGTCAAGAATCATGCAAAGTATTTGTAGTGAAACATGAAATAAGAGCAGTGAACATCCAAGTCTTTTTGCTTATCTAAAATTGTCACCTTATCACGTTCTTGTCACACAAGGAAATTGTCTTCACTGTGAAAACACACAGGATAAACAACGGAAATCATCATGCTTTTGACACATATAGACAAATACATTCACAAAGCGGTCTCAGTTCTGCACAGTAGATCATTTCATTCTGTAAGTCTAGACAGTATCAGAGCACTACCAAACACAGTGTCAGAAACAATCTCACACAGTCAAAATGATGGATTAGTAAATTTCAGCACTCTTTTCTAACACTGTGGTTTTATGAATTGTACATTGTGGGGTTTGATTTGATGTTATGAAAGATGAACTTGATAAAGGCCTTGTTTGTGTATATTTATTTTTTCATTATAGTTCTAGCTGGAACATGGGTGATGATTTCTTTAGAGAAATCTTCTCATGTGAAGATAGCACTGTTGAGGGTAACTATCAGTATGATATATAGGCAAAGTGTCTAATTTTGGGGGTTTGAACAGCTGCTCATTTCAAGATCAATCTCAGGTATCAGGAGTGTGAATTACTACTTTCTAATCTCCTCAGTCATGCCCCTAGACTGTAAAACCAAAGGCTTTATTGTAGAATTTCTCCTAGAGAACCATCTAATAATTATCTGATCTTTGAAATGGATACAAACTCACCATACCCTTGGGAGCAGCAGGTAAAGGTCACGCACTGAAATCGCTTGCCAGTACACACAACCAGACATGATGGCTGTTGCTAGCTTAGAGATATTTATAATGGCTGCTTAAATCTTACTGAACCATCAAAACTGCCTGAAATATTATTGTTAGAATCTGGTCAGGAACTTGCTGTAAGTAACCCTGGTGAAATTCATGGCAGATACCACAAGAGGATGTTACTATTTTGTACGGACTTTCCTAAAATATTTTATTGTGTCTTTGCTTCTAGTATTCCACTTTATTCAAAGGAAAGAGTCAGACCCCACTGAAAATGACTCACATCAAGAACCTTTCTTTGATGCTTTGAATATCCCTCTGAGGAGCCCTTCTCTCTGGGGAAGATAGTGATGTGTGGTGAATACTTCACTAAGCGTCTTGCAGAGGTGTTGTGCTACGTGCTGGGAACATACACACCAAAGTGCTTTGTAAATCCACACCCTGGCTCTCCGGTGCTTCTCTCCAGAGCTGGCACAAAGCTTCTCAGTGAAGGCACAAATGCATTTTGCTGTTGTAGGACTGATGGTTCAGACCTGGCCAGAAGAGCTAATCTTACTTTTCCCATTGGCCTTACAGAAACACAGCATGCCTGAGGGTTTTGAGAGGTTCCATCCCATATTTCACACACTGTGAAGATACTACTGCCTCAGGCACTCTCACATAGGTATTTCCAGCCTGGCTTCTCTGCCTCCCAATATGGATGGTGGAGACAGGGGCATTGTATTGTTTGGCTTCGCCAGTCCTGCTTGCCAGGATGGTTTCCTTGAAAACCTGTGGAGTATAGTTGTGCCCTTCAGTTTTATAAAAACCTATTTAAACACAGTAGATGAAGCATTCCTGAGTACTACAGCTATGGCTGGAATTACCTGACTAGTGATGAGTGTCCTTTCCTTTACAGATTTTCTATTGGCTGGGAAGAGGCTATTACTGTGAGAAAATGATTCACCTGCCTAAAGGCTCCTGATTTTGAGTTTTGCTTAGTGAGTCTTACCTCTGATTTTTTGATTAATAGAAACTACAGACATCCAATAAAAGAAAAAAAAAACAAAGAAAGAAAAATAAGATACCTTAAGAGATAAAACAACACCCAAAGCACATGCAGGAAACATGTCAGAAGACTTTGCTGTCCTGCTGCAGGGAAGCAGGCTCTGTTTGGACAGGCAGTGCACTAGGGAAGAGTACGAAGTTTGCTTCTGAGTATCTCTGTCTTGTAGGAGAATTATCTAAAATCTGTGTAAATAATGAAACAAGGGGCATGGTGGAAAGGGCAAAATGGGGCAAGACAACTAAAACAAAGGGCCAGATGAGAAAGTAATCATTAGCTAACACTTGAAGGACATCTGTGGGAGTGCTCTGCCCCTGAACAGAAAGTACACTGCTAGTCTCTTTTTATTGTCCGAGGTTTCCAAAGGATTTCTGAGCAAACAACCATGGGTAGTTCGACATCCTAATTATAGCCTGCCCACCATCCATTTCTGAAGCGTTGCTGAGTTCCCTGGCACAACAGCTGTTTGAGCACACTTCCCAGAAGTCTTGGGCTCCCTGCCACGGTAACACATTTGATTTATGTCAGAGTTTTGCCAGAGGATCTAGGAAGACCTGACTGTGCAGCTGGTGGTGATTTTTTTCTTCAGACCTACAAGCAGCCCTCGTCCTGCTTGTAGTTGTCCAGGCAAAGTCCCTGGAGTCTGCTGTTACCTTGAGTGCTGTCTGGGAAATCCAAATCTGCCTCCATGTAGGATGAAGAGCCTTTTCTTCCTCTTGCTAACTCAGTTTAGAAAGTGCTTGCTAAAAAAGACTTATTTTTATTAAGTTATTGGAGGGTTTAAAGTTGCTGAGCACAAATTACTCTTTTTTTCCTTTTTTTTTTTTAAAGAAAGAAGTAGAAATATGGGGCCAAAACACCTCACAGCTCCCCAGGGTGCAAACCCCTGGCCCCAGTCTGTGGAATGAACAAGACTGACTCCCTCCACACTGGAAGCAGTAGGATTAAGAACAGTGAGTTTTGGCCCTATGTACAGTTCAGCCCCTAAGTTTTTTGCATGCCATAAAGCCAACCTATTGAAAAGGTTTACAGCTAGGTTGAAGCTGGCTAAGGCAGGCTTCCTCCTTTTTGCCTATGGAGTATCCCTTATGTTTCCACTGTGTCAAGATTATTTGTTTCTAGGAGGCATGGAAACACGTTCAACAAATAGTGCAGGCAAATCACACACTTGAAACGTTCTTGGCAGGAAGTTCCAAAGTCGGAGAGAAACCTATTACAGTTTCTTTTATATTGTGAGAGGGCTCAAGCTTATTTCAGCTTCCTAAAAAAGAGCTAATTGTTGTTTGCCAGTAAATAAAATTGATTTTAAAGTTGTGACTATCAGGACTGCAGTGACCATATCTTATTTATGAACACAACACAGGCTAAACTCTTCACTGCAAAGGATGTGCGTAGGCTAAGTATCTAAAATGTGAATGAACTGTGATTGCAAAGTGCCATCAACCTAAAGCTAAGTGCTCTTCTGAGTTAAGCACTGTTCAATTGTTTGCTTCTGCACTCCACAAGAGGAGCTGGAAACTGCAGAGATGATGTAAGAATAAGAAAACAGACAAAATTTTTTTATAGTGGTTGTATAGCTGAGCTCAAAAGTAATAAAGAGCTGGAGGCAAACGGCAGTCAAAAGACATGGACAGTGGGATTGAGTGTGCCCTCAGCAACTTTCCTGATGACACTAAGCTGTGTGGTTTGGTTAATACTGTGAGTTTAGGTTAATACACTGGAGAGAAGAAGTGCCATCCAGAGGGACGTTGACACACTTGTGGGGTGGGCTGATGCCAACCTCATGATGTTTAACCATGCCAAGTGCAAGGTCCTACACCTGGGTCAGAGCAATCCCAGGCACAGCTACAGGTTGGGCAAAAAGGAAATTCAGTGCAGCCCTGTGGAGAAGGACTTGGGGGTGTTGGTCAATGAGAAAATGAACATGAGCCAGCTGCAGCGTGTGCTTGCAGCCCAGAAAGCCAACTGTATTCTGGGCTGCATCAAAAGGAGCATGACCAGAAGGTCGAAGGAGGTGATCCTGCCCCTCTACTCTGCTCTCGTGAGACCTCACTTGGAGTATCGTGTGCAGTTCTGGAGTCCTCAACATAAAGAGGACATGGAACTGTTAGAACAAGTCCAGAGGAGGCCACGAGGATGATCAGGGGACTGGAGCATCTCCCATATGAAAACAGGCTGAGAAAGTTGGGGCTGTTCAGCCTGGAGAAGAGAAGGCTTCATGGAGATCTTATAGCAGCCTTCCAGTATCTGAAGGGGGCCTACAGGGATGCTGGGGAGAGGCTCTTCATTAGGGACTGTAGTGATAGGACAAGGGGTAACGGGTTCAAACTTAAACAGTGGAAATTTAGATTGGATATAAGGAAAAAGTTATTTACTGTGAGGTTGGTGAGGCGCTGGAATGGGTTGTCCAAGGAAGTTGTGAATTTTCCATCCACCGACAGTGTTCAGGGCAGGATTGGACAGAGCCTAGAATTACGTGGTTTAGTGTTTCGGTGATATGGTTTAGTGTGCTGTGTCCCTGCCCATGGCAGTGGTGTTGAAACCTGATGATCTTAAGGTCCTTTCCAACCCTAACTGTTCTATGATTCTATGAAAGGCAAAGATGAAAGGAGGCTCAGATTCATGTTTTTCAGTCTCAGAAATTAACACCACTAATATCCACACTAGAAAGCACAGGATATGAGGGTTAGTAGCCAGATTTTTAAAAGTCACAATTAACTTTAGATTTTTATGTTGGGAATATTTGACAAACTGATTTGGAGAAGGGAAGCATAATTTACTGGCTGGAAAAGCAAACCCAAGATAAGCCATTCAAATCTGGATAAGTATCTAGTGAAATTACAGCACAGATGACAGTAATCTACCTTAGTATATAGAAGACCTCCAATATCTTTCTCTAGTCCCACTCAAATACCTGCTCCAGCGTGTAGTGTAAAGATGGACTTTTCCACAAAACTGTCACTATGAGAAATGCAGTCTGACCAAAGAAAGTGCTTCTACAGGGAAATTCATTTCAATACACTGGGTTCTTATATTTGGATAGTTCAATAGAACTTTTCCCATCTTTGCCTTTACAAACAGAAAGGAAAAGCTTCAGTCAGAATAAACCTCAGTGATTCACTCAGAGCCTTTAATTAAATGGTAAAAGTGTGGATATATTGGAAACACACAGCGTTTGTACATCTCTGAATGGTACTAAAAATCAACAGCGGCACCTCCATTGCCAGCGGGAGGTTATGCCCGATGTTCTTCTGTGGAAATGGCTGTTGAAAGACAAACGAAGCCAGCTGATCTCAGTAATCTGAGCATGTACACTGTGAACAAACCTAAGAAGTGAACAAGAGTAATACTAAAGGACAGAGCTTGAATGAAAATTAGGATGTATTTTTCTTAACTTTCAGTAACTGTGCAGCTGCTGAATAATACAATGAACTTCAATCATGTAGGGATTATGCTACATTGTTTTAAATGATTATAAGTTAAATTATTAACAGGGTATTATATGACCATCATTGTTTATACTGATAGCTTTTCAAATGCCCCTGAATCACCATGTGTAAGCTACTGCTGGAGGAAAAGAGACCTACAATCATTGGTCTGTTTCAATATGACATCTCCCTTCTTGAGCTTGTAACTTGAAACTTTAATCTAGGATCATATGGCTCAATATCCTTAAAATAAAAATCAACACAGATCAAGTAGTATGATCTGAAAGAGGGCTAATAGAAATGAAATATCATTTTGCTGTAGTAATTCCACCAAATTTTAACATAGGTCTTGGTTTGTGCCTAAAAATTTGCTAGAAATGTAAAAGGCTTCAAAAAGTTAGGGAAATCTACTGTGGGATGCATTTTAAGAGTTTGGCCTTTGGCAGATAAAGATAATGAATACTTTTCTTCTGACATCAATCCTTTTTAATGAACATTTTCTCCCACGAACATGCTAAAACCACTGGTTTTTTGCCTTTCATCACTGCTGAAAGTTTATCAAACTTTCATACATAAAAGAGTTTATCAAAGCCCTGTGTCTACCCATCCCAGAAATAACCCAGGTACCAGGCAATTGATGGAAGTACTGTCCTAAGTCTGACCACTGTTTCTTCTCTAATTATATGCCTCATGTTTGTGAAATCTCAGTAGCTGCATCACTGTAACTGTTTTGTCAGTCCACCTAAGCCAAACATTCTGAATTGTCAGGATACGTCATGTTATTCTGTGAGCTTACAGGATATATGATAAAGTGTTTTGTGCTTGAGTCAAGGCTAGTAAAATTGTCCAAAGAACAGCCAAGGGTAGGAACATTTTTCCCTGTGGTATATATTTTGGCATAAAATTGTTCTTGGCTAGTGAAGGTTAGCGCAGAAAAATGATCCCACGGTTGGTGGGGAGAGCCAAAACATCCCTTTAGGAGAGAGATTTCCCAGTTCTAAAGACCATAACTATACAGTCCCTTTTAACCACAGCTAGATTTCAAACAGGAGACTTTAGTTATGCTTGCAAAAAGGCCATCCAGTTAAGAGCAATATAAAAACTTTGTCACAAAAGGATTTCCTGTTAGGGTGGATCTGATTCTATTGTGCTGGCTTTTGCGTGTCATTTAATACATGGGGTGGTTGGGGTCAGGTGAAAAGAGTCAAAATGCTCTCTTCTCTCATTCCTGTGAGCTAGATGATGTCTGTGGGATGCTAGTCTCTTAAGTAGGAGCAGCCTTAATGCTGGAGCTGAAGTCAAGGCCAGGAAAAATGAAGGATTTGAAAACTTCTAAAATTGATTTCTTAGTCTTCAAAAAGTTGAAAAAAATCCTTTTGTTGATTTATTCAATCTCATGTGCAAGGGAGAAAAATATTTATATCAGAGCTTCAGTCATCCAAGTTCTGAGTCATGTGAGTAACAATTTAGTCATGTTAATTCAGTGAATACATCAACTTCAAAGAGATCACTCACGACTCCAGTATTGGAGGATCACGTCTTATTTATGTAATAGCTTGAAGAGTGGGAAAACGAAGAACTGTTTTTTCTAATATTCCCTTCCTGTATAATTTATTTACATTTTAAATAAACATTGATTAGCACAGATGTTCCTAATAAGATTTTCAAATCTGATCTGAATACATTTTTCTATTATTTTGCCCTTGAGAAGCTAGAAAAGAGGAAAAAAGGTTCCCCACTCCTCAATTTCCTTTAAAGAATAAGAGGGGCTTTATTTATTGTATGAACAAAAAGAAATTTGTGGGTAGACCTTGTGCGTGTTCTTTGGCAGAACTACCTCTTAGTCAGAAACAAAGACGTAACTCCAGAAACCAAATCTTAATCAACACATGTATAGCATTACTTAGCAAGTTATTTTCATTATGTGTGAGATGGAATAAATATTAATACTAAACCTGGGCAAGAGACTTTTAAATAATTTCAAAAATCACAGTGTAACTAATCACAGTGAAAATGAGCTCATTGTCTATACTGAAGTTTCTTCTAAGCCCTTTAAACAAGGAAATGCTATCAGTCTTCTCCACAAAAAAGCAGTCCAAGGACTCCTAGTGCAGCACTTCAAATTTCTCTCCTACGCATATACTGGCTTTCTGCAACAGAGTTCCCTCTGTGTCTGGGCTCTAGTGAACATGTGGCAAAATAGCCAGTGGATCTAGCTTCATTTGTGTACTTACAGAGTTAAAAATTAATGAAAACATTTTAAAATAGTGGACAAATAAATTATTTTTACTTTCTCATCACTATTATTTCCCTAATTTGCAGGATTTTCTTTCTTGTGGATTGTGCTAGACAGAACCAAGGAATAAGACTCCAGAGAAGTTATAGCTCTTGGGTCTCATTTCCAGAAAAGCAGAGAAACACCTTTTACATTTCAAAGGTCTATTTTCTGTGTTGAAAACTTATCTGGAATCTGACTAGGCTCAGAACACTGAATTGCAGCTTTGAGCATTTATTTCTGAGAAGCAAACGGTAAAACTTATTATAATGGCCACTATTCAGATTATTAGCTACTCATTGGAAACACATGCTTAGTTGGTAAATATCTGATACACATGAAAGCAGTTTAATGGTAGAGCCAGTGAAAACCCTTTTTCTGAGCAAGCCATTATCCAGTTGCTTTGCTACTCACTTGGGCAGACGAACACCCAAGATAAGATGAGATCTGTCACTCCATATAAAGATTTTAGGATACTTTGGAAAAGTCTCAATAACTCTCGGTCTGGGCTTGCTGTAGAGTTCTTCAGAGGGGTGTGCTTTGCTTATTGGCTTAAAAGGAAATGTTGGGCCTGTCTAAGGGTGAATGGTTCTAGTCTCTCAGGACAAACTAAAATGTTCATGCACCTGAGGTTAAGTCATATGCACTGAAAGTCAACCAGTAGCTCAGAGTGGGTCCTCAAGATCTTCAGCTGGGCAACCTGGTTTCCATGTCCAGCCCTAATTAAGGATCAGTCATTCACACAAAGGGGAAGGGACATAACTGATAATAGTGAGCATCAATTCTGAGCCAGCCTCCTCCTTCTACCCCCACATTACACTGATATTTGAAATGGGAAAATGGAATGTTGATCTCCATCTCACCAGGCTGGCTTAGTTGTGTGGCCAGGAGATGGTGGTGTCAGTTACATTGAGAACTATACACAATGCAGAGCAGTCATGAGCCTGCTGACTTTAGAAAAGAGAAAGATGACTTAACATTTCCTTGAACAAGGGCTTCAATTCAGTGTCTCTATTTTTTTTATTTGAAACATTATGCTATTTCACCAGCTCAGCTCTGAATCACCCACAGTAATGTGCAAAGCTGAAGGTTAGCTTGGTTTAGTTTTACTGGGACACAACCCTCACAGCAAGAGTTTGAAGTTCTAACTCAAAATCTGATGATTAAAGAAGAGCACTGAAGTAATACATTTTATAGACATCATTGTACTTAAGTTGCTTCAGGAATACACCAGGCTTCCAGGGTTGCTAAATGGAGTGGAAAAAATAACTTAATTATGCAATTGAGGGCAAAGGCAAATTTACTTCACCTACTTTTAAACAAAGAGAGAAGAGGTAAAATTTGCAAAGAACTCAGGATATAAGCTTCGAATTTTAGTGTTAGGGTATTTTTTAAAAAGTCTCTGTATCTTAAAAAGGCACACCATTAAGTTTTCTGGTTGTCCTAATACAAGATAAGATTCATCCCCTGCTCACCTTTGAGTGTATTTTTTCTTATTAACAGGCTATTTAGGAAATTTAGTGTCCTGCTTCCCAAGAATAAGGGGGAACAAAGGACAAAAGCGTCTTTACAAGTAAGTACTAGAGAAAACTTGAAAGGCATAGAATTTCTTGAGTATTTCTCCAACTTATTATATTAAGAAGGTGAGGTCATTCCTGAAAAAATAACTGCTGTGTCTATCTCTGCAACCTGTATGCTGTTGTCTGAGGCTCTGGTCTAAAGGAGCCATTGAAAGGAAAACCTGTTAAGACATAGGGATGGTGGAATTAACTTCTAATATCTGAGAAATACATGGAACATGTTGTTTAGTCGGAGCTGAGGGGTGAGACATGAGGATAACATAGTGCCAATGTACATTTGCTGTTTGTTTATTGTGGTGCTGCAAAAGCCACAAGAGAATTTTTTTTTCTCATAGGGACCCACTACAGCCTAACACAAAAGAGCAAGATAAACATGACAATTATTTAGAACATAAATAATCAGATGAGCAATAGGGAAACATTTACCCAGGCTCAAGATTTCCCCATTTTCCGTGTATACAGTTTCATTTTATTTTTTTGAAGCTCTTAAAGCAAGACTTAAATTCCAACAACAATAGCGGAAACAAAATGTTTAGCAATCATTTTAATCTTCACTTACTACATATGGGGGTAGATCAGTTTATCTTCATGATTGAGGGATGACCACAAAATTCACAAGTGGTGAAGCGCAGAGAAACCATCAGTGCCAATTACCCAGGACTATATCCCTTGAGTGAAAATAAATTGGTTTTCCCAACAACCTCATGTTGCATGTTTGATTTATATTGTTTAATCCTCTCTCTTTATACTTATTATAATGATTTCAATACTTCCAATTACTAGTGCTGGCTACTGTCCTTGCATTGGCATCCAAAATAATTTTTGTATCTAGCTGATAAACCACTGACAAGAGAGATTTACAGCATTATTAATAATATTTGTGCATAGTATTATAACTGTTGCCCTCTGAAAAACCTCAAAGCACTTAATAAATGTTGATTAAGCTTCATAATTGGGCCCTTTGTGAGGCAACAAATTTTATCTCACACTACTTTACCTTGAAAGATTAGTAAACAATATTTGGTCCCAGTGGGTATAAGGTAAAAGAAGGAAGAAGATAGGTTCTGAGCTCTAGCTGCTAAGAGAAGAACTGATATGGATTTTTTTTCCCCCTTAATATCTGCTTAGAGATGTCTAAGATCTTAGGTCAGGGCAAAATAAAAGTGACTTTTGGAAAACGTTAGTGGGACTACTACCACTGTGGACAAAATAGAAAGGAGTGTATATATATATATCTATTTATAGAGAAATGCAAAGATATTCTTACACTATTCCTAACAAAAGATAACCATAACCTGGGCTGCATTAAAAAAAGAAGGAGCAGTTTGAGGGAGGTCATGATCCCCCTCTATGCTGCTCTTGTGAGATCCCACCTCCAGTCCTGCATCCAGCTCTGGGGCACCCAACACAAGAGGGATGAATACCTGCTTGAGTGAGTCCAGAAGAGGCCATGAGGATGATCAGAGAGCTGGAGCACCTCTGTTATGAAGACAGCCTGAGAGAGTTGAACTTGTTCAGTCTGGAGAATGGAAGGCGGAGGGGAGACCCTAGAGCAGCTTTCCAATATCTGAAGGGGCTGACAAAAAAGCTGAAGAGGGACTTCTAACTGGGCACGTAGTGAGAGGACAAGGGAGAATGGCTTTAAATTGAAAGAGGGTAGATTTAGTTTTGATACAAGGAAGAACTTTACTGTGAGGGTGGTGAGACACTGGCACAGGTCTTTGGGTCTTCCTCTGATCTACTGGACGGTGTCCCTGCCCATGGCAGACAGGTTGGAATTGGATGATCTTCAAGGTCTCTTCTAAACCAAATCATTTTATGATACAATCATAACCTGCAAATTCTTTAAAGCATGACACAATTAAGGAAGACAGTCATGAATCAGAGGACTCAAGGAAGACCTCCTTCAGTCTCTACATCAGCAACCAGGAAAGAAAGATGATTAGAAGTTGAAATACCATGTGGGTGTCATCTCAAAGAAATCTAAGAGAAGCTAGAGCTCTTGTATTAAAATACTTCCCAAAGCATAGTCAGCAATGGAGATTTTTTGAAGCATTAGTAATCAGTTTTGGGCCAGCTCAGTTTCCTGCTTATCTCTGACAAAATCCTTGAAAGTATCTCAAATTGGAACTTAAGACAGCCATCTGCTAGAGTGTATGTGTCTGCAAACTTTTTCTGTCAGTGGGAAGGCAATAACAAATTTCACACTGGGAATGGCTCTCCATTGGTGCTAACACTCAGGGACACACAGAACCACTTGGAGAAATGACTGCTGATCCAGGTCAAAATGTTTCACTGTTTAGGTGATGGAGATTCAGTGCTGGAGAACATTCCCTAGCACTTATCAATCTACTTGTAAACATGAGCCCCCTAATGCTGAGGAACCCTAGATTACAGCTCTCTTCTGAGTACCTTGGTGAATACACCAATTGTGTATTACGCATGGACTTATATATACATACCATATATATACCACCATATACATACATATATACCATTATACTTATATATACTTATAATACACTGACACATTCTTTCTGAGAATAATTTCTGGCACAGCTAGGGAAATTCAAAGTAAAAATGACCATTTTTGTTTGGTTTTGAGGTGTTTTTTTGTTTGTTTGGGGTATTTTTCCTTTTTTTTTGGTCAGCATAAACAGCTTGTAAATAAGTGTCAAGAAAAACAAAACAAATTTTGAAAAACTGGAAAACCTTCCATTAAATGAGCTGTTTTTCTAACTTCAGCCTCCAGGACATAGTCAACAGAGATACACAAGGGATGGAATTAAGCTGTTTAAATAGCATTAAAGATAAAACAAGCCTCATGGCAAAAAGTATTTGGATACAGCCTGTTTTCCATGTGACTTTGAAGTGTCCCAGAGAGAAACAATGTGGCCAGTGCATGGCTGGAAGCATCTCTTTGTCATCAGTGACGCTGGACTGAATCAGGGGCTTCCCTTAGTGGGACATCCTTGGGCAAAAATGACAGATGCACCAGGCCTTAAAGCAGGATTGCAAGGTCAGTGGGAGCTGATGGACTGATATATGTTCTTGTCTCCCTGATGTCAGTGGGACTTTTGCCACAGATCTCAGTGATGAGCTGTCTCATTTTATTTTGTTTTCTAAGTTTTATCTACATTTTCTATCAGGCTGGCTGCAGTTCAGGAAAATAATTGAACAAGTGGATGGTTTCTCATAGTTTTGCTTTCCCAATTCATCTCAATAAAACCATTCTTAATGAAAAACTATTGCAACCATTAGCACAGAGCCTTTTTTTCCAGAACAAATCTTTACACCTTCTGTCTACTCTTTTCCTTAAGGTTTATCCCCTACTTACAGCAGTTCACAGTCTCACAGTTCTAACTGACTGAGAACACTGATTTTCTTTAGGGAAGGAAAAGAATAATAAAAGTCAAGTTCTCTTTAGAGGTGGGTCTTTATAAAGTGTTGGCTGAACTTTGCAAACTTACCGAAGGGGGAACCCTTTCCCACAATCCATTTCAAGACCAACCCCTTTGATGTCACAGCTGGCTCAAGTAAACTCATTTCCTCCTTCCCTAATGTGTGTCTGATGCAATTTTGGCAAGCCATGTCTCTCCCTGCTGTTACTGCTGCCTATTTTGAAATGAAGCCAAATGCAATGTTTAATGTGAATGTTTGGTTTGGCCTAATCATCTGTGCTTTGTTTCACTGGTACTCCGCATTATATATTTATATATCCAGATCTATCTATAGAGATCTATAGGCAATTTTTTCTCTCTTTCCCTCCTCCTTTGCAAATAATTCACACCACATGTTTGCAGCTTATTCTTTTGTGGTCTGCTCCACCCAGTTCCTAAATCAGTAAATCATCTTCATGCTTCATCCCACACTGAATGAAAGCAAGTTCTCAATTACAGAGACAGAATAGAGTTTTCAGGCCTTTGTGGTAGATGTTGATTAGTTTCTTGGTAAAAGTTGAAGGTGCTTGAAAACAGTAGAGAATGTTTTGGAATGGCAAGATTTGCCCAATATTATACATATGGCTTTAATATCAGTGGCAGTTTAAAGAAAGATGTGAGGTGCAGCTCAGGAGCAGCTTGTGAAAGAAATGACATGGTGCATTGGAATTGGGGAGATCATTTACTTTGCCTGATGGGAAGATGCTGATAGCAGGAAGACCTCACCTACTACAAGAAATGGACTGAGCAACCCCAAAATGAGAGATAAAAATCTGCAGGGTAACATGAGCTGGGGTCATGTGTAGGATTCACACCAGTGTATCCTCCTGAAAAACCTCTTTAACTCAACACATTGATTCAAATTAGATGCAAGGTTTAAAATTTGACTCTAAAGTTGAACCTGTATTAGTAAATTAGACAATAACAGGGGGCACTCCTGAGCACTGGGGCTTCCTCATTGCTTATACTGCTGTACTATTAGAATGTCCCTTAGCATCACTTTTGGCTGAAGTCAATGAGAGCTCTTCCAAACAATGCTGCACATTGTTTAAAGAACAGTGGGACCAAAGGCCATTTACTTTAAATAAAAAGAACACAGCCTTCTCTGTTTTAAAGTATAAGGGAGTTTAAGGCTAGAGCCCTATATTTCGTGAGCTTAACATCTGTGCCAGAAAAGGTGCTGGGAATGGTTAATTTACCAACAGAGACATGGCCTAAGTGGCATTTTTACAGTAACTGGTATTAAACACCTTCTTTACTGCCTAAATACAGTAATGAATGCTTCCCTCTGCATGTAGTTCAGAGAGATATATCCTTTGTCTCTTCCTTTCCTCTGGAAAGAAATGCAGAGTATCTGACGTAGTTTTCACTGAATCACCAAATCCATTCTGGACAACCCTCCTCCTTTTCATTGACTATCCAGATGGACCAGGATCCCACTCTCAACCACTAACTTTGGGATCTAAAAGACACACTGTAATTGAAGTCTTTGGCAAATCAGTAACATGACAGAAAATAAGGATGCTCCTGAATATGAATAAATAATATGATACACCAATGAGGCATGTTAACCTGGGCCAGCTGCCAGCTGCCCAGTCAGACGCTGTCTTCCTCCCCCTCCTCGACAGGACACTGGAGAAAATAGGATGGAAAAGCTCATGGGCTCTGCATGGTAGCAGCTCCTGCAGGAAATACCCCGTTGATGGGATGTGGGGCACTCCCCGGGCTGCAGGGAGGGTCACATACAATAGTCTATCAATATTGCCAGTCTGATAAAAAGATCATGAGTTGAACCCCTTACATTATTAGTTGGGTTTGGAAACTCCTAGATGTCCTTTTTTAATGGTCACCTTTGAGGAAAAAAATTACCTAACTTGTTAGAATGCAGACCACAGTCCCAAGCTCTTCTGAAAAGTAGGAAAGAAAGGAGTTGGAAGGTGAGAAGCTGAGAGAGCTCACAGAAACTTATTACAAATTTGGAAATTCAGTGCATTTACATGGTGCCAAGGATTAGTTCTTAAAATAGGCTAAAAATCACAGACTACAGAATACCAATAAACTGTGATAAAGCAAGGCACTAGTGCACTACTTCTGATCAATCAGCAAAATAGATTTTCTATTATCTTTAAAATGAAATTATTTACATCTGCATGTACTACTCATCATCTTCAGTCATCATCAGGAGGGGTCAGTGTGAGAGGAAACATGAACTCAAAGAGTGAGGTGTTTAGCTATAAATAAAGAACATGAATGCATATGTGTCCACAGACCAGGAGGAACAAAAAGTCTCAAAGGAGAAATACAGTAATGGTCACTTTTAATTGATTAATTTCTCTGACCGATTATTTTTAATGAGTCAGTCCTGCCTATTTATTTCATTTCATTTTCATCCGTTATACGAGAATATAAAGAGGCGCAGTGAATTGTTTTATGAACCTCCACAGGAACAAACACTTTAATAAAAATCAGGGCATTTGATTGAACAGTATCATTTTTGATAATTTAAAGTAGAAATATTATTAAAGAGAACTAGTGTTTTCATTTTAATAAGGTGTCGTGTTTCTGATTCATGCACATAGTATACTTAATGTGTTCTAAATAATTTCAGTTTGATTGTAACATTAAAACGCCAACTGTAATAGAAAGCTATTTAATTATATTGAATATCTGGATTTTACTAGATGAATTATGTCAAAGAAAAAAGGTTTCCTGAGTAGGTTCTTGGGAACTATTTGTAGCAGTATTTCAGACTTCAGCTTTAATTCAGGAAAAAAAATGTTGACTTTTGGAATTTCCTGTAGAATAGACATTTCTGGTTTTGACAAGGCACGCTGGGAAATTCTCTAGAACATGAACTGTTATTTAAAGTAGATTTGCTTAACACACAGTGACTGTAGTCATACTGATCACTAGGAATGATTGGAATGGATATAGATCAAACAAGAATTTATGAATTGGGTAAATGTTCGGAAGATATCATACCTGACAATTTTAATTATCTGCTGTCATTCTTGTAACTCCTATAAGTCAGTGGTAATGACTATATCATCTTTATTGCTCATTAAGCATGAGGCGTTTTAAAGAGACTTGCAGAAATCAAAGCATATATGACTTTGTAATGATGTTACATACCTTTGTGAGACTGAAATCAGATAGGGCTTTGTGACACAGTAGTCAGTGCACAAACGGGGTCTGTCGATGGTGTGAGGAAGAAAATTACAGGAATGCCATTGTGCTGAAACCAGTCTTATTTGTTGCTCATAGACTCTAACTGATCACAGCCCATGAAACAGGATTAAGGATGATATGTGTTTGAAAGAATTTGCAGTTTTCTAACAAATGATATTAAAGATACAAGACCAAGCTGTGAAAATACAAAAAAGTGAATCTAGAGAGATCCAAATTTTGTTAAGCCATGTGTTCTTCAAAGAACTTGAGCCCCAGCACCATCCAGAGAAAAGTGGAAATGGCATCCGAGTTCCTGAGACCAAGAACAAACGTGATGGCAGAAAAATCAGAAAAAATCAGAAAAAAACCCCCAGAAAAATAAAGACAAAAATTAGGTCCAACTGTAAATTAATGCAGGGGAACATTCCGTAGTGCATTATTGTAAGAGTGGGGTATAATCCTGGTATGATACTCAACAGAGAGGAAAAATGGTTGCAGGTGGAGCTGAGCATGCTTAAGACCTTTTTTCCTAAATTCTGATTATGACACGGGATGAACTGGTTGGGCAGACTTAGCTGAGTTGGGTGCCTGTTACTCAGGCCTCAATAAATTATTCTTAGTGTATTCAATTGACTGTCCAAAGAGATTTCCAAGGAAATCTCAAGGAAGTGGGAAAAAATCGTGTTGTTTTGTGAAAAAATACTATTTTAGAACATACCTACTTTCCTCTTCCATTAGGAAAGAAACAAATTGTTGTTTCCCAGTGGAGATGGTAAGAAAGTAACTGTCTGGAGTCACAGTGAGGACAATACGTGTTTGGCAGTAGGAAAAGGCTTTTAGCAGTGAGGAAAATTAAGTTCCAGAGTGGATTGATGAGGGAAATTCTGACATTTTCACCATGGGAAGTTTTAAAGAATATAGGAGACAAATTTCAGGAGAAATTCAGACACAGTTAATCTGCCTTTTGGAATATGCCCGGATACATAATTTATAATCCTTTGTCAGTTTTTCTCTGCACTTGGTCAAATCATATTACTTTGTGTACTGCTGGGGAACTGGCAGGATACAAATCTACTCTACCTGTTCTAAAATGTGTATTCCTATCCACTTAGAGTACAGGGGGAAATTTGCCAGTATATTGCTATTTCCACATATACTCACATGTATATATATATATATGTTTCCATATATATGGAAATAGCAGTATCATGACACAGTAATACTTTTACATCAAAATGGCAGCTTCTTTTATCTGTAAGAGGGATGTTTAATGGTGCTTTCATATATATATCAACGACTTTTAATAACTCAGTTATTGAATTTAAACATCTTGGTTTATCCCAGCTATCAGACACAGCTTTCCTAGTCTCATCTTTATATTTTATGTAAAGAAAAAGTAATTCTTTTTCAAAATATTACACTACCAAAATTCCTCTTGCTTTTAACTTTCAGTAAAACTCCCAGTCTCTGCAGTGGCCTAAGCGCTATTGTGTACAGAAGCTGAACATATGAAAATCTCCAGTAACAGCGAGAAATTCACACATGTTGAACGGAAGATTTGAGAATTTTGCAGCTTTGTCACTGGTAGATAAATTGATTTTGAAAAAAAGAATAGAAATAATATGAATTTTCACTACTTTAAATTGAAATCAGACTGTATCTGTCAGTAAAACATTCAGACTTTTTATTCACCAGATACCTCAAATTGCCTATGCAGAACTGGCTTAGTTTGATTCATGCCTAAGCACTACCTGGTGTTACCACAGTGAAATAAGTGAATTGCAAAATTCTGAAAGAAAATAATTGTCATGCACTAACTAACAGTGGAGGAAAAACTGTAAAGGGAAAACCTGAAAGGTCACTTGGGGAAGAAAAGGATGACCTAGGCAGGTTGCAGCTTAGCTAGATCTAGGTCTAAATATGCCAACCCATTATAGCCTCTACAGGTGTTAGGTGTTTAGCAGTGTTTAGCTGTGAGCCAAGGTGAGCACTAGGACTTCAAAGCATGGGCCTTCATGCGAACACTGACATCTGTCTCACTCTCTTGTCCTTCAAGTGGGAGAACTGGGTCTTAACCTGTCTTTGGAGCTGAGCACCAGGTCTTCTCAGCATTGAGGTTACAACCTGCCTGTGCTCTTCCCTCCACAAAAATTGTGTAGTCCCAGCCATTGCTTAGCTTTCTAACCTCACTGCCATGTTGCAGTGAACTATATGGATACTAACTTGTTTTCCAAACTATAGTCTTGGTTCTGCCAATATCTGGATGCATGTCTTGAAGGAACTAAACCTCTATCCCTTCCTTCATTTGCAAAGAAAGAGCTTATGCATCTTACAGGATTGTTGTGAGACTGGAGCAATTGTTCCTTGTATGTGACTTTGAAGAGGTAAATGGTAAACATTATAATTTGAGCATCACTCAAGCTACAAAAAGAAAAACCCTCCTGCAGTCAGGGTGCTCAAAAGAAGAGATAAATGCTATGATGAGAGAGAGGCCTTGAGCACAGATGTGAAATTGCTCTTGAAACCTGTGTGATCTCCCCACCTGCACATCTCTCTCCACCTGCTCAGCAGCCCCTGCTGTCACCAAACAGAAAACATTTGGCTTTTCTGCCAGTGCAACAAAGTGAAACAGTGCACACTAAATATCCTCAACCCTTCCTTTACATCTGTCCTTACTGTCTCTGATATATAGACTGTGGGAACCCCTCTGAGAACATTTTTCTTACCTCCTGAATAGGTGTTGTAAGAAATGGTATGGAATACATCACCTCACGGGAATCTGTGAGTGTTCTCGGTATGTGCAAAGGGGGCAGCGACATCAACATTTTGATTATCACTGTGAAAGCAAAATGGATCTCTATTAATTTTCAACAGCATTCAGACACAGTGGAAAACAGATGTTCAGCAAGCACTCTACATATTAAGTGATCATTCGTACCACAGGTAGTTTACTCAAGGTTATTGAGTTGTGAGTTCATTTTAATCCATCAGTGAAGACACATTATGAAACTAGTGACCAAAGAAACAGATATATAGCCATAAACACCCATAGTTTCCCCATGAAATATTCCTGCTTGGGGTGAGATTGTCAACAAATTGACAACAAATACATTGATATTTTGACCAGCTGAGATGAACAGTGAGGAGACCACAGCTTTTCTTTAATCAAGTGCTTCAAACAGGGGACTATTTTCTGTTACAAGCTACAGGGCAGTGTTTTGTACTAACAGCATGGGAATATGTCTCCAGAAGCAGGGAAACAGATCCATGGCAAAGCATTAATGGTGCCTGAGCTTCTGTATCACTAAACTATGACCTAAGCTCTCTGCCTCTTATAAGGTTATAACTTGATTAGTCCTTCATCATCACAGAGCCTTTTAAGGTAGACAAGACAAGACTTTAATTGCTGATACAAAGCATTTGTTTTCTTATCTCATATGAAAGAAAATAGAATGAAAACACATGATTTTTTTCTTTCTTTGCAAGTCATCATTTATAAGGGTTCAGCTGGTTGTAACAAGATAAAGAAATATATCTTCACCTATTCTTTTAGGAGATAACAGATTAAGGTTCTTTTTAGTATTCATAACTGCAAGATTAACTCTGTAATCTGGTTTCTTATCTGGCTCCTACCTCCCACGCCTACCTCTTCATGTACATGGGAGAAGTCAATAGCACTTAACTTCTCTAATTGAAATCAGCCTCCTGACTGAGTCTGCCCATGGATACAGGAGCTGGACTGTAATAATCTGTTCTGCAGAGAATTAATCTCCTGGGAGTGAGGCGGACCTAATTACCAACCTCAGTGAAAAGTCTGGATTTGCTATTGCTGCTTATGGGCCCAGCTGGAGGAAAAGGCCCAGCATACCATTTAACTAATCTCTTCCTGAAATGTTTTAAACATGCCTAATATTGCATCTTGTGCAATTGGTTTTAGCAGCTCCAGTAACAGGGTAGAGGCTCTCTTTCAATCACACTTAACATTAAAAGAATCTGGGCCTCCCATCTGGCTCAGGGCAATGGTCTGAAACTCTCTAGAACTTATGAGTCACCACAGGCTTATGAATGGCATTTAGACCATGCGTTTTACAATTACAAGTCAGCATTTCTGTGGGTGACAGCTATTTTGCTAGAAAGAAGAGTCCCTGCCAATAGCAAACCAGGAGCTTAAACTGTTTCCTTTGCATGAATGGTGTAACAACATATCTTTTCAGCTTCAGACAAATGATGTATCCCACAGGATAAAAGATAGAGTGGCTGCAGCCAGCCCAATGGTTAGCTGGGTTATTTTCCATGAAGGACTCACTTCTTTCTGAATTTGTTTCCATATTTGCCTAGAACAGGCTGTTAAACACTGTGAGGGTTAATTGCTAACATTAAAAAAGGCTATCGAATCTAGTTTCCTAAATGTAAAATGAGAAGTCAAATGCAAAAGTCAGTTTATGGCAGGCACTCCAGGAAATAAAACTGACACCTCTTGTATGAGCTACCCCTTATCTTTTAGAAAGCATTGTTTTGAAGTAAAAAGCCCAAGTGTGAACTTTAGAAGAAGTTTGTATAAATGCAACGGCTTTTAAAAGTGTAGTAATGGTAGATATGGCATCAAATGCCCCATAGATTATAATGTAAATATAATATTCATGCAAACATGAAATCCATGCAGGATTTATTTAGTCTGTGTGGACTGTGAGAACCATATTGTGGAACACCTCATATGGTTTTGGTATTTCTAGCCTGACCTCAGTTCAATAAATTGTAGAGACCTAATTGCCGATGTAGTACAGTGGTTCAAATGCAGCCGATGTAAGTGGCAGTGGAGCAGCACATCTAACATTTCTCATTCCTTATGTGTACTGACTTCAGCTAGACCCTGAAAAGTTTCTTGTAGGAGAGGAATATGTTTTATCCCAAGCCTCCAAAGTAAAGATGCAATATAAATCAGTAGTTCTGTTGATCAAATGTTAATGAGGGGCTGAAGTCTGGCTGATGTCAGGCTGTGCACATGGTGGCAGTCAGAAACAATGACAGATGTCAGCTAAGTAGTATGCAGCATAGATATGTTTGTCTAAGTATAGATGAACCTTTTTTACTGCCTGGCACTGCTGTATTGATGAACTGATAGCAACCAAAGCCAGAGTTTTGGAATGACATGATAATTCAGACCACATTTTCTGCTGCCCTTTCCCCATTTGTGAAATTGCCCTCTATTCTCCCTTTGAGGTCCAAGATCTCACAACCCCCCTGTTAGAAACAGGAACTCTGTGTGTGAATGGAAATCAGAGACTTGCGTCCTGCTGTGGCCATGCAGAGGCTTCAGCTGAAAGCAGGCAGCAACAAGATGCCTAATAGGAGGCAGCTTGCAAAGCAAGGAAAAAGGAAGTAGAAGGAAGAGTCTGAAGACCTCTTTCAGTAATTGGCTTAACTAATTACACTTCCATTAGCCACAGGCACTACTGAGTCTAAAAGCTAGTAACTCCTTAAGTCCTCTGTATACAGCTATTAATGCTATTGGAGTTCCTTCTCCACATTTTGTTACAATGACTAGCTTGTTGGGAAGTAGTAATATTCATTCCCTTAAAGGGAGCTTGCAAAATATCCACAGAACAGGGTACTGATCCACAAATCAGATTAGTGTGTGAAGACTTGTGTGTGAACTTCATTATGTGAAGCTCAGAATCAGCAAATTTCAGAGTGATACAACAGACTTAGTTATTAGGAGTAAATTTTTACCTCCCCAACAGACAGGTCTGTGAAACCAGTCTTATTTTTCCCCTAGTGTACAAATACTACTTTTGCATCCATGTTTTATTTAGTTTGTTTTACTTGGCTGTATGCAAATCAGACATCAGCTACCTCAAGAGCCAGCTCTCATTTTACAGTCTGCTGTTCCTGGGCATTTATATGACTGCAGGTATCAGTTGAGAGTCATTGGTTTTAATATTTTACTTTATCAATAGAAAGATGACATTCCTTGTTACATGAGAAGGTCATAGAATCATGGAGTCATAGAATAGTTAGGGTTGGAAAGGACCTTAAGATCATCTAGTTCCAACCCCCCTGCCATGGGCATAATTCAGTCTGGATTGCTCTTTTACTGTGTCAACACTCAGGCATTTGAAATAAGATTCTAACTCCTTATTTTTGAATTTGGAATGACTGACTTCCAATTTCAAGCTGAAGAGAGAAGACTTAAGATTATAAAGGTTTGTCCAAGGTGAGCCAAGCATGAGTTCTTTGATTGGTCCAGGGTCCCAATCCCTAAAACAGAACCTGTAGGGCTGAGTGGGATGTGCTTTCCATTAAGAGCATCCTCAAAAGTCATGACAGGGCAGAAGAAGGTATCCCAGAGGGCAGCGGTTGGTAGGTTACACATAGCTGATAGAGCTCTCTCAAGAGAAATATGAGGACTAAGAGACATAGGTCCATGACAGGACCTATGGCAGATTAAAGGCATACTTCACAAAATGTCACCTTTTCAGATATTACTCCAACTTATATGATAATCAGATCTTGATAAATTCACTGAAAGAATTTGATTTACTGAGGCCACACTGATACCCCAGTTTTCTCGTCTTTATGTTAGTTCACGATGTACTATGAATTTACAGAGATGTGGAAACACAGTCAGATAATCCTTTATATGTCCTAATATTATTACATTCTCTCCAGCCTCTTTCCCTTACATGCAGAGACCCTTCTTTGAACACATCCGTAATCTTTCCATGAGGCCATTCAAATACCATTAAGCAAAATGATCTTTTAAAGCCAAAATGGATATAACTTGCTTCATATAAGAATACATTGTCCTAATAAACTGGTCTTAACCACGCTGTTAGACACAGTTGCAACACAAATGACAGAAAAGAACCAGTAAAAGTATCGTTTATTTTCTCTGGCTTCAGGGGAAATTGCTTGTATGCTTTGGAAATAAAACCCTCAGTGTGCTGAAACATAAATGTTACCCAGTCAGAGGACACCATGGGAGAACACGCTAAGGTTTTATTAAGGCTTTCCTCTGTTGAAACCCTTCTAGAATTTAAGTGAAATAAAAGCATATTGTAGTTTTCTGGCAAAAAAATGAAATGATAAAAAGATAAAATAATGTGATTATGACTGAAAGCAAGAGAGAACTGAAAGAGTTGCTTTTGGAGGGGAAACATATTTGTGATGGAAGAAAAATTATGGTCTCTGATTTTCATCAAATAGCACCTAAATTATCAGGGTTGTTGACTGAAAAATCTAAAATCCAATAATTGCTTAAAAAGACAATTAGAGCTCTTCTGGTCCTTTACATCCTTTTACAAACATATCCATATGAAAGTCTGCTTTTATCAGAATGAGGTAAATGTTAGCTGAGATAGCTGCAAAAGTCTCCATCAGTGTCACTATTCAAGTGTTAAAGATTAGTGCTACAGAAATTCATTAAAAAATTATGAAGATGCAGAAATATAAGATTAGGGAGGACACGTGAATTTGGCATATTTCTATTGGAGCCGTTTCAACAATGGATTTCTAAGTAAAAAATCCTAAACCTGAAAACATACAGAGAAACCCAAGAAGATGTAGATATGGATCTTTATGAAGAAACAGCAATAATTTCTTCATGTTGATTCAGAAAGGATCATTTGATCCACGCACTTTGGCCAGTGCTTTCTCTCCCTAGCAAAATCTTTTCTCAGAAAAATAAAAAATAACAAAAACCAATATTAAGTTCAAAGCCAACAAAAGCAAATTATTAACACAAAGGATAAGTCCTGAGATTAAAAAAATAAGATATCATTGCGATTCCTGAATAGAAATGAATCATTATCTTGAAGGCCTTCCTCTGTCTCCTATTTCCACAATTCCCTCTGTTTGCAGCAGAAACCACTCACCATTTAATAATTGCTTCAGTGACCTCTGGAAACTGTATTTTTTTGTCAGTTTACTATTTGGTAAAAACGTATAATTGCAAAATTATAAAAGCATTTATTAATGTCAACAACTTAACGCCACACATTTCATTGTTTCATTACATCATCTTTAACTGTAAGGTCTTTATAACAGAGACCATTTCTCAGCACAGGGAGCTCAGGTCCCAAGAGCACAATGGAATTCAGGGCTCCTGTCCCAGAGATCTTGTGTAAAGAAGTGCAACTGGGAGAAAGATTGTCACATCTCACTTTCAAGAGGAATTCCTCATTCATCATTGAAAGGGCCTATGGCTGTGATTAAACCTCTTCGCTATTTACCTCTTTCTGGTGCAAGCAGGAGACAAACTGGGATAAAAGATTTTAATTTACTCTTATCCTTTCATAAGAACACACTAATCTTTGTTTAGCTACCTTTGGTCTTCCTCACTGACTTTCTCTGAGATGAGGCTGTACTTCATTCCAAAGCAGACTAACAGTGGCTTATTGCTGGTTAAGCACAACAGTAGAATGCTTTTAGGTAGCATTAAGAAAACAGGCTTAGTGGGCACAGAGAAAGAAAGAGGAGTCTTCCCTGCTCCTTATCTCCAAGGGAGGGGTAGGGCTGTGTTTTATGTGCTTTAAACCTACAGCTGTGAAGCTGGTGATAGAAATGCTT
This sequence comes from Melopsittacus undulatus, assembly GCF_012275295.1. Classification (NCBI taxonomy): domain Eukaryota; kingdom Metazoa; phylum Chordata; class Aves; order Psittaciformes; family Psittaculidae; genus Melopsittacus; species Melopsittacus undulatus. The sequence continues at coordinate 10,179,793 of NC_047527.1, forward strand.
ATCAAAGGGCCTTGAAAATGTTTGCAATTTGTGCAAGTCTCCCCAAGGAGAGGAGGGGGAGGAAGGAATTCCATGGTAATCCATGTTATAGAAAATGCTCAAATGTATGTAATGCTGATTATTACCACCTGCTCAGCCTCTTCTATGTTACAAGCCTCTTGAGAGAGGCATACTTAAGGGTCTTGTCAAAAAATGTCAACTTTATTTTTTTCACCAGATGCAATAACTTTCCTTGAAGACCGCCTGCTTTGGATCCCATGTGAAAATACCATTAAGCCTTCAGAGAAGGGGCTTGGGGATGGCAATCGATTTGGGACTAGTTTACGGCTGTTGCAGAGCTTTGAAGGGCCTTTTGCTCCCCCCGGCCCCTTACTGAAAAGGCAAGGCTGGGAGAAATATTATCTGTGTCATTCTTCCTTTATTAAATAAAATGCAAATAAGAAGCCGTTGATTTGACTATGATTTCTTTTAATTAGAACTCCAAAGCCACCTTTTTTCTAGAGATTAATGCTGCTAGGTGTTCCTGAACAATGTGTGTGTACATTACAAACCTGGCAATTCAAGTACTTTTCTACTACAGTTATGTGTCATCAATGAGTTGACAGCAGGCCTTAGGACATGCCTCCCATGATCCAGGAACAAGGATGCTATACACTCGTACATAGAGAAGTCAGGCAAGGTTTTTCTGGCCTTAGTAACTTGAAAACAAAGAGTGTGTTACCAGGATTTCCGACAGCTATAAAAAAGTCCTTTCACCTTTGTGCTTCAAAACGATGCTGTCAGTGATATTCACAGTGAAAACTGTTCCACTGAAATCCATTGTTTTCCTTGTTTTTTTGTTTGTTAGCTCCTTTTGTCTTCTGCAGCAGTTCAAGGCAGGGAAAGTTGAAGTGGGTTATATCTGTTTAGATGGTTTCAGCTGGTAGCCGAATGCCAACGAGTATATCAGACCAAGGCACCTTTGGCATTTGCATGTCTGTCCCTAGCACGCTGCATGCTATTGTTGATGAATGCCTCAGACTGGCCCCTTGCAAGGTTTTAGTTCTTTGGCTGGTTAATATTTAATGCTACATGCATTTGAAATGGGGGTCAGGGTGCGGTCACTGCTGGTAACTGACTGGGTTTTCTTCAGACTTGTGGTGGGTTTGCAGTGGTAAGCTTTGAAAAGCACTTTCCTTTGAGCCTGGAGGAGGCAACTGCAAGCGGCAGGCTTAGATCAATGTACCTGGGGACCCCAGGCTTAGATCCTGACATTGATGTTGACTCTCCATTAAGGCAAATGACTCTCCCAAGGCAAATATCCCACTGTTTCAGGCTCATACACATAAAAATGAGACAGTTTTTGCTTCTTCCCTTTAGTACTTTGTTTTGCCAGTTGCATCTTGAGCTTCCCAGGTCTCAGACTGAGACCATGAAGTTAGTTTGCTAGTTTGCAGTCAAAAAACAAATACAAAGAGAGGAACTTATAAGCTTTGAGGGAGTTAAATTCTTCCATGTGTAAGCAGCCAGGGGACTTCTTGGCTTTCCTTTCAGTCTTGAGGGCCAATGTGATTTCTGCAAACCATAAAAAAAGACTTGTCAAGAAAGTTATGATAAATCTTTGGACAGAGATCGAGGAGGAAAAGTAATTTCTGCATGAATAAGATATGTAAAAAGTCTTGATTAAGCCATAATGGTGAACTACCTGATACTGAGTTAGTATCAGGTCTTAGAGCTTGTCTTTATGGTGGAACGTGGAAATAGAGTCTGAGAAGGGCTACTCATCACTGTTCCAGTAACTATAAAAAGGTAGTCTGCGTTATTTTCTGCTATGTACCATTGAGATCAAATGAATTTGTGTAGTTATTATTTAGGACTTGAAGATTTCAATCAACTGGGTTGTAGTCAGAGAGAGTCCTTCCACAGGTCTAAAGGAGAACTTTGTGTCTTCCAGAGCTGCCTACAAATGTTTGGAAGAAACTTCAGTGCATAAATCCATTAGTTACTGCATCATCACCCTGAACTGTTAGTTCAAGGGTAATTGTCATTTGACTAAAAGTGTTTCCTTTTTTATCAGGTATCCTGTGATGCTGACTCTTCTGTACACATTTTGATAATTATTTTTTTTTCCATTTCAGCTAATTGTCTGCAGTGTTGCTGGTTCATTTTAGAAAAGAAAGAATCTAAGAACGGAAATCACCCTTCCTTCATGTAACCTATGACTTTTCTGCCACTAGAAAACCTCCAGAAAGCTGATTTTCTTGGATACAAAATACAGTCAGTGTCTGCTGCAAGTGGATGTTGGGTTGACTGTCACAGATTGGCTGTGCCCTCTGGAAAAGGAAGGGTGCAGTGTGTTCAGCTGTTTGAAAGAAGGGGGGAAATTTAATTCAATCCCTCCCATAGGGCATTTCTGTGATCATTCCAAATGGCTTATGGCTAAACTGCTATAGGAATGACTGGAATTCTCTGTTAAGTCTGATTCCAAACAATGTGTTTGCTCCTCTTGACAATACAAGTAAAGAGCTTTCAACTGAGAATCCATCAGGAAAGGATTCGGTAGTTTTGAGAACAAATAAGAGAAAATCAGATATCACTTGAAAGAACCGAGAGAGACATGTTCAGGCTATAGATGCATAGCACAGCTCCAGATGATCACGTCCAAGGCCATTTCACTCAGTGCTGGAACAGGAGACCATTACACAGGAAAGTAAACTTGGAAGAAAAAAGATCCTGTGGATATGGCATGATAGGAAATAATCCTTCCTAGTGGATGAACTCTTTGTTGGTGATCCAGGATACTTTCAGTGTTAGTCCATAGATACTGAAATGACGACTTTCAATATCTATATAATTTCACTTTATTCACTGTAGAGAAATTAAGGAATGATCTTGTGGTTAAAGCACAGACCTGGGACAGAGGAGATCAGGGCTGAAGCCAGACCACAATCAAAAACTTCAGAAAACAATTCCAAGTACTTGCATCAGACATTCAGAAGCAGAGGTATCCCAAATTAACCACCTCTTTTCTAACTGCTGACTTAACTTCTCTTTACCTCTGTTTTTCTCTGTAAACGAGTCAAGAAATAAGTAGGATAATTTTCTTACTTTATAAAAACTTGTTTAACTATGGAAAAGAGATTCTAATACTCTCATCATACTACCCCATAATAATTCTAAATCACTTACTACTTATTTGTTATCAATTACAGCTGTATATTGAGATGCTGAAGGAACAGCCAAATGCATTTTTTCACAATATAGAATTTTACAAAAAATATTTTAAAGTGTTTGGAATAAACATTTCATTTTCTTTTAAATTTCAGATTTTTGGACATTTCTGCTCTCACAAAACCCTTCCGTATTTGATGTTTGGTTTTAACCTTATTAAGGTAACTTGGCCTTGCTGTTGTAATGCCTTGGCTCCTGCCATGTTACAAATGTTGAATGTTAAACAGAATTGATGGGGGGTATTCTTACTAATTGCCACTTGTGAAAAGATAATTATATTCTCTGTCTTGGATAATATACTGTGGCATTTGGGACTAGCTAGGCGTGACCTACTTGACCTTTTCTGTTGTCAGTTTTGGAGTGAGTGGTGTGGAAAAACAAAGGCTAGTTGAGACTAGAAAAAGTGATTGTGGGTCTTCAATCTAACATAATTCATTTGGAGGAAATATGTTTAAGGTTAACTCTATCAATAAAAAATGATGGTATATGTTGTTAGGAGTGACTGGGACATGCTAGCATTGAAAGCAGTTGTGGTATGGTTCCAGTATCTTTTTGAAGACCAAATACAGGAAATTTTTATGTCAGTGTTTCATATATTTTTTTTATCAGGAAAATACTACTAAGAGAAAAATTTGCTGCCAACCTGCTCTGTATCCTGGTAAACAAGGACTCGGAGCAGGGGAAAAACATTATGTTTTACAGAACAGCTACCTTTTGAGAAATGATGCTTCGTCAAAGCTGAACTGTCCCATCAGTTCTGTGGATTTTTTTCCACAGGTTTGGGACGACTCTGAAGACATAGGTGGGCTGATTTAAAGTTTCGGGCCCTCATAGGTAACACTAGCCACTCCTATTTAAGTCCCCACTTGTTCTCTGGGAAATCTATCATAGAATCATGGAATGGTTTGTGTTAGAAAGAACCCTAAAGCTCATCCAGTTCCAACCTCCTGGAATGGGCAGGGACTCTTTCCATTAAACAAGGTTGCTCAAAGCCCCATCCAACCTGGCCTTGAACACTCTCAGGGATGGGGCAGCCACAGCTTCTCTGGGCAACCTGTGTCAGTGTCTCACCACCTTCTTTAATTAGACTAAAGCTTAGGGACATGAAAATGTAAATATTTAAAGCCTGACTGTCTCATCTTCTCTCTCTCTTTTCTTTGTGGTCCTGTTTGAAAAGTAACAAGCGCTTCAGGCACCCTCACCAGGGCTGTCTCTTCAGGGTATCCGGATTCCCAGGAGTGAGACACTGAGTCTGGTCTCCCATATCATCTGCAAGCACCTATTATCAAGTCTTCCTGAGGCTTCCCTTTCATTTCTTCCCTCCCAGAAATACTGAAAAGCTTTGCAACAAAGAAAACACATTTAATACTTCAATATGCCTTATGAAACAGAAGTGTTGTTTTCTGCCCCTCCAGACTTTGGACATTCTTGTTCTGCTTCCAAAGCACCCTGTCACTTCTGCAATCTTGGTTGTGACACTTGAAGCCTATAGGACTAAAGGACATCAGTGATCCATCTATAAGCTAGGGATAATTCAGCGCTCTATTTGTAAACCAGAGATAGTGCCCTTCTCCTCTTATTTGTTCTGTTGTTGTTTCATTTGTTTTTATATTTTTGACACTTACTAGCATTGCGCAACCCCTTTAAGCAAGAGTCTGATCTTTAAGACTCAGCATGCTACTATTAAAATGCAAATAATTAACAAGATGCATAAAACATTATTACAAAGCTGCAGGGTAGCACAAACAAGAGCAAAAATAAAAATTAAGTTCCTGGAGATTTCCTATCATATCTTCATATCATTTTTAACGTGCAGTGTAGGAAAGTAGAAGACAGAATTCTTCATTCATCTGCTGAATTTTTGTTGTAGAATTTGGCACTTTTCTTACTGCCTTGCAAGTTTATGGTTCATTTACTTTTGATTAATTTCTGCACTGTTCTACTTGTTGCTCTAATATTTTGTCATTAGACTTCAGGCAAAACTCCATTTCTTGCACTTCAGCATATTAAGCCTGTTTCATTATTTCTTTTGTTAAAGCTCTCCAAATCTACCATCACTGCGTTTCTTTACCTCTCTCTGCAGTCTTCACCCACAATTAGCATATGTTTATTCTATAGTTTTGCTAAATTACAGAAGTCCACAAAGATCTGCAATAAAATGAACTTAAGACTGTGCCTGTTGAAGGCAGAAAGAGCTAGTATTTCCTGAGACAATTTTTTTACAGGATCCTGACATCTCCCACCATGTAATCAAGCAGTTCTAGATTTCATCCCTTCACAAACCATCAAATTCCTGAAAACCAAGCTAGCCAAAGACATGACTCAGCAGTTTCTTCATTCACTTTGCTCTTATTGCTCTTTCTAGAGCAATGACTATTTCCAGCTGTGCATTGCTTGCCTCTGCGTTAAATGTGGGTGGCAGCATGTGCCATTGCTGACTGGTTTATGAGCCCAAGCCAATGCTGAATGAAACCACTTCAAACAGTGCTGCCACAACAACTAAGTGATATCAGATGGACATTGACTCAAATTTGGTCTATTTCACAACAGTTCCCAAAAATGCAACCCTTTTCCAGATCTAAGTGTGGTGTTCTTTTGTACAGCTAAATTGGGTAATTACAGGGGATACGTATCCTCATAGCTATATTCAACCAAAGGCTTTTCTTGCCTTTATTTTAACAGAAGAATATGTGAGAAGCTCCCGTCCTCTGGGTGTTGGATACACTCTGTTCCCTCTCATATCCACATGAGAGGAGGGAATGATCCCTGCCCAGATCCAGCTCTGAAGGTGCATACACTGTGCTCATGATCACTATATTGATCACTGCAGCCTCTCAGTGTATATGAAAAAGCACTAAGGAGTCAGACCCTGCCATATAAGCCATACATAAAATTTCCATTAATTGTAAAGGTTAAGTAAAATCGTGAACTCTTACCCAACCAGTTTGCCTCCTCTTCATTTTGGCTTAAGAAAACTCATATCCTAGGATGTACATTTAAAATGACGTATATCTTCAGTAAGCAAAAATAGACATGTTTTGAAGCCTCTTTAACATCTTCCAAGTCCTCAGGCCATTCCAAAGGGTGTTCTGGGAAAGGATTAGGTGCAAGAGTTGGACCACCTGTCTTGGCACCAGAACAGCAACCTTCTTGTCCCTGCCCAAATATATGAAGAAGGCAGGAAGCAGTTTGGTTGTCTAAATTCCAGTTTTGTAAAGGCATCTCTCTGCCTGTCTGAGCATATTGTCACTGTTCAAGGGAGAGACAGTTTTTTTTACACAGCTCTTCTTCAAATGTTGCCTGTAGACTCCCTGGTGTTGAGCACTTACCTGTCTTCATATGGTGCAAACAGAACTTAGGTGCCTCTTTCAGTCATTTGAGTTATACTTCCCCAGCCACCAACTCCAGATATCATGAAATCTAAACCCTCATATGAAATCTAACACCCCCTTTTGTATCCCATCTGCCAGTTTTGGCCATCCTCCATGGAAGTATTGAGAAAAGAGTCAGGAACACTGGGAACAGAGCAAAGTAAATGACACTGAATGCCCTTCACATACATTATTAATAGTAGAATGCATAGGAAATGAAATCACTAGTAACTGAGTCAATAAGAATAACATGCAGAGGGAGAGAAAAAGTATTAGGAGAAACAATGAGGAGGAGAGCACAGATGGGAAAAACTAGGGAGAAACAGCAAAGAAGGGAAAGGACAGAAAAAGATGAGCAAACAGAATGGAAAAAAACCCAAAACACCAAGAAATAAAGTGAATCACAAAAAAAATATGCATAAAATACGGCAAAGTCAAGCCAAGCAATAAATGTCAAAACTGAGCACAAGCTGAGCTCTTTTGAAACTCTGACCCCTACTCTATATGATCATAAATTTATCTCTGAGCTCTTTCAGTAGTTTGACCCCACTTGCCTGAAGTGAAACACCTTTTTAATACAATAGACTATTTTATAGAGAGAGATGCAAAACCATTTATTGGAATATTTGTGACTGTTCACTTTGTCCAGGTTCATGCCCCCTCCTTATTTCCCCATGAAGTTTAGAACAATGACACAATTAAATTTTAGCAGCATCTGCACAAAATCTTTGTTGTCTGAAGCAAACTGATCTGAAACTCTCATATGCCAATTGTAGCTTTTTCAGCAGGTATCTAATGCATTTCAAAGGATGATTTTTTAGTATGCCTGAATTGCTCTCAGAACATGATGAGTGCTTACATTTCTCTTTCAAAATGCCATGAGAATATAAGCAAAGAGGCTGCTATGCTGCGATCCTCTGTGCCCACTAAATGTATTGTTGTACTTTATAGCCCTCCTTGCTTGTATCTCCTCACAGTAATCTTAGCACTGTCATCTTGGAAAGTGATATATGTGAATCAATTACTAGCTGAGGTTACTAGGATAGCAGCACCTGAGAAAATGCTGTATCTGAAGTGGGTTGGTATCTTGAGACCTGACCAGAGAGAAAACAGAAAAAAAATGAAAGAGAGGAACAGGAAACAACAAAAAACCTGAATTGTAAATAGGAAGAAATAATGGGGTTTAATGGCTTAGATTAGGACAGGTCTTTAGCCTTTCCCTTTAAATTTGCACAGTTAATCAATAATTATGTAAACTAGATCCTCCTATAAAACCTATGCTGACAATTGTTTGGACCTGGGCAGTGATCATTTAGTTGTATGACATATCACTGGGCCTTAATTGTTTCAGCAGCACACTTCAGTGATCGCATAACCTTAGGTATTCTGAAGTCCTAGTGATTGGTCTTGAAGATTTCACAACTTTTACCCTTTGAAAAAAGCAAAAGAGAGATTCCAGTCCAGTTTGCTCACCTTTTTGGTCTCCATTTTAAAATGGATAGAATCATAGAATTAAGGAATAATTTAGGTTTGAAGAATAGGGAACATCTGGACAAACATCTTGGCCTCTTTTTGTTATGATGTCTCAGGCCAAAGTTTGTGCTTCAACAGTGTCTTGTGGCATCCTGTCACAAGGCACAGAGTGACATTAGGTCCTTAGAATTGAAAGATTTTAGAAAATTCCATACAAATGAGGCCCAGACGTATAAGTTTAAGAAGCAATTATGGTGTTTCATTCCACTTAGCTTTGAATTAACATTTGTTTGAAATAAAAAGGAGCTTTATTTTCCCCCAACCCTGGCTTGGGGTTTTTTTTCTGAGTTTTGAAGCCATTTTCTTCTTTGCATTTGGATAAGGTTTTGGCTGTTTATGATTTGGTGGAAGGGTGCTCTTGGTTTTTATGCTTTATTACCATACCCCTATAGAAAACTTTTCCAAATTCAATCCAGATAAATACATACGCATAATCTGAAAGAAACCCTGCATGTTAACAGAAATAATGTCACCCTAAATCAGTAACAAAAAGGCCTCTGCAACATAGGTGTAAGGTTTTGTTGCAATTTTCCTGCATACATGAATTAATTGGTCTCTGTATTCATAAGTCAATGAAATGGAATTTACTTTCATTATTATTTCCCTTTAAACAGCTAACTGGACTGACCACAAAACTCTCTTTAGAACTGCTGTGGGATAGGTAGTAGCAAATATCATCCTGTTGAAAGCAAGTTTCCGTTCTCAGCTTGTAAGAGTGAAGATATTTTTTGCTTAGTTCCCATGGGTGAAATTCTGCCCCATTGAAGTTTTGCCATTAATTTAGTTGGACCAGAATTTTGCCCCAGGTCTGCAAAACCAGCTTCCACATGTACAATAAAGTACCTGAATTTTGGACTATTTTCTTCCTGTCTTTGCCAGCAGCATGTATAGAACAAATACATACAGCAAAGAAAACACATAGAAAGTCTCACAGACTTGAACACAATTTAAGCACAAAGAATTTAAAGAATAGAAATATGAAGGGATTCTATATACACAAGAATGGAAGGTTTTGTAATGCTGCTTGAAGGACAGAGAACCAAGTAGATTTCAGGACATCTCAGTCTCCTCCCAGCTCTGTCACTAGTATTGGTGAGTGGTCAAATCATAGCAGGTAGTATGGAGTAGCCGTTAATTTCCTCTACAAAATGCTTAAAGAACTACTGAGTAATACCACTATGTAATTAGTGTTGTTTTTCTTTTTTCCTTCCTTCCCCCTAGTGAAAACTGGATGTTCATAGTTGAATTTTTGTCATTTTGCAACATATGATTTTAAAGAGCTTTTACCAAGCATATAGTTGCAAAGTTATTTATTAGGTATCTTCCCAATGCATAGCAGAGATCCAATTTTATACGATGGTCTGCCCAAAGTTTCCTTGAAAGATTCATCCCAAAACTGCTGAGTTCTCCTATAAGAACATTTCTTTGTGGAAATAAAGATGTAGGCCACATGGTCACATCCCAGTATGCTGTGAAGAACCCATAAATTGAAGACTTATATCCTACAACTTTAATCTGAATTTGTGTTCACTAGAACTTTTTCAACAGCTTTAAATGCAGTCTACAGTTTATGAGAAATATGACATAACATTTAAAAGCAATTGTTCTGCTGTTTTTATCTGCAACAAAAGTAATGATTTACAGTAGTGTCAGTATCTGGAATGTGACTGGAAGATTTCCTATGATTCAGCATTGTATAATTACTTTGAGATTCCAGTTTTTCATTTGATGGAATTTGATTTTTCAAAGTGGTGCGTCTTATTAATAGCAACCCATTTTATGTGAAGGTAATAAATATATAAATTGTGTCACTGAAAAAAGTGAATTAACAGAGTTTAAATCCAAACGGTACCATTAGATTATTTACCAAGATCTCCAATATGGTACAGTCCTTTAAATATAACCTAATTAATTGTATATGAAAACTATAATTTCTGTTTCTAGTTCATCTTAAAGATGTATTCCCAAAAAGCAACCTATGCTGTCAGTGACTTGATTAACAATTTTCTTTGTCAAATATTTGTCTGTTAATTCTTTTATTATGTGATGCTTTTCTCTCTGAGATCAAAGTGACTTTTTAGTACCCACTTTCTTCTCTCTGAGAAAAGAGTTCATACTTGTAATCTCTCCCATTCTTCTTGTGATCAGATAAACAAATTGAGTCTTTTTAAAGTGTCTCCATGGACAAAACTTTCATCTTCAAAACATTTTAAGCTTTCTTCTGAACACTGTCCAGTTTTTCTACAACAATTAAGAGATATATGGTGCCAGAAAAGTGTTCATCATTCTTCTACAGAGGGTAGCAGAAGACCGCGCTGCACACAGAGCATGGTGACCTCTCTGCTAGCTCAGTACTCTTCACATGCACACTAAAGACGACATTAATCTATTGTCACAGAATATCTATCATAGTCTGGTGGTGCATCCTCCCCCCACATACTGTGGGTCACTCCATGGTCTCAGGAAATCCAGTTAGGCCTTGGCCTTTGAGTAATGAGTTGGGCTGTTAAGCATCCCTACACCATACCAGGCACTCATACATGGCTAAGGTGTGAGAAACACTGGACATACCAGTAACTCCTGTTGCCTGGCCAAGGTGAGAAGCAAGAGCAGGAATAATCAGTCACCCCTGACAGCTTTTAGAGCATTCTTCACCTTGGCTGTATTATGAGTGGAGCACTATGGAAATTTAGCAATGACTAAAGCAAATCATCTTGTGACCCTATAAACAGTAGTCCTAAGTGAGGCCCTTTGAACTTTCCTGGACCACAGTGGGCTGCAACCAGCATCTCCCTCCTAGCAGGATGCCCCTCAGAGTTCACACAGTTGAGAGTCCTCCATAATAAGAGGATTGCCATGAAAAGACAGAACCTGGGCTGAAGTCCCCCCTCTCCTCAAGACTCAACTCAACCCTTACCTGTTGAGAAATGCCAAGACATTAGACATGAATGTTTCACTGACCTTGAGGGGAATTTTTAACAAGTAACTTCATACATCTTTATGTATGCATGTGTGCTTATGTGTGTACAGATTACTATGGCAATTGTAGCAAATTCTATTGATTCACTTTATAAAATCCACTGTAAAACTGCAAACTGCTGCTAAATGAGAACCATGCAAAAATTTCCCCTTTAGTGAACTGGTACACTTTCATGGATATCATTGACCAGCCTGAGAATAAGACTAAATCCAGCTGTACCTAGGTGCTGTCAGGAGTTTAGAAAGCAAAGGGCTTTATCTTGATCTTCGTGACTCAGTGATAGATTTTGTATCTATTTCTGTATCAATCATTTTCACTTGATTTTACCTCGATTTTCCTTTGTATAATTTATCCATGTAATAAATAATAGAGTGAACTTTGAACACAATCCTGTTAAGTCATGGCTTTATAAATAATACTAAAGGTACTCTTGCTAATACCATTTATAGTGATTTTTTGAATGACCTTAAACAACTCATTATGACATGTGCTTGCACCTAGTGTCCCCTAGATAGTCTTCAGACTCCTGATGCTAAGGAGCATACCTAGACTGTTGAACAAGGATAGCTCAAGTATCACATCAAAAGTTATGGTTTCATGGCTACATATTTAACTTTATTCACCACTTCTAAGTGGAATGGAATAACGACAGTGGTCATAAAAGGTTAAAATAGATAGAATTTGTCATTTATACTCCAGGGAAAACTGGAGAAGAAAATGGGTATTTATTATCACAACCCCATTAATATACTAGATTTTCTACAGGTTTCACTTTCTAAAGTGCCTAGAACTCAGAAGTTGCTAGGGTATTATGGGACTATTACAGATGTTCAGAGGAATTATTTCTAGTATCTTCTTGCCCTGTGCTTTGCCAGATTCTCCTGGAATACTGCCATTTTCCTGGTAGTTATTTATGCTGCTTTAACCAGAAATGTATTCTTAGAATGTGAGGGGCTGATACACGAAGTTGCGCTTGGGTCAACCCTTCAGTGGCCACTTGCCTCCTTTGTCTTCCTGCAACGTTTCCCCACATGAGTGCTCACCCAGGGGCCGCCACAAGAGCTTTGCACCTGTACTCCATGAAAGGCATTTCCTTCAAAGAAAACATCAAAGCTCTGAGAAATAACCATGAGAAACATTTCTCCGAGCTTCTTTCTAACTATTATCTTGACACAACTGCTGTGTTCTGGGTACTTAACCCAGGAGATTAAATCTTTATGCACCAGTGCAGAAAGATCATATCCCTGTAATTTTTCATATATATAATTTCTCAGCTGCCATAGTTTAAACCTGTCATATTTATGGCACAGCTGTAATTTAGGTGAACACTTTAAAATGCCATTCTCAAAGGACAATTCTCTCGAACTACTACAACAAATGCTTTTTCTTGCCAGTATATTGAGTGGTGGAACTGATCACTGCAGTCAGTTATATTTCTAAGCTAGTGACTTCTTAATATTCCCTGAGAGAAAAATCATTAGGGAGTCCATACCAATAAATTACAGTACAGTGTAATTGAAGTAGGAACAAAAGTAAGATTCTCTACTTAACTGCATTTGCTACAGAAGTGAATTAGACAGAAGTAATTCACCTTGGATACCTAGAAAAAAACCTGGACTGGACGAGGTATATATAAAAATTGATTTAGCAGGTCCCTATCCGCTTTTGGTGATTCTGTACCTACTCTTCAAGATGTCTGTGTTTGTCCAGTGATAAGGTAATAATTTCCATGTCTCCTATCAATCACTGTATTATTTCCTGTGTTGCCTACAGCCAAGATCCTTTCTGCACCTGAGGATCTTTAAACAAGCCAACCTTTTGAGGTCTTCAAGTTGTAGTCAAGCTTCTGCCATACTAAGATGAGATGGCTAATGCAGCTAAAAGCAGCTGACAAGAAGCCTGTGCTTAAATTTCACTAAATTCACTGTGATTTAAGCATTTACTTATGTACAATGCCAAGCTAGGACATTTGTGTTCCTGTCAGCACTGAATTCTGTATTGAGCTGATTCTGCTAATCAGTCCTTAGGGACCACAGTGGTCAGGAAACCACATAACTGAGCACCTTTAGGAACACTGAGAAACACAACCTCAAAAGTCAACTGCCGTTAGACACTGAAGTGATGTGGGTAGCTACCAGGCAGCAAAATGCACTTCTGGAAGAATGCTGTTGGTTTATAGAATATTTCTGGTTACCCTCTGGTAAGACCTTTAAAAAAACCATGGAATTTCCAAGAATAAAAGAGAATAAGGAAATCATAGACAGTTCTGGAGCAGCAGAGAGGGTACACCACATCACACAAACCTCCATCACCATTGGCATTCTTGCTGTTGGCCTTGGATGGTAGCCCAAGGACTGAAGAGGCAAACAAATCTGAACTCCTCCCTTTGACCCCCTCACCAGGCTTGGAAACAATTGTAGAGCAGGATCAGGAAGCTCTCGCTGACACCATTACTCAGGCTGCTTTTGAACAGTTCAGTCTCTATGGTTGTTAAACTGGTGTCTGGGTCCTCAAAGTTATATAACTGAAGAACGTCAGCTTTCTGCATAGGTTTCTCTTGTAGGGCAATTCCCTGAACCTCAGATGAGTTCTTGTTCCCATTCTGGTGGAGATTTACTCTATGCAGCCTAAGCTTTGTGGATTCTCAGTTTAGATACCTAACTCACCAAAAGTCAAATCTTAAAACAAAAGTGGAATTTCAAGGATATGGATGGGAAGACAATTTAATTCCCACTAGGCCACTAAAAACATTGAACTTGAAGTGAAGCAAAAGCATCACATTTTCACCTCTCAAATGTATGAATCCCTGTAAATGCTGATCAGTTTTTCTAAGTGTGCATCATGTGTGCTATTACCATGTAAAGAGTACATTGACAAATTGCCAGGTCAGCAGGAATGCCTTCCTTTGAAGTGGACAATTGGCCCACAGATTTTTAGAAAGCAATATTTGGAATTCCCTTGGATGCTTTTAAAGAGATACCTGTGGATGCAATTTGCCAGCATAATCTCTGAGAACATTACTGAGCTCTAAAGCAAATATTCATATACCGAGAAGTCTCTGAAAAATACTGTTGAGTCAGCAAAATAGTATGTTACAGATTTGCACCATTGAGTTCAACTTTGATTTTTAATGACAGTTTGAGAAGTGTGCAATCCAATTGCCTGCCTTCTGATTACATTAAGTACTAAGTTTCAAGACCTTTCTTTATTCCTTGCAGGACTGTTCAGAAGGATTCTCCTGAGATACAGGAGGCTGGGTTTTTGTATTAATATTCTGCAAAATCAATGAATGCTGATTGTAGCGAGCCAATTAGGATGGGAGGTTTTTCAAGTAACTATCAAAGTCAGGCATTCAGTCTAAGCTAGCCACTCAGGATCTATCCAGACTCAGTGGGGTGAGAGATTAACTCCATAGAGTGATTAATTTCATTTGTCTCAGATATAAAGATGGGATGAATCACAGATTTGGACATGTGCATCATTTTTTGTTGGAGTGATCCTCAGTTTGATACTTAGATATTGTACGGCCACTGGAGCATGAAGGTCTTTGGGAGTTACTTCTAGACTCACCAGGGCTTTGTGTCTCTGTGACTGGATCATTTCCGTTAACTATTAGTTTCTTCAGGCTACCTCAAGTGTGACAGATTTTCTCTGTCTTCTTTATCTGTAAATACCTCCCAGAAGACCTTGAACACATAAATATTACAAAAGTTGTGACGTGCTCAGACACTTAGTGCTGTTACCTTAGCTCTGGTAATGCAGCCATAACCATGTAGGTTTGGCTATGCAGCCATAATCATGTAGCTTTGGCAAAATAAAACCCAAAACCAAACATAAAACCCCCAAAACCAGAACTAAAAGGACAGATTTAGGCTGGCTAATCAAAACTAGTTCATTCAAGCTAAAGTTCCATGGAAAGATGGAAGAAGTCTAAGGTGAAATGTTGCAGTTTCTTCGCAGTGGTGTTGAAACATCAATGACTAATTTCCGAGCTCTTATATTTTATGGATATTCTTTGGTTGGAGAGACAGAATGTCTTACTTTATGCAGTTTCATCAGTGCCTTAGGTGGAAAGTATAACTAGACAAATTTTTCAGACAAAGAAAGATGCAAATACAGATATGTATAAAAGCATAGATGAATGAGTGGCTACATATGAAAGAGTGAAAGGAAAAAAGCCTGGCGTGTGTGGGCATGAGATCATTGCAAAAGGAAAAATCTTGATCATCTGAGTCAACAGGTTCCAAACTGTGAGATTTTTTCTGATTTTAGTGGACTTCCTTTAACGTTCATGAAAGGCTTAATTATATGCATTCAGTTCTTACAAGCATTGACAAATGTAACCCAAGATTTGGATATTTTCTTTGTTCTGAATGAGCCACAAATTCTGCTCTCTCTTTACAGCGGTATGATGCCATAGATTTTGCTTAGGCAGCACAGGTGTAGCTGGGAGATGAATTTGGCCCAGAATGTTTTCCCACATTAAAAATTCATTTGACATTTTAAATAAACCATACAAAGGCAACAGATTAATCAAGCCAGATATTGTAGATATGCCTGGAGCACAAAGGAAAACAACCCCACTGAGCTCAGAGCTTCATTGCCTGAAGTATAAAGCAGGATTTCATTAACAGTGTATGATTCAGATAAATCAGGAACTCAGTATAAGAGGAAAAGATGAAAACTACAATCATTCCTGCAGACTAAATTAAGATTAAAAACAATAGAGCTATTTGACACATTGCTGAACATGTAATTTTCTATGTCTAGATGCTCAGACTATGTGTCCACCAGAATCAAAGAATCATAGGATGGTGAGGATTTGTCAATGATTTTTGATGTGTTTTTTTCCCCTCTCTTCTACTGCATTCCCAAAGACTCTTCCCTAGCCCAGAGAATTGAGGCACAAATTACGATCCCTAGTAAAGCAAAAATACCAGGCAGTCACTTGATCACCAGGATTTCCTACATGCCTGCATTTTAAAATATACCCAGGCATTTCAGATGTGGCCAAAATTTGTGTCCCCCATAGATGCTGTTATTTTATACAACTGAAAACAAAAAGAGTAGGAATTGGTGTTTTCCATTCCAAATTTGAGAACTTTGTAGAAACATAACTACATATTAGTATTTTAAAATTTATCTTTTCAAAATGCCATTAGATTTTGCCACCATAGCAGATAAGGTGAAAGATGTTCTATTGGGTATAAGACTCATTTAGTTCTGGTCTCTGTTTTGTTACAAAAGCTTTTTGACCTTGGGTAAGACATTTAGAAATCAGTAGGCTAAACATGTCTAAGTTTCATTGACAATCTGGAGCTTCTTATCCATCTGTGCTTTTGTTTCCTTTTTGTAAGGTCAGGGTTATTAATATATCTCTACTTCCCAAATATCTTGAAAAGGTTAAAAATGAGCTATAAGAAATAATTAGCTTTTTGTTTGTTTATTTACAAGATAAACAAAAAAAATAAAATTTCTGCCTTTTGAACTTTTTAAGTGATTCTTTGTCAGTGAAAACATTTAAACCTAGTCACAAATTACATCAGAGATATCACACACAAAGATACCATCTAGGGTCAGTAATGTGGGTCATTATTCGTTCAGGTGAGAGCTATACCAAGAACAAATGATTAGGTTAAACACTGTTCCTTGCATTTATCCTACTGGGGTAACTAAATCTTTGACTTCTTTCTTTTTCTTTTTCTATTTCTTTTTTTTAAAAAAAAGGTAATATTTTTTCCCTTTTTTAAAGGAGATTTATTTCTGGATACTTTGGAAATCTTTTTTTGCCACTCAATCTATTTGAATCCAAAGAACATTCCTGTTGTGAGTAGCATCCTCCTTTGGAAGAGATCACTTTTTTCCTTCTTTGAGAGTTGCAAGACTGCAGTTGGAAGTCTGAAAGTTCAAGCAGAAACCCTTGCTGCTTTTGAGGCCTGTTAGCAGAAATGGATTATATAGATCACAGCTGCAATGCTACAAGGCTGCCATATGCCTTACCCTCTCAGATTTCACAGGATCCAGTAGCTGCAGATCTCATAGTGTGGATATGTTCCATTTGCACTGAACACACACCTCCAAAAACGCATATGCAATTGCAGTTGGTAGGTACAAAAAGATTGCTATTGTAAAGTAGCTGAAGTTAAAACCCCATGCTGTATTCTCTTCCTGAAGACTTTTCAGATACTTTAAATGAACTTAGCAAGAGCAATAGCAGATTACTCTTGTTAGATGAAAAAATTTCTCTTTCAACCAAAATGCAGAGCTGAAATCAGCCTGTGAGGTCTTTGAACCCAGTGTCCAAGCACCACAGACAACAAAGCCAGCAGGTTACTTAGAAGGATCTGCAGAACATTGACATCATGAGCCTGTTCAAAGCACCAGTCACAGAAAACTTCTAAAAAAACTTGTAACATGAATATAAGACTCTTCCCAA
This sequence comes from Melopsittacus undulatus, assembly GCF_012275295.1. Classification (NCBI taxonomy): domain Eukaryota; kingdom Metazoa; phylum Chordata; class Aves; order Psittaciformes; family Psittaculidae; genus Melopsittacus; species Melopsittacus undulatus. Next base: position 10,197,323 of record NC_047527.1, read on the forward strand.
CTCTCTAAGCAAATAAAATGCCACAGAAATACAGTAACTCTGCCACTGTCTTGGTTCCTTGAAGTATAAACCTATTTAGCTTATGGTAGTCATGTTATTCTGGTTATTCCTACCCATAGTAAAAGAAGATCCAGATGCTTTTAACAGAGCATGTAATGTTGCAGAATGGATTAAACCAAAAATCCCAGAAATCGTTTGGCAAAGGTGTTAATTATGTTGGAATATTTAATTATTCACTACAGTAGGCAGTGACCAGCAGCAAATCTTGATACACCATGAAAGTAAAGCTGTTAATTTTCACATAGCAATTTTTTGTGTAGATGTTAATAAACATCACTGAAACTTGAAGTTATTACTTTTGCAGTTTTATTCAAGAGATAGGACATAATGATGTAATAACACTAAGTCATTCACTTAAAAACTATTCAGGCTCTAATAGAAAAGCATGATGCAGAATGGCACCTTAAAAGGGGCTGTGACTGCTTCTCCTTTTTGTCATGTCACAGCCCTCTGGTGCAGACTTGTTCTGAAGCAGTCGGCCACGGCAAGCAAAGTAGCTGCAGTCATCTGAGAAGAGGACATGTTGAGGGCAGAGGGAGGTCAACTGCTATATTTTAGGGAGAGGTTTGAGCCACAGTGTTCAGATACTGATTCAATCTTCCCTAAATTACAGAGGTTTCCAGAGCCAAAGTCTGGCTTCAGGCTCAACTCTTGTGATTTTGCGTTTTTAAAAACACAGAGTTTGGTATTCACAGCACTTGTTGATCTTGTGGGAATACTCAGAGAAGAGCATGTAGAGTGTTTGAAGTGCAACTGGTTCATTTCTTCTTCTCCCACATCCACTTAGGAAAGTTCCCTTAATGTTAACAGACTTAACATCCACTATGGAGTGTGAAACTGGAGCAAGTCAAGGGAACAAGGACAGTTGGTTATTAACATCTCTGCTTTTCCTTTCACCTTCAAAAGAAAACAATAATTTTTATCTGTGGGAGGTTTTTTTAAGAGTCTGTACTTCAGGACTTCATTGTTTTGAGAAAGAATTGCTACTGCTGTATAATCTGAGATCTTGTCACAGTCAGGAACCATTTATGACCCCAAACACTTATTTCTCCAATGGGTGGGTGTTCCTTGAAGGACATCAGATACCTTTTTCCCTTAATACCCTTGGAGGAAATTCACAAGTCATTTTAAGAAAGGTGATTGATGGTTAGAAAATATATGTCTTTCCCATAATTTTGTTTTAAATGTGAAGATCTCTGTTGATACTAATTAGAAAACCTTCATTATCTTTGACTATCCCTTTTACCTTTTATGTGACTTACCTCAGTCTGCTCACTGATGAGTTTCCTGAAACAAACTATGCCTTGACTTACCCTGATGCAAACCATGTGGGCTTGAAAAGGGGCAACTAAGGCAAAACCAGGGCTTTAAAACAGTGATATGACAGTGATGTTTGTTGATCTGAAGCTCTCAATCTGGTGACCATTCTGAACTCTTTACTGCATTGATAGCGTTATTGCTTGGGCAGAGCTTTTACCATAGAGGGCTGTCTGGAGATGAACAACAGTTAATGAGCTGTTCTCTAACTTCATTTTCACCCTATTTTAACAGCATTTCCATTGTTTTACTCTAATACTCTCCCTGGAGGCTTACCTAGTGCTCTTGACTAGATGCTCTTCTGTTTCACCATCACTCGCTAACATTTGAGGAACACAGGTTTCTCACACTCCCTTGCTCTCAGCCTCACACAAGCCACCAGCATGTCTGTGTCTGTTGCCAGCAGTAGAAGCAATATATATCGTTACTCCTACACTGAAACATCATCAAGTCCATTTCAGTCTGAGGGATTCTGATGCTTGTAGTCTAGGATGGGTCATGCCACAGTGTAATTACAGCACACTCTGTATGAAGACGGTGTGAAAGGAAAAGATCAGAATTATTGCTCTGTGTTAGGATAATGTCAGAAACAGCAACAGATGTCAAAGAGGCAATATACAGATTCAACCAGATTTCTTTTACTGCCTATAAACCTTTCCAGCCCACAGGTTCTGTAGGATGGAACTCAAGTTAAACAGAATGATTTGCATCCAGAACTGCTTAGTAGACACCTAGTGTTCTCTAGAAAATGGGGTGAAATGCAGCACCAAACATCAAACACCAAATATGTTCTGGAATGAGAAAAATAACAATGGACATTTATTGTTTTGGTTACTTGTAAACTATTTGTTGATCAAAAGACTTACTAATAATTTGATATTTTAGCTGTTACTAATAAGGTTTTGTGGGTTTTTTTGCTGTGGTGATGGGAAAATCAGGAGAAGAGATAGGGGTGGGTTAATAGAGAGCAGGCCTAATTTATGGAACTGCTGAAAAAGACTTTCTCTTCTAATCAAGTGTCTCAGGGGTCAAATCCTTATCTGGGCTGTGTGCAGAAGGAGCCTCATTTTTTTTTTGTCCTTCACCTGCAGGAAGCAAATTTGAACCTCTATAGCAAAACACAAGCCCTATATTAGGTGTTGTTTGCAGTATTTCCTCTTGACACTGGCCTGATTTGTAAGATAATTTACAACTGACTATACAGTGGCTTGAACTCAACATGCTGCCCTAGATGAAGAATTACCCCTGCCACGTTAACTGTCTTAGTGTTTTGAACCAGTTGAGCACCTCTCTGCTAGGAAACGAATTTCTCATGAAAGATGAGAAAACAAAGCTAGGCTTCTCATGAGGGAGTAACCATTTTCAGAGTTAACTGTCTTTCTGGGCAGGGATTTGAACTACAGGTTATGATTACTTGTAACCTCATTAACACATTTTAACAAGGTTCAGCTCCTCTTCTGAGATGATTCAATTTATACAAATCCTTGGAGCTTCTATTCCAAAGTAAAATCTATTTTTTACTTTTCTGCACTGCAGAAACAGCAAAACACACCAGCAGTTATTGAGGCTGTGGCTCTCAGCAGAAACACACAGCTGAGAAAGAAGCAACTTTTAAAAGATGCTAGCATGACCTCACTTTCTTCAGTTTCCCAGGTGGATTTTCTTTCCCACTGGATATCACATGCTATCAAACAAAGACATTGTTTCCTTTTTTTAAGGACTTATTTCATTACATTCCTAAGACACTGAGACAGATGAACAAAAAAAATGCAGCCTTTCTCATCTGACAATTAGGATGCATATGAGAAGTGCAATCCTCAAATTTCAGACTTTCCCCCAGTGAATAATTAATAATACAAAGTATCTACAAAGGGAATTGAGCCAGTCTGCATGTAAAATTTCATAGTCTTGACTTCCAAATTCCAATGCATGACTGACTTTTTTTTCTTCTGTCAAAAAAGGCTTTTTTGTTTTCTTTAATGGGAGGATTCCTGGGGTTTAGGCCAGTCTTAACATACACACTGCTCTACTGGAATCCTCATCCCACCCCTTCACATCATTTCTAGAGGATGCAAAGTAAACTGAATAAACTTAGTTGATATTATTGTTGAAACACAGTTTGAAACACCAGAGGCTAGAGATATTGGCAGGAAAATGTCAAGCATTACCGTGTAGGATTGTTAGGCACTCACTTGTAAACCAGGATATCTAATAAAATATTCAAAAATATCTCTAAATATTTTAAAGAGCAGTCATGCTCTGAAAAGGGACTGTAAAATAGCTTCATAGGCACTGTGTTTATATTCTCCCATAAATTTGCTTATTCTGTCTCAAAGTGAAGCATATTATATGGACCCACTTCTCCATAGCTCACCTGCACATGTGGGAAGAGAGACTTAAGATTTTTCTCCTTAGCTGAGAGCTCTGCAGGAAAAAGCAGAGGGGTGATACACACTCCTGTGTTTATCTCTGGGGGTTCTGAAGATGTGAGGACAGCATATACTCAAATCAAGCAGGGAGACACTTGAGGGAAGCAGCATAACTAGCAGGGCACAGTGCCCAAGCTCATCAGTCTTCAGGCTGTCCTGCTTTATGGACCTGAAATCATGTCCCAGGAGAGCACTGGACCATAACCTGTGGAGGTATTAATATGTGAGAAGCTTGGGTGGAGATTTTGCACCTCACATCTGGTGAATATAGACCCACTGCTACATTAGCAAGGCACATTAGTGGAGATAAGCAGTGTTGTTTTGGTGGTCACAGTCACTGTGCACCGATGTGGATTGTATGTGCACAAAAACATGGGCATACAACATTTTTGCATCCAGTTAATTATCTTCCCAAAGTATGACCCATTCATTGTCATGATTGTAGCAGCTCTTGAACAAGAATGTTCCTAAATTAAGCATATGTGCACTAAAGCAAAGTGGACTGAATTTACAGTTTAACATTTATATAATTAAGGGTGCATTTTTAAAATCCATTTGTAGTTGTACCTGAATATGTAGAAACATGCATGCGGTTGCACACATACTTCTTTCTTTAATTAATCTTTGTCTTGCCCATTTACATACTAACATTTTCCAGATGGGGAAATTATTTTTAGCCTTCTGTAAAAAAATGAAGCACTAGGTGGAAAGAAAAAGAACTGAGGATCCTTTCGTCTTCTACAGCACAAGAACACAACTATTTCAAAGTGAAAGGTTTGATCCTGCTTGAGCTTAAAATGTGCAGAAGCTGAGTATTAGTCACGAGTCTTCACAGAGCTATGCATCCATTTATTCTTTGTAGGACCAGACCCAAAATAGATTTTAAATCCTATTTCTAAATACCCATATTTGAAAGCTTTGTTCGTGCTTCCTTCCATTTTTAAACATAATTAAAAGAAAAGCCATTCTTCAGAGAAATGCATACCAGTTTGCAAAGTTCCCCCTTTCCCAGGGCAGTATCCCAGAAAAAGACAATGTTTCTTCTCCCCAAAATAAGTTCTGGTCGCACTAAACCAAATCCAGTGAGAGAATTAATTGTCTGTGGTCACAGATGAATCAGAGCTCTCTTTTGGTAATTTGGCTCAAGATATAGGAAGACAAATTTACTAGACAGAATTCTAGTGCACACATTATTTAAAAAAAGGCTCAGCAAAATGCATAGCTGTAAGTGGCATTAATTGCACAGGATGGAAGAGTCAAATAGCATACACATATGAAAAATGTATGTTCATTCTATTTTGTGGGAGATTGCAACTTTACACAAACACACAGGCATTTCAAGTGATAAATTAACAGCTACATGCCTAAGAAGGAGTAGATACATTTTAAAATTTGGGTATTAACGATCAAGAAATGAAGATGGGAATAATGATGGGAATAATGCACTTAGAAACGGGGATACAGCTGATGTTTTTGGAACTGTTACACAAACAGGATTTAGAGTTGGGAGTTAGCTTGCTGAAAGTAGGGGGAGAGTGTGAAAGTAACCTCTGGGGGAGAGTTTATGCTTAGCATAAAGACAAATATGGCTTAACTTCATGGCTTGACAACCAAAGCAAAGCTATAATGTTGAACAAAGGGGTCCCTCTTCTATGTGGGAGAAGAAAACCTGTTGACCAGCTGATAGCTGGAGTCATGCATTACAAGGAACTAAATGCTCATAGTTTGCAGATTCCTTCCCACAGGGAGCTAGGGCATCCTGCTCTCTCTCCATCTGTGCACCATGGCAAGCATGAAAATAGTTCCCTGAAGATCCTGCCACTATGCTGAGCCTTCTCAGACTCTTTCCGTCACCACTTGAAATAAGAGTATGCTTTTCCCTTGTTAAAGAAGATTAATCTGCCATGATGTCAATGACTGAGTGGACTTCATGTATTTGGTCTCAGTCATGGTATTTTTAGCCTAATTGGAGACAATGTTGTTGATTTAGACCATCTGCTGAAAGATGACATCCTTTTGAGGCACTCACAGACCATAAACAATAACTGCTCAACACGCATAGCGATGCTTCACACTTCTACCCACCATATCCATTGGAGGATCTCAAAGCTCTGTACATACCAGTGAATTTAGCTTCCCAGAGACTTCAATGACTGGACAATACTCCTGCTTTACAGATGGCAAGATGAAAGCCTGAAGAAGTCAAGGAACCTGAATTCAAGATCACTCAGCAAATCATTGGCAGGGTAGGGAACAGAAAGCAGGTCACCTTACATTGTGGTTCTGCAGTTTATTAACTCCTCCTATTCTCTGACCTCACTGTGCTCTATGAACCTCATCATAACTATATGGGATATGCAGCTGTTAGTAATAATACACTACCTGTTTGAACTAAAAACACACCAGCAGATGGAGATACAGTAGGTTAATAGCTATTCCAAGAAGCAATCTTTTAAGGTACCAAGAAATTGCTTCTGTTAACCTTTTCCCATTGTGACATTTGACCAGTTTATGCGCAGGTTATAGAGGTCACCCATTATCACCATTTTATGAGACTTGGGTTGCCTCTGATCTTTCTCCACATTCTGCATTCAATGGCTTTTACCTGATCCAGAGAATGGTAATATTAACCAGCTACAATGCATTTTTTCCTTTATGACCAAGGTTCTGCAGTCATAGAGAAAGTCTAATGCAGTTTTCACTCAGATTTTTGCTCTTCTTAGACTCTTATACCAATTTGATGGCAATTCCCCTACATCTTTGATCTGGTGTTAATTTCAGATATATTTTAGAGTCGGATATTTTGTTACTAAGTATATGTTGGCTGTTCTGTGTTTTTCAGTTATGCCCATTTTATTGATATACCCCTCCACTGTCGAGCTATCCTTCCTGATGTACTCCTTGTGTCATGTCCAGATTTTTATCGCTTTTACTTTAAAACAAGCTTTGCATAGATCTGTATGTTAACACAGTTGTAAAATACTTGGGTGTGCCTGGCTTATCAACTCTTTTTGAGATTCAGGCAATCAGCACTGTTAACTTCCTTGCCTGATTTGTATGCCTTCAAGGACATAAGTCATTCATGCAATCATTTTCCAAAGCGATATAACAAAGACCCCTTGGGGTAGAAAGGGTATGTTTTGATCTAAATTCATATCATACAGGAAGTTATACAGAGAAAAAGGAACGTGGTGATGATTTAATTATTCTCTTCAAAGTAAAACGCATGTTATTAGCAAGAGGCTGTGACTCAGAGGTTTATACTTGGTTAAAGTTCTTATTAGCGCGTTTGAAACAAGGGAGATTGATTGATTCTTGTTCACTCATTAAGCTCATTAATTTACAAAGATTCATAGCACTAGTGTTAATTCGAGAGTTGCAGGAAGTTGCAGAAAGGAATTGAATATGGTGCAGATAAAGTTATTTCTTAAAGGCTGACCATTGATTCCCTGTAAGGCTTCCTTTGAGCCCCATTTCTGAGGCTTGTTTTCTGTAGTTTTAACCTGTCTAACATGAGCTAGTATGAAGGGGGATGGGCACAGGCACTCACCTCCTGACCCAAAACATTTGTAAAATTGTTTCCAGAAGCAGTTGCTTTAACAAATAACGTTATGACATTTAGAAGTTTTATTGCTGTTATTCTTACCTTCTTGAGCTTTTCTACCATGAGAAAGCAAACATGAGAGTTTGAATTGTCAACTGTTCCAGCATTAACAGTGCCACATAAGGATATTAAGGGATTATCTTTCTTTGAGTCAGGCCATAGCCAATACAATTTCTTCCTTAGATATCATATCAGCTATAAAAGATGTGAATACTGGGTTTGTCACGCAGGAAGATACTGAGCTCCTTCACAAGGCTAAAGCAAGCTAAGGTGTGGACTACAGGAGATCAAAATAGAAGCATTATTTCAGCTTCTGCCCTAAATCAAAAGCGAACAGAATCAGCCCGTGCATGTGACAAAAAGCATCGGGTTAAACCATCTTCCTTACTAACAACTGCCTGTAATCTATTACAAACTTGCTTTACACTGTTTAGTACAAACTAGTAGGATTTAATGAACAGTCAATGATTCTGTATATCCTGGTTGGGATCTGTTTGCCAGAAAGCCAGAAAGTGCTCAGTGCTTTTTCTAAAAAGGTAGCACCTTTTAAATATCTCAGTTTGGTTACAAAACAGCAAATATCCCTCATTCCCTACTAAGCTCTGCTTCAGAATATATTGGCTGTGGTGTGATAGTTGAGCTTCCCATGATGAAAAGGGTCTGTTCTCTGTTACACTCTTAATGGATTAGCATCTTGCTGGTTGAGGCAACACTTCTCCTCTCCAGTCCTTGATGCTGAAAGGTTAGGTAGGAGCACAGGAGGTCAACTTTGTTACTTTTTATGGAGGCAGAAAATGGCATAAAATGAAAATAATTTCCTGTGAAAGCTGAGGACATTCCTTCATTAGATTTGTTTCCTGTGCTGGGTCATATGGCTTTTTTCCTCTCTCTTTTTTTCTTTCCTTTTTTTTTTAAACATGCATTTGCTGGTTTCCTGTGCCCCAAGGGCCTTAGTGATCTGCTTTTATGAGGCCAGGCCCACCAATGCTGTTCTGTATGGTAGGAATGAATGAACTAAGTGAATCAAAAACATCAGAGGCATGCTTGATAAGGGACAACAGGTGATATGAGTTTGATATTGGCTAAACTACTCACGTTATGAAAAACTGGCTTATTACAAAGCCACTTTCTAAACTGCCACTTCACCTCAGTACCTTACAATTACAGGTGACAAATCCACTTCCAAACAGCACCAGCTGGACTACAAATGTCGTGGTTACTCACCTGCCTTATTTTTTCACTATTGAACATAAAATGTTGAGCAATAACCAGATCCAGAGGGTTTTTTTATATCTTTTCACCCTCATAAAAGCTGTTGCTGCCTGGCGGGAGGGAACAGCTGGTTACCTCTTTCCCTGGCTTTGGTGGAATGCAGAGCAAAACCATGTCCTTCGTTCCCACTGCCAATGGACTTGAAACTCAGACAAATTGTCAAGACTGTCCCAGAGATACAGTCTGGACACAGCGTGAGACAGACTAGTGCAAAGGAAGGAGATGACGCAACATGTCAAGTCATGCTGACTGGCTGATTTCTCTGCAGTATCACAGCAGGGGATTGCTTTTTCATAGGTTATTTTGTGACTATACGAAAAAACACAGCAATAAAACAAATCTGTAAACAGGGCGATGGGGTTTGAACTGACTGCTACCACCAAGAGACAACAAAATCTTGCTGTTAGAATAAATAGCCTGGTGGAACTGTCACTTCCTCACTTAATAGCTCTCAGAAAGGCAAACTGAGTGTCAGGATGTATTAGGAAAGGACTAAGGAATAAACCAGAAAGCATCATCCTAATTTCAAATCTAGGTATACCTACATTTTACTTATAGTGTTCAACTTCAGGTGCTTTCCTTCCCTCCCTCCTTCCTCCGACACCTTCAGTAAGGATGTGGCAGAACTAGGGAAGTTTTCAAGAATACAACAAGAGTAATCAGAGGCATGAAACATTTTCTGTATGAGGAACAAATAAACAGATCAGAACTTTTCATCCTGGAAAAAGAAGATGAGTGGAAGAGGATCTGTGAAAGCAGAGAATGTGAATAGGAAATTATTGTTCACTGCCTCTTCCAGTACCAGAACTAGTACATCAACCCACCAGACAGTAGGTTCACAAACCAAAAGGTGATTTTTCTTCATGCAGACAGAAGAGCTCCTTGCTCTCTGGACACTGTGGGTACTGGAAATAATCCTGAGAGGAAAAGAGGAATTTTAATTATACACAAAAATACCACTATACATCTCTGCCACTGAGTTGGTCTAACCTGATTCAGCTGTGCATATGTTCTCATACTGTGTTCTCAGAGGGGGGATTATGAGATTTCTCATAGCTCACCTCTAGGTATGGTCTATTTTGATTCTGACTGGTTTCTAAGCTCAGAAACCTTTGCTCAATTCAAGTAGGAATTTTGTCTGGATATGAGTTTATTAAAGACTGGAAGAGAAAAGACATCCCAAAGAATTTATGTGGAATGAAATACCCTATCAATGCAAGTGACTGTGTGTAATCTTGAAACCTTGAGTAATTACACCAAGAAGCTGTATGTAAGACTTCACTAATTTTAGTGCACGAATACATACAGGACTTTTTCCTAAGAATTTTCAGTTGATTGTGTCAGGCAGATCACACAAAACCCAAGGACTTTGGGAAATGTTTGACTTATGCTTTTTTTTCTTGCTCAGTAGGCTAAAAATGTGCTTTCTGAAGTAGTACCTCTGAGGCATTTCATTCTTTTTAACTTCAGACACCTTACCCGCCACCTGAACTCTTGAACAATAGTTGCCATAGAATTCAGATCATTATTTTGTGTCCTACTGTACATTAAGTAAATTCACTTCTTGCCCAAGGAATATAAGACCTGCAATGTTGTTACTGTTTTTGTTTAGTAGCTCTTTTTCTTTCCTCTGAGCACTTCAGTATTATACAGGAAAGCAGTGCCTAATGAAGAGTTTTCCTTCAATAATTATGACAGACGGGCCATAAGAACATGAGGTGGTCAGAAGCAGAAGAGTCTTTATGTTGTTCGTAGCTGGCAAATACTAAGTGCCCCCAGAAGAAATTTTAATATGACAGATAAATTTATTATCCAAGGAAAAGGCCTCAAAAGGCTGCATTTTGTTGTTAATAGATGACCTGTTTGTCCTACCACTCCAATTCAGAACACTTATTTTCATTGGTCAGCTGTTTAGGTCACTTTTAGAAGCAATTTGTAGCACCTTAATTTTCTGGGGTTGTTGTCTTAAAGAGAGGTGATGCTGAAATATAAATCATATTACAAGCTGAACTGGGGGCCATAGAAGCAATGAGAGTTAAAACAAAGTAAAGATATATTAAACTGCAACTAAGATCCTGCTATAACGATCTTAACTGCAACCTTTCAGAGAGTCTTAAGAAAGGAAGGACAAAAGAACTGAGTAAGCAAACTCATGGCTAAACTAAATATGATTAAAATTACACGGCATTAGTATACATTCCAATGTATATCAAGAAAAGAATCAATTTGATGTGAAGCTGTCATAAGAATGCAATCCAGGAGATCAGTTGTTATGTCTAAACAGAATGGGGGGAAGAGCAGCCAGAGAGATTATGGAATTTGGCTGGGATCTGAAAACAAGTACATTGTGGCACATTGCTTTCCAGTCATGAAAGAAAATGCATGAAAGATACAGACCTAAATCTCCATTTAGGGATTTAATCCTAGGTTATCAGGATCAGGATAAAAAGAAGAGAACAAATATGGTGGAGCAGCTATTTCCTTTCCAATTCCCAGCAGTGGACCTTTCGGCACTTTCTTACCTGGATTCTGCATTTCAACCATAAACAACTGCAAGATGACCTATTTTCCAGAGTTTTGATATAGAATTAGGGGTTTGGATTCCAAAATGTGGTGAATGAAATCTGTAGCTATATTACATATTATTGGCACAAATAATCCACATTTCAAGCAATCTGCATTTCTCTGAAGATAGAATTTCTTAAACGTAGTCACTTAGATACCTCTGTGGATAACTTATGTCATCAGGTAGTTCACCACAAAATTCATTAAAGAACTAATGGCAGTATGAGACGGTATTAGCACATTTAAAATAATCGCTTGATGAATAAATAGTGCTATAATTTAGCATAATTTTAGAAAACGACAGAACAACCAGAAATTTCAACCATACTTATCAAAATGGATGCATTTCTCTTCCTTTAAAGCATATGCTGGATTTTGTCATTGAGAAGAGCATTGCTTTTGGCAGCTGTTTCATATTCACAGTTGGTATTTGGAGATAGAGCAAAGTTTCATCAGTTGAATTTTCCAAAGAGTTGGCATGATCTTCCTTTTTGAATTCAGCCTGCATGTGCTTGGGGAACTTCCTTTTTGCTTTTTCTTTATTTTTACTAGACAGATTTCCAATCACTGCCAATTTTTCTGCAAATTCTCCTACTTCTTTTTGCTGCAATATTTTTACCAGTTCTTGTTGGGTTATTTTTTTGTCAAAAATGATTAAAAGCTATAATTACTCATTGTCACACGGCTGTAGTAATTTTATCTAGCCTCTAGAAATAGCCAACATAATTTCAACTCAGAGAGATTTTCTGTGATCTTTTCCAGTAGCCAAGGTGAGGTAATTTTGTGAATAAAGGCCCCCACTATCAGTTTTCAATACAGTTTGTCACCACTTCATAACTCACCCCTTCTTTTTTTTCTTGACTCACAAAATCTTTTTGTCAAAGTTTCAAGAAGCATCACTCCATGCTTTTAAAGAGTTTATTTTTCTATTAGAAGAACAACATGGAACAAGCATAAAGCTAGTTTTCTGAGGTATGGTGCTAGAAATAATCATGCCTCTTGCATCTGCTTCATCAGCTGTCTTTCTTACAAGACTGTCAAACACAGGGGAATTCATCAACAAAGTACAAACTGCTTGCTGCAAGATTTGAGTTCATTGTTAGGTCAGTGATAGATGAAGAAAAACTAATCTCTTTTTCTAAGAAGACATCAAGCATCTCCTTGCCTGAGGTTTTATAAATATTCTTGGATCACTTCAGTTTCAATAGCATATGCGCTAATTTGGTCATCTTTAATATAGCTGATTTGCATGTTTTTTAGGCTTTCTACTGAACAGTTGCTATTACAATTCAACTATTGTTCAGCTGAACTGTGGCAGCACATCTTTTCAGATGTGTGTGAATGGTACTTTTCTGGTGAAAAAAAACATTTCCCTGTGGTGATGTATGCAAGGGAGGGTTTTTTTTTCCCTCTGCTCTCTGCAGTGAGCACACACTCTGCCTGTGCTAAATTCATGTTTCACGATTGCAAGGCATAGGCTAAAACTTATAGCTTGAATTCAGCTGGAAAAGCTTAGCATGTTATTTCTGATGTCTCTGAAACCACTGCATCCTGCTGTCAAATAGCTGGATGCTATTAATGAACAACTTTTGTGTATCTCTGTAGTTGCCACCTTCCTTACCTAAGGTAATGTGTAGCTACAGGAGCTTCAGAAATAAGAAGCAGAAATATAGTGTGAGGAAATGCTCAGGCCAGAGAGCGGTGATCCTGTCTTTATGCAAATCCCTCCATATGAGGGCAGCCACTGAGTCAGAGAGTCTGTTTCATCTTGGAGGCTTTCTGCTACAGAGGAGAACAAATGTAATTGGGGATGGTGGATCTCAGGGTGGAGAAGAAAGTTACATGCAGTAAGAAATAAGAGGCAACCAACTCACAGAATCACAGAATCTCAAGAGTTGGAAGGGACCTCAAAAGATCATCTTCCTTTTGTGCTATCCTCCTTCAAGAAAACACCATGATTGCCTTTTATTTTTACATGGTTGCACATACTGTAATCTTGAATGTACCACATGTGAGAAAGAGGTTCTCCCTTTCTTTATTTTAGCAGCAGTGTTGATATCTGTGCATTGTACTGTAAACCCCCAGTTCCTTTACTAGGAGAGAGACTAATTACTCTGTATTCACCTTCTCCACCAGTCAGTTCTTTGCAGTTCGTATTGCAGAAGGTTTCTGTGTCATTATTATGCCCGGACAAGCTTTATCTCTCTGGACTTGCAGTAGGTGAACTTTCCTCGATCCATGGGTTGATGTGAGGAAACTGCAACAAACACACATATCCATGCACAATTAATAGATTAAGCATATCAAATCAATTTTTCCTCACCTACGACACCTTTGGTACTTCTCCAAAGGTTGGGGGATTCTGGTAGCCATGGTGGGATTTAGATTTCTGCTCTTAAGCAATTTCCCCACTTCTCATGTGAGGCCCTGAAGAAGGAGGAAATATTTCGTTGGAGGGTAAACAATAATTCCACTGTCTACAGTAAATGACTCTAGTCAGCAGTGCCAAGGTTCATTCCTGATCCTGTAATGAGAAGTGCTCAAAACTCTGGCAGTGGAAATTCCAAAATGTTATTTTTACCTCAGGCTTGTAAGGAAATGAGGCTTGTTTGATCATACTCTGTGTGCATGCGTGTGTCTATCTATCCGTCTGACCTTTCTTAATAACATTTGAGGTCTTTGTCTAATTTCAATGAATCTGATGAAGCAGAAATCCCAAGCAGTGTTCAGCACCAAACAGCTTCAGAAAAGTAATCAGCTGCATAAGAAAGGGATGTTCTTTTGGTGTCTCCATCAAGGGAAAGGCAAACATTTTTATCAGCTAGCAGAAATGGCTGTTGAAATCCAAGCTATATTAGCTTTCCACCTTGGATGACTGCTTTTAATTATTTTCTTTTACTACTTGACTTTTGCCCATAAGCTTTTATGGAGCCATTACATGTAAAAGTGGTAGCGCAATACAGACACCTCGCCAGAGGACCCCATGGGGAAAGAGATCAGCTTGAGTAGCTCATACTACAGACGTCCAGTTTCTAACAACACTTATGTTGCTTACAGTGTTGATGTCTCTCTTCTGATTCAGCATCTAATACCTTGTCCAGAAAGATAAAACTGGGAAACGACAATGGAAAGCCGTGGCAGGGTTGTCAAATTCAAATATTCAAATGTCAGAAGTCAAGCCACAGGAAAATACATTTGTTCAAATATCTCAAGCCTTTGCTGCATTTTGTCTTCTTCCACCTGTGATTTGGCATAATACACTGAAGATTAAATATATACTGCACATAAACTCTATCAGTAGATGATACACATATACAGGAATACCAGCTGAATGATTAGACAGGTGGTATTTACCCATTCTAATTTTTGTCAAAATGTCTGAATTTTCATCTAAAAACCTGGAGGTTTCCATTGTAGTCTTGCTCAAACAGAACTTGAAAAAAATTCATTGCTGGTGTCATAAGAATGCCACTCCACTGAGTAGTCTGCTTTGTAAAGCCTCCATTTAGCTTGCTTCTGGTAAGTTTTGAATCAGTGCTATACTGACATCAATATCAAAGCCAAATAAACCACATTGATGTACTTGGATCCACTTATAACTATTACCGTTAAACAGCAACTAAGTTAGCAAAAACTCCTGTAATACAAATGTATACAGAAGTATCTTATTAACTAGAACTAAGTAAATCATTACAACACATTGATAAGAAAAGGTTAGGGTACTCATAAATATATGGAAGAGATAGAAACAAAAATATTAGAACTGTTGTAAAAGGGCAGATCTAAAGTATTTAGTGTGATTAAAAGCACATACTACAGAGTAAACGCCTACATTTATGATAATAGTAGGTTTTCCTTATACTTAAATTAATTGTTTCATGGTTTTTGAAACAGAAATAGTCGAAAAAGTTTCATCAATGGATATGTAAGTTAGCTTTCCTTCCATTACTACGATCTTTTGTAAGATCTTCAGAAATATTAGGAAAGTTATATTTAAGCAAAATTCTCAGGAGAGCTTTGAGCAACCCAACTATAAGCAGCCCACTATAAGCATAAAGAGGTGTAAATCTGCTTTGTTTTTGCCTGCAACTCTGAGAGCAGCTGGATAGAGACATGTGCGTCTGGACTTGATATTTCAGATGCACTAAACTTCTCAAGGAATGAATGTCTTTCTTTGGTATTCTGCTGCACATGAAGTCACTTGGCAAGGGGACAGAGTGCACAAAACTTCACAGCAGGTTAATGAAAGGTGTAACACTAAGTCCAGTGCTCAGCGAAGAGGCTGCCTTTGTGCTTACCCTTATGAGTACAACTATGAACAAACTCAAACCCTTATGGGCAATTCAGACTGTTCATGTGAACATTGGAGAAGTAGCTATTTACAGTTATACAGAAGCTGAGTCAGATGGACCATAGTCTTTTAAACAGGTTTCTGTTTGCCCAGAACCCTCTTCTAAATTTTATAAACTAACAGATTACACTGGGACATAATTTGCTGGTGGAAATAAGCAACACATTTGAAAAAATGTGGACGTTGGACAGCTTTAAGCCATTGATTTCTATGGTTAGGATGGAGTTGAATGCTTCAAACATCCTCGCCATGAACTGCATTTCTCTCTCACACTTCTTTTAGTTTTATCTTGAACTTATTCCCTCTCCTTGTCCCTACATATAAGGACAAAGGGTAAATCCTCTCAATCAACAGCATGGTTGCAGAACTGTGTTAAGGTCTCTCAACTGCAAGTGAACCAAAAGACAGAAGTACAAAATATGTTTACTTCATCTCCTTGGTGGACCTCAAGAACCATCTAAACAGAGAAGAATGCAGAAGAGTTGGGAAACTTACTTGGGCTTTTTGTTTGGGTTTTTTTTTCTGTAATGAAAGAATAATTTGGTAATCTTACTAGTTTTGATTATATTTCTTTCAGAATAAGTAGAAAAAAATACTGAAAAATTATTTTTTTTATTTTAAAGGGACATATGAAGGGTTTGTCTATAAGACAATAGTTTCAGTTTCTCTGAATTTAAGGTTCATTTCACTGACCTGAAATAAATATATATTTTTGTATATTGTTCTGTAAAAGAATTCTGTAAAATTCTGTTATGTTTCTTTCTCCCTGTTGGTTGGAAAGTCCATTTGCTGACCAGCTACACAAAATAGTCACAAAAGAAAATTTTCCCTTTTCTGTCAGGCAAATTCTTACTTGTATTTTGAGCAGTGATACAATAATCCTTGGTGTTTTATGGAGACAGTACATAAAATATTTACCATGCACTTAGCACACATTGCTTCTTTCAACTCAGAATCAGAAGAGTCTTTAATTAATTTAGTTCAGAGCTTACAGTGAATAAGAATGCAATTTAAGAAGTGGGAGTTAGGAGGTATAGGAGTAACCTGAGACGTAGGAGAAAGGTGTCCTTTTCCAACCTGAGCTGCTGGGAAGGCTGGATAAGTCCTTTTGATTCTCTCTGAACAGCTCCTGCTTCAATTCTGGAAAACAAAAAAAATAATACTGTTTTGTTGGTAATGTAGTTTGAGACTGATGGATAAAAAGGTTACATAGGAGCTAGATAATAATAACAACAGCTCATCACTGAATCTCTTCAAGGATTTAGGGAAGTACCTGAGAATGCCTGTGGTCACGAAGCATGGTAGAGGTTGGGATTAGAGTGTAAGAGTTGTACTTCCCAAATCCACAGTTTCTCATTTTCTCACATTTTTACAGAATACTTTATCTCATTTTTAAATATCCTTTCATATGTAAATACTTTCTCAGATCATAAAAATAATTACCTTATTTTCTCCTCAGCAGGTCTCACAAACTTCGTGTGTGATCTTCAAATTCAAAGATTCTAATTTCTTTGTACTTTGATCTATGCTATGAGATTTAATAATAATACATCCATCATGAAAGAAAATAATGAAATCTAGAGCACCTATGTTCTGCAATAATCCTGAGGGTAAGTCAGGCAAATTAGTCCAAATGCTTCATCATAGAATCATAGAATAGTCAGGGTTGGAAAGGACCTAAAGATCACCAAGTTCCAAACCCCCTGCCATGGGCAAGGACACCTCACACTAAACCATGTCAGCCAAAGCTGTGTCTAACCTGGCACTGAACACTGCCGGGGATGGAGCATTCACAACTTCCTTGGGCAACACATTCCAGTGCCTCACCACCCTTGCAGTAGAGAACTTCCACCTTATATCCAATCTAAACTTCCCCTGTTTAAGTTTTAACCAATTACCCCTTGTCCTATCACTACAGTCCTTAATGAAGAGTCCCTCACCAGCATCCCTGTAGGCCCCCTTCAAGTACTGAAGGCTGCTATGAGATCTCCATGCATCCTTCTCTGCTCCAGGCTGAACAGCCCCAACTTTCTCAGCCTGTCTTCATACAGGAGGTGCTCCAGTCCCCTGATCATCCTCGTGGCCTCCTCTGGACTTGTTCCAACAGTTCCATGTCCTTTTTATGTTGAGGACACCAGAACTGCGCACAATACTCCAGGTGAGGTCTCATGAGAGCAGAGTAGAGGGGCAGGATCGCCTCCTTTGACCTGCTGGTCATGATCTTTTTGATGCAGCCCAGGATACGGTTGGCTTTCTGGGCTACAAGCACACACTGCAGCCAGCTCAAGTTCATTTTCTCATTGACCAACATCCCTAAGTCCTTCTCTGCAGGGCTGCTCTGAATCTCTTCTCTGCTCAACCTGTAGCTGTGCCTGGGATTGCTCCCACCCAGGTGTAGGACCTGCACTTGGCATGGTTAAACTTCATGAGGTTGGCATCATCCCACCTCACAAGCGTGTCAAGGTCCCTCTGGATGGCATTCCTTCCCTCTAGTGTATCAACCGAACCACACAGCTTGGTGTCATCGGCAAACTTGCTGAGGGTGCACTCAATTCCATTGTCCATGTCACTGACAAAGATGTTTAACATGACCGGTCCCAACACTGATCCCTGAGGACACCACTCGTTACTGGTCTCCAGCTGGACATTGAGTCATTGACCACAACTCTTTGCATGTGGCCATCCAGCCAGTTCTTTATCCACCGAGTGGTCCACCTATCAAATTGATGTATCTCTAATTTATGGACAAGGATGTCATGTGGGACACTGTCAAATGCTTTGCACAAGTCCAGGTAGATGACATCAACTGCTCTACCCCTGTCCATCGTTTCCGTCACCCCATCATAGAAGGCTACCAAATTGGTCAGGCAGGTCATGGTAAACATCAGGAACCTCACTGTCCACCTCTAAGTGGAATCTCTGTGCATCAATGACTGAAGAACACAATGCTCATGGAAGGATAGTAGGACCTGTGAGTGATCTTACCTTTTAGCTTCTTCATGGGATTTTGCCTCAGGTGACATTACTAGTCAGGAGGTATTGACGTTACCAGAGAGAAATAATTTTTTCCCTCTATAGACAATGGATAAAAACAGAGATGCTAAATTCGTCTAGAAGGTGATTCTGAGCAGATGACAGATTTAGGTGCCCTGAATTGGCTTTCAGGTGTGTTGTTCTTCCTTTGTCAATCAGAGGTACAACTGGGGAAGACTAGCTGGAGGAATAAGCTGTCTCTGTTGGCAAAATTCAACAAGCTTCCTTTCTTTTCCCACGTTTTTTTTTGCCTCTGTAATTCACAGTTAATTTACAGTGCTGACACTATCCTTCCTATTCAAGCCCATTCCAAGAATAAAATAAGCAGATCCTTTGGAAGGTACCATAGCAGAAAATTTAATTGTAGCATTCCCTGCATTGGCACTTATGGGGATGGCTATGTCAATGAACGTCCAAAACAGCATGACCTCTTTGCAAGAAAGCAACAGATATCTTCATTCATACTGCAGCCAGAATCTTTAAAGACTTCTGTAAGTTTTTCCCATCATTGAAAGCTGGAGAAGTTGGTTCAGAGAGTTGGTTTCCCATCTAAAGGACAGATTATTTTGTCAAAGTGAGTTTGAAAGGACTTGCATTTGATTTCAGTTCAGATTCAACCTCCTGGGAAGGGTCCAAAACAACCACATGATATAGCTGGCAATCATCTTCATGCAGCACTCTTGAAGTGTCACCCTTCAAAGGCATGATCGAATCAGCCAGTAAAGGAAACAGAAGAGAGATGGGTTTTCTTTCCATTAAAACCAGGGATGACTCTAAACGCTGGGAACATCTCATTAATGATCCTTTCTTTCACTGTAGCCTGTGGCTTTGATATGAATATCTGTTATTCCTTGCTCCATAGTGGGAATAAGGGATAAAGTTTGCAATATGGGAAGAAGGTGGTGTGTGGTCTGCCTTTGAAAAAATAGCTGAAAACATCTTTTTGTCACAATGAAGATACACTAAAAGACAGAATGTGGCTGTATGCCTTACGTGCATACCTTAAATTATTTCACTCTCCTTTAGTTTTCCCAAATAAAGCAGTGGGTTCATGACTTCTCAGCTTTCCAGAATTTGTGGTGTGTTTCATTTTGCTTAAAAAACTGGGGCAAACCCAGGGAAATGACTTCAGCTGTGTGGTGAGAATTGCTAGCTGCTAACTGAACCACAAAGCACTGCTGGGAAACTGCATACTTGCATCTGATAACCATTTTATGGGAATGTGTGCTGACCCACAGCTGTGGTTCTCCGCAAAATGCTGGGAGCATGAGTCCTCTTCTAGCAAACATACTTTATGGTCTATTCTTAGCCTCTTTTTTTGTAGCAGGCTTGTTCTTTCCTCAACATTAAGTGGAAGAAAAGTAAAAAAATAAGCAACAGCGTTTCTTGTGCTGGATTGTGTCTGTATATGGTTTGTAAATTAAGGTAATGCCATTAACTGCAGGTCTGGTATGTACTGGTGTGAGTTGAATATGGACCAAATTAATGGTATTTATTGGTTTCTTCTGCAACATCTGTAACTTTTGAAGAGTGACTCTTAATTTCATTTACAGCATTTATCAACTCAGACTGTCCAAAAACTCAAAGAAAGGAAAAGCTATCCTGTCCATACAAGAATACCCCAGCAATGTTAGGACAGATGTTGCTCAGCCTTTCTTCTTGCCAGGTTGCACTTTTGTGATTAAAATATATACATATGTGTGTGCATATACACATGTATATAAATAAAGAATACTTATGAGTATTCTAATGAGACAGGAGATAACTAAGTTGTGGTGAAAGTAAGATGTTATGTTTGAGCTCTGGGGAAAAACAGCATCTGAGTTTTGCTAGATTATTGGAAAGATTTCATTGTTCACAGCTGAAAATGATCTGATACTTCATTGCTTTAAAACAGATTGAGTCACAAGTTTACTAAATCACACATAAATACATTGATGTGTCAGGTATTGCCCCATAAAATCACATCAAGGTTACATTTCTGGGAGGAATATTCAGCATGAACAGATCTTCCTATCACTTTGCTTTGGTCTTTCATGCCTGCTAAGTGCCATAATTTATTTCAAAAGCATGATGAAGGTCCCCAAAGTCCATTGAACATAGCTAATCTACCTCAGGATAGAGGCTTCTTGTTTCCCAGCTGTGGGAAGTCTTGTATCTCTTGTTTTGAGATTATTTTAGGTCAGATTATTTGATCTAATCATGTCATGTTTCTCTGAGCAAAGATAATCAGCATTAGAGGACAAAGCAAACTGGGTATACAAGTAAAATCTCACCACACATGTAGAGTCACACTCATGCACAAGCACACACACACACTTGCATTTATACAAGTGGCTATATATTAATATGGCAAAGTAAATCATTATGCAGAAGAAGGTCATTAAATTCTACTTGAAGGATCTTTTCTTTCTTCCCCTTTTATTGCCTCTAGTAGTTATTTGGCTGCTTTTAGAAACAATTAATCTATGCTCTGATACTTTATGCACAGAAAACTGGACAGCTTTATTCAAACAGAGTGAAGATAGCTATAAAAGGTTTCCCTCCTGAGCCCTTCATCTGGCCTAGGAAGGCTCCATCCTGTTTTCTTCTTGAGAATGCACTGGAGTCTTGTCAGACATTTTCACAGTCCCCCTGTCCCATGGGATTGGAAACTGTCCTGCAATGTCTCTCCTTTTCTCTTTTGCCCTGCTTGCCGTCTTTTAAATACCTTCAGGGTAATTGGACCTAGATGACATTAAGGTCCTTTCCAACCCTAACTATTCTATGATTCTATTCACCCTTTAAACAAAATTAGTATTGTGGAAACATTGTGGTGATGAGCCACATCATATACATATATGAGAGTAAATACTGAGCGCACATGATGCTTCTCAAGGAGGCTGGTTTGGAAAGAAAGTGAAATCCCCCAATGTGTGTTATAAGGCAGCCTCCTGAGATAGGTCATTTCTTCTTTGCTTTGCCCTCCTGGAAACCTAAGTCCCACCAAACACCTCATTTAGTAAACCGAGTCACAGTGACTCTATCAGAAATCAGCTCTTCCATTCCTTCAGCAAACTGTTTTATACTTGAAAAACAATTGTAGTGAAGACTAAAGGTGCTCATGTACCACAGAGGTGGGAACATTCAGGAGAGAAAACCAACAGGCAACCAGTGCAGCTTTCTTGCAAACATCTACCCAGTCTAATTGGGAGCATGAACCTGCTCTTTCTTCCATCTGCAGTGCTAACATCCAAGTTACTTGCGTGCCAGCTGGAAAACTGAAGAGCTGTGTCTGTCTGCACCTTTTACCGTCTGCTAACAAAATCACTGGAGAAAACTTGGGCTGTTTTTTTCCAGTGGACAGTATAGGTATGGCAGGACTGAGCCTGCATGCAACCCGCTTGCACATCAGCAGTGGCAAAGGAAGCTGATTGCCGAGGTTTCTTCCCCCAAGCCCTTCTCTCAGGGCACTTAAGGCAAGAAAAGTTTGCCAATTTGAAGTCATTCATGTAAACATTTCAAATCTCTTGTCTGCTTTGGAGTCAGCAATTTCACTTGCATGACAATCTAGTTCAGTGGACAAATGAAATGGTTTATTTATAAGCTTGCTTCTCACCAGGGAGCCAATTCGTGTTTAAAATTAGCTAATTGTCCCTTTGATGGATTTCTACTTTAAGTAAATAGAGGTCATTAAGTTTCTCTGTTAGGCTGCATTCAGAAAATAGCTGTCTGACAAGAGGTTGACCTTACTGAGAAATCCCAGGTAAAGTCAACTATTTGGAACAGCTATTTAGCTTTACACATTAGTGAAGTGCCTAGGGAGGAAAGGCATGTCATTACCCTGACAGTCTCCTCATACCTCAAGCCTTTTATGACTAGAGATACAAGTTAGAATAACTCGAGATGCACTTATAAACAAATCGCTTTTTTTGGTACGGAATGGTATTAATTTTCTTTCTTAGAAACACCAGTACTCTGCTGATGAAACATTTCTCATCAGACCTCCCAAATGACCACTGGCTTCCCTTGAAAAGAAGCAGCAGGGCTAATAAAACATTAGGCATTCTCCCAAAGTCAAACAATTGGCTCAATCTTACTTTCCAAACTCTGCCAAACCCATTAGTATGATTCCCCTGTCTACTAAGATATTGTACACCTGCATTTCAAGCTTCAAATGTACAAGAAAACTTCTGAAATACAACTGAACAAATCCCAGGATATGAGAATATTCTAGTCTGCTCTTATCTATGATTTTACACCACAGCACATCCTCAGTTCTGGGATGTACAATGCAAGGGAGCCACTCACTGCAGTATAATTTAAACAGCAATGCATCATGCTGTGGGGAAGTGCTGTAGGGATGGGAATTTGGCCCAGCATTATTCAACATTTTTATTAATGATCTTGAAGAAGGAACACACACCATATTTGTTATATCTGAAAATACTACTAAATTAGGAGGTGCTGTGAGCAGCAGGGAGGATGGGGAAGTAACAGAGAAGGACCTGCAGTTGTCAAATAAATGGGCTGGGAATACGTAGCTGAAATCCATCCTGGACACAAGGCAAGTCAAAAAGGAAATAACTCTTCAGTCTCTCTACTTAGCAGAAAGGAAACTGAGGAGAGCTGGAGAATGAGTGGAGATGACAGCTGGTTAGGTAAAAAAGTGCAAATCTATTATAGATAAGTGAAATATGGAATCCCAGCACTGACAGTGACTCTCAGGCACCACAGCTGCATCGTGCTTGTGTCAGAGACTAAGCAATGTTTCCTGCATCTCCTACTTTATGAGAATGATCTTACGAAGCCAAACTACTGGTCCAGGTAGTCTAATATCCTGTCTTCAGAAAGGGCTAGTACTACAAAAATGAGGGGAAGGCAAAAGAAACTCTAAACAGTCTTTAAAGGGATAATGACATGGCATGACCAGAAAAGACAGGAAGTTGAATAAATTCTTTGAGGGACTGGGAAGACACAAATTGTGCAACCAGTGAGGTTGTCAAGTTGGAGCACTGTAAGAAGCTGTAGTCCTGCTAGGACTGTGGTCAGTCTCTCTGTGTGGCTCCACACTGGGGCATGGAGCTTGGAGTTCTACCATACCCTAAATGACTTGCTCACAGAGAAACTTACCTTCCCAACTCCACTAGTTAGAGGTTCCTCAGTGTCCTGATGAGTGATGGCTTACATCCATCCCAAAATTCCTTAGGTAAAATGTTAGCCCCATGGAAATTATTGGTAAACTCCCACTGAGTTCAGTGGGAGCAGGATTTTTTCCAATAGATATATATTATATGCCAGAGGCTGTGGAGGAATTGGAAAGTCTGTGTAGGCAGCCTACTTAGATTCTTCCTCTTATTAATCTGCTATCTCTCTTCTGCTACTCCAGTAACAACTTACTTACCCCAAAGGTGATTTCTGGAAGATATCAGCTATCCATGAAGAATTACACACAATTTAATCAGGAAATTAGCCATGGGAATATTTCATGGAACTCACTGAATATTTTGAAAGCTCAGTGCAAAAGCAGCTTTGTGGAGAATAAAATGAACACATAGGAAATTAAAGTTTATTATATGATCGCCTTTGTTTTAAAATACACAAACTGAACTGGCAAAGTTACCTCCTCCATTAAACAGAATAAAGATGCTGAGTAGCCAATTGTGGTTCTTTTCTCTCATTCTTTGATTTTACTACTTCTGGGAAATACAATGGCCAAATGTGCTTTTTCCTAGACTAATGAGAAAGGCACAGTGAGATCCATTAGTTAAGCAATTTCCTCTGAACTCTTAATTTTATGATGCTGAGTTTTGACTGAAATCATCATTTTCTACTGCAGACATCACAGTAGCTGAAGAACACTATGAAGTTGCAAACTAGGTTCCGTTCCCTCGGTAAGCTTCTATGCTGCAGAAGGCTGGCTCACTAGAAGGATAGCAATCCTAAAACAGCCTGCTGACACTAGTGTGGACTGTAAAACCATCTTCCTATGCATGCTACAAACTGGACTAATATATCCCAAGGCCTTCCTCTCCCCCCCTTTTTTTTTCTTCTTCACGACTATGCTAGGAATTTGTCAGAGTAATTAGGCTGTAAAACTGACCAGAGCCTTAAGTGATAATCTACTGGTATATATTTTCCTTCAGTCTTGTTATTCCTTCTTTTCTCATGCTCATACATCACGTGTGTTGAGACTATGAAAACAATGCTTCTTATGCAATGCAGGTTTTATGGAGTATATTTAAGCAATAACTATTATTTGATTTGCATCAGACAATTACTTGTGGCAACATTCCAGATTCTAAATTGACCAACTGTGATTTCTTCCTTTACAGGAGGATGAACTACTTCAAATCTAATTGTCTGGAGCTTAGATTGAACTACTCTGATCAGTTACTAGAACCAATGCAAAGTGAAAGACATCACATTAGTCTCATCTTCTTTTAGTTTCATACTGGATATTATAGTTGATTAAAATATTTATAAGAAACTTTTATTTTTTAACTTTGTTTTAATTGCAGACAATTTCTCTTTAGTACTAATGCTGAAAATCAATAAATGTACATAAAATGTTTCTTCAAACAAAATTATTAAAAATTATGAACACAGGACATTATTACAAAGCAGCATAGTTGAGATTTAGGAAGTTTTTCTAGGCGTTAACGTTATTGATGACATCTAAAATTTTGATATGTGAGACCTATAAACTGAAACAAATCTTGGATTCCTCACCCATAAAGTTCAGATAATTATAGTTCCTTTCCTTACTGATGTGGTAGCAATTTACTTTTCAATGTGATGGAGGTTATTTACTTAATTCTGCATTCAGACTCAAATCTTGGACTTCTATTCTCTGTCTTATATTTTTAATGCAGACCTTTGTGTTTTTCTCTAAAAATAGTGGGACTCAGCAGAGAATGAGTCTGCACTCAAGTGTATTACAGAGAAGAGTTAAATCTTGACTAAACCCACTGCTTTGACCAAGGGAAGGGGGACTTGCAACTTGGAGGTTATGGTGCTCTCTGGAGGGAGTCCAAATTGATGGACTGTAGAGTCCTGTGGAAAAGGACACTCTCACTCTCACTTGTTGAACTTGCTGCACTGTATATTCGAAACCTCACTGTATATTTAAGAAAATATCAAATATTCATCCAGGTGGCTTACTTCTAAGCATCTTAGCTTTCCTGAATCTTTTTCCTTGGTGTTGAATAGGTGAGCACAGGTACTTGTTGCAATTATCTGGACTTCAACCTGTGACAGAGCATCCAAAATCTAGTCCTTGATGGTTGTAGCCCTTTGGATACATCTCTTTCACAATATATAGATCAAAAGACTACCTTTAACTGTTATTATGTATATAACATGACACACTGCTTGTCGAAACAGTTTTTGTTGCAAGGTGTCAGATTATAACGGTTTTGCTTCAAGCCTTTTTTTGTGTGTGTGTGAAGATAATGTTGTTCCATTGACTTTTATCACAGTTTATTAATTTCAAACTGTTGATGCTGATAGGCAGATTGAGTAGTTTGTGAATGTTGACATCAACCAGAGCAAACTGAAGAAGAAGAAAGGATTTATTGAGAGAAACATAAAGAATCTGAATTTGTGGAAACAACGAGAGATGAAACTTGCAGCAATAAAGAAGCAGCAGACTAACAGCATTAGAGTTCTGGCAGGTAGCAAGCCAAATAAAAATCTATGAAGTGTGGGTCTGCTTAGTAGCTAAGAAAAGTTTATTTTCCTAAATATTTTGTTGTTATTATGTCTTTAAATCTATAAACAAAACTAACCAAACAAAAAATAACCAGCTGTTTTATTGGAGCAGCAGCAACAACAAAACATCAAGAAGGAATTAGGTATTTCTAATTTTCTTCTTATGGGAGTATAAGAGTCCAGCAGCTGCTGCAACTGGCAATAAAGTCACCATTTCAAAGAACTTATTGAGCAGTAACTGTTAAAAAATCCAGGTTGCCACTAAATCACAGCTCTTCACTTGGTTCCCACACTATTGCAATGCCCTAAGCTATTCACAGCTGCCATGCATCTCCCCAGAGGTGGCTGCATTTCAGTGATACGCAAAAGAACACCGAAATTACATCAACAGGCACATTAATACACTCTTTAAGTCTACATGACAAGCAATAAACAAATGCAAGCCATCAATAGGTGACACAATCCCTCCTTAAACAATAGAAGCTAGTGTCACAGCATATGACTAGGAAATACCGAATGGCTGCAACATTTGGCTTCCTCTCCTACTTCACCACACTGTGTGTGGTCACTTAGAACTATTTTGACGCAGTCTTGCAAAGCTACAGAATCAGTGTGGTAACATTTTATACTAACTTTATTTTGGTTTCCACAAAGGCAAATAGTTATGCGATGTGCGATGCGATGTTGAATCAAGTTCAATCTTGATGAAAACCCCAAAATATCAAATGTGAATGCAGGGCAGAGTTCCAAGAGGTTTATTTTCACTGAGAAGGAGTATTACATGCAGTAGAAATATGGTAGGTTCAAAGGTATGCAAGCAACAAGGTGAAAAGTGAGTTTTATGAACATAGCTCAGTGAAGGATGCTTCTGATGTACACATACATTCTCAAAGCACAAAATAAGTTGATCTGTAGAAATATAGACTAACAAATATGCCAAAAAAGCCAATAGCACATGTTTCTATAATAAAATAATTTTTGCTGTAATTATCAGATTCCTTTTCTGTGCCTGAAAGAGAAAATAGTAACCAACCCTTCCCAGCAGACACAATACAGTTCTTTTCCCACAGAGGAATGATACGCCAGTGTTAGTGATAAATCAGAGACTTGGTGACACAAAGGGAAAAGTTCCTAAAGACACAGGTAAAATGCCAAATACAGCTGAAGAGAGAATTAAAACCATTTTTTTTTAATCTCACCAGAATTAAAAAAGTATCCTTAAATATCTCTGTAATTACAAAGTGTCAATGTACTTAACCCATCCCATAACTGTTCCAAAAATGAGTAAAGCCTTATTTGCACAAAGTAGTTCATAAAGCCTCACACAGCCCTTACAAATAATATCACAGCAACTCCAGTATCACCCCTCCTTGTTTTCTATATGGGTTTTATTGACTCTATATTAGGTTATTAGAGCTCCGGTACACAGGGAGCTTATCTTCCACAAAAAGATGGTGTTCATCTTTACAGTTTCCTTCTTCCAGAAATTAAAACCCCCTACGTTAGCAGAAAGTCCACAATTATTAGGAAAAAAAAAAACAAACAAAAAACAACCAAAAACCAAAAAAACAAAACTAAAACATTCTTAGTCTAGCTTCTCTTAAATCAAAGAAGAGTTTCAGGCTCTAAGCAACTGCTACAACCTCAGTAGGAGGGATTTATTTGAGCTGTTGCCATCGAGAACATACTCTTTTAATACTGTGTATGAGCTGGGTGTTGAAATTGTTTATATAATCTCACTTTGTTATTTTTAGAGTCTATTTTTTGCATCTGTATGTTTGAAGTGAGTATCTGTAAGGACCTGCCTCTTGTTGAACTGTGCTTAGTAATGTGAGATGTAATGAAGCAACTTTTGCTCTGTTTTGTCATTTTTGGTAGCCAGCAAGAATAGTTTAATGCTGATCATACACAGTCAAGGCCCTGTATTCACAAAAACACTCTTCTCTTCAGACCCTTTTCCTTCCTTTCCACCATGGGATGAAGAAGAGGTGTCTCCAAAGTTAATCTGAGTCAACTAGCTTCCTCCATATTTTATATGTACCTTAAATTCATACTGCACAAAGAAGTTGCTTTCTGCTTACAGAGCTAATGCAAGAATGTCCTCCTCTTGGTCACTGAGCAAGTGTAATATGAACTGCCCCTGGCAAACAGTGGAACAGAACCATGATTTGTATGTAAACTTTCTCAGAAGACAGACATGCAAGAAAAAGGTGCAGAAGGTTTTGAAGTGCTGCTCAGAGTAGGCTCTGTGCAACCCAAATCTTTTCTATATATTCACACTTTTAGTGATTATATTTACACAGTGGTCATTCCAGACCAGGCTTCCAACCATGAAAATGATGCGCTCATTTTTGATTAGATGATCAGGTTAGGTCCTGAATGCGCCTTCAGGCTGTAACCAGGGCTGTCTACTCTCATGGTTACAGTAAAAACAATGATAAGATTGGAAGAGTAACAAAGGGGAGAAGTGAATCATAGGGAGGGTAACTGGTGAAATTGAATATTATTAGCCAAAATGTTTAAAACCAATGATTGGTCAATTGCAAGGTCCTAGTTAGCTGTGTCTTGTAAGCAGTTTTATGCTGCCTGTATTGTCATTAATTCAGTGTGTTCACACAGCCATGATACTTTCAAGTTTTTTTCTGTACTTGACTGTTCCAGTCTGTTTTAAACACATACTGGAAAGTGTATAAGAAAACATGGCATTGCACCATTATTTCTTATTCATTTCACCAAACCACATTAAGACAACTCAAATCAATTCACAATTCCAGATGCTGCAGTTATAAATAATTTGAAGGGAGAGCAGGTGGAAGGAATAAAAGCACGTGCAGGATAAATATGTGAGACTTCTATTTGGAAAGTCTTAAATAACAATTTCCTAAGAGAAAAAGCATTCCAATTCAGAAGGTTTGACAAGGTGAACAATTTCATTTCTTATTATTCATTTTCCATAATCCCTCACTTGTCCAAGCACATGGCGTGTGTACATACACTTACTGTATGTGTACACTTCCACAAATACACATGTGAATTCAAATCTTTAAGGAAAGAAAATATTAGATTTTTTTTTATCATAACAGTCTTTGGGTCTTCTGTTTATGTCCTTTCGTGATTGCACTTTGTGATCTGACACTTCAGCCCAGCACCCATTATATATTTCACTGCCTTTTTAACAGCTCCAGCTTGCTCTTACAACAAATTTGTTTATTTAAACTATCTGAATCAAAATGAACCAGGCTAGGAAAATCTACTTTAAACAGCTTCAGCTAGCTGAACTCCTTTGCAGCTGAGTTAGGCAAGGGTGTATTCAGAGAAGCAATTGCCTGGCAGATCTGCAAGGACTTTAATCTCTTGCAGACGTGTAAATGAGCAGCAGGGAGCAGACTGCAAGGTCTTCTGCTGGCCTGGAGTCTGGAGAGTGCACAGCTGTACTCAGCCTCAGCCAAAACTTGCTTAGTGCTGAAGCTGTCTTCATCACCACCTTACCAGTAGATGGAGATGCTGAATATGAACTGAACAAAGGTAAGGTTAAAAAAACCTTTTCCTGTATCCAAAACCTCTCTCAGTTATCTGCAGAGTCTAATCCATGCTTTCTGTCTTCAAACACTGCTGAACACACGCATTTTATGTTGTTCTTAACTCACAGATTCCTCATCATGCCAAATATCCCCATAATCCTCCTCAGACATGCATATATTGAGACCTTCACGCAGGTCTTCTAAGATGACAGCATTGCCCTTGTAGTGCTCTCCAGTGAGGCAGAACATTCCTTCTCCCCCTCTCTCAGAGGAGGTGATGTTCATGTCTTGGTATTCCCTGCTGCACAAGGAAGTGATTGATGTAAGCCCAAACCTATGGTCTGGCAAAAGGTGAGCACAAGGGCTGGCTGGCACAACCTACCCACTGGTGGCTGAAAGAAATTCTCTATCTCAGCTTGTGGGTAGAAAATGAGGAACCTCATAAACTTAAACTTTTAGGTTATGCTGACTTTCTAAAGACATTGCTACAGCAGTTTTCAAGTTTCATATATAGATTCAGATTCAGAGTCTCTGCTTAGTGTGCAGATGATAGTGAAGATGGCTTAAGTATGGGAAAGTTTTACCTTAGGCTGAGGAGACCTGCACACTCGCCAGACTCCAAAGCAGAAGCATGGCACTAGACTACTGCAGGAAAGCTATAGCTTGCTAGAAGGTTCATGGTGGGCTTAGAGCAAAGAACAGAGATATTTTGAACATCTCACTGGCAGGAGGAAAGTAATATCTCCAGCTTCAAACCCATGAGCGTGTTGGAGTTGGTCTAAGAAGGTTGCTGGTTGGTATCTGTGGGGAAGATCTGACTTGGTGCAGCAGAGGGCAGCAGCTGACACGCATACATATGTGCACACAACTAACACTCAACTCGTACCCCTTTTCAGTATTTTAAGAATTACTCTTTTCTCCCTATCAAACATGGACTAATGAGTTTTGGAGCTCTGCAGATGAGTTAATTACTTTCAATCTGAACATGTGATCTTATAAAAATAAGTTTCTCATACTAGACAGGGATCAGGGCCATTTGCTGTGTTTTGCTTCTGCTTAAGTAACCTTCATCCATGTTTAAACATCACAGATGTACTCTACAGTTCATTGCTGAGTTTCTGACAGCAAGGATACACCATTATAAAACAAGCAGGGGCATTTATTCTGAGTGCTCTTTGTACGTGCCTTGATGGACTTGCAAACAACCAACTCTAATGAGACCAGGAGGTGAGAAAGTGCTTTGTAGACCAGAAAAGAGAATCCATGATTCCGGATTCACTACTCAGTTCATTTGTCTTCATTTCTGAGGGTTTTTCCCAGCCTGCCTTTCTGATAACCACAACAACACACTACATTGAGGAGGGAGCCATTACTTTAGGTACGAACCATGTTCTTTTTGTACAGAAAACTATAAATACATTTTCTTTCTATGAAACGCATTTTGTAACAGAGACAGAGATGTAAAAAAAAAAACCCCTCGTTAAGTAAGGGCCATTTACCAGTTCTGAGGTTTTGGAAAAGTTTGTGGGAGCTTGCCTCACTGGAGTGTTCTTAAAGAGTATTTATTCTCCTGTAAGTCAACCAAGGGTGCTTGTGTCTTTGATGAGAGTGATTCAGTTGTTTAAGGTATGTCTAAACAAAATGGTCATGAGCCTTTGAGTGAAAGTCACACTCAGATGCCGAGTTTCTTCAAGCTTGATGCTGGTTGCATCTGATGTCTGTTCTAGACAACAGAGGTTGAAATCGGGTGGAAATAAAGCAAGTGCATCTAGATTTTTCCTTAATCCACAAATGATTTAGATCCTGTGTTTCAGCCTGTATCTGCCTGACACTAAATATTGTATTTAGTGCATTTAGAATTGCTGTAGTGGGTTCTGGCACCACTACAATAATAGTTCTCTATCTTGCCCAAACTAACGAAGGAAATCTCTAAGAGGCTAAAGGAAAAGTCTGCTCATTGACAAATTATATCTAAACTTCTAGTGGTTAGTAACAGTGTTATGTATTTTCTTCAACCTCTTTCAGCTACAGCATTATTACCCAGCTCACTGTCTTATCCTTTCTCACTCTTATGGAACTGTTAGCCTTCATGCTACTCCTTACAAGTAAGATATTTCAGGATACTTGCATTTAACAAAATAAATGAGTTTTCAAATTATGTCATTTTAAGAAGCACTTCCAACATAATTCCTTATGGGACACAGAGGAGCTGAAAAAAAAACCTTTTAATTTTTATAGTGCAAGAAAACATCATTAAAAGTTGATATTTTTAATTTCCTCTTTAAGTCCCAAATCCGGGAATTTAAATATATAGCAGTCTCAACATTCTAGTCTGAGTTCTTGCAGAGAAAACCTTTAAAATGTCAATTAAGTGTATTCTTCATTCTTACAAAACATAACATATTATAGATAATTATTTAGTATTAATCACAGTAATTAGCAATAGTCATAATAATATAATCTCTGGATTTTAAGCCTGTCTCACAATTTTAGGGTCCTCGACTAAAACTTCCAGTGAGCTTAGAGTTAACAAAATTACTTCTTCAGTGGAGCCCTTCAGAGTTTAAGACTCTGGCAAGAAAAAGCTACATGGGAAAGAAGAAACGTTACTGCTGGCCCTGTCTCAAATAATTTTCATGGACACCCAGGCAGGATAACAATAAATGGTTCTTTCAATGCAACCAGGAAGTGACAAACAGCAACAAAAACTGAATCCAAGTTTTCTGTGGGAATTTCTCTCTGCCTTCTCACACACAATTCCCTCAACTTTGCATTGAAAGTGATACATAGCAAAAGCTTCGTTAGTTATCAGGAACATAGCTCAAACTGTGTTCACCTGGAACTAAGGGCAGGGATCTCCTGACAGCATCCGTGGCCTCTCTTGGCCATACCTGTGACAAGTTTATTTTCCTCTGCCTTATGCCCTGACACTAATGAAGGAGAACTCATGCCATGCTAATTGCTGTTGCAAAGGGAAGAAAGGACCTGAAAGCTGGGTTAAACACACAAACACCTATGACCTGTATATTTCCAGCCATGCTCCTATGACCTGCCTGTTTCCAGCCACGTTCCTGGCTGTAATGTGACCTGGTAATTCAGGGTCAGAGCATCTCCCCTGTGTTTGGCAAGAGCTCTGCTCAGTATACCTGTTCAATAGGGCAAGCCATAGCACACTTAACCCTGTGCAAGCCTGATTCCATCAGAATGCATGATCTTGCCCTTGCATAAGAGAGATAAGGGGGCTGGAGCACCTCCTGTATGAAGACAGCCTAAGAAAATTGTTTGAAAGACATTATTTATTTGACAAACCCAGTTGCCACTCATGCCATAGTTCCCTGATTGTGAATAAAGCATCTGTTCCTTGCAATTCAAACATAAATTCTGATCTCGAAGAGGTTCATGATGGACTCACTGTGGGAAAAGCTGCAGAACTTATACTAGTTTTATAGTTTTATGCCCATTGCAGGGGACAGATGATGCCTCTTCCAGCAAAACATTAAATCTGGTGCAGAAAGAACATTTTTAATGAATCTGAGTGAACAGAATGAGTTTATAACACCTTTGAGCTTTCTTACATATCTATAGCATTTTTTACTTCACAGTAGTGGAACATAGTTATATCACAGAAAGATAAGAAGGCAAATCTTCAAGCAGCAGCACCCCTCCACACATTTTTGATCATGGTTTTGTCTCACACTCACACTCTGAGATGCTTGGCACTTCAGAATTATTTTAAGTAACTGGAATCTTTTAAAATCATGATTTCATGAAATCATAACTAGCACTGCAATAGCTCCGAGCAGTCAGTGCTATGGGCTCACTGCCAGAAAATTGTGCCTATACTTCAAAAGGATAATATATGTAGAAGATAAAAACCCAAACAGGAATAAAAGAAAATGATTTAGCTGTGTTGCTGACAAAAGAAAGAGGATGACAGTGGCTTATTTGAGAGTGGTAGCAGAGTAAGGAGCATAGATAAGAACTCCTGAAGTTCTTTCTAACCCTGAAGCAACCTTTCCAGACCCTGACAACTTCAAGTACATTTAAGGATAAGAGGTCATGAAAACAGTTAATTCACTTGAGATATTCGTCCTTCACCAAAGTTAATAAAAGTAGGGTAAGAACTATTTCCCAGGGAGAATTTAACCTCTCTGGCTTATACTTTGTCCTGTTTTTACTCTTAATATTAATTAAAACAAAAAAGTGTCCTGCACCTCTTCTCTGTCCCATGTGGCAGACAAAGAGACTGATTCATATGGCTCACCACTCTGAAGCAGAAAACGATCCCACTTCAGAGAAATTGAGCACTATGTCTTGGTCCATCATGCTCACAGCCCTTGTCCTGTCCCATCCTGCCCTGTTCTGTCCCACACACTGGTCCAGGCCCTCTCTGGCATACTGTTGGCTGGCCCAGGTCAAAACCACCAGGAAGAGTGATCAGCTTCGATAGTTTGCTTGCTTCCTAGTCAATGGGCATGCTGGTGCCCTGAGCCTATTTAGTGCAAAGGCTGAAGATTGTCAGCTCTCAGACTTCCCTAGAAATTTATATTTCCCATTCACTCAGATCTGATTCTTGTGCAAGTTAAAGGGGAACTACATCTAAATACCCCAGAAATGTTTATAGCTCTCATAAAGACAAGTAATGGCACACATCTGAATAAGAACAGACAAAGCAGGGCTTATAATACAAACTAATAAAAAATACCACATATATCACATGAAAACAAAGAGGAAAACCACCCCAAATCATGCCCCGTGAAACCCATCACACCAAGAGTAGAACAAAAGTATCGCTGGAAACAAAATGAGAAAAACAAGCAGTAACTTAAGTCATAGCCCGAAGGTTTTAATTTCATGCTTTGGAATTCTCTTGTCCCTCCCTTTTCACTTGTTATTTCAGGTTCTAATGTCCAATCATAAATTAACACTGCCCTCATCACTCAAAAGCTACATGGGACGAATTAAAAGTATGAAGGAATACCCACACTCTGCAAAGGCTGAGTTACCAGTTTAGATTTCACTAGCAAAAAAGTTATAAATTAACCGAATGAAGCAAATTCAGCTGAGAATGTCTTTGGACAGTCACGTTAAAAAGAGCAGAAAAATACCCCAGAGAATGTTAATTGCATGTGTGAAATTTTAGTCACTATAAAAACCACCACTAAACTCTCATTATATAATCAGAGCTGTGATCTGTTTTTTATACACTTTCCTGCACAGAAGAGCAGCCATCAACCATCACTTCCAAATGGCATAAAAACATTGCCACGAGCAAGCAGGAACAGGTGGCTCTGACGGAGTGGCAAGGAACAAGATGAACAAACTGAAGCCAGCCAAAAGCCACCTTCTCCCATCACCCTTTCTGGCATCTAATGTTCTCCAGACATTATCCAGGGTGTCATTACTGGAACGTGGTCTGTGTGACTGTTGCTTCTTTGCTTCTATAAATTATTTGAAACTTGTGTGTTTATCTCACTTCCAAACCTATAGCAAAAACAGTGAGTAAATAGGGAAGAACATGTGTTGGTTTGTTTATACAGTGCACAGAGTCTGTACTCTTTGGATCACCTAGCCTGAAAATAAATGTCTGTAAAAATGCACTTTGTTTCTTACCTCCAGAATGTCATTGTGATCCAAATATTAGTAGAGTAGGAGAGGTTTGGATGAACTCCTCTCACCAGTGTGAAGTAATTACACACTCATACACTGCAACATTCAGAAATCAGAGGTGTGATTCACTCATGAAAATTGGAAATTATTATTTAAATTCTGAGAAGCCAAACATGTCACCCTTCAAACACTCTGTTCATGAACTTTTTGCTGGATGACAGAACTTAAACCAAATGAAAACGATGGATTTTTTTAGCAAAACCAATAGCAACAGGATCTTCTTCACGTTTGATGACTGGATTGTCCAGTAACCAGCAGTGGAAAATAGGTATTGAAAAATAAGAAATGACCCATGAATATTATACTGCTACCAATAGAGACAGAGAAAGACAGATCAAAAGGATGAATAGTTTGAAGATCCTGAATTAAACAGCCTCAGCAACTTGATGAATGCAACTTGATGAATCCCAAATACAGTGCATGCTCAAGATTATAACTTTGACAAAAATGATCAGGAAAATCTGAAGAAAATCACAGATAGAGATAGGATCAATAAAAGAAATAGTTTTTCAGGGTCTTTTTGGTTTTGCTTTTGGCTGTTGTGTTGTTTTTTTGTGTGTGTGGTATTTTGTGTGGGGTATTTTGTCAGCTAATGACAAATCACGTGTCTTTACACATAACCTAAAATAACAACTAAAGTGAGCATTATCAATAAAGCTGGTAAAGAGAGTAATATATCGTTCCTTGTTTGCATTGCTTTGCTTCAGGACAGCAGGGAAGCTTTATCTGCCGCCTGAATTATTTCAGTCAGGGAACTATGATTAACCCAAAAATCTTTGACAGAAAAATAGAGCACAAAGCATTTAATGTAGTCTTCCTGGTTTTATCTGACAAACAATCGTAAGGCGAATTAAACTCTATGGATTTAAAAGAGATCATTAGACAGAGGTTGCTGGACGTTCTTCAGCCTATGATGCAGAGTTAAAAATCAACAGATCATTTCCCTAAAATATGTTACTTAGTACTGTTTTGTCTGCAAAGGTTTTGCAAACCTTCAATCAGTTCATTTTACATCAAGCCTGTGAACAGCTAAATACCAGTTTTACAGATGGGAAACATACATCCACAGCCTCAGGGATGTGCACATAGTAGGAGAATTCTTGACCCACATCCTCATGAAGTTGGTAGTAGTCTTTTCATTCACTTTATAGTACTTAAACCCAGGGGGAGCCAAGGCCAAAGCTCAGTTAATTGCAGGGTCCTAGTATGAATGTGTAACTGTTGCCATTACAGGAAACCCAGGTCATTTGTTATGCCATTGGAGCATCCAACTGATCCTGTCATTAATCACTGTGACATCACAGGACAGCTACCATATGGTGTAAAATAATCTTTTCCCTTGCTACAGAAATTAGATATCTCTAAAGACAAAATCATTTCTACACCACTTGGAAAGTACATTAAATTACTTCTTCCCCTTAGAATTTTGACTAAAAATGCTGACTAAGACGATTTGTGGTGGAAAACTGAAAAAAGGGGATCAGTCAGTTCACCTCTTGCTAGGTACCTGTCTCTGTTCCAATCACCTCAACCTGATCATTAGAGGCTGTTTCTTTTAATGCACTGGGAAGGTAGCAGTTCAGAGACAATAATTATTGTTTACTCACACACACACTTAGCCCCCTATCAGCTTCTTTTCACCAGATCCAAAGTCTTGTTAAAAGTGCTCTACAATAGTGGTTCCAATGATTCTTCAGTGATGGAGCTCTTGTAGTGAACAGGAGTATATCCCATCATAGGTGCCTCAATTAGAGTTTTATTCCAAATGCAAACAGTTTTAGTTCGATGCTAAATTTTAATCATCTCTGCCATGAACCAGTGGCCTGGATGATGACATGCTTTGATTTCATTGCTCTTCATTAGCAGCTTTCAGGACTTGATAAGTCTGCCCTCACTGAAAAAAATCTTTTTCCTTTTGCATAGGAAAGATTTGCCAAGCCTACACATTGCAATATCCAACTCTAGAGCTAAGTTTTTTTCTGCAGAACCTGGGACAGCAAGTACATCTTTACAAGATATTCAAAATACCAAAACACTCAAGGAGAAGATGCAGATGTCAACCAGGGTAAAATATTAAGCATGGCCTGGTGCTTTATAGACTTAGATTTATTAGAGAGGATGTTAAACAGGTTAAATACAAAAGGCTTGTTTCCATCTCTCATTAGGTCCTATATACTTTATCTTCAACAGGCTGCAAATAACTCACTTGTAGGTTGTAGGTACCCTTTCAGCAGTCCCTTGAGGAGATTTTATTGTGTTGTAGGTTGGGATTTTGGCATCCATATTTTTCTGAATTTATCCATTAATCTCCATGTAGAAAAGACTGAATGTGGTACAAGCACACCTGTTGTCAGCAGTGTCCATGCTCTTATAGGAATGCTACCACTTTGCAAGCTTCCTTTGTGTGGGCATATTGTAGACAAATTCCTGCTTGGAAACATTTTCAATTTAAACAGAGAAGGGGTAAGGAAGGATTGAATCGTTGCCTATTTTACTAATGGTAAACTGAGGCACAGGGAGATTAAGTTCAACTAAACCATAAAACCATTCAAACCAAGAGAGTAATTGAGCCAGGACTTAGATCAAGTGTCTTGATCATTACTCTTTCTTCCTCAATCTTTTTTTTGAAAGTCTTGATGACTATGGTTGGTTCATTTCTTCCCCTTTTATCTTCCATGGGTGATTTGAAGCATAACTGAAATTCCTAAAGCTCTATTTGATCAGACTCAATCTGGCCTAATCATGAGCACAAGGGTTTCAATATTTTATTCTTATTTCTCCATCAAATTAAGTCAAACACATAAAATCTTAGAGTGAGTACTTCATTTTGAAAGAGAAAGCTGGTAGAAGAAATTGTAATGCAAACCATGTGATGTTTCTGCTCTATTTACAAGCCTGCTGAAAACTCCCCATGAAAAAAAAGAGGGCTCCTTGAGGATAACCAAGTCCAGATTCTTTTTGTTTCATTTGGTTCAAACATATTTTTAACATTTTGCAGCATTTTGTATATATTTTGCATATATCCATATGGCTCCAAGTAAAAAAAAGTCTATGGCTGTAATTTTATTTGATTTAAGGTGAACATTCATTAAGTGATAGCTCTTCTAAATCTATATCAGCAGGAATGAAACTCACCTGACTAATGGTAACCTGTTAAGATGTTTAGATTATACCTACTGGCAGGCACTACATCAGGCAGAAATGCAACCAACTGTAAGTCAGACTAATAACTCTCCATCAAAGTATCAGAACAGGCATGCTACAGAACTGCCTGCAAAAGCAGATACAATACAACATCCTGGGATTTTTGTGCTCTTGTAGTTAGTTTAAGAAACAGACAGGAGGTTCTGTGCAGGGATGTGTTGCTCTCTACTTTCAGCTGAGAATATTCAAGACTATATCCCTTCAGTTCTTTTTTCCTCTGATCTGTAAAATAGACTTTTAAATGACAGCTTACAGGAACAATTAGAGAATAATTAGGGTTGGAAAGGACATTAAGATCATCAAGTTCCAACCTCCCTGCCATGGGCAGGGATACCTCACGCTAAACCATGTAACCCAAGGCTCTGTCTAACCTGGCCTTGAACACTGCCAGGGATGGAGCATTCACAGCTTCCTTGGGCAACCCATTCCAGTGCCTCACCTCCCTCACAGTAAAGAACGTCTTCCTTATATCCAATCTAAACTTCTCTTTTTGAAGTTTTAACCCATTACCCCTTGTCTTGTCACTACAGTCCCTAGTAAATAGTCCCTTCCCAGCATCCTTATAAGCCCCCTTCAGATACTGGAAGGCTGCTATGAGGTCTCCATGCAGCCTTCTCTTCTCCAGCCTGAACAGCCCCAACTTTCTCTGCCTGTCTTCATATGGGAGGTGCTCCAGTCCCCTGATCATCCTCGTGGCCTCCTCTGGACTTGTTCCAACAGTTCCATGTCCTTTTTATGGTGAGAACTGCACACAATACTCCAAGTGAGGTCTCACGAGAGCAGAGTAGAGGGGCAGGATCACCTCCTTCAGCCTCCTTCAGTGGTTACACTCCTTTTGACAGTGTTGCTTTTATATCTACAAAAACATGTAATACAGAGGTGGACCAACTGATTGGAGTAATTGGACACATTGATGTATATTTACCTCCCCAGCACCTCTTCTGTGTGTCGAACAGGTAACAGAGGGTATGCTCAAATAAAACAAGAGGTGTTATGACAGAGATCAGATGCGTCCCCACAGAGCAGAATTGTGATCTGAAAAGCTTTTGACATGCAGCAAGTCCTTAGGAAGCTAAAAGTTGTCAGGGCATTTGTCAAAAATAAGTTTTGTCTGAGCATATTGAAAAAAATCATTTTGATCAGTCATGTCCATTAAATTTCACCTTGACTTGGTAAGAGAAAGATGTCCCAGCTGTCAGGACCTTTGGTTTAGGTACAAGTGACTTAAATGCTTTGAGGGAAGGAAAATCCTGTTGCGATATATTTGTAATATGCTTAAATGGTTTATATTCCCAAACTGAAACAGTAAATAGTTTCCCAAATTTAAAAATTCTTCTTTTCACTTTTGTAGATATGTAACCATAGCATCCACAGCTATATAAGTATGCAGTAGACTATAACAGCTCCTTAGATAGTCACATCAAATGTTAATTTTGGATGAAAAACTTTATGTGATCCATTCTGTCATTTTCATGCCTATATTTTATCTTTAAATCACATGCTCTCATAGGTCATTTAGGCTTACCTAAAATACTAATTCTATCATGTTAATCAAACATTTTTCTTTTCCTGGTTTTAAAGTGTGTAACCCAGGTAACTAATTGGTCTTAGTTACTTTTTGTAAGAAGGTTACAATACTCATAAGCTTAAGTTATTTCAGCAAGTAAAACTCTGTATTACTCCAGCTAAGATAACATTCTTTGGGTTCAGTGCTGGTGTAACATCTGGAAAATGAATTAATTCTACATTAATAGTAACTTGCAGTCTAGCTCTTCAAGTCCTAATGCATGTTGCTTATGGAGAAGAAATTCTCACTACTTATGCTTTTTTCAGATGTTTCCATCTTAAAGTAATCAATGACATAATCTTCCTCTTTTTAGTGTAATTAAATCTCTATAACCCCTGTAACTGATTAATTACATAATACAGAGTCAGCATTAGTATATAGTGCTATGAACAGGAATGTATGAATGGCCAGACTGAGTCTAGCCAGAAGTTTTCCTATCCTGCCTCTACTACTGATCACTACCAGATCAGCAGCAGTAGTATGAAAATAAATTTCTAGTGGAAATGAATTCAAGCTTACAGAGATTCATCAGCAGTCACCCTCTCACTGTTTGAACCTGCTTCCAGAAAGCACATCAGATTCAAAAGATACTAATTCTATGGAAGTTTAGGGGTTAATGGTTAATATCTAGGAAGAGGAATGCAGGGAATTTTAGAAGTACTGTTGGCAATTAATTGACTTTAAGTAAATTATCTTTAGCCTCTGAAAATTGTCTCCCAGCCTGTCTGCCAGAATATCAGCAAACAAGTCTTGATTTTCAACAGTGATGAATGTTTAAATGTGAAGACCAGCAAATTTGGGAATCAGGCCAGCTTTATCTGTCAACAATAGTTAACATTTAATTTATGCAAAAAATTAATATACATTGAAGAATGCTTTGCAAAATGGCTAAGGTTGCGAACTAAAAGATCCTTGTGTGGGACACTAGTGCAAGTTAAGTAAATCCAGGTCTAAAACTGAGGGTCTGAAAAGCCTTGCTTCATTGTTGGGTCTAAGCTTTGAGTATGCCTCCTGTTTTAGCTGTACATTTCTACAGATAGCTGAAGTTCTGCCACTGTATATATATGCCCAGCAGGATGCTGCTGTAGACAAAGATGGGTTTAAGCCATGTACATCATGGCCAGTCAAATGCCTTGATGGTGTGCCACTTCCTATTTGGATTTCAGATGTGCTTAAGTAGCAGCTAGGTACCCAGGCTACTTGTGTACATATGCTGAAGTCTAAATTAATGTGGCTTAGGAAGAAATGAGTTAGAGACAAAAGTTCCAGATTTCCTAAATTACTAGTCACTGAAATTACATATAAAGCACAAAAGAGTCTGGATGTCAGCACGGGATAAGGATACTATAAAGACTCCTTCCTGAGAACTTTTATTATGTCTAATTTCTTAAAGGAAAAATAGAAATAATGAGTTAGTGAGTCATTTGCAGTATTTTTTTCCAGATAAGTATGAAATGCATCCAACAAATAGTAGCATAGCCAGGTGCTACATCCTATGTTATGTCAGTCAAGTTCACAGCCAGCTACTTGTGGGTGGGGAAGTGAGTCCAAAACTCCATGTGAAAGGTTGGAGGAAAATATAAAAGCTTGAGATACATTCCTTCTCTATATTAAAAATAAGTCTGCAATACATTATGATTCACCTGCTAGGTGTATGGCCAGATCATTTCCCTTAGTTTAGTATCATTATCACAGCCAGTGTCTGCCAAGCTCATTTCCTAGTGATCTGAACTCCAAATGTGTAACCCACTGTAAATTCAGTTAAAATAAAACTTTTTTTTTTAAATTTATTATTGTTCTACAAGATTCCAAGGCATAAACTTGCATTTGGCACCCAGAAATATCCGGCTTCCAAGAAAAGTGGATAAGAAAGCTTAATCGGCAAGGTCCCCCTCCACAGCTTTCCTTGGTTTTATCTAATAGTTGTGATGAACAGAGGGATTCCTGACAAAGGATTTCCAATATGCCAGCAAAAATGAGGCTAGAACAAGTCAGCTCTGCTGGAAAAAAACCTTTCTTGGGCTTGCAGCTCCCCTATTTGGACCTTGTGATCTCTAGATAGTCCAGCTGATTCCTGCAAATGCCAAGTGTAGCTGTCATTGTTCAAGTCTATTTCCAGAGGATACTACGCCAGGCATTAAAAAACTCAGAATGCATATTTATCGTGTTACACACTGCTGGATGAAAGCCCACATCTGTTCCTCAAGCTGACTAGACAAAAATGGGGCAGAGCGAAGGAAATCAAGATCTTCCACACATAAAACAAAAACCCAGAAAACTTCTGACCTTTAACTAGATCATGTCCAGCTCCTCCTGCCGATGCCTCCATTAGAGCACAAGTTCACAAGCAGCCCTACTGAGCTCTGGCTGTTTCTAAGAACTTAGAAACTTTTTCCCAGAAGGGAAGAAGGTTGATGCACTTTGAGGCCAGAGATCAAAAGACTTTTTCAAGGAAAGTGTTTTATAATCACCATAGCTCTCTATGCTTGCTTAAATTCTACTGCACACAGAGAAAACTGAGGATGAACGTTTCTCAGCCAGATCATTTTCCTACGAAGAGACCTTTGTCCATTGATGACCACAGAAAAGAGCTCTGGCAGGGATCCTCATCTTTTTTTCCTGACAATAGGAGGCTCTTAGGGCCTACTCTATGTCCATCTCAAAATGCTTCATCAAGAGGAAGATAATGCAACGTTTCCCACCTGCAGTGGGGGTAACTGAAGCATGGGAAGTTATGTGCTTTTTTATCACTACATAAAAGCCCAGCCTGAGATTTGCTATTGTAACCCCATTTACTTCTTCTAAGGTAATACAGCTGCTTTTAGCCTGAACAGAACTTTGTGCTTTCTTATTCTCATGTAATACCTTGGAGAGGTTCTGCATGCAGACTTCATTTTATTCTTGATTTGTGATCCTTTTTAAACATCTCCAGTTCTGTTTTGCTTTGCATTTTAAGCCACCAGCTCTTTTGGAAGGTGATTGTGTCAGGTCATTGTTTGAAATGTCATACTCATATATACCAGAGCTTGACAATAAGCTTACCTGCATATGTACACAAGATTGCATTTTATCAATAATATTGAAGGCAACAGCAGGAAAAAAACCCCAATCCACCTTACTCAAATAAATATTTTAACATAAGTTTTATATCCAAAACACTATTGCTCACCTGAAAATAACATTTTTTTTCTCCAGAAAAGCCAATCACTAAGTTATTGAGTGAAATGATAATTTAAAAAGAAATATGAGTCACTGTGAGCTTAAAATTAGACCTTAAAATTGAACAAAACAAACAAATACCAAAACAAAACAGCAAACAGGGCATATTGCCTATACCACAATTTACAGGGGTTTTAGGTAAGATTCAATAAAAAGAAGTTAACTGCTTCTTACAATATTTTCTTTTACATTGAAAATATCAAGATTTAGAGGAAAGAATAAAAAAATACCTACTTAGAAAGATTACAAGGAAATCTTATCATA
The DNA here is from genome assembly GCF_012275295.1 of Melopsittacus undulatus. Taxonomy (NCBI): domain Eukaryota; kingdom Metazoa; phylum Chordata; class Aves; order Psittaciformes; family Psittaculidae; genus Melopsittacus; species Melopsittacus undulatus. The sequence goes on from NC_047527.1 coordinate 10,241,091, forward strand.
CATATGCATCTAAGAAACAACTCAGTGAAAAATGCCTTCATGGTACCGTCACTTAAGTGTTCAGTGCCTTGGTTTCACCATGCACTGCTCATGTTTTTGTTTGCTCTATCAGGGGCATCATTCACACACCTTCACTGGACACTGAAAATCTGCTTCCCACTAAGTGAAAGTCGGAGGTCTGTTCATCCTGGGCACGGCAGGATTTTTACTGGTAGATAACCACATAATAATGGAATTTTTCTGGCAGATTAAAAAGCTTATAACTAATATTTGTATTTTCTAATAAGTAATGAGGAAAAATGATACCTATTTTCTAAGCAGGGAAACCAAGTCAAAGGTGTTTAGTGCTGACTTCTTGCTTGATTCAGTGGGAGATAAATAGAAAATTACATCTCACAGAGGATTGGTCCTAAGCGTCTTGTGGTGAGGCCAGCCACGAGCTCAGGTCTTGCAAGTCCCTATCTAGCAACCTCCCAACCTGAAGAACTGAATACAAATAATATCCAGTCTTGGGACAGGTGGTCAAACATGAAAACACTAAATGAAACTTGCAAAATACTTCAGGCACTCAGAATTACTGCATTTTTTTATTACATTCCTGAGGGTTTCTTTCTTTCTCAGCCAACGACTGAACTGAATCACAACCAAAGCACTTCTCTTTTCTTCACCTTACATACTCACACAGAAGAAAAAAGTTCAGCTGTGGAGATTCAGAACTTCTGACCTTTACTGTAACTCTATTTTGTTTCTGAAAGTCTTCTTGGACCCAGCATTGCAAAGGCTTTCTGGAGGTGGATTACAAGATGATGACCTCTCATTGTGGGTTCCAGATCAGTTGTAATTCCCATATTCTGTCAGTTTAGATGCAAAATAAGCACCATGTGCAGTCATTCTGCCCTTCACAGATGGGCAAGAAAAAAGCAAGAATAGTGCCACAATCAAATGTGATAATTATGCATTTGATATATTAAGACTTTTAAAAAAACACAGTACTAATTCAAGGAATAATGTTGAAGTGAAAAACATGGGGGAATCTGTGTGAGGTGTGTTATTGAAAAGCAATCAATATTCATTGCAATTTGAAAAAAAAAAAAGATGAAACATAACAAATTATTGTTTGGTTTTCAGAAGGTAACTCAGATCAGTTCACATTTTTATACATATTTCTATGTAAGGGACTATCCTTGTGCTGGGATTGAGGACAGCCCATATCTGGAACCAGAGCTGTCAAAGCAGAACCCCAGAAAACAGCAGTATCTCCGGGTGAGGAGATGGAGTGAGTACAGGCAGAGACAGCAAGTTATGAATTGCTTGCATTTACATTTTGATGCAATGAAAGGGGAACGCCCAACTGAGAGTAGAAGTTGCTGATTTAGTAGAATGAGAAGACACCTTTGCTCATGACTTATCCTGCTCATTATAAAGACTACCCTTATGAAGGGGCTCACAAAAGCTTATTTAATCCAATAGAGAGGATCCAATTGATTTCTCTGATCATGGATGAGCAATGAAACTGGATTGTATGAAACTCGCAACTTCCAGTGAGACAGGTAAGAGACCCTCAGGGGAAAGCAAATGGGAAAATACCTGTCAAGCCACAATACTGCTGAGTAGGGATGGTAGAAAGTGAATCATTCGTGTTGCCCCTGTGCTATCACTGTCTGGAAATTTTCAGTGAAAATGAAACAAATAAAACGATGACAGCATACAGAAATCTGGAGAACAGTGAGGCTCCCACCTGCAGAAAGGGCAGAGGTAGTGGTAGGAGAACTCAAGGCTGTTTCAAAGGAAATGAAACATACCAATATTTTCTCAGGAGAGCTCATATTTTCAGCAAAGAAGTAAAAACTGAAATATTCTGACTGAAAGTGTTATTGTTTTTGGAAGAACCTGGAATAGATCCCCTAAAAAGTTAATCCTCTTGTCCAATGGCATGTGCTGTAATGAACCATGGTCTGCTTAGAGTGGAAAAATGGAGACAGTCCTTTTGACTAAGAAGTAGTATGTAAGAAGGTCCATCATGGGACACATAATATACCTAAGGAGTGCATATAAAAGAACAAAAAGGTGAAGAAATGTGAACAATGTTGGTCAAGTATGCCAACAGAATTGTTTCAGTCTTTTATCTGACTGAAATATTTTGATGTCAGTGATCTGATTGTTATTATAATTAAGGAAGTTCAACAATTCCAACAAAAATACACTGTAAGAGGAAAAATCTTTCTTTGCCAGAAGAAGAAAACTCTTCATTTGAAAACTGCTTCAGCATTTTTTCTAACGTGAGAACTTCAAGCTAACTACTGCCGATGCACTTTTCCTTTTCATTTGGCAAGATAAGATCAGAACCATTCTTTCTTCCAGAGTTAAGGTTTCCAGTTTTCACCTCTGTGTTTTAAGGTGGTGTGAACTGCAAGATGGATTTTGAGGGTATTTTCACAGAGTAAATTAATTCTCTCTCAGGGTATAAACATGCTGCAGCAAGTGAGCTTAGGGAATGCTCCTTGGCCCAGTTAAATTTGAGGCAGTGATATATCCACTCCATTGCTGACAAGGTTTGAGAAACCTGAAAGCAGGGGTGGAAAGGAGGGACAACATCAATGGGTTGAACCTAATTATGCATGAGTATTTGAGAAGGGAGATTAAAATCAGTGGACGGATAATATCTCTGTGCTTGTATCTTGCTGAAAAAGCAGCCTTTTCCTCTCCCTTTACGTCACTTGCAGTGTCACAACTGCGAATGTAACCACATGAAGAGCATGAAAAAACTTCAGGCTTTCATGGTCTACACTCTTCTTTCCCCAGCATCACGTAGGAAAGTATGTGGGCTGTTTGGCCGAGTGAAGCAGTCCCACAAGCAACTCTCTGCCCTGATATATCGCCTGCTGGAGAGGATAGAGGTGTTGTGCTACTTGTACGTCATGGCAGAATCAGACCCACAGCCCTGCTGGAAGGACTACATGGTCCTTCTTTTCCCCCTGTACAACAGTGTTTCTCAGGTACATGCATGACCAAGACTGTATGAGTGCTAGTATTAGTAACCCATCATTTCTGCTGGTCAACAGACATTGAAAATATAGTCTGGTTGTTTCATTTAAGATATGCAAGGTGTCCTTAAAGATAGTTTTATTTAGCATTCAAAGGCTTTGTATAAGCCAGCTTGGAGGGATATAGTTAACACACAATTTCAGTCAGCTCTCAGAATTGGTGACCTAAAGGAGAGTGATGTGGAACAGCCACTATGAGGAATGGCTTTTCCAGAGTTTGGAGCAGTGCAGATGCTGAAGCACTGACACAACAGTCACTCATTAAGCACAGCAATGTACAGCATCAAGTTTCATGTCAGACACATGCACTGAGAAAAGAAAGACCCAGCAGTTCATGTAGAATAAAAGCTCCAGTGGAAGCTGAATGACTTCTTGATTGAAAAAGAATATTAGTAGTCTATATCCCTTCAGCTGTTTCAACTCTCTGTGTATAACTAGTCTCAAATTAACAAAATTTCCTGTTAATCTCACTGTCTCTGCTATTTGTTAATCAGCTTCTTAGATCTCAGAATGAGCCAGAGTGTGATATTTATAGGAGGGTGATGGCTTTTTATGTTAATACCCCAGTAAGCATTATGAAACAATAATTGTTAACGTAAGACAAGTCAAGGTATAATATAATTCTCAGGTTACGATGAATGTTTGCATCTTATTTCTCTGGGCTTATAATGGTCAAATATTAAGCAGCTTTTTTTTTCTTCAGAGCATACTTACTCCTCAGAATATCACTCTGAATGCTTTCCTTTCCTAATCTTCCTTTTAATTTTCACTTTCAAGCTACAAATCATGAAAATATCATGAGAAAATTCAGATACTCCAAGCATTGTCTCCAGACAGCTAAAGATGTGCAGCAGCCCTGCAATGTTCAATACTATGGGATTTTTGCCAATGGTTTTGATGAATCTTTGATGAATTCAAATGAATTTTCAAGACACATCTAAGTAGCTAGATGCTTATCTGACCTGTATCTAACTTCCCAACCTTTTGGGGCTGACACTATCACTTAATATCATGTGCATGTATACACTCACTATAGATAGATGCATACAAACTGCTAAAACACCATTTACTTTTGCTTTTCCCCCCCTGAGCTCCTTTTACTCTTCATGAAGAAGTTTCTTCCTCTGCATCATCAGTTTCTGGGGCTGCCTGCCCTACATGGATGACAGGTTGAGGGGTATAATCTGTCTGGTTATATGCCAGGAAGAAAAAATTCTAATTTTAGTAAACAAGTGTTGATGCAAAAGGTCACCAAAGTCCTGTCAGCCCTTACGTGGGAATTGGGAATGAAGTACTGCAAAGTGAGATGTTGCCAAGAACATGCTTCTAATGGCTTTACATACTGTCTGTGACATGTGGGAGAGGCGAAGACAAGAGGACAGAACCCTTGAGGGACAGGATAGATCCTGCCCTTGCTGATCTGTAGGAAAAGATAATACAATATGCAGGGGTGCTTTGCAGGAGAGGTAGTAAAAGGCAAAATCTTCTTCACTGACCTCGGTTAATAAATGCTACTGCTGAGACTGTAAGTAAAAAGCAAACGTTCTCTTTCAAAAACATCTTTTCTTATTTTTATCCAAAAGCAAAATTTCTTATAAATGCATAATCTTCTCAAAAAGATCTCTATCCTAAAAATTTTCTGCATTTTTATGTTTGTCCTTCTGTTCCCATAAGCCTGAAAGAGTTCTCCATTCAATACCCACAGTGAGAACTGCTTTGTTTGTTTAAGAGGTTGACTAAAGGAATGAATAATGGAACCATTTCAAATCCTACAGCATGAAAACAACTCTGAACTTCTTTTAAAAATAACCTTTTAAATAGAAATATGTTTTTTATAGCTTTATCCTTCTCAATTCAGACTTTCATGAATTGACCTCACCCACTCCCAGTGGGAGGCAAGCAAGACCAACGCCAGTTAAAGATGTTCTTTTCTTAAATGAGAGATCAACCTGGTCCCTGGGATCATACATACAGAACTCGGCTATTCTGGCTAAGTCTAAACTAGTAAATTAATGTGCCCAGTACTGGTCTAACAATGAAAGGGTATAGACAGTCACGTTCCTGTGCTTGAGAACATTTCCTGGCACTGGTTCATTTAGAAAGCTTTGGATCTCTCCCTGAATGAAAGCACTAGCCACTGCCAGCCCACAGCCCCCCATACACTCCAGGTGAGTTGCAACCCCAGTATTTCAGATATACATCTGCTGATAACAGTTTTGACGTTTTTTAGGTACTTCTAGGGTACCCCTTAGAAACGATAGAAGGATTGCTGTTTGAAAAGCACCCTGTGACCCACCTCAGCCTGGAGCCCTTCACCCAGTGTGCCTGGATTATTTATCTCCCAAATTCCTGAAGAGATCCAGCTGATGTCATCCTCTGAGCTGCTGTGAAGGGTGAGATAAAGTTTATATGTAGTCTATCCTGAGACTTAGACTATGGGAGATTTATACTGCTAAGCAAAATATTTTAAAACTGTCCAAAATAGATGGTGAGGAAACTCCAAGTACATGAGTGTGAGGGAACAAGCAGGGAGAGGGGAAAATCCAAAGTCTGTTTCTGACAAGAAATATCAGGTGAAATTTATTTTGAATTATAGGCTTGACAGCAACCAGGATCTGTTCTATGATCTATTGCCCCATGTCCACTGGAGTCAGAGACACCCCCTGAGAATTTAATGTTTGGCATAATTTGTTTCCTTATTTCTTCCCTTATCGCAGCTATTAAATTGCTTACCACATTCTAGGAGGGGCCAATACAAGCACTGTTTTAATAGAAGGCTATTTGGTGGCTTCCCCTCTTTCCTTTTTTGCACACGCACACATTTGCTATATATAAAACCAGCTTGCTTAAACTGATAGAGCCAAGGTCATAATTTCTCAGGGAAATGGCAGACTAATGGAAAAAAGGTTATAAATATAATAAAACATGAGTCCTGTGACATTTACCAAGGACAATAGTTTCATAATAAACTGTCAGGCACTTTGAAGCCTTCAATTAGGCCCCCAAAAGACGTCCTGCATCACCAGTGAGGAGGGGGTGGGAGCTGGAGGTGGAGAAGAAACCAAGCAAACTTTGAAAGAGCCAGGGAAAAATATGCCGGTGGTTTCCAAAGTGGCCTGAGCTACTAATGCTCTCTGATGAGTTGAAGGATTAAAAGTTCAAAAGGGCAGGTCATATGAGGGCACTGAGGTCTTGCAGTGCTGTGACCTAGGAAATACTGACTGGTCAGAGAGTGAACCCATCCACAGCATGTTACCAATTAGTGTTTAATGACCAAATGTGGAATGCATTAGAGCTTCTGAGAACTGAATATGTTTTCAAAGGGTCCAAGATGTTCTTTACAAACATTCCTGTGTGGTTTGATTCACACTGTGTTTGGGGAAATCTTCAAGCTTTGTCCAGACTACAAAGCAGATATGTTGCAAATTCCAGTGGATGTAAGAATGGAACAAACGTGGTTTAAATTTCTAAAGAGACAAAAAGTTTGAGCTCAAGGATCCAGGTAGGGCCTCTAGGAGTTAAAAAAGAGATTCTCCTGTCATTATTCAGCCACTAATGTGCTTGGTACTTAAGACTAAAAAGTATGGGAATTCAATGGAGCTCTCTCAGTTTATACCAGCTGAGAATCTAGTCTATGCTCTGAAGACCTTGCTATTATAGCGGCTTAATCTTGCAAACGCTTCCTACCATACACATCGCTTTTACATTGCATCAGAGTTGCAAATTGCGCACATCAATAGATTTCAGGGAGTGTAAGGGAAAGAAAGGAAGGCAAATTCACTAGACCCCGAAGCCCTGGTTGTGCCTTCCCAAAGGACAAAGAAAAGGACAAAGAAATTGGCCACAGTCAGTGTGCTTCGCTTATCCTTAATCTTCCACTTCTCCCCTTGCTCTGACCTGACCCTCAGTTGCTTTTCCCCCTTCCTTTGGTCCTTTTCTCCACCATAACACTTTATTCTCACAACATTTTTGCTGGACCTTTCTTTTTAAGTCTTCTGCCTTGTTTCCAAAAGTTTATCTTGCTTCCCTCTTAATCTTCTATCTCCTGAGAAACCTGTGTTCCTCCTTACTTCCCAGATTACCATGCATAAGACTGACTAATCTCTAGATCATATATGAGGCTAAATTCTGTACCAACTGCATTTTAATCTATTATTTCAACTGGCACTCAGCCTAAATGCATATTTCTGGTGAGCTTTATTACAGATATGGATCTGAAAGTTCAGGACAAAGGATGAAGCTTCTTACTTCTTGGTCCATCCTGTTCCATCTTATTTATGTTATCTGAAAGTGATATAACTGATTTCCCAACACCTGCTAAGAGGAAGATTTTCTTAGTGTATACACTACAAAAATACATATGGGACTGCCTTAGTTAGGACATCTTTGAAAATCTCTTTTGAAAACCACATATGCACGACTTGCAGTTGTCAAAGAAAACAGAGGGAAAACAGTGGAAGGTGAAAACTTGGGTGAGAAGATGATCATATTCATAGAATCATAGAATTTGATATCACAGTAGAAGATGTGGGGAGGTACAGATATGGAATAGCACAAGCCATCCACAGACTAGGTTTTGTGTCACTAGTCTAAGCCTTTCTGTCACAGGGTTAGTGATGTTTAAATAGTCTTTGTGTCTTAAAACCTACTCCTGCAGGGAGTATGAGATTTTGCATGTCTATGGTAGGATGCCTGAAAAAAATAATTAAAAATATCTCTCCATGGTTTGTTATTTAAGGAGTTTAAGGAATCTTAAAACCCATCTCTGGATTTATCGGAGGTCATAATTGACAGAACATAGTCAGACATATGGACTGGGATCTTTCTGGCTGTAGAGAACAAGAATACTGAATTTTTAAGACTTGTTTGTCTAACTGTGTAATAGGTGCTAGCAGCTGAAGAGACACTACAACAATTTTAAAGTTAGCCAGCCTGAACAGAAATGGCTCTTCTTCTCTTTTTATCACTCTCACGGTAGCTGGAATATAAATTGTCCATAACTTCTCCCCTCATCCATAGATTCCTCCAGTCACCATCTCTTTCCAGCTAGGGCATATACAACTACATGGATACTTCCTAGAAACAGCTCTGAGGCACAGTGACTGTGCTACCATTTTGAATGTGCAGTTTAAAAACATATCTTTAAATGTCTACCTCTATTCCTTTTTGAAGGTTGTGTTCCGTTAAGACAGCTGTTTGTAAAAGAACACAAAGTAGAAGGCTGATTAAAAGATTGGCCTGTAGGAATGCTCCATATTAATAGGTCCAGACTAGTTCCTTTCTTGGGAAAATAGTTTCCTGCTAGCAGTGATATTAATTATGCATTATATTAGGCTTTCATGTAGTAGGCATAGATACCTGTGTGTGTCTCGGAATACATACAGCACCTCTTGACCCAGAAGATAGGTCTAGCTCACTTTCAGAGATGCACATTATAGACTCTTGAGGATATAAAGTAGACATTGGAGTAAAAGACTGCCTGTGGGTGAAAGGTACTCACTCTGTCTCTCCTTTGCAATCTTCAGCTTTGTTGCATTGGAAAGGATGAAATGCCAAGACTGGCTACTGAAGGATGGACCAGAATTCAGCCACCCAGGACATGTTCCAAAAAGTTACTTTTCCATATTAGTTTCTAACTGCACAGACAGCACTGACACAGGTTTAATACATACTCACACCCCCAGTCCCGTGAAGACTTGCATTCATTAAAACACATTTCAAGTATCTGGATTCAGATCCACAGGCACATCCCTGTGCTCGTTCCAAGAGGAGTTAACTGGCTGAGCCGCCCAGCACCTGTCCAGGGTGGGCTCTCAATCAGAAGGATGTGCATCACAGTTACATTTCAATGGGAGGGTGGATTAAGGATCACTGACTCAGCTGACTCGATCATGTGCAGCTGACCCTTTCTTTCAGAGGCTGTTCAAAGTAGCAGCTGGTGAGTGCCAGAGTGATGTTAATGACTGCGCACTCAGGCAGCAGCTCGTTAGGAAATGCACGACATATCTGCTCAGGCTTCTCCAGTGCACAGCTCCCTGAGCTGCTGGAGATCAGAGCTTGTCAGGCACTGCTGTTAATTTCCACCAGTTGTGGGGACTCACAATTAGAGCATCAGGCATTTCAAGCATCATTGGGTGGCACTCGAGAATCGAGCAAATGTAGGTTAGTGATAGCTGTAACTCCAGACACAGGTACGTTGAGATAGGATAGGCAAAAGCTTAAGAATTACTGGGGAATTTATGAAATAGCAATCTGATTTTTTGTTACACCGTATTTTCTGTCAGACACTGAGCAGACCTCATAAAGTTGATTTAAGCAAGGTCAGGGCAGACCTCAAGAGACATCCTTACTCAGCTTGGCTCTGCCTGCCTCTCCAATCACTGCTGTGAACTGCAAGTCACCTTGATGCTAGTCTTCTTATTAACAGGAATAAAAATTTGAGGAATCCATCAGATCTCCCTAGATTATCTTCATCTACAGGCAACGTGATGAGAAATGATGGACCAAAAAGGGAGGCCAAAACGGTATGCTGATTTTGAGCACTTATGCATGTAGCATGAAAACAAAGTCTTCACAATTGCAGAAAGGGTAGAACAGGGAGTCTTGACCATGTACTTTTATTTCCAGTATTTACTGATCACAGGCTGGGCCATCTCCAGTTCCCTAGGTAATACTGAGCAGTTTTGCTGTGAATGACATTGATGAACTTATTATAGTACCTGATGATTTCAAGGTAGCAAGTGGCAGCAGCTGCACAGTTCACCATCACCTACATGAGAATGTACATGGCAGGCCCATCTCTTAATAAGAGAAGACTGCAATTTTCTTCAATTTGCTACCTCTGTGGTAAACGTGCTTCTTTCAGATGAATAAAATGCTGTATATAAAGAATTTTCTGATCTACTAGAGGAAGATGTAACTGGAGTTCATGACTGAAAATTAAAGACGGGACACTTTAGAAAAGAAACAAAATGACAGGATGAATAACCATTGGGTAAGGATCCCAAGGCAATAACTCCTCTTGTCTCCAAATCAAGAGAAAAGTACAAAATGACTTTGCATTTCCACTGTGATGATCTGAGTTTGCCAAATATGGAGCCTCTTGGTTAGGTCTCTCCTGAGAGCAATTCTGATTTTCCCTTTGGAGGGTTACCCTTTGGAGAAAGTTCAGTCTTTTCCATTGACTGTGGAGAAAATTTCCAGGGGAATATGCTCCTCATTTAGACATGAATTATAACTGAGTTTGACCACTTTCCTGTAAGAATTTCACCATTTATGAATTGCTGAGATAATTACAAGAATAGATAGATGAAAAAAAAGGGCCTGTGGCAGAAAGGATGGCAGTCTGGGTGCTCCAATAAACTTTTCAATCTTTAAAATTACTTAAATTAAGAATTTTTACAGAATTAATGCTGCGCTCTGTAACAGGAGGACTCCAGGCATCTCCTTCATTGCCCTTCCTCTCCATTTTACTGATGTGACAGACATACTCCTTTAACACTAGCTGGTGGGACAGACACACGGCTGCAGTTGCCACTTCATCTTCCACCATCCAGCCTACAGCTGCTTCCAAACCTGACAGTGCAAGTGGAAGTCCTGATGTGGTGATTGCAGGGGAAAGTTCATGTCAGCCCAGGCAAGCAGCCAAACACTGAGCTCATGTTAACACTCTTCCACCCAGGCATAAGAAGAGTACACTACAAACACACAGATTGATATCAGCATTTGGTGGGAACAGATCCAAGAGCTGGATGTCGGTGGGCTTTGTGATGCAAAAGAAAAAAAAAGAGATTCGAAAAAGCAGATTAAAAACCAGAAGATCATACAATCATAGGCAGTGTTCTGGCTCCAGGTTGCTAAATTGGAAAGGGTTCAGAGAAGAGCCACGACGACGTGATTAAAGGATTAAAAACCTACTTTACAGAAAGGCTCAGGAACTGAATTTGTTTAGTTTAAGCAAGAAAATGATGACTTGATTAGGGGCCATTAGTACCTACTTGGGGAGTGAAACCTCGATAATTAATACTTCTTTTGTTCAGCACAAAAAGTTTTAACAAGATCTAATGGCTCATTTAAAACACCCACCTCGTTTAAAAATGCCATGTATTGCAAATAGTGCCCCCAAACAGGTAAATCATAAAACAAGGTTAGATTTTTTTAATCCCTAAAATATTACACTACCTGTGTTGATATGGCCTGTTTCTCCACTTCTCCCAAAGTGCCTTAATTTGACTAAAAATATTAATTTTGACCAATATGGCTATCTACTTTGGAGACATCTCATTGAATCTTATTGTTTAGCTTTCTATATGATCAGAAGAGAGGAGCAGAGCCTTTTAAATGTCCAGCTTTTCATCCACCAATACCCACAAGTCCTCCTCAGGGCTGCTCTCAATCCCTTCATCCCCCAGCCTGTATTGATACCAGGGGTTGCCCCAACCCATGTGCAGGACCTTACACCTGGTCTTGTTGAACTTCACATGGGCCCACTTCTTGAGATTGTCCAGGTTCTTCTGGGTGGAATCCCATCAGGCATGTCAAACCAGTCAGTTTGCTGTCATCTACAAACTTGCTGAGGCTGCACTTGATCCCACTATTTATGTCATTGATAAAAATATTAAACAGCACTAGTGCCAGGACAGACCCCTGAGAGATTCTACTTATCACTGATCTCCATCTGGACATTGAACCTTTGACAGCTACACTTTTACATGAGTTGGGTGGCTGTCTCAAGTCAGCTTTATGTTGCTTACTCAACATTAGCCCTTCTGGAAGAGAGGCTGGATTAACAACATATCTGACCATCTCTCAGACACCACCATCAGGACCTCACCAGAACAATTTTGCTAGATACACCCTCATAGTGGAGGCCTTCAGTTATGGGTTTAAATCCTCTCTGGTATGGAATTGAGAAAACAAATTCAGTGATTGCCTCAGTGGACATATTCAGGATATGCCGGTGGTATATGTAATGGCCTGACGTCTGCTTACCCTCTGAAGCAACCAGAAGTTTCATGCTTATGTTGGCACAGTAAGGATTCCAAGTTAATAAGCCATGCTGAATGGCAGGCTATGTTTGCTTTGATGTACCATTCAGATAGCAGGATCACACAGCTTTTAGATTAGGGCTGACTGATACCCTGCCATTTCGGAAAGAGCTCATACCTGTGTATCACCTGTCCACTCCCCGCTAAGCACAAGGCTATCCTGTCACCCAGAGTTATCTGCCATAGTTACCAACCACAAACATGATTCTTCCTGATAAGATTGTTCCATTTTTCCCTTTTATTTACTTGAAGGGCTAGAAATTTGAAAGAAAGAACTAGCAAAATAACCCTAGTCTTTTCATACTCTCACATACCACAGTCTCTATGTCAAGCAATATTCAGGATACTGCATAGGAGACATCAGACCATATGGATAAGGAAAAAGAGAGCTTTGCAGATTCAAAATGTCTGATTCAATATCCTGTCTTGCTTCCCCTATGGGAACAAGGAAATACCATGCATTCCAGTTCAGAATTGCTATCGTATACAGAGATGTGATACTATGCTTCTGAAACGTCAAAAAAACACACAGGACAGGAATTTTTTGAAGACAGGATTCCTATTGTGGGAAAAAAAAAATAGAGAAAGGGAAATTAACATATTCTAGCTACACTTTTAAAGCTGTGTACTCACAGCTTTAGTGTCTTTAATGAACAAGGAGAAACAGGTACCTTTGACTTCACTTATTTCTGAATAAGAAGGAACCTTTCAGGATTGACAGACTTCCTCCTAGATTTCCAAAGTGCTCATGAAACTCCAGTTGGTTCACCTGTGTTGTTTTAAGTACAGTGTTCATTACTTGAAAGAAGTGTTTCTCTTTGGTTAACTCTCCTAAGTGCAAAAGGAAATGTACATTTTACGTACATAAAGGAGAGAAGGCATTCTAGAAGCCATCTCTACCTTCTTCCTTCACCTACATGAAAGAATGATAAAACTAAGAATGAATTACCCATTTACTTCTTGACCACTAAGGAAACTTAACTGAGGCTTGAAATAGGCTGCTTTCTTCAGACATAAAACAGCAATAATAATGCAATGTGACATCATTAAAAATCCAACACTGGCTCAAAAATTATTTTGGAACCACTTAATAGCTTTGTCTATTCTAATTTTTTCCCCATTCAGGAGAAGGTGCTAGTCCTCAGGGACAGCTACCTCTAGACCAAGCAACAAATCTCAGCCATTTTGGCTGCTTGCCTAGTCAAAAGTGTGGTATGAGTTTGCTCCAAATACACACATCACCTCCAGGCAGAGACCAAACATGGAGAATTGCCAGAAAGACTAATACATGAGGAAGTTATTAACATGTGAGAACAGGAAGTTATAAATGAAGGCTATATTGCAACCTTTATTTTGGAGGGTGTTACCAGGCTCCTCCCAGCCTGGTAAATATTTATGTAGCTATCTAGGAACCTGATCCTTCTTCCATAGGAATCAAGACACTGTTTACTATTGCCTTCACTGGTACAAGAGTCAGGCCATCAAGTATTCTAAATAAGCATTGCAATTTTTCCTTTCTCAAGGAAATGAATTTTGAAAAGCAAGTACAGTTGAGTTTACAGAGACTGTCTTTCTGAAGTCCTTGTGGCAAGAAACTCTGTGGTTTTCTAAAGAAGCAGAACTTGTTGTCATTTGGAAAGAGGTTTTGAAAAGTACACATTAGAACCTGAAATGAACTGATGCTGAAACTTTCATTTTTCTACTTTATATCCATGCAATTCTGTCCCCACAACAAGGCGTGATGTGAGAGCACATGTTCAAGTCCTACCTATTAATAGACACACAAACCCTCAAGAAGTTGTGTCACATAGTTTGAAATTCAATTCTCCAGCCAATGTATTTTAAAATTAGAGGAAAAAAAAAGAGTGGTAAATGAAGATAAAGATCATTTCCCACTTATGAAGACCTCATGTGGATCTGGCCAAGGGCATCCAGCCCAGACATTCCAAGAGACTGCTGCTGTATAACAAAACTGCTCTTTTTAAAGCATTTACTTGAAATACTAAATCTAAATATTCTTAAGATGAAAGATCCTCTTTAGTTAATTTTAGACAAGAGTCTCCTATTTTAGTTGTGGACTGGAAGCAGAGAAAAGTAAAATGTTTACTCTTGAGAACAACGGTGTTGGGCACTGAGCCCAGATACAGATATCTCCTGTAATTCTCTTACCATATAAGATATGGTTCATTCTAGAAGTATTTACATGAGTCTGAACTACTGCAAAATGATCATGCAGCTCATTATCAAATAACAGATCAGTACGATCTGCTGCACATCTATACACTGGTCTTGCTGCTTTATTCAGACGCTGTCTGGAAAAGTTAGTGGGAGTTATAAGAGTATGTAATGAAGAAAGCAAAAAGAGAAAGAGACTGGACCCGAGAAGTAGGTGATACCTTCAGTTTCTAAGATCATGAAAACAAGGACAAAGACAGTAAACCTGATAAACCAAACTTATGGCTCAGAGGATGTGTGAAATGAATAGGTGAATATGAATGCATATGAAAAGGCCTGGCTGCAGCAATTGCCTGCAAATGATGGCTGCAAAAGGTCAATTTTGGAATGAATGAAAAGGCACAAGTTAATATTGCAGACCAGGCACACTGGCCTCAGCCTGTCAGAATGGGAGATGAATAAGAAATACTGAGAAGGAAATGATTCATTCTACAGATGACCAAAACTTTGCAAATAACAGCTCTTGATTGTGTCTTTTGGCCTATTTTCTTTCTTTGAAACACATAAAATAATACATTCTTTAAAACAGGTTTGTTGTAATGACTCACTAGTTGCTGCTTGTAAAAAGCAAGGATCATGCACTACTGTAAAAATCATGTTGAAACCATAAGCTACAGGCCTTCTATGATGGAGAGACTGCATCAGTGGACAAGGGAAGAGTTGATGTCTTCTACCTGGACTTCCGTTAGGCCTTTGATATAGTCCATCACAACAAAGTTACCTCTAAATTTGAGATAGGGATTTGAGAGACAGACTGTTAGAAGGGTAAGGAATTAGTTGGATGGCCATGTCCAAAGGGGTAGAATCAACAGCTCAATCTCTAATTGCAAACCAACAATGAGTGGTGTCCCTCAAGGATCTGCACTGGGTCAAGCTTAGTGGTGCAGATGGTTTACTTGAGGGAAGGAATGCCTTCCAGGGTTTCAATGTTAGGCTTGAGGAGTAGATCCATATGAACCTCATGAAGTTCAACAAGGCCAAGTGCAAGGTCCTGCACATGGGTTGGAGCAATGCCTGATATCAATATAGGCTGGGGAATGAAGGGATTGAGAGCAGCCCTGAAGAGGACTTGGGGTACTAGTGGATGAAAAGCTGGACATGGGCCAGCTATGTGTGTTTACAGCTCAGAAAACCACCCATAATCTGGGCTACTGTTTATTTGGTTTTATTTTAGCCAAGGCTTGTTTTGGTTGGTTTTTTTTCCTACTTTTCAAAATATTTCACTTATTTGAGCCATTACAAAAGCAAAAATCAAAAGTTAAAGACTTTTGGATAAAAAATGGTTAAAACATTTAACAAAACAAACTGTAAAGGAGAAATAAAATCTTGCTTCACATGATTGTCATCTTGTTTCCAGTTTCCTACAGAAAACCAGAACCAGAAAAAGAGACTTTCCATGTAAACACGTCTGCTATCTTTATTGCCATTTTGGCTTGATGGGGCACTTGAATACTAGGATAGATGTGGGACTTCCTAATTTGAAGTATACCAAATATATCCATTAAAAATGAAGCAAGAGTATTCAATTAAGGAAACAGCACCTGAGTCCAAAAGAGATCAATGTACTTTAATTGCCAATGCACTTTGTTGTCATTTTAAACTATATCTCCATGAAGCTTATCAGAAAAATCTATGATCACTTATCAAAGTAAGCAAAGTTTCCTACCATCTGGAGATCAAAGAACAGTAGGCCTTTAGTCTGCAGACTGTATCAGTGCAGTTCTTCAAAAGGCAGATAGGCTTCTCTGTCCATGACTGTAAAGCACTTTGAGATCCTTTGGGATCACAGCTAGTGTGTTTCAGAGCACACTAAGAAGTGTGAAAGTCAAAATTACAGAGCAGTGCTCTGTCATCTGGGAAGAGGATTTTAAAATTAACTAGGGACAGATTTTCATTATCTGTGCAAACCCATGGAAACGTTTGCTTTGATATTTCCAGAAAAGTCCATTTGTGAGTCCTGAAGAAAACGACATCTGCCCTTAGTAAACATCTTAGTGTATTTTAATGGACAGACCATAACTACAGTTTTTCCAGTATAGATTACAACATTAGGCACCCCATTCTGCACAGCACAACAAAGATGCCTCTTCTTATCAGGAACTTACATCTGGTATATAATGAGAGATAGATGCTATTTTGAACACTGAACAAATATTCTGTCCTAGTTCTGAAGCAAGTTGTAAAGGGAGGGAATCAGTTTGAAACTTCCTGCAGGATTACTGCTTCTTTAGAAACAGTTTCTGGTCCAAAACTGATGGCAGGGCATACAATGACACTCTTGTTTCATCTCAGCTCCTCCCTGTCCATTTCCCTGAATGAAATAATGTATGAGATAATCTGAAAGATGTTCATTCTCAGTGAGAAACTGGCTGTTCTCACCCCCAGCTGATCAGATTGTGGCTGAGAATATGCGGGCCCTCATTGCTGTTTGGAATTTCTACCTCTTCCCGGAGGAGGCTTCCTGCATTGTGAAGTGAATCAATGAGTAACACCAGACACCTGAGAGAAACACACTATTTCCTGCCACCGTGCTGGAACATAGACATACAGATGTACAACAAGTGCAAACATGTGTGGTGGAATTGCAGAAATTAGTTTGAAACTTGGCTTGCTCTCTCTTGAATCTTATGTACCAAGAATACCTAACCAAATAAGTGCTGTAAATAAAAATAGTCACAGAAAATAATCTGTTTTAAATAACAGTAGTAGCCAACCTTGTCTTCATGTGCTTGAACATTTTCTGAAAGGCAAGTAGAAAGTTCACCCAACTGAGGTGATAATAAGGAATAAGTACTTCTGGAAGCTTTTAAAGAGCTGAACATTAAAAGTGCCACTTTTAGTGCTTGAGAATGTGAACTGTGTTGCAATGTGAAATTTCTGCCTCTTCCCAGAGGAGACTTTCTGTGCCGCAAATGAAGACCTGCAACCTTAAGGCCAGCTTCTGTGACATTAGCCACAGGGATTTGTTGATGCAAGGACACAGAGCAAGCTTCCAGAGGAGGGGACACATGCCAGAGTTCCACAGTAACCAGTGTGACTAAAAACAAGCAGCACCTGCTCCACTAGTATACTCCATTGAGAGAGTTATTTATAGCATCCTATGGTCCTTTTTCATAAGAAAATGTAGTCCAGCACTAATTGTAATCCAAATTTTGTAATTATAAGCCCAAATTCACCCTTCCTGTATATTACATACCAGTACAGAAGTTATTTAACCATATTTTGGCACCCCTAATTGTTGGTTAATGCCTCAGTTATGCAAATCCTATGTGAGAGGTTATTCTTAAGTAAACTTTCCACTTCTGTATAAAAAGTTTTATACAGAAAAAAATCTGTATTCCATCAAAGTGTATGTCTAGTATTTTCCTAAGACTAATATTCTTTATTTTTAACAGTGTTCTATTTAATGCTTTTTGGGATATTTGCTCCAATTTCTAACATTATTTTTTATTTTCTTCGTACCCAGCCCTTCCTCACAGCAAGTAAACTTAAAGTTTATAAAGATTTGGTCCAGTACTTTGGTAAATGAAAAATAACATTTTTAAATCTTGATCATGGTGCTCTTTTAGGAAGGTAAATAATGGATGCTAATTGGTCTCAAGAAACTGAGCAATTGATATTTGTCATTAAGGAAGAGACAAAAAGACTTTTATTATATATACTGGTACCTTAGAAAAAATATTTTAGAACATTCAAATAATGAGTACAGATATTCAAGTACATATATATTAAAGAAACAGAAAATTTTATTAATATGTCATATTAATCTACAGAAAATGGAAACAAAAACTTTCAAAACCTATAAAATCCATCATATGGTTTTATCTCCACAGCTCATTGAAAGTCAAAATATGCAAGATAATCATAATAAAATCATAGAACCAGAGAATGATTTGGGTTGGAGGGGACCTTAAATATCATCCAGTTCCAACCACCTGCTATGGGCAGGGACAACTTCCACTAGACCAAGTTGCTCAAAGGCCAGTCCAGTCTGGTATTCAACACTTCCAGGAATGGGGCAGCCACAACTTCTCTGGGCAACCTGTGTCACAGTATCACCAGCATCACAGTAAAGAACTTCTTCCTCATATGTAATCTAAATTTACCCTCTTTGAGTTCAAAGCCATTCCCCCTTGTCCTATCACTACATACTAAAAAGTCCCCCTCCAGCTTCCTTACAAGCCCCCTCTAGGCACTGGAAGCTGCTCTAAGGTATCCCCAAAACCTTCTCTTCTCCAGGCTGAAACACCCCAACTCTTTCAGCCTATCAATTAAAGATTTTACTTATTCCACATACTGAAAAAGGAGTATTTTTTTGTATGTTTTGAAGAGCCGTGTTTAAAGCCCGGTTCAGATAAAGGAAGTGAATTATTGTAGCTGAAATACTTGAGGCTAAAAATTTATTGCAGCACTTGCCCACTATGATCCTCCACTTGACTTGTGTGAAGTGGTGGAATGGGATCTCACACCCAGTGCTGTCTACAGCATATCCATACAGCTGTCCCATAACTCCAGCTACAGGTCCCTAGAGAAGTGCTGTAGACTGCTCTTCCTTCATTCCCTTGTTCACTGTGCTGTCACACACAAGTTTGACAGAACACATTCCCAGGCCTAATCTTACATTATTAATTCATTTTTTGCTGTTTCCAGTTCCGCTTATATATAATCCTTTTGGTGTGCTTCCAATATAGTCATTGTTTTGTGAGACATTTTGTAGTATTCTGGGACAATGTTTCAATGCTTCATTGTAAGTGTCTTGGCTAATCATACCTGTCTCTATCACTTAGCACATGGCTGTTCTGATTGTCTACCACATGGTGTACCAGTTATTCACTGCAGTCATTTAGGAAGATGACTAACACGTAAAGTGTTTTGGAGACCTAAGGCAGAAAAACATCTTTTTCTCCCCATTTCAAACCGACAGGCTTTTTCAAGACAGTTAAAAAGAGCTGTATGGAGCTTCTTAATCATCCTCATCTACACAAGTAGTTACCACAGCTATTATTCAGACATTGCACACTGTAATTTTAAAGCTCCTGACTCCTACATCTCTTGCACACAATGTGTTACAGCATACCGACCAGTGAAAATGGCTGTGGGTTTCTTGCCATGAATGTTTTTATCTATACATGCTAGTATTAATAGTGTGTGAAGAAAACACACCAGCTGAAGGGTTAGAGGGTTGTCAGTGCTGGATTGTTTTCAAGACAAGCTGCTCCTCAGAAGGCCTGTTCATTTGATGCTTAGACAAGGCTGAAGCCCAATCTGAAAGGCTGTTTTGTCAAAAAGGACCACTTGTGTCTGTATGTTGTTGTTTTTGATGTGCAGCTTAATTAGATCTTTAATTCCTAAACCACAAACTTTTCTTAAATTAGAGGAGAGAAAAAAAAAACCCAAAACAAACCCCAAAACAGAAAACAAGGCTTTGTGGCACCTGGAAGACATTAAAATAAATGTCCTGTCCTACTAATCTTATTTCAAGTCACAATAATAAATATGCTCTTTACTCAACAGCTTTGTTAGCCTGCAGCTAAGTGGAGTCTTCTATGAAAATGAACGTATTCCAGCACTGATACTTGACACTAACAAATGAGCAAGTATTAGTAGAATCACCAGTGCCTGTGATGCATCCCAACTGGTACTATCAAACTGTAGATATTTCCGTATCTGCTTAGTGTGAGATTATATACATATAATGCCCCAAAATAATGAATCCAGGGCAGGGTCCTGTCTCTTACATCGACCAATACTTGCCATTCAAAATAACATGTTTCAGGAGATTTCAACAGTTTTGAGCTTTATCACTTGAACATGAAGTTGTAGCAGGACTCCCAGCAGCTTCTTCCCTGTTTCCATGAAGTTAAACTACAAATTTCTTGAATGACCCAGGGTGTGTTAGATGCAACTGATACACACAATTTTTAGTCTATAGCATCACCCCTATTTACTTGTGCTCCCTCTCTTTCCTCACTAGCTGTCTCACCGAATTCACTTACGTTTCTGCTTTGTACCCCTAATCCCAATACAAGGGCCTTTCTGGTTCAGGGTGCTCCTATGACCTTTTTTTTCCTGAGGAAATCAAGAGGGACAGACATTTACAGACAAATATATATGAACACTGCATAGCGTGTCTAAGTCAGTTTATGTTACACAGGCTTAACAGGTATGAGCAATTACCACTGCATGGTTAGTTGAAGCTAATATGAAATACTTGAAAACAATGAAATGCAAATACCTGATCATCAAAACGTAAGTCTGCTGTGAAAATGCAGACACTCTTCACCAGTCCAGGAGCTTGACTGCTTTATAACTTAAGTGTCAGCAACACATTAATAGTTTTACCTCCCACCTCATGCTCATTAATCCCTTTTATGTAACAATTCATGACCCTCACCATTTCCTCACAGTTTAATGACTTCAGAGAAAACCTTTCATCCCATTGTTAACCCTCTTCTTTAGCTATTGCCTTTTGCAGAGAAAACACAGTCTGCTAGAGCAGCAGTGCTCATGTCCCCAGCATGCTCTGAGGGAGGATTCCCTCAGACATAATTGTAGCTGTCTACTTTCCCCCTGTGGACAAATCAGTCCCAAACCAGCTGAAACACAAAGATGCACAGTTGGGCATCCAATTGTGCTCGGGAGTCATTAGCAAGACAAAACCCTCTGTGGAATGTAGGTTTTCAGAATCTCCTCTGCAAGGAGGATTTCTAAGAAAAACCTGGAAGTTCCAACTGGGAGAAGAATTCCTTCTGCTAAATAGGAGATAAGGCAAGATTAGTTTAGTGACAACAAATTTGGAGTTAATGCTCTTGAAGTGGGAATGTGCTCCTTCAGTGACTTATCCTTCAGAGGACTGAATCAGATTATATTAAAAAAATTCCTTTTCAAATATTAGCAGTTCATTTTAATTAATGTCCTCTTCAACTGGGAACATCTTTATAACAGGAGATACCTTTTTCCCACAATAGTTTGAATTAGCAGTGCTATTACAAGGACTATTAATAATTTTATGTCAGTACAGCAAATCCAGAGCAGAACGATGAAGTCCCTACACTTTGTGTAACATAGAGGACATTGAATATTCTGTTTGGCTTGGCAAAAAATTTAGTCTTTTCCCCCAGTTTGCAATTTACCGGGAAACCTAAACTTATGGGAAGTTAAAGTTCCTGTCACATGGCTGGAAGCAGCATCCGGTAATCAAAAACTCTTCCAGAGAAACTCCAGTTCTATTTGTAAACCAAATGACAAACCAGTTACAGCAAAAACTTGTCATCTGGTTTATAAATAAGTAAACTTATTCAAAATCAAAACTTGCCCTTGGAAGTCATTTGCCTTCACCGCATAATTCCATTACTAAAAAACTGTTACCAATGGGAAGCAATGTCTGTACACACGAATCTTGTTAGTTATCAGTGCTCATGAATCATTTCATCACTCAGCTACACTGATGGAAATAACTCCAAAAAGAGCATATGTTTTCAAAGTTGTTAAAGGAAAATGTTGACATAAATATAAAGAAGAGGACAAATGTGCAAGGTTGCTTTTCCCTTGGGTTGAGGAGGAGGAAGGAGGGGGCTAAACCACAAAAAAGCCGTGTCTAGCACTTTACACAATAAAAAGAAACACCCTAACACTTAATGAAATCATGTTGTGAAAAGGATGAAAGTGTAAATATACTTAAGGTTACATTTGCAACACAAATTGCATTCCAGCTGGTGGGGAAGTTATCATTTTGCTCACTTTGAGTGAATTTTTTACTTGGTAAGAGTCACAGTGGGAATGTTGAGCATGTTATAAAATGCGACCTTTATATAAGATCCTGATTGAGATGCACACATTTTGTAGGAGAAACAAACTAACAAACAAAACCAAGCAGAAAACCCCCACCACACTCTTACTCCAGGATACAAGAATTTCAGTAAAGGAAAAATGGAAACTGAGGTAATCTGAAATCCGGTTTAGCTGGACAGGTCAGAGGTCTCTCACAAAGGCAAGGTGTGCTGGACCAGGATTTAACTCTGTAATCTCAATTTTCTGGGAACAACATTGTCTTCACAAATGCATTCTAGGTGGGTGTTTTTTTTGTCCTAAAAAGACATCCTGAAATATTCCTAAATTTGGGGGATACATTCATAGCATTGGTTTGAATCAGGAGTTCATATTTTGCAGATTAGGCTTTTTCTTTTAAGTAATTTATTTTGGGTTTATTGGAATGAACAGGTCATAACTTTACTTAGATTGACCGCATTACATTGAGTTATAGTAAAAAATTAGAAGCATACTATTGTTACTTCATTCAACAGCAAAAATCATGGTAAAGATTATTAATAATATTATTAATTATAGAAGAAGCAAAAGTCTACATGTTAAGTATATTGATTATGTTAATATTCTATAGTATATTAATTCTATTATTTGTTATTATATTATTAAGTGTATATTATTATTATTGTTGTGGACTGGAGCATGTCCAAAGAAAGGCAATGAAGTTGGTGAAGGTTTTATGAGGAATGGCTGAGGGAATTGAAGTTGTTTAGTCTGAGGAAGAGAAAGCTCAGGGGGGACCTTATAATTCTCTTACAACTACCTAAAAGCAGGCTGTAGTGAGGTGGGTTTCAGGCTCTTCTCCCAGATAACAAGTGTTAAGACTTGTAAGGAAGCTGCCTCAACTTGTGCCTGGTTGAGGTTTAGATTTGATATTAGTAGAAATTTCTTCCCCAGACGGTTTGTCAAGCATTAGAACAGGCTGCCCAGGGAAATGGTAAAGTCACCACCCCTGGAGGTATTTAAAAGACACGTAGATGTGGTACTTAGGAACATGGTTTAGCAGTGGATTTGGTAGCATTAGGTTAATGGTTGGACTCAATGATCTTAAAGGTCTTTTCCAACCGAGATAATTCTACGATTCTTACTATTATTAATACTAGTCTCTTGAGATGTTACTTATCAAAGAAAAGAAATGGTAGAATAAAGCCCAAGTCCTTTGGTAATTTAAAAATGTGCATTTGTTTGGACAGACTAAATTGGTTTCACCCTCTTGGTTCATTTGTAATAGTTGATTTTAACTACTGTATGAAAACAAAATTGCTTTTGTTTCCCATGGAAATAGTGTTTATTTTGGAATGGCTAGCACACAGAGGTACCCAGTGGGGGTCCTATCCCAGGTAAGGGTGACACTCCTCACTACAGAGTGTTTCAGCTTTCCCAGAAGCGAATAAAACATCACAGTTTTTATTTCAGGTTGGGGTTCTTTTTTTGTATTGTATATTATTATCAGTTGAATTTTGTTTTTTTCTGGCTACTTTCCAACAGCAGACTGTTAACCACAGGGGATCTGCAACTGCTTCATGAGCAACAAAAACATCCTTGCAATAGGATGTCAGGCTTCGGAAGGCCCTTGAAGATAACCATGGATCCCTGAGTTGGTCCAAGTAAGACAGTGCTTATGATTCAGAGCTCTTACAGCTCTTACATCCTTGCACTGCAAATATGTTTATACAATTTTAGATGCTTATGAATAAGATAAGACTTAAAATCATTTAAATTTTGCCTACCAGCTTAGCTTAGATATCTTCCCCTGGTTTACAGTTGGGAAGTGAAACTGATTTTGGTTATATATTGTGCATATTTCTTAATATGGAGAAGGTCTGGTATGTTAAGTTCCTGAGGTGGAACATTTGTCTGATATTCTTAATGTTTTTTCATTGCATTAATACCAAAATTGTACAAACAAACAAACAAAGTCATAAAAGAACAATTTAAAATGAGCAGAAGGATGCATCTGAACATCTTTCATTGCAAGGCTGATAGCTGTAAATAGTTATCTTGCATAGTAGAAAATGTTTCAAGAAGCAGAAAAGTTTTCAGTTTGTGATTACATACATATGGTGGCAGAAGAGGCCCTTGGAGTTGTTACAGAGACCTCACAGGAAGCTCAGAGCTTCAATCCAGGGCATGGGGGAGGAGGAGGGATGCATGGAACTCAAGGCTCAGAGAGATAGGAAACAATTATCATTCAGCTGGCAAAAGGCTAAAGATGTCCCACAGCAACATTCCCGGGATACCCCAGAGCAAGACTTAGCGGAAAAAGGACAAGGAAAAAGGAAATGCATTGTTTCATCCAGAGTGAATTTCACATCCTATTACATTAGAGTAATAGACTACACAGTACTTTTTCTTTTTTTTTTAATGAATAATCTAATTGCTGAAAAACAGGGTTTGAAAGCAACCAAAACTGGTAGCAAATTCAGGTCATATTCGGTGTTTTGCGTGATATGACATGCTCTTTGTGTGGTTAACTTGTAGAGAAATAAGCAGCATACACGCTAAGGATGTGATTTGTAGACTTCCATTTTTAAACAGGTTTTGGAGCTGACCTGCTGCTTTGTAAAGAAAATTGAATTATTATTTAACCTCAATAACTTAAAATATAGAAAATATGAAAAGATCAGTTGAACATTGAACTATATATCTTGAAATTAATATTTTCACCCCAAATGACCAAAATTTAGTGTAATTAATATATTTTTTTTTTCCAAAGAAGAAAGTAATTGTTCATGCAGTGGATTATTGAAGAATCTATTTGCATTCATTGGACCCAAGTCCTTTTACGTCTCAATGCCCACCTCATAATTGTTTTCCCTTAGCAATAAAGATACCCAATACTTTTTGAAGCTTTTTAAAATATGACCTTCAGTAGATATTTGAGGCTAAGGTTTATCATACAAAGCTGGAAGATGTAATTTACTATGCTGTAACATCAATGTACTCAAGAAAGAATTATTGAATAGTGCTCCAAGAAGCTAATACTCATTACGTTTCATGTATATGTAGATTATCACTTGCAATGCTGTAGTAAAGCCTGGATAATAATTGTCACAAAACTATGTTATATCCTCAGTCATTGAAAAACATGTGGTGAATATATTTATTTTTGACTCTAGTGATGTCAGCCCCATACTACCAGGATGTGAACTCAGTCCCATGAGACCAATTCCATCCACCCCATCAATAGCATGTTTTGCCAGACAATCTTTAGGATGTTCTGATTTAACTGGCCACTTTATTCAGAGGCTGGGTTAACTCATGGAGAAGGCATGCTCTGACTGTGGCTTCTCTATTGAATACTAAAATGTTTCTTGCTTTTAATCCTCCATCTATTGTGTAATGCCATCATCCCACTTTTATCCTACATTTTATCCTACCACTTTGTTGACCCAGAGACATTTCCTCCAGTGTCATTAATTTTAAGGCTGGGAACTATTACAGTCTTCCTCTCTTTTCTTCATCATAGGGTGAGCAGACCTCCAACTTTGATGAAGAACCATGCTATTTTTCTGATACATAAAACATACTCATTGCCTCCCTGAGAATGCAAGTTCTTATATCCCAGTACTGGAAAGATCTGGGAATCAGGGAAAAAAAAGTCTTTATGATTCAGAGATGTTTGTAAATCTTTTAAAATTTATTTATTTCTCTGGAAAATGAGATGTTATTGAAGAATAACCGTGACTGTTTAAACTTAAAATTCCCAGTCCTCTCAGAAATTCTCACTGTTCATTGGAATTTATCCAGACTGCCTGTTAACTGCTAATATTGTAAATATCTCAGAAACACAAAATTGAGGAAACACAGAAAATACAAATGTCATAAAACTGCTGTTAAGCAGCCTTTCCATCTACTTCATCTTTCACTTGAATAATAGAAATTTGTTAGTGATAGAATGAATTACAAATTTGCTATCCAGGATGCCTATCCCAAATCCGTATGTGTATTATGCCAGCCTTTGCTATTGTTCTTTGAAGCTCTAGTGTGTGAACAAATGTCCAGCTTTGGGGAGATACCCCGACTTGCTAAATTTCATTAAATATGCCTCAGAACAAAACCTCTGATCCCTAGAAAGGAAATTGTGTGATTAGCCAAAAAAGTGTGTTTTCTGCTACAAGTCCCAGTCTCAGGCATCTCTTTATGTAGAGTTAATTCTTTGGACCTTGGCAGAAATACCAGTCCAAGCTATGGTATCTCTCTGTCAGCTGCATTTGATGGCTTCTGTCTTGGAGTACCTATACACTGTGGAGTGATTTACATTTGCAGCTTATACCCCTAGACTGCTTTTCTCTTTTAACTCTAGAGTTGACATAAGACATCTCTAAGGGCTTGGAGGGAAGCAACAGCAACGAGAGAAGAAAGGCAAAGTTATGTTCTCCTACATGTACAAAGAAAATGGTAATAAACAAATTCTGGAAAATACAAATTTAGTATAATTTTATTTTTCATCTTTTCCATTTACATAAGAAAGGGCTGAGGGACACTCACAGTAACTCTTTCTATCAAGTATTGTAAGCATAGAACTGCTCTTTGTGTATTTCCTTCCTAAGCAGGTTAGGACCTTTGTTAGTAAACATCCTATCATTTAAAATGTTGGAGTTGGGTTCTGTTGGGGTTTGGGTTGGTTCTGGTTTTGTAAGAGAACAGCATTAAACAACCAGAAGGAAGCATTTTATTTGTCAGAAAGAGCTGCTGAGCCCAGATGCTCAAAATTAATTTTGAAGTACTAGTAGAACTGGAAATTAAGCCTTTTCATCTCCAACCCTGGAGATGGAATATGGCTTAACAACAGCAGAAAAAATCCAGAAGATGAAATGTAGGCATAGCATTCAGGAGCTTGGCTATTGCTTAAGCTTTTGTTTGTGATGTTAGGAAAGGTGCAAATGGGCTGACTTTCAAAGATACTCATCACACTTTTATTTCTTTTGAAATTCTGGGTACTCACAATACCTGGAAAGTTAGCTTTGTGCATGCTTTATCTACTGACTGACAACAGTACATTCTTACCTTTTAAGGACATCAATTATATCTGATGAGATTTGTTTTAACTCATTTTACTTTGCCGCTAAGGCAGGCAGAACCTGGAATGTAAGCTTCCGTTTTGCTATTATATCCCACTTTAAAAAAACCACCCTGTTTTACAGAGGATGGAAAGTAACTTTCAAATACATATATATATTTTTTTTAAGTGGGGATTATGAAGGAAAGAGATCAACAATAAGCATGAAAACAGCCTCAGAAGAGATCACCTCTGTACCAAGAATTCCTGCTTTGTTAGTGACATTCAGAAAAACACACATATGGAATTGCAGGAAAGTTTTCCAGTAGAAAAATGGACTATATTCCCCTTCAAGATGTTAGAAACACATTGATGTGTCTACGTTCATTATACAGCTACTGGATTGCTGAGTTACTTCATCACTCTGATATAAATGATAACAACACATCTGCTTTTTACACAAACAGACCTGGTTTTAAACTAGTCCATAGTGTGATAGAATACAGAAGAATATACAGGTTAATTGTGTTCACAAAGTTCTGTCTATTTTACAGTGTATCAAGACAGTTTGATCTAAAGTTAATTACTCTTGAATTTAACTTCACAGCTTTGATTTGTGTATTGATTTATAAATAAATCCATAGAAGATGGAGAGATTTAAGGCTTTGCTATGTTTGGCCTTCAAAGTCGGTCATTTTTACCACTGATTTATGTGGCATCTTACTTATCAGTCATGTCCTCCCAACTATTCAGCTAATAAAACTGCAGTTATTTATCATGGACTATCTTACATGCATCAAATGTAGTAAAGGAAAGTTAAGCCAATTGCCTAATCAGAATGCCAACATGCTGAAAACATGAACTTAAAAACTGGGCTCTGCGATACACAATGAAGTCTTAAACCTGATTTTAAAAACATAAATCTTTGCAGGATTATGGTTTCAGGGACCTGAATAAATCACCTGTTCATTCTACATTCTAAGTACCTATCAGTTCCCAGCGACATGAAGGAAATTTGTTGGAAGCTAAACACTATTTTTTAATCAAGAATCTTATTCATGTTATCTAAAATAAAGGTTATAGAATTAAATGAAAGGACCCATTATTTCTTTAAGTAGTAGCGTGCTATATAAACAGTTATTAACTTCGAGCTTTATGTATTTTATTTAACAATAGCATCCTTTAGGCCTGGTTGATCTATTAACTTCCACTTAGTTAAAATGAAGCAAGGATAAAAGTTTTTATATAAAATATATTAAAATATATTAGTAAAAAAAGTCTCCTGTTTCTCAGCACTCACACTTCACAGTTTTACACACAAGTACAGGCTAAATGGATCAAACAAAAGAATCCTCCGTTTTCCTTGTTCAAGCTGCATGGAATAGTGAGAGTGAGACCATGTTGTATTCTGGATAAAATATTAAAAATATAAGCAAAGCCAAAAATATTTACCTTATTTTGGAGTAAATGTAGGAAAGAAAGCCACAGACTAACCAGCACAGATGTAGCAATCTACCTTTCCTGAACTTAAAAGAGTAACTACCTTAAAAGCATCCTGGAAAGGATTTTCACTCTCTTGCTGGAAGGCTGAAGTAGGAAGTTAAGCAGTGACCATGTAGCTGCGGTAACTTTAGTACAAAAGCTTGCCTGCTTGTTAGTTTAAACACAAAATAGGAGTGAAATGTGTAGTTAGACTTCTCAATTTCCCCTTCCTCTCCTTCCTGCTCCCCTCCTTCCACTTCCCCAGCTTCATCTTCTTTCCTAAAAATGACCACAAACCGCCTGGGACACAGCACACAGTCTTTAAAGAACCTGACCTTGCAAGTGTATGATTGTGTGTTTAGTGCTACTAGATTTAGTAAAAAGACACTAGTACTAACTTGGTAATCGATCAGAAAATGGAAGTAAGTGTGAGCTGATCCTGCTTGAGCACAGGCCTTTTAGTAGATGACCTCAAGAGATCCCTGCCCACCTCAGCAACTCGGTGATTCTGCAATTATTCTCTGTAATGGGAACCACTTAGGTATTATGCAAGCCACAGTGGAGCAGGACACTCCTCTGCAAGATGCTTGGGTAGGCAAGTACATCTTACCTCTTACCAGGTGGCTGAATTTCTTCTTGCCCATTTTCAGCAGGATCTACAGAGACTTTCGCTAAACTTTGTAAAATCAGTATGGCTGGGGAAGAAAGGTTCAATCTGCTTAGCTACAGGTAGCCAAAGCAAGTGCTTAGAATTGCCCTCTGGAAACATCTCCCTCTTTTCATTTGGTTATATGAGGAAAAAGGCTTTGACTTTAGGTACTCTGAGACACAATCAATCAAGTTAATGACTTGATTCAGAGCCTGAAACAGCCTGGTAAACATGTCCCAAATGAGCAATGGGCAGCCTTTCCTCATCCAGCTACACAGGTAATTTTGTTTGTACAAGTTCATTAGCTCCTAATAAAGAACTTCACCTACCACTGTAAAGCACATCTTCTATGCACAGCCCAGCCTACCTAAAGCAAAGCTGGTGACTTTCTAATGAGAGAGAAACTTCCTCCCAGAGCACCCTGCAGATTAAGAGCTCTGAAGGCACTGAGTGCACTTGACAAAATTACAGATCAGCTAATTAATTAGGGAGGATCCTGGTAATTGTCCTGACCTGGAAACTTGTTATCCCCACACCTTTTAAGAAATCACATCCCGCAGTCTTGGGTCTTTAAGCAGGTGCTGTAATAGTACGGTTAAAAGACAGCAAGGACTTCCTAGCTACCAGTAGACTGGGATGAGCATCAGAGAAAGTGCTGTCTCAGCAGTATATCTTGTTTGTGTGTGGCTATGAGAAATATTTTACCTTGAGGTCCACCTTTGAAATGGAGAGGCCAATCCCAGCTAGTGTTACTATAAGAGAAAGATAGCTCTGACTGTGAAGATCAGATAATGTAACAAAGCTGGATGC
Organism: Melopsittacus undulatus; assembly: GCF_012275295.1. NCBI lineage: Eukaryota > Metazoa > Chordata > Aves > Psittaciformes > Psittaculidae > Melopsittacus > Melopsittacus undulatus. The sequence continues at coordinate 10,271,184 of NC_047527.1, forward strand.
CTCAGAAAATAAGAACAGAGACAGAACACTGATTTCTGTCAAACTCAAATACGTGATTTTTTAAGCTAATGAATTCTTTTCAAGGAAAATCTTACAACAATTTTGAGAAATTAATCAAAGAAAAAGTGGTATTTTAAATTTTCCTTAAGGAAGAGCAAGGTCCAGGGTTTTTTTCATTAACATGGACATAACTACTAGATGCACAGCACTCAACAATATGTCACGAGAAGATAGTAATTCGTGCTGAACCAGTTACTCCCTCCCTGGTTGCTTATGCTCCTACTTAGATGAATGTGCTTAAGCATGACATGGATTGTTCTGATTTTATACTGTTTTTTCATCAAAGCATCTTTCTAATAATTTGTTTCTAGGTATGCATCATAATTGGCCATGTTTTCTTCCCACAGGTATTGGTTACATACATGGAGCTGGACTTGTTGGTCATGTAAATGATTTTGAAAAAAAAAATAGGTAATTTACGGAGTGCTAATGCAAATTTAGGAATCAGGCCCCTCTCTATTATTTTTAGCCTTCTGACAACTAGGCTTGATAAAGACAGTGCTAGAGCTAGGATAGCAACCTGTTGGCTTTAGCAGAGACAAGATCTCAAGCCTGGAGCAGAAAGACTTTGGTGATTCAAGAATAGTTGGAAAGGAACTTTTTGAGCAGCATCTGAAGAATAGAGAAAAAAAAGAAGAAGAGGTTGGGTAGCAAGGATTAGATAAATGCAGAGGAAAAAGGCAGGTTTTTTTTTGTGCATGCAGTGCAACTCTAACAGTAAGGCATAAATTTTGAATAAGTATGACAATTGCAGCTGGACAAAACGTGCTGGTTTCAGGCCATAGGAGGTTCAGTGAATATTTGGTTTAGTTCCAGTTGTGATCCTTAGTGTCAGCAGCAACATGATACAGTGAAGCTTCAGCCACTATTAAAAGCTGTGCAATTTCAAGCAACAATTTATAAAAGTGCCTGTATTTAAGTACTTGAAGACACTAGGGCAGTGTTCATTTTGGTGCCATTGAAGAAAGGGAGCAGGAAAAAAGGAGAAAAGTCTGGAAAGGGAAAGACACAGAAGGTGTACATTTAGAAGGTTCTCTTCTCTGAAAGACTTCCAAATTCCCTCACATTATAGATAAACATATTCCCATCTCCTTTTAATTCTAAATTATCTGCTCAGTTGTCTGAAGACAGAAAGTGAAGGCTTATTAGGGGCAGCATCGGTAGGATATCTGAAATGAAAAGGTGGGAAAGAGAGGATGTTTTAGGGTGGAGTGAGAAGGGGGAAGCGTGCAATGAGTGAAAAATCATCTCTAGGTCTACTTGATAAGATAGAAAGCATGTGTGGGGAAAGGAAAGGTGAAGAAAATGGCAGAAGTTTATTTCCAGAGGCTGTTTGGAAGGTGAAGTCCTGCTTAGAAATGAACAACATCTCGGAAATTTTGCCAGGTGCCAAAAGAAGAGAAAACATTTGGTAACTGTTGTGATAAGGATTTTCCAAAATCTAAATCATGTCAAGAGCGAGTATGAAGTCTAGGAAAAGGCATAAGAGAAAACATGAATAGCAAAATAGGTCACACTTTGAAATCCAAAATATTGTATCAGCTCACTGCAGTAACACCCTGATCTCCAGCGATGAGAATCATTTTGAGAACTCTTCTCTGAGTCCTCGGAACCATTAAGAATTAACAGATTGCTTCCTTCTGTAATTACTTTTAATCATATTTACTCTGCAGTTATCTGTTGTTAATAGAGCTCTTTGATCTGCTTAACTGCCTTCCATGCAATTAAACAGTGGTGGAAAACACGTGGATAATACTTTGTTAACAATACACTATCTGCATAGAAGAAGATTTAACAGCAAATGGTAACTCTCTATGAGGTTTGGACTCAAAATGTTGCGGTCATATTTTACCATGTTTATTTTGTTAACTGAGCATCAGGCATAATTGCTTCTTACATTGTTAATCTCTGCTTTCAGCCAAAAGGTTTCATTATACCCTGTTGAATATTATAGAATGTTTCTTTGTTCTGAATTGTGTTAACTTGTAACAGATTTATGGGTTGGCCCTTTTTTCCTTGCTTGAAACTTGGGGTTTTGCAGAAATCAGACCTCCAAGAATTGCATTCAAGACTATGGGATTCTAAGAATGAAACTCCAGTGTGCTACATGATATTCATGTATGATAACTGAGACAAATAGTGAATTAATAATACGGAACATTAGGGAACAAAGGGCAAATCAGTTGAATTTTATCCTAAAATGCAGCTCTTATACAGCAGTTGACTGCTCCAGATCTGAGAGCTGTGTTTTGCAATACAGACTTTGCCAACAGAATCTCTCAAATGTGCTGGGTTTCAGGAAAAAAAAAAAAAAAGGAATAAAAATATTTGATTTTATGGGTAATTCTAAAGCTCTGTAACAACTTTCTGAACAACATGCAACCAGTAGGCAAAGCAGTATAATTTACTTTTCAAAGGGGGAATAAGTCTAATTGTTTACCAATCACCATGTTTTTCTGCAGGAGCACAGGCAAAATTTTGTCTGCAACCTAAGGGCAAGCAGACACAAGCAAGAAGACATGGAATATTTTGTAAATTGAACAGGAATGAAGAGAACAGCCTTTAATCTGAAATGAATGAAGTGAGATAGCTCAGAAATACAGTGGAGTCTTAGGAACTGATTTTTTTTATTACAGTATGCACTACAGATGAGCTTGTGGAAAGGATAAATTAATCAGGTTCTTCCCTGAAGTAGTCAAAATGCATTATTTCCTTGCCTGGATTAGATTGAGGAGAAGCAGAGAAGAGTGATATTTCATTTATTTTTAAGTAACATTTCTAGGAACCTGCTTTGCTTCTACTTTTATTCCTTTCTTTCTTCCATCTTTTAAATGATGCTCTTCAGATATAAGCTTTCTGATCAAGGAAATTTGATTGCTTATATGTTGTCAATGGGCCTCACACATTATCAGAATACAGAAGAGGGCACGAAAGGAAGGAGTCAGTCATTAATCAGACATTGTGACTTGCTTGGTTTCACTGTCATTTCATAAGTGTTAAACCTGCACCCCATTGTCTAGCCTAGAGCAGGTTCTGCAAGTGTTATTCAAGAGAATAGTGCATGGTATGCTTTTGTATGGACCTAGCAGGATTTAGCTGAGGTTATTCATCGTCTCTGTGCCACCATGGTGGGTTCTACTATGTCAGTTATCTGACAACCTCTACTTTAACAGTACAGTTTCAAGGCTTCCGTATGGTATTACACTGTTTTTTAGCAGCTGTACTTCAACACAAGGCTGAATTGAATTATTGCAATCAATAGGTCAGCTGAACAAGACCTCTTTGGTTTGCAAAGCTATCAAATCACCAAATTTTTTATTAACAAATCATCATACAGGTGCTGTTCTGATTGACCTGAATTCCACAAGCCAATGCGTAGGACATCTCCAAGATAACTGAAAGCAGGCAGTGTGAAGAGCTTGCCTTTATGCTTATGAGTCTAGTAAGCATGATGAATTCTGTGTTCTGCAGATTCCACTGGTTATTTCAGCTCCAGGTTACAGTAAACATTAAGGTGGGTATTTTCTTCACCTTGGCCTGTTTTTTTCAGTGGATAACATAGCATAATTAATTTTAGTATAATTAATTTTGGCAGTAAGAGGGTTCAAAGTGAATTTAAGCCTTCAGTTAATCCTAATAGGTGCTGCTGAATCCATTTATCACCATCCTTTATGACTGGCAGCCAGCACAAAACCCAGTAGTAAATGCAAAACTGGCTGCATGCCCACAGAGCTGGCAGGCTCTGAGACAGTGCATGAATGAGTGAGAACATGAAGTAAGCAAGGGAACTTTGATTTTATATGCAACAGCCCACTAGAGCTCCAACAAAACTCTGCTCTGTTCAGATGTCCCTGCTAACACAACACAACAAGCTGACAAGAGACAGCAAATCCACTTGACTAAAAATAAAACTGAAATCCAACACGATATACTTGCAACTGCAAGACGAGCATTTTTCCAGCCTAAGCAAAACTCTGAAACTATCCCAGCAACTGGATGGATGCAGAGGACAGGAAACTTGGGATGGCTGGATTATTCATTGCAGCCTGTTCTCCTGTTTGCATTGCATTTCGTTTATTTTGGCCCCCATTTCACTTCATGATAACTGCATAAAGAATTCGTTTGAATACGCGTTGCTATTTACATGGCAAAATCAGCAATGGCTGTGCCTTGTTTAGATTCACAGGTAGTATACTGAGAAAAGGGCAAAGAATTCTTTTTTTTTCCTTTTACAGAAAAGAAATCAAGGTTTATAATAACTGTAGTGAGGAGAGTCAAACAGGAAAAAAATCTATAGCCAAATAATACACATAAAAGAGAGGTATTTTCTTATGCTACACACAGAGGATAGAGAATGCAGATTATTTGCCCAGGATCACAAACAGAAAATATGTAGCAGAGCCTAGAACCAGACCCTAATACATGGCACAGAAATAAACCATAGTTAGCAGTTGCAGCAGATAACCAATAAATCTAGGTCTATAGCTTCAGACTTTCAAAGACATCTACATGCTGTTGTATCAAATATCTTGCTATCAATCACATAAGTAATTGCTGCCTACTGGATCTCAGTCTCCAGATGATCTTGTTTAGATCTTATAATACATAAGAAAAGTCTGAGGTATGGGTTGTGGGAGCTGATACTCATTTACATCACTTTACCTATTACCCGGAATGATTACTTGCCCTTGAAAATTCAAGCTTTTCTACTCATACAAGCTCAGTCACAAAGAAAACATGCTTGAGAACTTCCTGAATGTCAAAGGATTCATGATTTTCATTGTCCTATTAATGGGATGAAGGAGGACATAGAACCAGCAGCAGTAAAAGCTTGACACTTGACAATGATGTTGGGATTCAGAAAACATGACATAAGTAAACCAAAAGTGCTGATTTCTAAGGCAGATTCTCTGTGTTGACCTTCAGCTTTTAAACCTAGAACTGATATGATTTGTTTTTCATTAATAATGTTAATGATGCATAACTCATCTCCCTATCTCAAGAAGAGTGAATCACCTCATTTGGATTTTACTTTCTGCTCCACTTCACTTCCTGGCACTATAACATGCTGAACCTTCTAAAAATAACCTGATAATTAAAACACATTAGCATTTACTGACGTACCATCTGAATTTGACCTACTTCTGAGCTAAAACATTGACAGTGGTAGGGATGGCATCTAGGACGTGCTCTTGGCAGAAAACCATAACCTGTGTAATAGAAGAAGACTACTAATCTGAGATCCTAACGTGCAACAACTCATTGGGTTCCTGAATCATTTCTCAGAATCTGGAAATGACAGGATCATAAAAATTGCTTCAAATCAAGTACCACATAAGAGGCAATACAATCATTTGAAGTAAAATAGTGTTCTCAGACTGTGCCAAAGAGTCAATCCCGCATGTGAAAACACTCCCCTTATTAGTCCCTTGTGACTTCTTACTGACTACAGTGTGGTGATTTCCAACCCTGTAAATAATGAAACAATTTCTGCATCAGACTAAAGCCCTTCTTAAAAAGTATAACACAGGTAAGCCTCTAACAGAAATACTTCAGCAATAATTATGACTTGGTTTCGGATTCTTAGACTTCCTGACATCCTGAAAGCCATTTAACATGCTGCTTTTGTCCATGTCTGCATGCCCTGGAGAGCTTAGCAATTAAACCAGAAGGATTTATTAGGATTTTCCTAGGATGGCCCAATAGTATATTTGAGGTGACAGAGTTTAGATCAACTCCACTCCTCTGAAGCACATATGCAGTGCACATACTTCTGATCACACAGAGCTGACTAAACTAGAAGTCTGTGTGTTTCTTTCTCTCATTCTGTTGCAAAATTTGTATGGCTACAGGTAGGTCACAGAAAAGGGCAAAGGAAATATAGTGATGCAGATGCCAGGTGCTGTTTATTTTACTCTGTTGTGGTAGATCTATCACATTAGGACTAAAATGAGCAGTTCTCCATCATGCAGCTCTCCATCATGCACCATATTTATCTGGAAGACACAAAGAGGTCTGCTATTTTTTACCCTGACATTGAATTAGGAGTTCAAATGATAACATACTGATTAGTATTTTACAGGATTCATGTGTAAGAGATAGAGGTTGTCTACCAGAGTAAAGCCAAGTGCTACAGAAGTCAACAGGGCTCTCTTCTTACTGAGAACAACAGGTTTTGAACTAGACACTGAAGCTGAGTGATCCAGAAAGAACACAGTTCTGCTTTAGGAACTAACATTAATATCTTCATGTTAAATAAGGACTAGCGTGTTGTATTTGGGTGTTGGCACTTTCAAACGTGGTTCCCAGGCATCACACATGGGGCAGCTACAGCTCCTGGAATCAATCGACCTTGGATAACTCACTGGGACAGGCATAGTGCCCTCAAGGTGTTTTGATAACTTTACAGACATTGGTTTGTAATGTAAATGTCCATTAGCTAATGTTTGTAATGTAAATGCCCATTTCTACTGAGTTTGTCTACTGAAAACCGGAAAGAAATATCCCAGATGTGCTCAGCCAGGCTCAGATGCCTTTCTCATACAGAAATCCTGACACTGTAAAAGTCTGGGATCTGGAAAGGAATCATGAACATACCAGAGGCTGGAGTCAGAAGGGTTTTCATCAGTGTGGCTGATCCCTGACTTTTGATCACAAATGATATAAAATTACAGGAGTCTATTTGGGAGGACTTTGTTTTTCCTTCATTCTGGCAGGGCAAGGAAATCTCAAGATGTCTGATCAAGGGATACATCTGTGTGATGATGTAGGATGAAGCCTCTGCCAAGCTCATCACTTCATGGAGCAGCTAGTTGTATACAAGCCAGAGTCAATTTGCTTTTCCTTGGGAATAGCTGATCAAATTAAAGGGGAAAAATGTGTAGGAGCGAGGAGAAAGCACACATTTAGAGACACAAGCATTGTGCCAGTAGCTCCTCAGTGAGATATCATAGAATCATATAATCATAGAATAGTTAGGATTGGAAAGGACCTTAAGATCATCCAATTCCAACCCCCCTGCCATGGGCAGGGACACCTCACACTAAACCATATCACCCAAGGCTTCATCCAACCTGGTCTTGAACACTGCCAGGGATGGAGCATTAACAACCTCCCTGGGCAACCCATTCCAGTACCTCACCACCCTAACAGTAAAGAATTTCTTCCTTATACCCTATGGCAGCCCCAGACTTTCACCCGTTCAGTGTCTGGGGAACCAGGCTGGTTCCTTCTGGAAGATTTGAGGCTGCCAGGCCAAGATCTCCTCAGGGGTGGCTGTATTTTCCCATTCCTGATGGGCACTGCAGGTCTCTTGGGGTCTGCGCAACTGATGCCTCACAGGGACATTCAAGACCCTCTTCTCTTTGCTGCTCCTCCCTGACCTCAGCCTGGTCTCTCGCACCCACCTGTGTTTTTCTCAGCCAGTGCAGCAGCATATCAGTATATGGAGTTTCTCTATGTGTCAGCTGTAGGATTTGGCTTCAGGTCACTGATCTCTACAGCAATAGTAGGTACACATTATGAGCAGAACCAGAAAGGATGTAAGAAGGTACAATAAACAGTAAGGATGCAGAGATGAAAGAGGTCATGACCCAGTACTCACTCTGGCGAAACTTCTGTGAATATGGGGAGGTTTGGTTCTCTGTGTCTTCATGTGCCCTGTGAATAAGGGCTAATCCCTTTTTTACCCTGAAGTTGGCCCATTAGTTTCAGGCAAAGACACTGAATGGTGTAAAGTGATATTCAGTAACAACTGTGTGAGTGTTGGAGATGGATGCAGTGCACCACATTACAATACTGTGCACAGGCATGAACATCTGGGTAACAAAGTGATGTGGTGAAGTGATGTGGGTCCCTCATGCTCTGTCTTTCTACATACTGAGTTTTAAAAAGCTTAAGGACCAAAGATTTCTTTCTGTTTGTTTGCTTGCTTTATTCCAATTTTTTTGTTGCAGTCATTGTTAATGTGGATGCCAGAGAAGAACTCTCAAGTCATTTATATTCTGGTCTGTGAGGTTATCCCTCTGCCAAGAGTCTGTTGGGTTATGTGCTAGTATCCAATTTTTTTGTCCAGATTTAGCTGTTGATTTTGCTCTCTCATCACAGCATAGTTCTGTATGACACTGAGAGACACATGGGTACACACACTTTTCCTTTAGAAACCTAAACCTAAGGGAAGAAAAGCATCTAAAACATTGACTGCCTTAATAATTTTTTGGCACTTTTTGCTGAGTGTGGAAAGCAACCAATTGGTGACCAACCTTGCTTTTCAACCTGAATCAAACTTTTCCACTGCTGCAGCAACCTTACTTTCTGCTTGTTCCATTTGTAGCTGCTACCACTCACTGCACTACCTCCTTCAGTGTGTAAAGGCCATGGAGCCAGAAACTGGGATATGGACATCCTAGAGTGAGAAATTAAAGTTTATGAGAAGATGCTTAGGTTTGTATGAGGAGCTAAAAGGAGATGATTGTTATTCTTCTTGATGACATTTGTTGCTTCAGAGTAATGTCATGTTTAAGAGGTGTACTAACCATGCAGCAGGGACTGGAAAAGAACTTCGTCCCTTTTTTCATAGTGGTAATCATACTGCCTTTGCATTCAAATACTTCTTGATAATCCGTTTAGTATGTCTTTGTCACAGCAGCTCTCTGTGTTAGAGGATTTGATTGGGTTAGAGTGAGAAAGGAATTGTCTCCCAAAACAGAGGAACCATTGGGTGTTGGACACTGTTTTTGTGGAAGCATGGTTTGCTTTCAAGGGTCATTTGATAGAAACCCTGCATTGCTTACAGGTGGTTACTCTGCCCTCTATGAATTCAGAATCTTCAGTTTCTACTGAGAACAGACAATCCACTGGAAAATTCCCACACTGCTTATGAATCTGCTACTGCCTGTCCTTCAGTTTTATAAGCCATTGGAACTAGATGTGATGATGACATTCAGATCCTATTTTCCCTGCAGTTTATGAGCAGTTGGATCCATGATTTTTGGATCACACATATCTCTCGTGTCAACACAACAAAATGGATGTGATAAAATGAAATGAAAAAACAGCAGTGCTCTGTCAAGACCAGCCTGGTTTCTGCATAATAGAAATTAGTCCTTGACAAAGACTTGTGCTTCTGTAATGCCCAGAGGACCTTGTGGCTAAGATAAGGCTTAATTTGTTTAATGGCTTTCATACCCAGAAAGAATAAAGACATGCTCTATCCACACATCAGCAGCTGGACCTCTGGAAACCTTTGCTTAGAAAGAAAAATTAAAATGGATAACCATCTTTTTGTCACAAGATTTTCCCCCTTCCTCTCTTTTCTCGGGGCAGTCAGCAGCACTTTGCAGCTAGTAAATCTGTTTGGCAGGTAATCTGCCACCCATAGACCAGATGCTGCTTTGGCAAGGTTAGCTTTCCTGTTGCCATGGCAAAGCTGAGGCAGGCAAATGACACGGATGCCATGGCCTGTCGCCAAGGTAATCTGATGGCACAGGCCTTTGTTAATTGAAAGAGGGAAGCAGGCTGGTGCAGTCTGCTTTTCCCTGCCAATAAAGACTGAACTTTGAGCAGGGTGCAGGACTAATTAACTGCCTCCACCAGCTGTTGGCTGTAGCATGCCAAATCTGACAAGTGGCCAAGGCCACCCATCCTTAACCCTTGCTGTCTTTTGGAAGAGAGGCATCAGTTACTGAAGTTGTTGGAACACACTAAAATTTTCTTTTCCTTGAAATACTGGGGGAAAAAAGTGGAAAAAAAGTGGTTACTTTCCACCTGAAGAACTGTGAACTTTTTGTTTGTTTTGATAATGACTCCTCCAATTAACTGGTGAAGCTGTCAGGACACAGCACCAGTCAAGTCATGTATATATTCTGCAGGTGCTCTACAGAATAGAAAGGTGATGTGCACTAGAAGTTTCACTGCTGACTAGTGATATGTTAAAGGGATCTGATTTGGGAGGTGAGGGGAAACAAATCCAATTCTAGCTGTGTTTACTGATGGACATCTCTAGCTCTCACTGTGCTAGGAAGAGCAGAGCAGTTTTGGTTGGAGGGACTGTGAAAGGAAGCCTTTCTGAACGTGACTATGAATAGCTTAGAGGTCCTGGAGTTTCATCAGAGGTTGTATTTCATGTCTTATCTCCTGCTCTGTTGCATGGCCAGGACTTTGGATAAGCAAAGACACATAGTGTAGGCATGATCAATAAAACACAGGGACTCCACAAATATTAGATGCATCTTTGTCAACCAGTTTTGAATTTATGTATGTCACTTATGTTGCCCAACCCAATCACCTGGAAACAAAAGAACAAAGGCAAATTTGCACCAGCTTTTCCCCTCTGCAAATTATCTCTTTCTGCTCCACAGTCTTCAGAGTCACTGGCAGCATCAGAGAAAAGTAAATATGGCAGCAGTGTCCTCACTAGTTGTGCCACGGCTGGGAGATATTAATGCTAGATATATGCAATGGCAGCAGAGAGACACAAATCTTTTTTGCTCTCAGAAACTGTTCTTACTCTACTTGTCAGTCCTACCAAGAGTTCTTCCTGCATAAGTATCATCTCTTATTTTAAACTCCTAATTGGACACTTACACAGTGAGTTGTTTATCTGGTTTTAAGTGATTTGGAGGCAAAGCACAATAATGTAGCCAATGTCTACTTCTTAAGACACTTGAAATAGCTGCCTGGAAGCCCAGCTACAAGCCCAGAGACTCATAAACATTATCAGGGCACTCATACATGACATTTGCAAACAGAACTCAAAAAGATTAAGTTAAACTCCTTGTAATGCAGGTGAAACTCACAACTCTGGCCTATGCAATAAAGATAAGACCAAAACTCCTTGCTGTGATGCTGACCATAAACCTGGTTTCTATGACAGCTCTCCTGGCACCTGCTGTTCATATTTGCCATTTGTCATTTCACTGGCTACTGCCAGACATCCCTACTGTTTTCTGCTCACCCTGCTTCATGTTGCTGTCACTCATATCAACAGGTCCAGTAATGTCCCAGTCCTTTTGCAAACAGTTCCTTGAACACAGAATCCTACATATTCCTCACAGAAGGGTCCTCCTCCTGGGCAGATGCTTCCAGCACCCTTTTTATTTTGTTGTCCATAGTCTTCATCCAGTTCAGGTTGCAATAACTTTCCATTTCCAGCATCCTGGATATAATTCTTTTCACTATTCACATTCAGATGAAATAATTTCATTTATTCTACTAACAGATGACAAGTAATCCAAACAGCTCCTTAAGTGACAGGCAAAGGATGCTGGCCCATCCAGTTAATTCTATTTGCCAAGCAAAGGGAAAGGGACTTTGTCTCTGAACATCTGACTTGCCTGTCTTACTGCTCAGCACAACTATTATTAGTGAGTCACCCTCCCACTGAAGATTTCAGCCATGGGTTTTAGAGCTGTAATGGGGAAAATCCTTAAACTAACAGGATCTTTAGTCAGGAGTTAGTTTTGCCAACACGGATCTGTATGGAGAGAGAAAAAGAGAATGAAAAAGAGTAACAGCCATAGTATTCTGTTGTTTGAAATAAGTCTGTTGCTTAAAAGGTTCTGGGCAGTGTAATTTTTACTTTTATAGGCATGGCCTGGATGTGTTTGACTTTTCAAATCCTCTCTTCAGAGATCCAAAGGGGCTTGTTTATAAAGTCTGTGTCTCAGACTCCTTCCTATATGAAGTTCAGAGAGCAGTTTCTACTGCTATGTATAAATTTGTCCCTGATGTTTTATCCTTGGAAGAATCTCCTTCTAATTCAAACACTTCCTTTCACAGACAAAAAGGGTGTCTTAGGCAGACTGTTTCCTATACACACACCCCCACACACATACTTACAGAGAGATGTATACATGCATATACACAGAGAGAGAGGGATATGCTCTGCCTGCTAAGGGAGCCTTTGTACAAAGTCTGAAACATTAACTGCATAAAGCAGCAAAGGAAAATCAGTGCTTCTTTGATCAGTTCACTTCTCCTCCAAGTAACTGCCTCTGTCCTTTCATATTTCAGGCAGCCTGCAATAGTTGTCAAGTCTCACAGGCAGAGACTGAGATGTCTACTACCTCCTGTTCCCACCAGAAGTAGAACTATAATTCATGCATTTGTAGTGCAGCACCATCACCTCTCTTGTACTTGTTAACTAGATAGACAGTTGGAATATAACAGTGAAAGAAGTAGGTCAAGGACAGAACTGAGTTTGGGAAGCATGTTGTATAACGTACCCTATTCTCAAAAGCCGCCTAGTCAGTAATAGAACCTTGCATACGGCATCTCCTCCAGCTGAACTGAAACAATCCAGAAATGTGTGTTGATGTGTTTTTCTCACACCCATTCTGTACCTCTGTTTAGAGGTTTTGGGTGATGCCAAGTGCACACTGAAAATAGCTACCTGCAAAGAAAGCACTGGAGTTTATTGTGCCTATATAAGATTTTGACAGGCTATAGGATCATAGAATCATAGAATAGTTAGGGTTGGAAAGGACCTTAAGATCATCTAGTTCTAACCCCCCTGCCATGGGCAGGGACACCTCACACTACTAAACCATGGCACCCAAGGCTCTGTCCAACCTGACCTTGAACACCACCAGGGATGAAGCATTCACTACCTCCCTGGGCAACCCATTCCAGTACCTCACCACCCTCACAGTAAAGAATTCCTTCCTTATATCCAGTCTAAACCTCCCCTGTTTAAGTTTCAACCCATTACCCTTTGTCCTGTCACTACAGTCCCTAATGAAGAATCCCTCACCAGCATCCCTGTAGGCCCCTTCAGATACTGGAAGGCTGCTATGAGGTCTCCATGCAGCCTTCTCTTCTCCAGGATGAACAGCCCCAACTTTCTCTGCCTATCTTCATACGGGAGGTGCTCCAGTTCCCTGATCATCCTCGTGGCCTCCTCTGGACTTGCTCCAACAGTTCCATGTCCTTTTTATGTTGAGGACAGCAGAACTGCACACAATACTCCAGGTGAGGTCTCATGAGAGCAGAGTAGAGGGGCAGGATCACCTCCTTTGACCTGCTGGTCACACTTCTTTTGATGCAGCCCAGGATACGGTTGGCTTTCTGGGCTGTAAGCGCACACTTCTGGCTCATGTTCATTTTCTCATTGACCAACACCCCCAAGTCATTCTCCACAGGGCTGCTCTGAATCTCTTCTCTGCCCAACCTGTAGCTGTGCCTGGGATTGCTCTGACCCAGGTGTAGGACCTTGCACTTGTCATGGTTAAACTCCATGAGGTTGGCATCAGCCCACCTCACAAGTGTGTCAAGGTCCCTCTGGATGGCATTCCTTCCCTACAGTGTATCAACCGAACCACACAGCTTGGTGTCTCAAAAATACAATTTTTTTACCAACATTGTGTCTGAACAAAACTTTTTTTATTCCCAAACAACTGAAATATGAGAGCTCCAAGAGTTTCCATTACCACCATTAGAATAACCACTTTCCCCTAGTGCAGGGATTACATCCCTATCCCTCATTTCTTCTCTTTGCTAAAGCAGTTTGAGGTCCTTAAATCTTCTGGCTACCTTGGCAACAATCACTGTAAGAAAAAAGTGAAAAAAATCTCAGTCCTTCCAACCTTATAAGTACTTGAGAGAATACAAACAACACATGAAACATCACAGCATGGGGAACAATCTTGACATATTTTCTCTACAAGCTACAGGGTAAATGGAGCTGCCTTACCTTATACCAGGAGTAAATGTAAGTCAGGGTTCTTGTGCTAGAAAGAATTTAATTTACCAGAGAGCTACAGGATACACAGAAGTCAATGTGCAATGCCATGTTGAGGTAATTCATGACCTGTGTTGTCATTGCTCACATGAGTGATGAAGAACAGATTAGGCCTTTTCCAGCTCCTTTAGAGCTATGATAGCACAGGATCAATTTGTACGCTAGATATGGCACTTATAGGGCATGGACTTATTATGGGCTCATGAGCAGCAAAAACCAAGGAATAGATTGGGACTTTCACTGTCTCTGTCTGCTGTACATGTGCCTTAGAGAAAGAATAATTTCTCTGAAGTTGTTCAGTTCTTGCAATAGTTCTCCTAGCCACATAATGATTAGAAGCCAAATACAAGCCTTTAGCAATATCTTATACATTCCTGCTTATGGCGCATGCAAGGCCTCCCTTTCCACAAGCATATATACATGTGGGAAGCATCCTGTGCTTGCAAATGTTACAAAGCACACATAACCTGTGGTCACCAGAATTTGGCCCCAGATGCAATTCCTGTTGCATGTGCTGCAGGCATTAGGAGCCTATCAGAGACCTGCACAGTGTTGTGAGCAGTTAATTAAAATCATCTTTTTAGATGCATTAGCACTTCCTTCTGTGCATGAGTGTGTGAGATCTGCAGGAGGGGAAGTGTTAATCTGTTAGCAGCAACTGCATCATGTGTATAGATCTTATCACAGTGTCTTCACTTTTCCTTTCAGTCTTCTACTGAAAGCTTTCAAACCTCTTATCCCTCCAAGCCTGAATCCCAACATGTATTTTATTCACACAAAAGAAGGTCTTGTTAGGTGGGTTTGCTAACCCTTGTCTATAGAACACTTTGTGCATTTGCAAAACTAAAAGTAGATAGACAACATTAAAACAAATGAAAAATCCTTGTCATAGTCACAATACTGTATAATTTCTTAATTTTCCTAGAAATTAATATTAATTTGAAGAAATCAAAGAAGATAAAAAGTCCAACATTTCTTTTAAAGAACATTTTTACTTTCAGCTGTGGATATCACTGATGGGATTGCTCAGTATCTCAATGGTTCCATTTATACTTGGCTCTCAACGTGTAACAGTAGAAGAAATTGAGTGGGAAAAAAAATGTTGCTGATGGCACATAAGAACCAGAAGTTAATGACAGAGGAATGTTTTAAGGAGCAGCTGCCTGTGATAACATTTTCTTGGATTTCAGATCTGAACATGAGACTTTTGAAATGTAATGAAACACAGGAGATTCCATTGAAAGTTGTTGTCATGACAAATCATTAATCAGTTTTGCTCTGAGTCAGATGTGTTGGTCATAATAGAGAAATCAGAGGAACATTTCCTGGTATCAGCCTCCAGTACCAACATTTTTCATGAATCTGGCTTCAGAGTTGTGTTAAAAAACATTATTATAGAAAGGGACCATGTATAGAAGTTCCTTTAAAATGAACGTTTTTGCAAATACAATTTTAATCAGAGTGAAATAGATAACATTGAACAAAAAAGGGTTATGATAGCCACTATGTTTTATCAATGAATGTTTAGATACTATTTGACATCTTGTGTTTAATTTTTGAGCTAGTACTATTTTTTATTTATTTTGAAATTTATACTTGTCATAGATGAAAGCAGAAAACTCTTGTTCTCTGGAAATATAATTGACCTGATGTTGTGCAACAGTCAGGTCACACAAAGTGAAAACATTCTTGGAACTGATCCGTAAATAGTGCTTGCTTTCCAATTGAACATGTTTTTTGGCTTCTACTATTGTGGTCTCATTGCTTTGCAAGCTAATCGGTTTCAAACCTGCTTAGAACAGGAAAACCTAAAACACTCAGAGGTTAGCTGTTTCCTCCACTTTGTATGGTTAGAACACAAATTTACAGAAGCTGAAGGACTTAAAAAAAAGCTGGGTGATTAACATAAAAGGCCATTTAACATTTATCAATGCTTAACAGTTTTTGCACTGCAATATAGTGAATGAATAAAGAACAACTCAACAGATACATGCTCAGGATTATCTAATTCATCTACATATTGAGGCTCCATGAAAGAGTTCAACAAAAATCAAAACAAAATGCGCCTGCTAGAGGTGTTACAGGTGGCTGGGAAGTTAGGGGAAAGAATTGCCTTAAATGTTGTTGATGGAGTAGGCTGAAAATGCATCAGAAGTTCCATTCCCTTCAGCTATCAGCTTCAGTGTGAAGTAATGTTGACAATGGAACTGGTGCTGGGAAGAAAGGCCTCCTGAATTCCGACCCCAAACCTCAGCAGTTCACTGTCATTCACAGGAGAAAACACAAGCAAATGATTTCTGACAAATAAAAATTCCCTTCCTCCCCATCACAAGCCTCGCTAATTTTGGAATGAAGAAAAAATCTTTTGTGAGAAACAGTTGTTTGGATGAGGAAAAGAAAAGCTTCTAAAGATTTACTGGGGGAAGATGTCCTTTAAGGAAAAATATTACATTTGAAAAAGGGTGAGAGGAGGGAAATGGATGCTCCAAAGTTTCTGATAATTTCCTCTAAGTCTTCAACAAAAAACTACATGTAACATGTTGCCATTATTAAATGCCATAATATTGTTCTACTTCAGTGCGTAACTCACCAAAGCATAACCAAATACACTACTGCATGGCATTGTGAGGATAAACTGGTTTTGTGAAGTTATAAATAAGCTTAGGCTGAGAGGAGCTTACAAGAAAATGGTTTGATTTACAATAACAATCTACATGATCTGGAACAGAACTTTTTGCCACAGCCACTGACATCCGTCTTCTGTGGGACTAGCAGCGCTAAGAAAAGACCAAACATGAAATTATTTTTTTGGTGACACACCAAATTATTATTAGAAAGACTTCAGAATGTCTTTACAACTGAGTCCTTATTTGGACTTTAAGGTGGAGAAGCACAGGTTTGGTTGTCTGAGTAATTCTAATAGTTCATCAGCTTGAGTCATTCATGGCACTTATACTTCACTTTCACTCTCCAGTCAATAATAAAGAACATATCCACTGCTTAAAGCAAGATGGTCTTCTGGGAACAAGGAGACTTAGCACAGATCTGCCATTCTACCAGAGTCTGATCTGTGCTTATTTTACTGTGGGAGATGAAAAATTAGCTTCCTGTGAGACTGGGTTGGTTAGTTAGTAATCCCTGTCCATGGAAACAAATAAGAGCTGGAGTCAAGGGAAATCTATAAAAGCAATGGTGTTGAAACAGGTAATGGTTCATCTTGTGCTGGGATTAGGGCAGTTTCCCTCTGTGACCATCAGTACCCAGATAAACAAAATATCATGCTGCTTCTGAAAGCAAAACCAGACTGAACTCACGTAATAGATAGATATCTCAAAAGCTCATTAGACTGCAAACATTGCAGAGATGGAAGAACTTAAGCAATGCCTCCAGCTTGGTTTTTGGTGACTATATTTAGGTTTGGATTTAGATTTGATATTAGGAAGAAATTCTTCACTATGAGCGTAGCGAGGCACTGGAGCAGGTTGGCCAGAGAAGCTGTGGCTTCCAACCCAAAGCATTTTATTATTTGATTCCATGATTCTATGGTTCTATAACTCTATATGAGAGCTTTGGTATATTCCTTTTGTTGGAAGTATTGATTATTTTGATATTTTTAATGAGTGATTTTGAGAACTGTGCATCACCTGCATCTCAGAACTAGCTCTGTCTATCATGTGTATATTTGATGCAGCGTAGATGTATCCCTTTGTTTATGAAGTCATGCGTACAAAGCAAAAAACAAGTTTCCACACCTTTTCAGGTCACTTTCTACAGAAAGGAAACCAAACCTCTGACTTCATGAGAAAAGAAAGGAAAAACAGTATAAAGAGAGACAAATTTAGCTTCCTCTTGTACCAGTAATCTTACATGGCAGTGCAACTGACAGTTATTTTTCAAAAGGACAATTATTAATCTTCCAGGTTACCATACTAAAAAAAACCCAGTAACTTAAATGAGTTTTTGACATCTGTAAGCGCAAGAACAAAAATAATCAGTGATGTTTTGAAAATAACTCAGTCTGAACAATAATCCATCATCAGTGTCTTGTTTTCATGGACTCACAGAATAGTTGGAAAGGACCTTAAGATCATATCTAGTTTTGTAGGACTTTTCTCTAGTTTTCAGGAACACCTGAAATTTCTCTGAATTATTTTATCGCCTTAGAACATGTGAGGTCTCAGAAAGTCTTCAACCTGAGAAGGAAAAAACTCTTCCCTCCTCACCTGTGGGTATAAAGTCTTCTTTCCCAGTCTGCGACCTGTCTGAGATACAGGCATCATCACTACCCTCTTTCCCCAAGAACAGAGAAGTTACTCATCTTCTGTTTGGGTGGGGGAAAAGGTTAGAAAAGAACACAGGGCTAATTGACTCACACATAAAAGACAGAGCTATGTGTGTAAAATACTGTACAGTAAAATACCATTGCATACTTCTACAGGAAACAAAAGATGTGCTTGTAGTAAATAACTGATGCTGCAGGCTGCCTTGTTTGTGTGACAGCTGATCATACCCAGGAAACAGGAAAATTCCTTTAGTTTTTCTCATTTAGGTGCATCATCTTAGAAAAGAAAGGCTTTTCCGCCTCCACCATAATTTGGACTGTACCTCGGTCTTTCCATTCTTCTCGCAAATTAAAATATCACATTTTATAAATGAGAGGTTTGGTATCACTGGAAATTTCTGAACTCACCTCTGTGGTAGTAAAGCAGTTGACAAAGCAAAAGGTTTAATGTAGTGGAAATGCCATCAGCAGAGGATAAGCTTTTAGACAAAAGTGCAAAGTTATCACTTGAAATATTTCTCTCAAACCTTGGATTGAAAATGCTTTAGATTGATGTGAGTTCATATATAAGACTTTGGGCCTGGCCAGCTATGTTCAACTTACAAGTCCAGAGGTGGGCATCTTCTTAGAAACCTTATATTTATTACACAGGGGCTTGTACCTCCCGTTGAAGATATTCAGGGAGTTACAAAATGAAAACAGTTTGAGGAACATTGATTTAGACTGTTACAAAAAAGCCCAACAGAGGCTCAGACAACCTGGCTATGTTCTGTTATCCTCAGGAAAACCCTTCCTGCCAGGGAGACTGGACTGGAGCCAATAAATGACCATTCATAGCCAACAGGGAGAAAAAAGAAGGCAGGAGAAAAGTGCTGTTGGTTAGCTGGAAGACTTAAAGCACCTTTACTGAGGCTGAGTATCTTTGTGTGAAGGTTTCTTTAGCCAAGGAGCAGCTCCCGATCCTTGTTACACAATTCAGTGAGGCATAATTCCCTTAATACAAAGCCAGAAAAAACAAAACACCAGTGAATCAGAAAAGTATCTGACTGAGAACAGTGATCACTGCAATCTGGAATTTATACTAAAGGTCCAATCGTAACTAATGTTTATAAGATGCAGGTTAGCAAAACAGCACACAGAAACCCTCCACTTTCATTTTGCATCCCTTGCAGTCCCCACTTGCTAGATGAGAGAGGAAATGTTTGCATTAATTAGTGCATAGACTTGAGGACCAGTAGTCCTCGGTTATTTTCCAAGCTCTGGCACTGACTTACTGTTGTCCAATCCTTGCTTATATTGAAACCACGTTTACTGAACTGGTTCAAGAGCGCTTAAGGCTAAAGTAATTTAAGCACAGTTTAGCTGGATGGAGTGAGATACTACTAAAGTAGTACACTCTGCCTGCAGCCAATAGCCTTCTTTTGCAGTAAATCATACTAATAGTAACCATTAAAACCAAAACTTTTGTAATTGAGTCACCAAAAGGTACGCACATTTGAACAAGAGTTTCTGGGCATGAGTCTTATCCTGTGTGACCCACCTCTCTACCCTGTTTTCTCATGTACTGAGTCTCAAATTCAACACTTCAAAAGTGTTTTTTTAATCACTTCAATTTGTTTGGTACATTCTTTATTAATGTACCATGGTATCAGCTTGAATTTTCATCTTCTGAGAATTCTGTCCCATTGGAACAAAATGGCAATTCAAAATATAAACTCAAAAGCAGCTCAGGTAGCACGTTTATGTTTTGACAAGACCTAATGATACCAGACACTTAGAAGGATCAAACTGGGGTTAGTGAAATTTGCTAGTGGCACAAATATGGAATTGAATCAAAGATGTAGTGAAAGAAGGGAATATCAGAAGTTCATCTGATCACCAGTTATTAATAACAATGTTTTTTGCTAACAACGCTGTGTCCTTCTGTTGAATCTGGTACAGAAGGAAGGATCTGAGCACATCAGCCACTTTCAGAGCATTCTGAGACGACACTGGGATTTGACTAAATAAAAGACAAACCAGAACTGTATTAGCTAAGAAGCTGAAAGTATACTGCATGCAGTTAATGTGTTCAGTTTCCATCGCCTCTGCTCACTCTAGTTAGAAACAGGTAAAGGATGCTACTGAGAGAGGGATAATTGCATTATTTTTCCAAAAATTTCCCAGATAATGCAGTGAAAAGACATGTATGCACTAAATTTAATGTTTTGTAGCTATTCAGGCTTGCTGCACGTGTGCACAGAACATTATTAATACCTGAGTAGTAAGTCTGACACCTCCAGGTGTACAATGTCCAGAGGTCATGTTTCTGGGAAGTGCTGGACCAAGTAGATCTGGATGAAGCAGATATTGAGCTCAACATGTCCTGTGGAAAGACCTAAGATTTTTTGACCCAGCCTGCTTAGAATTAATACAAAGCGGGTTTAAGTGGGGCAGGAATCCTGAATGCCTGTATAAACCCACAGATTTTTATGAAATACAGGTTGTGTTCACAGAAACCAATAATGAGCAGAAGAGAGAGTTTCACTTGTACAAGGAGCTTGGAAGTTTTGCTTCGTTGAGTGTACCAAAATTTATGTTGAGAAGGGATGCCATTGCTGCCTCTTAATGCAACAGAGTATACTTAATGGAGAAAATTGATTATTAAAGCTTTGGAAATATGTCAGCACAAGTCTGAATGCATAAAAATTGACCATGCATAACTCAAGGCTGGAAACTGGTTTCAAGTTTTTAATTGTCAAAGGAGGGAGTTTCCTGGAACAATGGGAACAGTAGGGCTGAAAAAAAAGACTTACTGTTCTCACAGTAGGTCTGATGTATTTGAGAGCAAGACTGCATGCCAAAGAGTGTCTGTGACAGCCAGATCAATACAATCAAGATACTGAAGTCATATAGACTAAAAGGTAAGCAGGGATTTGTGTGCAGTAGGGTTCACATTCAGACAATGAAGAAATAGTATCACATGCATTGGTTTGAGCACAACTTCAAGGGTTTCATCTACTTCCACAGTGGAATTCAGAACTACAGCATCTCCTCAATACAGCTTTTCAAGTCTGTAAAGTCAATCACTCAAAGAGATCTGTCAACTTCAGTCAGCAACAGGCTGAGTTTCTTAAATCTGAGTTCAAGTGGTCAGTCTGTAGAGGTTTGACTGATTTGCATTAAGAATCCGACAGTTCAATGCCAGTTCAAGTTTTTTTTGCTTTTCTTTATTTTTTTTAAATCCTTTTTAACTAGACTTACAGGCAAAGAAATCTGAAAATAAGGTGTATGATTTCCATCTTTTCATAAGCAGTATGGTATATATATACCAATTCAGCAAAAAAAAACGAAGGCAGAGCTAGCATGCAGAACAAACAGAAAACTTCAAACATTCATCATGCTTTGCTTGCTGTAAACAAATGTAAAATGTGATTTCAGACATGTGACCTTTCCATTATTCTTTCTATGCACAGTATTTCTTTTTATTTCACTGAGTCGTATTTCTGTAACTGAGCTCAGGGGCTGTGCAGTTTAGAAATACTTTGTCCCAAAATATAAAGGCAAAAAACCTCCTCCACAACTCCTTTGCTGATTTTTTTTCCAGAGGATTTCTTTCCTGTATCTTAGAAAAAATGATGTAACAATTTATGTATTGGTATGGGAGCATCCAATTAGACAGAAAAAGGATTTTAGAGGGTGTTGACAATCCAACAGAAAAAAACATTTCTCTATTGGATGTTGTTCAGTCACAACTAGAATATTTCACCTGGCTTAATCACGACAACACCTCCTCCTGTTACTTTGGATTTATCCCTGTTCCTGGTTTTGCAAGATACAAAGTGCAGATCTTTGTTGATAATTACTGAAGTGTCCATCAATAACGTTACAACCTATAACTATATCATATTTTGATAGAGGACTCTGCTCTTTAGCACTTTTTTGACCCCTTCCCCATATAAAAAAACCTGAAGCTCAACATAAAGAACTGAAGATGTTGTAACGAGAAGTACCAAAGCCAGCTCTTCACCTGTAGCTTCGTAGTCACACCTGAGAACAGCAGAAAACATCTAGGACTTTAGAATTATGTTCTCCATTTCATTTCCCACTTCATTCCACAAAAATCCTGTAATTGACATTACAATTCTTAATGTTGGAAATTTTAGCTTGAACTAATGATGAGCAAATTAGTCACTAAAAATACGTGAGAAAGCTCTGCCACATGTATTCCTTCACTGTGTTAGTAGATGGGCCACAAAAATCTTTGCTGATAATAAAATCCGAGAAGAAGCAGTCATTTTCTAGACTAATATAAGACTGATCTGCAGATTGCTAAGCCTGTGAAAAGATTCCAGCTGACTTATATTTACTATGGATGAGGCTCTCTATCCTTTCTATTACCAGCTGCAGACATCACTGACAAACACCACTTTTCTCCTTTAAAGCTCTCTTCTTGAGAGCAATTTTGTGAGAAAAATGTCAAGTGTGTAAGAGGATAATTTTGAAGTTGGTTTGATCTTAACTATGTGCAGTGTTGTAGAATAAATATTTGAAGCCAGTTTAGATGAAGAAACTGTGGTCAGTTAAACCTATTTGACTTTCAGCATTATATGCTGTCACATGAGAATCCATAGATTAAACTGGAAAATATGTAAATTAATAAGCTAATCATAAATACAATAAGGAGCTAGTTAAAGAGAATAAGCCCATGGGTTGTGTTAAATGGAAAGTGAGTTCCTCCAGAAAAGGTTTTGAATTGCGTTTTACTTAGTATTTTTATTAGATACTTTCACAAAAATCTAATAATAGGACAGTAATAAAACTTGCTGATGACAAAGTCAGAGAACATCACCAGCACAGAGGAGAATGGGAACATTTCAGAGGTTTAAGAGAAAAAACAAGGAGACTATAAGAAACGCGATGAACTGTTTTAGTACAACACTGAAAATCAACTGGGAATGACAGAGACAAAAACTAATCTGGCCTTGGACAGCTGCAGGTTAGGAACAATAATGTTTCCACATTTCACAGTAATGAGGTTCTTGAACAGCTTTCCAAAACAGGTACAAAGTAATCAAAGCAGATTGAGGATGGAGTTTGTTCAGTTTATGAAGGAGATTATATGAGTTCTTATTGCCTGCAGTAACAGAAAACTGATTAGTGTTGTAGAACCTGTTATTTCTGCTTTTTTTGTCCTTTTATTGTGCAAATTTTTTGTGCATTTTTTCCTTGTCCTGTCCAACAGCTCAATACTTTCTTAAATACATGAGAAACCCTTGTAAGACATTGAAAGGTATAGAAAACAACTGCAGGAAATCACTATTAAAACACACAGAATAATTTTCCTCATTTTCTAGGCTTGTCTGATTTGGAACACCACAGTGGTACTCTGGGGTTGTTTCCACTGCAACACAAGATGACCACGTTTACATTTGTTTCTTGGAGAAGACCCAGCAAAGGAACTCTAATGGAAAGTCCTGCAATCACGATACCACTGAGACTTTATTAACATGCACCATTACATCACTGCTCACTTAAAGAAGGGCAGTTCATCCTCTTTGTGGTAGATAGCTGTGGGGGTGAGGAGATTGAAGACGTACTAACATACCTGTCTTGTTGACTGATTGGTTTTCAGAAGCCATAGACATGTGGGTGGAGATAGTGCACAATATCACTCTATCTTAAAGGACCAAATATTTTACCACCCAGATAAGTATTTCAAACTGTGGGAGCTGTTCAGGGGAAGAGTTTGCATTGAAAAAAATTGAGAAACAAGAAAAAAGCAAACAAAGTAAGTGGTGTGTTTGTTACCTTCTAGTGGAAAAGTAAATCAAACCACATATTTTGGATCTATAATTAGAAAAAAGAGCAAAACCAACCTCAAAACTTCCTGCTCTAATTTTAGGATTAATAAGTTTCTTTCTCTTATTCTTATTTTAATGTCTTGTAACATTTAAAAGGTTTTTTTGTTTTTTAAAGGAAAAACCCACAACTTTCTTGCCTATATCTAGACCTTCTCTAATTATTTAGATTTGCCAGAACAGCAATACTATGTTCACACAGCGTCTTTTGAGAGTAAACTTGGATCTGAAAAGATTATAATTGGCATATGAGTATTCAGAGAATGATATAACTTCAATGGAAACTATCTCCTTGGTTTTCATTGAGCATTAACAGTGAAGTCTTCTGATCTCACTGCATAAAGCAACAAGATTAACTATTTCGCTCTTGACCAGAGTGTGTAAAGATAGAATGCAAACCTCTATAATGATTAGCACTTTTTGCAGTGACTGGTATCTGTTCTTAACCAAGGAAGAATCAAGCTTAGTGGGGCATCTGAGGCCATCCAGAAGGAACTGTTTCATCATACTACAAGCATCTTCCCAAACTGTGGTGTATGACACCTTCTTTCACTTACTCAGGGTGAAGAAGGATGGTTTGCTGGAGGTTTGCCTACAAACCACAGGTATTACACATGGAAAAATACCATGCTCATTTTAACTCTCCAGCTATTAAAGAATCATAGAATAATTTGGGTTGGAAGGGACCTTTAAAGGTCATCTAGTCCGACCCCCACTGCAATGAGCAAGGACAAGAGAAAGAAAACAGCATATAATTTGAACTCAGCTAAGGAAAACAAGTATAACAGCATGTTTGGATTGATTGATTTCCTGCACATATTTTGGTAGATCTGAATTTTCAAGAGCAGATGTATAAAGGTCTGACTTTGAGTGTTATCATGAGCAGAACAAACTGTCTCTGACTACACAGGTGATTGTATGTCAGTCACAAGGATGAATAGGATATTGAGATGTAAGACACCAACTCTGCTGAAGGAAGAAGAGAAATGGTTCAAGTAGGCCATAAACAGGACCTGGGAGGTGGGAATATATTAAAAATATATACTAAAAAGAGGAAAATCCTCCCTTCTGTATGTTTACATCCAGCCCTCTGCATCTGACATAAGGCCTTTCTTGAGGCCTTTTGACACTGATTAATAAAAAAAGTCATCATTAATAAATGATTTCAAGAGCAGAAAAGATTGTAAGAAGTGTGAAAAAGTATTAGGATTTTTGGAAAAAGAGAATAATTTTAGCAGCCATTTTCTAGCCTGGACAAAGACTTTTAAATATTGAGATGTGATCACGTATTGCAATATTCTCAGGACATCTTTCCATCTTCATGTGTGAATTAGGGTCTTAATTTGGCCATATTTCTAAATCCAATATGGAGAAAACATTTCTAAGAATTATTATTTATCTCATATTAAGAAATAAAGTGGAAGGAAAGAGTTTCCGACTTTTAGGTTACTGACTGGGCTGAGAGCTGGTTTTGACTTTGCCTGGAGTTTTGCTTAAAACTGGATAACAAAGAGGATTTTGCTTGAAAGTCCAATATTACCAGGTGTGGTACGTCTGGAAATATTTCAAGAAAAACATCTGGAATTCCATCTTCAAGGGAAACAAAGCTCTAGGAGCTGCACTGAGCTGTCCAAAATCACACAGCCTCTCAGAGTAAAACCAGGAAGAGAACCCAGCCCTCCTAAGCATATTTGACTTACTTACTGAAATTTGCCTGTTATTACATGCATTTTGCACTCATTCTTACCAGTCACTCAGTCAGCCAAAAACCTTCCCAGAAAAAAAAACGACTAATGCCAGAAGAGATGCAGAGTTTGGCTCAAAACCATTTCAGACAATAAATACATATAAGTAACTTTTGGTTTAAAATGCATCAGTAGCAAAAGGTCTGATTTATTACTTAAAGATCAAGATACTGCTGTTTTTCTAAGCATAAATGCTAGTCATTTTTCCCCAGTTACTTTTATTTGGCCTCTTATTTAGACTGTTACATCTGTGAGGTATGTGTAGTAAATCCCTTCTACTGTTGCCCTTCTCTGATCTCTGTACAGCCGTCTGTGTGCTACAAGGGAGTTCTTTGGGCAGGGACCAGTCCATCATACTGTGGATGCTCTTGCAAAAAAAAATATCAATAACCTTTAAAGAGTTTCCTGTATGCATAGAAACTTTTCTTTTTAAAAATATTTTTAAAACAGTATTTTTAAAGCTGCTTAAATAGATTATGTATCCAGCTCAGACTGCAGTTGTTGGAGTTTGTACTTTAAAATTTGATGCTTTAGAACATTTCAGGTGGGTTATTTATCTTCCAATATAAATTTCCTTTCCATGTGACAATATCTTACTTTATCTCACTGCTGTTTTGTCAAGATCAGGTTTTCTAGTTCTCATAATATTTAAACAGCTTTTCAAGTGGCTTCCAAGAGACATCTCTGTACTGCTTTTTAATAACCTAGATTAAAAACGCTATGGAAGATGCTATAGGGTAGGTGATACAAATGTAAGGGTTGCTGCTCTGCTCATCCCTCATTTAATGGAATTTGTGTTTTCAAACCCACTTGGCAGGACTAGGGTGCAGGACAGAGACTCAGAAACAGTTTTATCCAGTTTTATCCAATTGTTTTTTTGTGTCAAATCCCAAAGATTGTGGATCTGCAGGAAACATTTTTTGATCAATAAATAAGAAATCACAAGGTATTTTATTCTCTTTGCAGTGAAATAAGCAGCCTCATTCTGTCCTGCAGGGACACCCAGACTATCAAATTTACTGCACTCTTCTATTTTGTTAAATATTTGTCCTTGATAGCAATTGCTCCAGTTCCATTTAAGGGAATTTGACCTACAAAACTAGTCCCAGAAGTTAAATATTTACTGTTGAAGTTCTTAGAGTTACTGGAGGGTTCTGAATACTCGATTCCCATTGACACTGAAGAGCATCTCAAAGTTAGTGAAGAACAGAAATAAATCCCTGAGTTCCTTTTACAGGAATATGTCTATATTAAATTGGAAATTTAGAAAAGCATCACATTTTTATTAACATCTTCCAGTTGTTAAAAGCTAAAGAAGCTGTATAGCCTCAAGCCACAAGTCATTTTAGTTTTGTTTTAATTTCTCTTTTAATGGAAGTCTGTTATACAAAACAACTTACCTAAAAACTATAATATCCTTGAAAGTCAAGAAATTCTCACTTTCTGAACTTAAGTAGCTTTGGAAATATCACCTTTAACTCTGCCTTAGCAGCTCATGACAGAGTAATAGTCTACTCTGTATATGCAATATTTTTCTAATGTTTAATAAGAAACGGACAAGTGCATTGTTGTAATGTGATAATATGTAGTATAGATAGAACTTAAATGTAAACCTTGTTTAGGAATCAAACAAGTTTTGGAAAGAGGTATTTCTTTTAAGGTCTCTAGTAGTTTGGATTTGTAACAACTAATCTCTGTGCCCCTGCTCTTTAATGTCAGGTGTCACAGAGACAGATTCTGGGTCACGAATAAGCTTTCAAAACCATGTAAGGCAAGATATTACCTCTGGTAAAGAGCACCACCCTGCTCAGATCCTACAGCTGAATAGGTCACATACGCACTGACTACTGCATTTTCGTAAAAGACCTACTTTTTACCATGTATTAGCTGGTCTACTTTTATTGAATAACTTAGTGATTGCTCTCATTGAGTGGCAGCTCAGTAATGTGCAGGGAGAACAGGAATCTCTGGCTGGAAACAGCGACAAGCAGCTGAGGCATATAGAAGGAGAACAAACACTCCAGCCAATGCTGGACATATGCTAACAGTAAAGCTTTTAGTAATTTATTAGCAATTTAGCTGGTGGGAGAAGCAAGATGTATTCTGCTTATACTAGAAAATAAGTGACCACCAACGCTTTTCCGCACACAGTTTCTCTGTTGCGAATTCAGTCTGAAATAGGGAGTTCAGTCCTAGCTCCAAACAAGACCTTTAAAAACTGGTTTCTTTATTAATTTTATTTTCTTACCCAAATCACATAAACACTTATGTTTGGAAATCAGAGACCTTCTTTTTGCTTGTGCTTTCTCCTTCCAGCATTGCATTGGTGACCTGATTTTCAGAGGAACAGCTCTCAAAGTCCACAGGAGGTTCTCAGCATGTCTGAAAATCAAGCCATAAATAGATATGAATCTCTCTTTCTTTTTTCCTCAAGGAACCGAACTGCCAAGTCTCAACAAACAGCCAAAGAAACCCAGCTTGTTCACAAATGCTAATTTAAAGCTGAATGTGTGTTTGCATACCCTGGATTGGGCTGAATAAGTCTGAGTCACAATAAAAGGGAAATTCATTTTTCTAAAAAAAATCTTAAAATCTTGGAGGTTTCAGAGGGAAAAAAGAGGCTGACAGAGATATCTGCATCGGTGGGATTCGTGAGTAAGCTTGGAGCGGAAGTAAAGAGGAAATCCCCCACACCATTTAATGAAATGCTGTTGTGGGATAATCACTGCCAAAGAAACTCATCAGTTCAGACTTTGAGCATCTTTGTCTGTTGAAGAGTCTGAATTGAGCAAGAAAAACAGGCATTTCCTGCAGTGGGGTTCCTTTTTCTCCATTTAAGATCACTGAGGCTGTTCTCCTGTAGGAAATAGTATCATTTATATAAGGGAGATCTGGGTTTTATTACATCTCCTTTCTCATTTAGGAAAGGGATTGATTTTCTGTTAGTTTGGAAGATCTTGAGACCAAGGAACAATTTCCTAACACAAAAGAAATTAATAGTCACACTGTCTTGCTCTTCCCATGTCTCTTCCTAAATCTTTATTTCCTCAGATGAAAACACTGTTATGTGCAAAGCAGCAATGGAAAAACTGCTATGGATGGGAGAAAATTCCCATCTCAATACTCCACCAAATGCATAGGAAGAAGAAAATGAAGCCATTTGTACTTAGGGTAAAAGAACTTTATGATTCTTCCAAAGAGAAAGTATTGCTAAGTTAAAAGCAAGACACTGGTATTTCTCCAAGATGTCCTAACTCCAGCGAACTAGCTCCCTAAACTTATTTATCTGAAATAGCAGCATTTAGACATATTCCAGATCAAGCTAGCCCTACTCTACTTTTGTTTAGTAAATGATTTGTAAATTGTTCCAGATATTATGTGAACCATTACAAAGTTAATTTTAACAATACCCCTGCTGCATACCAATAACTCCATCAATCGCAACAGGATAAGGAAAAACAAAGGGATAAATTCCCCAGTGCAAGAAGAGGGAGTAGAAAACCCAAGTGGACTAACACAATTGAGACCAAGAGCCCCTAGGGAAGAAGCTTCTGGGCTGACAGTGAAACTACAGTGAAAGTATGTCCAGACATTGCAGATAGTTGGACCAAAATATGCCTTTGCTTGCCCCTGCTTCAGAGATGCTAGCAACAGTCTGCTTCTTTTTCAAGGAAAGTAGATTAAGCTTTTGTTCTTTCACCCTGTATTTTAGCTTAACTATGGAGAAGGGCTAGACTGTGAAAATTTCAGCTTATTGACCAAGATGTAAGATCAGGTCAGGCAAAAGTGATTCTACATGATGATTCATCCTGGTGAGCTTTTTGTTAAGGAAACCCCTTTCAGATTATTTGAAAAACATTCTTACATAGAAGGGGAAATGAAGATTCTGAACCTGCAGACCACATGGAGATGCTACTGCTCTTAGAAAGTCAAATAAAACAAAACAGCAGATCTAATTTAATTCCCTGCTTCTTGTAGCCAAGGGCATGCTGAGTGACAGTGACAAAGGAATCCTGGTTACAAGGCATGAAGATGTTACATCTCAAGATTGAGCCATTTCTAACTAAGAGCAAGTCACAGACTTATCTGACAGTGTCTGTATTTCTGTAAAGAGCAAAGGAGATACATGCTACTTAATTATTTTTATTCTTTGTATGGCTAAAAAATGGGTATTATTGTTACATTTTTTATTGCCATGTCACTTAGGGACACAAGCTGTGAACTAAGATCTTACTGCTCTGTATGCTGTGGAAACAGAATAAAACAGTCTCTGTAATTCAGTGGAGATTGTCCTTGAAATTATAGTCACAAGGACATTTCAATTGTTTTAATTACTAAAGTGAAGGGATTTTCTATTGATTCCCTTAGAAAACTTTCACAGTCTAATAAAGCATGCCAGTGAGCGCTTCCTTATTCATTTTCTTTTTCAAAGGCTTCTTTAAATACTTTAATAGCAAGTGGAGGTCCAAGGAAAACATGAACAAATACCTCAAAAAAGGTGATTATCCTGCAGCATTCAATACTGGTGTAGCTTTACCTTGAATACTGAATGCAATTTAGGAAAGATGTTAAAATCCAGAGGAGGGTAAGGTGGTGAAAGGCTGGAAGAGATGTCCTGTGAGGAGGGGCTGAAGACTCTGGGCTTGTCTAGTTCGGAGAAAAGGAGGCTGAGGGGCCACCTCATTGCTCTTTACGGCAAAGTAGAAAAGGAAAGGGAGGTGACAAGCTCTTCTCACTGGTATCCAGTGGTAGGATGCATGGTAATGGTTCAAAGCTGCATTGGGGAGGGTTAGAGTGGACATTAGGAAGCATTTCTCCACTGAGAAAGCAGTCAAACATTGGGATAGGCTTCCTAGAGAGGTGGTCACTCCCCCAAAGGGACACTCAGGACTCGCAGTACTTGCTTGCTAGGAATTCAGGTAGAATGAAGGGAAGACAGTGTTAAAGAGAAATATACAAAAACATGTATTTGATTGACTGTTTCAAATTACCAATTATGTTATTACCAGACATCATGCCATTATACCACACCATAGATCAGAGATGTTAAAGACTACACTAAGCCTATTTTGGCATTCATAAAGCTGATATGTTGTGAAGAGCCAGCACAGTCTATAGTTGCACATTAATATCTTTCAGGCACTAGTGTTGGCAAAAAAAGATCAATATTCTTTTAAACTGTAAAATATTCACCTGGAGTTCACTGAAAGTCAAACACAAAACTAAATTTCTATTCTCTAAAAAGCTACAGTGAAATTGCAACCAGGTTGTATCTTACAGGTAAACTGTGTGTGGGTGGGTTTAAATCAAACAAATTCTTTGATTAGTTTGTGAACTCAAAATTGTTTCATCAGCTTTTGTTTGTGAGAGGAGAAACATTTAAAAAGGAATGAAGCTTCTGATCTATGTAGGAAGCTACCATACAAAATAAATCTAAAATTAAAAGATTTTCTATAATTTTGCCTCTCAAAGGCATTATTCCACTGATTCAAAATTGAGTTGTATATTAAAGAAATTATGTTTGTGCTCTCTGGTTTAAACTTCTAAAGTTCTCATGTTCTCATTTAGTTGGAATTAAACCATCAGTAGATCTTAGGCTATATGTCTGCAATGTTGACCATTGTGATGGCTTTGAGGACCTGTGTGTGCTGGTAACCCGTATCCAAGGACTGCTGCACATCCCTTTTGAATAAGAGAATACAACTGAAGATTGAAAAGTAAGCACTGTTCCCTTCAAAACAAAGGGGAGAAAACTCTTGTTCATACCATCTAATCCAATCATCCTGTGGATTGGAGGAGTGGAACCACGAAGTACAATTTTTCAATTATGGGTTATTTTAAATGTGGCCTACTTAGCAATCAGTTGGAGCTTTAGAAACTCAGAAAATCAGTTGCTAGTAAGTCAGGGAAGAACTAAGAAGAACATCTCTCAATTTTAAGACACATTGATAAGCCTTGGTCATTATCTCTTCTTCCTACAGAAAGAACAGATATGATGCTACAGAAGCAATTTCTGCTATGATGAAAGACAGTGACGGCAGAGGCTGGTTTGACAAAGAACATAGAGAAACTATTTAGAGAAAGAATGCAATTTCAACCAGAAATTTCTTGTGCAGAAATCTTGGGCCCAAATAAAGCTCTGTAGAGCCACTGTAAGAGAAATTGACAGTGAAAAATTCTGAACAAAGATAGTGGACGCTTTTGAATAGTAAAGGTGCTGAACTGATGTGGTACCTTAAGAAGGAAACAACGATTTCTTCTCAGCTCAAAGTTTTCAAATAAAACCAACTTCCTTTCTGAAAGACTTGGTTTTATCAAGAAAGATGTAAAGGAAATTAAATACTACAAGGAAATCAGATTATTAGATCAATAGTCCTGTCTCCTGATAGACTCATAAGAAGTCAGTGGCCAGATCTTCAGTAACATTATATGGGGGAAAAAAATTTGTTCTGCTTGTGTTATTGGAATTAAAACCGGGTATCAGCTAAACATTCAACACAAAGAACAGACAAAAAGAGTTTCTTCAGGCGTGAACTTCTTTAATGCACACCTTTTATAACCTTTCTCCCCCAAGAATATTCTTTGATTTCACTTGAGGCCTTGTAGAAATCTTGTGCTGTGGACAATTTCTTTCCTAGAGTGAATGCATGAAAGGCCCACTGTGGACCTCATGTACTGTATGGAAAGCCAAGGACATACGTACAGCTTGAAAAATCCCACATGAGATTTTCATGGGTTTATCAGTATCACACATGCATAGCAGATGTACAGTGTGCTCTGATAACAGGGCTTGAATTTGCAATAGCACCATGCAAAATTTCCTGTGTAAGTAGCACTAAATATTACAGAAAGAAAAGTCATAACAGATAAAATCTTGGTGATTTGAGGTACCATGTAAATCTTGGGTTTACTTGCATTTTAAAATAATTTCAGGTCTTTTGACATCAAACCACAAAGCAAGAGACCAGTGTACTAATTTGCTGGAATCTATGTGTTTTTAATTTGCAAATGTCACCAGGTATTTCTTTAAAAGTCCTACAAACTGCTACAAGACTCTAGGATCAGCACTGACCTGCATGGGATTTGTCAGAGGTAGCATGTAGATAGCCAATGCTTATACACAGAAACACTAAGAATAAAGGGTGTCTACCAACAGAGGTTTGTTGGTTATCCAATTGCATTCTTGAAATGAATAATTTAAAGTTAAAAAAAATGTCAAGTCTTCATTTACTTTTTCTGGGGAAGAGGATATATTAGGTTTAAGCATATGTAATTACTGGGTAAAAAACCATAGTTTTTATTAATCTGCACAATTCTTCCTAGTTCTTGCCATTCTAATTTTCCAGCTAATAGTTCCTGTGTAGCCGCCAAACATCCTGCAAAGGAGAGGCCCTGAACCCCTTACCTCTAATCCAATCACATTTCCGTGTCTACTTTTGACATAGTAGGAATTTAATATATGGTGTTTATATTGCTTAGAATTACCCCCAGTCCTTTCTTTAGAACCTTCCTTTACCATAGCTGTGGTTCTGGGTGCTACGCAGCTCACATCAGAACATCACGTAATTACTCACTTGATCTAGAAGCTAAAAGGTTGAAGAGATTAAGTTTATTTACCCCTGTACTCAATTTCTTTAACAGTTATCCTTGAATGAGCACTTTTAGCAGGAGGCCACTGGGCTAGATGGATGCTTTATATGACCTAGAGTCACACGTCTATTTCTTAGTAAACCCAAGAGCTGAACTGCATGTGATCCTGCAAAGAGCTGTGAACCAAATAATTTCACATTTGAGGGGAGAGCGGTGTGAGCTGCAAGATTTTGAGTATGCCAGGGGTCATTCTTTGCAAAAGTATATGACCAGAATAAGTCACACAGATGGAGAGAACGTAAAACACAGTGATTTAGAAACTCCTGTGGTCATGAAAGACCACCATTGTATTTGTGCATGACCTACAAGCTCCAGAGGCCATGTGTGAAACGAAACATGCAAGATGTTACTTTAAAAAGCAGCACATGCAGATTTGGCAGAGCCTGCTGAATGCTAGAATACGTGACCTCTTGTTGATAATTCGTAGTATGAGTTTTCAAAGAAAGCAGGAAATGGAGGCTTACTGCAGAAAAAAAAAGAAAAACTTGACTCTTGCTTGAAAGCTCTCTCTTGTCTCTAAAGTTCCAGAAAACCTGAACTGAACTGCTTCCTTCACTTCTATCTGTTGTTAATTTAATGATAATGCAAGGTCTCTAGAAAGAAAGAGAAGCATGGGAATAAATACAGGGCTGGAAGGCAAAATATTTGTGCTCTCATTCGAACTCTTACTGTAAGACTAGTTGTATGATGATGCTGAGGAAGTAATTTAAGAACCTCTGTTTCCCACTCTGTAAGTAGAGGATAAAAATATTTCCCTCTTCTAGTCAGAGTGGTGCTACGAGGCCTCAGGACATCCTTAGAAAACTTTACTGGTACAAGCGGGTTTCCATGGGGAGAAGTTTTTTAAGGGTGGAACAGAAGCACTAAGAAAATTAGATGTGTTGTTGCATTGTGATGGAAGCCAGAAACACATGGAAGTGCTGGAAGGTCCTGCACAAACTGCACAAACTGCTAAACAGTAACAGTAAAATAGGTGGAAACTGCAACAATCCTTACCCCCTGAATGAATCTTGCAGTGTCCAACCTGGGAACGTGAGGGACCAAAAGACAGTTGGGGTGTCATCACATTCAAACTCTGGTTAACACTGACATGACATCCCATTGCTGTTTCTTCAAAGAGACATTTTATAGGTATGGAGAGAGCTGTTTTACGTCTATGCAGAAGTTTAGTTCTGAAATAAACCAATCTCACTCTGTTGACTTGGACAGAACTATACTTATTTATACCAGAATATTTGGCTCTCATTAGAGCCTTCTTTATTTTTTGCTTTAGTACTGCCAGTGAAAATCAAAACCAAACAAAACTCTGCTAAAATGGGTCACAAGTCTTTGTGCAGAGCCATGAAGTTGGCCCTTGGCAGTATTTTCCCATTGTGTCCAATTCCACCACAGCATTCTAATCCCTGCTGCACCCAGTCTACAGACTTCACTGACACTGAGGCCTCTTTCCTGCAGGACACAACAGTTAGCTGTTTTAAGGGTCACTCATCCTGTTATTTACTGTCACTGGGACACACCAATGAGTATTTGAAGATGAGAGGTATGTTAGAACACACTTTGAAGATGTTAAATTCTGCTAATTTAGCACCTTAAATAAGGGAGAACTGATCTGCAAGGCTGGGAGGCAGCTTGCTTTCCCACCTGTTCTTGGGAACAGTGGGAATGGAGCATTGCTGCAGGCACACTCATACATGTTGCTGGTACAGTCATCCTAGAGCTCCTCTTAAAGATTTTGGAACACCTCAAAGAGACATCAGCAAACATGTTGCTCAGCCTTTACCAGCTGTACTATTGTTGGACATCAGGAGTCGATGCAGGTGTGAGTTTAAAGGGCTAAGAACAGAAGCCTGTGGCATACAAGAACAGTACAAAGGGTGGAGGCCAAGTTTCAGGTGTCGATGGTAACAAATCATAGCATAGATTAGGACTGCCTTTTTCAATCCTTTCCACTGTACCATACTGACCACTAGAGTTTGCTGTATTAACATCAGAGTGAACAAATCCAAAAGCTCTGAAACAGCCCCACAAAAAAAAACTCCAAAGAAAGCATTAATTCCCTTACCACAAACAGTAGAAATGACAATGCTCTTCTTCAGCTGTTGAGATGAGCTCAACTTGAAAAGCAGAAGAAGCTGCAGGAAGTGTATGATTAAGTAATTGGCACTCTTTCCCCTCCACTGGTACAGTGCCAATGTTCCAGCAATGTGCTAAGGGGCACCGTGCTATTTTCAGATTAAGTGAAAAATCAAGGTCCTGACTGCTGATCATTTTAGCTAATTAAAGATCCCTTGGCATTTATTTGCAGAAGAAATGATATTAGCTCTGTTGAGCTGGCAAAAATCCAGCTAAAAGTAGAAAATGCTGCAGACCAGGTTCTCCCTGACGTTTTAGAAGGTGAGTGCCCCTTTTCTTCTTTCACTCAACAGAGTAACAGTGAAGTGCTTTGTACAATGGTACCACTTTTCACTTGGTAGGTGGTGACAAATGCAGCCACACCTCCCTCTATGTAGTTTGTAAAGCACTATGGCATGCACTACTATGGAAAATAAACACAATGGGAAAAATTCTTTTAGGTTTTTAGATCCAATGTGAGCACTGATTTTGGCAACTGGATCGATTTCTTGATGAATCTCTAGTGCAGTTTCAATGTTCTCACATCTAAGACTTGTAGTAGATTAATCTATTTCTTCTGACAGAGGTACGGAACAGTTTATTCTCATCTCCACTCATACCCTTGGTTCATCTGGACCCTTTCCCAGTTATGGCATGGCAGAGCAAACATTGACAGAAGAGGCAACCTTTTCCAATTTTCCGTGACTACTGGGACCATAGTCCCAGGGACAAAGATGGGAGGAAGACCAGTTCTAAAGAAGTATTACTGCAGCTTGCAGCTCTGGTAATGCGTGTCTTCATTCGCTATTGGGATGGGGCATGTTCTGTCAAGATGGGGAACTGATCTCCCTGATCTTTAACAATGTCTCAGCTTGTGGAAAGCAATTTGTTTCAGACACACATGGCTTCACCATGTTTTAACAAAGGACTACATACCAAGCCTGCCCTTTGCCAAACTTCAGTTCCCTGCTTCAAAGCATGCAATGGCCAAAGCCTCTCATCAAAATGTCTTCCCAGCAAAACACTTCTAGGATGAAGAAAAAAGTGTTACCCCCACCCTAATACCCCACAAAACATCTCTGTGTCACAGGTGCAAAGAATCCAAAAGGAAAGAAAACCAAACAAACAAAACCACAAAGAAATTGGAACAGATTGAATAATTTCATTCCAAGGAGCTACAGTTCAGCAAAGTGATAGGCAAGCGAAAAGGGGGCTATATAAGCATATTAAGCCAATTTAGCTTCTATTAGTTACTTGAAATAGTAATAATGTTTACTAGGTTTGTGATACAGGAAAAAACCAAAAAGGACCCTGAGATAGCTGTCACATACAATAACAATGCTCCTTCTTTTAACAACTCTTCCATCTGTTTCTATTTCTTTTGTCCCTACTAAGGTCATAACTCAGTTCACTACTCATGGTGAGGTAAACACAGTTTAATGGGACCACTTGCAATGAGTGGGTTATAAGATGGCATTTACTGGATTCTAGCCAGGAGTAGAATTCCAAATACTCCTATGTTCCATTTCCAAGCCTGAGTGCTCAAGTCAATCCTGCATGCACTAGATTTTCATAGAAAATCATGTTGTAAGTGCTTAATTACTTTTGGGGTAGAGCCTAAGTCATCTAGCAATAATGTTTTGAAGTTGCGACTTTCTGTCTAGTTATCTGTGCAGAGCCATGCACTTAGAGCATTCATGAACAATAAAATCACAGTCACTGTTTTTCCTGAACTGAGCCCCAATCCAACAGATGCAGTTGTAAAGAAATTAGTAGGACTAGAAACAAACACTTAAGGAATTGCCAAAAAAGCTAAAAATAAGAGCATATGACATGCTGCAGAAGTAAAATATTCTGCCTCAAAACTTGAACAACAGTGATCAGAGGCAGCCTGAGAATTTGAGAGCAAGCCAGAAAAACAACAGTTTTTCAGCACTCACAATTCAACATACCCAACTGCTCTCCACTATGGTCTTT
The DNA here is from genome assembly GCF_012275295.1 of Melopsittacus undulatus. Lineage (NCBI taxonomy): Eukaryota > Metazoa > Chordata > Aves > Psittaciformes > Psittaculidae > Melopsittacus > Melopsittacus undulatus. The sequence goes on from NC_047527.1 coordinate 10,308,588, forward strand.
TTAAAATGCACAGGGCTGGATGAAGAGCTACGGGAAGGATTAACTAGGTGGTATGTTGGGAAAAGTGAGGAAATGAGCAAACACATTTCTCAAAGCTATTCAGGTGATTGGGAGGATGCAGGGGATGCTCTGTGATTTCTCTCGGTGCTCCTGAGGCAGCAGAGGGGCCCAGCTGCTCAGTTCCTTTCATCAGTTGTGATGAGTTCCCATCACTCTATGACTTTGTTCATGCTTTGCCCAGACACTTAAAACTGTTCTGAGTTTATAGCCCCTTGCCTTCTCATTCCCACATACAAATATGGTTTCTAAAGCACCAGGTATCCTATCCCTTTTGAACTGAAAGGTACAAAGTAAAGTCAATTAACCTTTTAATATTAGCCTTTTCTTTGCTTAATAAGCAAATATTAGGTGTGCCCTTTAAAGTCAAGCAAGCAAAAAAATTATGGCTTTCTATCCAAATTTTTGACAAACATCCCTGAACACTTTCTAAGCCCTAAAGCACTTGGCATTTTATGCACAGTTTTAAGCAAAAGACCAAATCAGACAATGCTCTGCTTTAAAACTGAGGCCACAGACTGCTGCTGTTCCCAGTAATGAAACAGAGTGTTTGCAGATGTCTTTCTTTGGTCTAACCATTCTGCAGAAGTGCTATACTCTTTTGGGGCCAGTGATCTTTTTGTTCTTCTCTAGCTCTCGACTTTCAACTCAGGACTCAACTCAGGACCAGCACTTTAGTAATTTCCTCCTACATGTTCTTGGACCAATGAGCAATTTGTGTCTATTGGTGTTGAAGTGTAACCCTTTAAAGGAGAGTTTCATTTCAGTTTGAGATAAGCCTGCCTGAGCAGTACTGTGATGCTTCTGAAATTGCTTCCTCTGCAACACCTTTTAGTGTTGTTGCAAGCTTTGTCTCACATGAAACCCTTAAAGAGAACTGACTTTGCAGGCTACTCATACAATTGTCATTACATATGGCATTATTGTAGCCATAGGCACCAACAGGGAAGCATCTCATAGAGGTACCCCACTGTGGCCAGAGGAATGCACAGGTGTCATCAGTCGTGGTGCCAAGACACACAGCTAGGCAGGGCTGAATGTCCTAATGTACAAGTTTGGAGTTAAAAGCCTAGATTAGAAACTCCTTTCAGCTGTTTTCTTATGTTGATTTGAAATAAATGACACACAGACCTCATCTACAACTTCAGCTAAAGAAGGTTTGCTTTCCAGACATAGTGCACAGATGTTCTTAGATAAATGGCCACAAAGAGTGATAAACTTCTAAAGAAATAGCCTATTTATGGACACAGTTTCTTGTGTGAGCCCCTGAAAGCACAGCAGCCTCTCTCACTCAGAGCTGTAACACCATTTTTGTGGACATTGCATCAACAGTCTTTAATGATTGAGACAACTGCTGAATGAATGTTTTAGACTACAACTTTCTAGGGGACTAGGGATAAAAAACAGCAATGTAGTATTTCCGAATCATATCACCTAATCCCAAGCCTAACACAGGTGGAGACACAGGGTGGGATTGAGATGACCAGCAGACCACACTAAATTCACATTAAACACATTTAAGGATCTCAGGATCCTTTTGCACATTCTCAGCATGGGACTTGTGCAGCTGGTGTAAGCCTCACATCACCTCACATGTTTGCAGCATGGAGTCACAGCCTATTTCTTAGGACCTCCTGGGCTGGAGGAGGACCAGGCACTGCCATGGCTTCATGTTTTCTTGCAGGTAGGAGGCAATGCAATCACAGCTGAGTAATGCAGTTCCTTTGCTGAACCATGACCTAAAGCACTAGGTGTTTTCCCTGGAATGTGATGGATTGTGATGTCTTATTGTGGGCAACAGATAAAGAAAATTGAGGGGTGTGGATCTCGCATCCTTAAATATGCCATAAATTGATCTAAGTATAAAGGGCAGTGGGAGGATCACACCAGCCTACAAAAATGAGCATTATCATCTATCTATCATCACACAATGAATCTTCCATTTTGCATCTCATGTAAGTCGTAGCTATCTGCCTACAGACTGCACAACTTATCTGTATTACACTCACCTACACATCAAACACCTGCTTGAGGAATACAAAATATTACACTGGGGGAATAGATAAGACTGTCTCTGTGGATGAATTCATCTACCTTTGTTTATTTTCTGGCTTTTAAAAACAAATCACTTGGGTTTTTGTTTGGGTTTTTTAATATTTGTTTTTTTACAAATGCTGGTGATTGTTTCCATTCTGGAACATTAAAAGACAAAGATCAGAGGAAACTCAGATACAGTATTCCTAATCACAGAAGACATATGTGTAGTGTCCTGGATGTAAACGTGCATGAATGCTGTCAGATGACAGAGATACACATAAAATAATTTCCACTTTGTGAGTGAATTGACAAATACTCTTCACTGATTAGCCTCAAGTTTGGGAAGATGTATTTCCTATTTTTTTCTGGAAAATACCGTTTTCTTTTTTATAAGCTTCTTGGTGGCTGTGGACCAGCAGATATATTGTCTAGACTGGTAAATCCCATGGTTGAGTGCAGTTGGTATGGAGCTGCTCTCATTCTTAAGGTTCCCAGGCACATCATAAACTGTTGACAGGGCTCACACCCAGCCCATCACTGAAATATAGTCACTGCTGCAATGGAACTCAGCAGCTGCTTAATGGTTCATAGCTTGCTCTTGTTCCCAATTAGGCCAGTAGCAATCTTTCTGCTGCTTTCAATGAGAAAGTTCTTGTGCGCTAAGCCAGGCATGTGCTTAAGTACCTTGTTAAATCACAGTCTAAAGGCTTGAACTTTCTCATATAACATTCATACTGACTTCACTGGATGCAGATTTGAGCCTTCAGGGAGGAAATAAGTAGGAAGATCAATTGAAAACACAGGGTGAATTTTAGGTAGATGGAAAATAGGGTGAAAGTGGAGTACACACAGCTAGTAAAGCAGATGAACCAGATGTTCCCTGTCTGCTCTAGCTGGGTACGTCAGACACAAGAAAGGGGCCAGTTTTATTCTTAGAGCAGTTGCCAGTCTCACAGAGAGGAATGCTTAGAGTAGAAAGATAAGTAAAGAATAATTGTTAAACCTGAATTAATGTGAGAACCTTGAAAATTCCTCCAAACTAATGTGAACTTGAATAGTACATATTTCAAACTAAATGAGTTCTTCAGGGCAGGCTTGGAAATTTTTCTCCCATGAAACAGGCAAGAAATTGCAGAAGGTAATAGTTAATCTAGGACATGAACTTCCTAATGTCCACGTCCATGCCAATAAGAAACATTTGCTAGTAGCCTAATTCTGAAGGTGTAATGCAAAAGTAACTCCCAGTGGCTTCAGTACCAGGCATGAGTACACAGGAAATAAGTCTCAGTTGCCTTTCTGATCAGGTCTAAGTTATGTTTTCAAATATACAGTCTTTCCCTGTTTTCTTTTTTCCAGCTGCACACTGCACTTCTTGCTTGCTTGCTGACAGAGAAGAGCTGCAACTGCAAAGTAGCCATATATTTCAGTGTAATGGAAGCCTTTGATAACTAACTGAAGAAACTTACCATGGGAAAACCCACAACTATTTCTAATTTCCTGCACTTTCTTCTTCTTCTCCTCTCCCCCTCGGTGCCTTTTTTTTTTCTTTAAAAAATAAAATAAAAATTAATGAATGAACTGAGAAGCCAGGCTGCAGAATCTCCACCAGTGTATCTCTCAGCTCAATCGGCATGAGATGAGGTTGAGAATACAGCTAATTTTTTATTTCCTTTATGAAGGCAGGAATTTCTGTAATCCCTCTCTCACACACACTTAATAGTACAAGTTCCTGTCAGCTGTGCACAAACAGCTGCCTTTCAAAGCGGTTTGATTACTCATCTTTCTCAAAACCTTTTTCCACTGTGAATATCTTAAACCAATAATCATATGATTAATTGATGTGAAATTAAGATGTTACAGTATAAACTAGTGATTCATACAAACTAATTGGAAATTTACTTATGCCCCTCACCACCAGAATAAGGATCAAATTATAAACTATTTAGTAGAGATTGGCATTCATTATAGTTTGTACAGCATCTAGAAGACTGAAACTGCAACTCTTTATATGCAGCTAAAAATATCAGAGTTTAATCAGAATAGATTGGAAACACTTGTAGATGTTTAATTTATGACCACATCCCTGTGAAGTTATAAATGTGAAAGTGAAACACAAAGAAATTGCCTTCGTTAGGAAGTTCACAGACCTTTAAATGAGAGAAACTGCTTGAGAAATAATGTTGAAGGGTTTAAGACAATTATTTTTTAGCCTGGGAAATTTCTAAAGGACAATGTGAGATATTATCAACTACTGATGCTGGTAACTTCTGCTGCAATACAATATCATTTTATTAAACTTGCCCTTCAGAGAAGGACACAGTTGAGAATGAAAATACCTAGTATTGAGGTGTCTGCATACCAGCTAGATATCATATATATTACAGCTACTCGAGATTTAGGATTCAATGCAATTACTTCATACAGTTTCCTAGTATAATTCTAGACCATAAAGTATCAAGTCTGACCTCCAGCTATCACTTCAGAATAACTCAGTGTCCTGTGTCATGTCATGAAAGACATGGACCTGCTCACATGGGTCTAGAAAAGGGTCATAACGATGATCAGAGGGCTGGAGTACCTCTCCTGTGAGGACAGACTGAGAGAGATGGAGTTGTTTAGCCTGGAGAAGAGGAAGCTTTGGGAGGCTTTATAGTGTCCTTCCAATATTTAAGGGTGGCCTACAGGAAAGATGGAGAGGGACACTTTGCCAGGCAATGTAGTAATGAGAGGTAATGATTTTAAGTTGGAAGAACATAGAGGGTATATTTATATTAGATATTAGGAAGAGACTCTTTATTTGACTGTGGTGAGACTCTGGAACAGGTTGCCCAGAGAAATTGTGGATGCTCCATCCCTGGCAGCGTTCAAGGCCAGGTTGGATGGGGCTGTGAGCATCCTGGTCTAGTAAAAGGTGCCCCTGCCTGTGGCAAGGGGGATTGGAAATGGGCGCCCTTTAATGTCCCTTCTAAACCAAAGCATTCTGAGTCTATGATATGATTCTATGAATATTGGCATCTCTATTTTCAGTCACATTGCACTGTACTTTGCAAAATCTTCCTAAGTAGCATTTCTAAAGTGCTGCTTTTACACTTTTCCCTGTGAAAGGGGGTATCTCTGGGGAATGGCAAAGATTGCACTTATGAGGGGAACATGGTGAGTCATATCAGATCAGTCACGAAAGAGCTTCCAACTGTTCAGTACAAACTCCCTGAACACCACTGATACTTGTGAATATTTTAGAATAGCATGTAAAGAATAAGAGAAGCAAATGCTTTTAAAATTTAAAGAAGGCCAACAGGAATCTCCAGGATTTGTTCTCTTTTTGTTGTATGAATTGATCCATTCCAGGGACCAATTACTTTGAAGTATCACAAGTCAGAGGGCAGCTTTCTAGAAGCTCTCCACTGTTGTCAACATCTTCACTTTCTTGCTCTTTCCCTGACCAGCTACATTGCATGGTCACGAGGAGAAACGTATTGACAAACTGGAGAGGAAATTCTTCCTTGCACTTTCAGTAGTATTTTTGAAATCATGTGCAACTTGGGGGCGAAGGAGAAAACATCAGAGCTAAAAAGCAGATCTCTCCCAGGATTTCATGCAAACGCTGTTCTTTGGGGTTTTGTTTTCTACAAATTTCTGAATCCTGAATTTTCACATACCTCTTAAAATTGAGAAAGGTTATCTCAAAAGGCAGGGTGGATTATACACATTTTACCATAACTCAAGAAGTGTGCATTCACTGTTCTTTCCTGAAATAAACTCAGAGTCATTCACCATGATACTTTTGAGATACCTGAACAAATGAGGAGACTAAAGATCTGCCTAGCCAATAAGCCAGCGAGCCTACATTTGGTAGATACTTCACATGTCACTTATCCTAAGGTGAAGACAGGCATTACATTCAGAGTTATTACCTTAACTAGTTTCCTTTTTATTCACACCTTTCTTTCTTATGTACATTTTTTTTAGCTTTTCAGATATTTCACCATTTCAATACTCTGCCTGTGAAGGTGTGAAAAGACCAGAGGAGGGCAGGCAGAGCCTGGGATGGGAAAAAGCAGCAGCTAAAAAGAGATGCTTAAAATATGTCAGAGAAATCAATAATGTGAACAAAAAAAAAAGCAGGGAGAGAGCTTTGGTAGTGAATCAGGGAATTCACCTTTGCTTTTCACACAGAAAGAGCCCTGAAGCTGAATGCTGCCTCTTCCTGTGGTTGTATCCAATTAACAAACATGAGGCAAGGTGACAGGCAAGTTCTTCACTTCTCTGTTTCACTTAATCTTCTTTCTCCTTGGATTCTTATTCTAGATGAAATATCTACAAGTTGCCTCTGTGGATTGATTTCTCATCTCAAGGATACGAAGTTTATGGTTATTTATTACATTGCTGCATCAGACACTTCAAAGAATGAATCAGACACAGACAAACATTTTTCTCATTTTATATATATATGACGAGACAAGTGGTGGACAAGGAAATTCCTCAGGGTGAGATGGGAAGTATCCCAAGAAAATTATGCCAGTAAGTGTTTCTGGTCTTTGTATAACTTTTCAGAAGAAAATGAGAAGGGATCTTTCTCTCTTTGCTGGTATATTTTGAACATAAAACAGGACAACCAGGCAGTATGCCTTTCTCTTGAGGAACAAAGAGACATCTCTTAGGGTGTGTTTCAGAAGCTACATGGTGGGAGGAGAGATGAGACAATGCTGTACTTCAGACTTAGACCTTGTGTAACTGAGATTTGAGGAGAACATTCAGATCTCATGTGCTCTGGGGAAAGAAAGATGGGACACTGACTGCAGGAAACTCAGCATTTGAATCGCCAAGATTTTCTCAAAAAGCAGTGCCACACTATACTTTCTAAGTTTGCCATAATCCTTCAAACTGAATAACCTCAGAGGTCCAAGCTGGGGAACACAATCTCATAGAATCATAGGATAGTTAGGGTTGGAAAGGACCTTAAGATCATCCAGTTCCAACCCCCTTCCATGGGCAGGGACACCTCGCACTAAACCATGTCACCTGAGGCTCTGTCCAACCTGGCCTTGAACACTGCCTTTCTCGTAGTAGAGGCTCCCCTACTGTTCGATACTGAGAGAAAATCTGAAAGCGATGATGGAAATAAAGCATGACTTCTGGGATATAAAGCTGTTATCAACAAGAGAATAGATGTCTAGTCATTTGATACAAAGTAAGAATAAGATACAAAGCTTGAGATGAAGGCAAACAGTAACATTTCTTATTTAGTGAAAGAACAAATGCTTATGATTCTTTACTGTGGACAAAATTAACTTGAAGAATTAGTTTCCAGAGTCTGGAAACAAACAAAGAGAAAGATCGTAAACTGGAATGAGTAGGGATGCTCAGATTTCTACTATGTTTTGGTTGCTCCACATGAATGTTAAGTCAACAAAAGAACAAACTCAACCTTGTAAGACCTGTCCACCACCAAAAAAAACCATTTTACTCACAAAGGCACACTTACAAAGTCAGGTCTTCTTTACATCATTTTTATCTGTCTGAAGCCCCAAAGTCTACAAGGTTAGGCAACTTTGTAGAGCTCTGCTACTTTTAGAAAGCAAGTCAGGAACATCTTGTGATAAAAAACACAAAATACTGGAGAGGACTCAGAGAATGAGTGCTCACCTAGGACCCTGCATAGCCAGAGACCATGTTTACTGTTGTCACATTGCTAAGTATTTAATCTTAAACCAGGATAAAATATATCTCACCTGATAATAGTTGAAAGGAACACTGAGAAGACAGAAACATTCATGTCTATGTAAGCTTCATCCCTGCAGAAAGAAGGAAAATTGTTACAGCCACAGAGTGAGTCTTATCTCTCAGGTGTAGCTGTGTAAATCTTGGGGGTCTTGTGTGTATAAATCATCTAGACCCTCCTCTGTAATTAACAGGGAAAAATAGGCAGCTCCACAGGGAGGTTAATGGTTCTGTGATCAAACTTGTCCTCCATGGGGATAAGACACCCTCTCCAGAGATGGGAGGCTCTGCTAGCCTACATGCATTACTTTTAACCCAACTAATGCAGGTGAAGGAAATACCACTAATTGTGTTTCTTAATTAACAGGAGATACCATGCTTGAATGCTATTAGTCATCTTCTTCCAGATAAAGCTGGAAAATGCTGCTCATAAATTGCCCAGTTTCTAGACCACCTGGCAGGTACAAAAGATCAAATATTGTCTTTAAATTTCTATCTCCTACTTTCCCATTATGCTACCTGAATTACATCCTTTTTTTAAAGAAAGTATAAGCACTCACATAGAAGCAGTTGAGTTTATTACTGCAGAAATGGGAGATTAGCAGTATCAGACTAATAAGTATGCACAAAACCAATCGTCTGAAAGATGCCACAGCAGAAAACTGTGACAGGAGCTGGATTATACAGTTATAAAACTCGAGAGATTTGTCAAAGGAATGTATAAAGGCAGAGTTGTTCCTATTTCTGTTCAATTTAATTTCTTAAGTATGGCTGTTTCTCTTGCTAACATATGATTCTGTCTTATTAAAAAAATACGGAAAGAAGCATTTTATTTTCTCTCTCCATATGCATATTAATATACCAACACCTAATGCATGAGTCTCATTTTCTGTAGCTAGCTGTTGAATTTTCACATGTATTGTTAATGGAGGTGGCAACACCACCTACATTGGAAATTTCCCAGCACTCCTAATAAAGGTTGATTTTCAGTGGCTTAAAATTCTGTCAGATTGTAACCACTCAGACTTGGTATCTGCCTTGGGCTGATTTTTAAAAATACCATCTTCCAAAACACCTCATCTGTTTCTCAGAAAGACATTCAGGTAAGCCTCATTAATTGCCCATCTCAGATAAACAAAAATAAAACCTTACGATTGTCGGAATAAGATTGATTATATTAGATTTTGTGGTAGAAACACAAAATTTAATAGACAGAAAGTGAAATCTGGGCTAAGAATGTGTTTCATGCAATTTCTATCTCTTAGTTGTAACCTTTCAGAAAGCTCCTGAGTTTATCCACACTCAGACAAGGCAGTTGGCAGCTGTATGCTTAAAAATTCTTTCTGCACTGGTTGTGTTTTCCTGCCTGCTGCCAGGTCTCGAGGTCAGGAAGCCTCTTTCTTTCTCTTTCTTTTGTGTAAACCCAATCCTTTCCTTGCTTGATTGCTAAGCTCAGGCTCTGTGAAGGAGGATACAGTCCATCTTGAACTGGACAAAATCCAGCTCAGCAAGAGTTTAGAAGTTAGATGTGGCATCCTATACCAGGACAGGTGCCACTTACAGAAAACAGAACAGATGTACCTGAAGCTCCATAGCATCTAAGCCTCACATTCACCAGTAAGCATTTAGTATACCTCATGGGAAAATGTGCATTTCAATTGTCTGTTAGTGCTGCTCAGCAGAAAGGGTGAGAACCTCACACAGCTGCTACAAAATGATCTCAAGAAGAGGTGTGTGTAGTGAATCTGAAGGTTTCTATGCCTGTAAGGATACATACGTGTGTCACTTAGTTGTTACCTGATGGATTTTGTGGTTTGGTTTGTTTTTTTCCTTCTTTTTTTTCTTTATTATAAACCTGGGAAATTGCTCTCTTTCTGCTTCATTCACAGACACTGTTTTGAAGGAACCCTGACATTGCAAAGACAAGCAGTCAAAACTTAGAAAACACCAAGAAAGAAATGCAGTCTTGTCAAGGTCATATCATAGAACAAGGCTTTTAATGTTCACATATAACTACCTTCTTTGGAAATAAACATAGGAGAAAAAGATAAACATGATGATATAAATATTGCGATATTGTTTCAAAAGCTGTAACAAACAGCAAAGTGTACAGGCATTAAGGGAAGAGATGCAACTGCTGGTGCAACAACAGTATGATTTATTTGGAAGAGCTGCCAAGGGAAGGTGGTATTGGGATAGAAAACTGCTGGAAGAACCAATTATGAGTTTTAAACTAAAAAAAATTCCAAAATAGGGGAATTGCCTTGGCTCTGCTTCTTATGCAGATAAAGGTTTTGAACCTGCAAGCTCTTCAATGACTTCCTGACATTTGTTGTTGTGAAAGCTCAAGGTGAAATCCCATTTAGGATGCATGCAGAAAAACCAGGGATTTTTAAAGGCTTTTATAATTTGAGTGGTAATAAAAATTGTGAATATCTCACTGGCATAAAGAAACCTTTATTTAGCCTTTCATAATAAGCTGTGGCACTAAACATCCTGAGAAAAAAATTCCAACATGATGTATTTTGTCTTTAAGTGTCTGGTCTTCAACATACATACAGAGATAGATAATTTCTTTTCCTGCCATGTGGACATCTTGCTGCACCACCATCATGGTGTCAACATCCCTTTGCTACCACCACCAACACTATTAGTAAGCATGACTTTTTTATTATTACTATCATTTTAAGTGTTCCTAACTCTGCAACAGAAATTAAAGAAGGCTTTGTCTGCTTCTACATGAGTGTCTGCAATATAGGTATCTAAATTTGGACAAGCATATGATAGAAACATAGAATGCTTTGGGTTGGAAGGGACCTTAAAGATCATGTGGTTCCACATTTCCTGCCACAATCAGGGACACCTTCCATGAGATTATGTTGCTCCAAGCCCTGTCCAACATGGCGTTCAATACTTCCAGGGATGTGGCAGCCACAGCTTCTCTGGGCAACCTGTACCAGTGCCTCACCACACTTAGAATAAAGAACTTCCTCATATCTAATCTAAATCTACCCTCTTTCAGTTTAAAGCCATTCCCCCCATCATACCCCTACATACCCTTGTAAAAAGTCCCTCTTCAGCTTTCCTGTTGGACCCTTCAGGTACTGGAAGACTTCTGTAAGGTCTCCCCATAGCCTTTTCTTCTCCAGGATGAATACCCCCAACTCTCTCAGCCTGTCCTCATAGGAGAGGTTCTTCAACCCACGAATCATCTTTGTGGTCTCCTCTGGACTTATCCATGTCTTTCTCCATTGACAGCCCCACAGCTAAGTGCAGTACTCAAGGTGGGGTCTCACAAGAGCAGAGGGGAAGAATCACCTCCCTCAACTTGCTGACCATGACTCTTTTGATGCAGACTAGGATACGGTTGGCTTTCTGGGCTGCAAGTGCACGTTGCCGGCTCATGTTGAGACAAGACAAGAGTCATCCAGCATCTGCAAGTACTTCTCCCTTAGGGGTGCACATAATCCATTCTCTGTTCAACCTGTATTTGTGCTTGGGATTGTCTAGACTTTGCCCTGTGCTCTTGCTATGTTTGGATTCCTAGTACAGAAGTATCCATTGTGAATTTTGCAGTCTTTTTGTTGTAATAAATGTGTAAATGCTGTTATTCCTTTCAGTAAAGTTCCTAAAATTCAAATTCAAATGCTACATTACAGTAGCAAACAACACACAAAGAAGGAAAAATAGGACTAATAGGAAAAAAATATGTTACAGGATACTGCCTAGAATATATTGTACCCTCAAAACACCCACATTATCTCCCATTAAGCGTAATGGAAATTTTGCATACACATCAAGGTAGAATATATAACCAAGCCTATGACTGCTCTGATATATATTTATGAATGTAGCTATACATTTATTCCTTCAGCCAATTTAAAACCCTGTGATTCAGAGTTTAAATTTATCCATTAATACCTGTAAATAGAGAAAAACAGCATAGCACCAACATTAATTTAAAGAAAACCATTCTGATTATATGGTGAAATATGGCAGGCATATGGAAGAAAATGAAGGTTAATTTTTTTTCTCTCTTGATTTGAGATTAGACACATTGTCATTATGGTTATCCCATTGTTTGGAAAAAATTTAGAAATTAAAAATTTATGGTACAATTATAGACCAGATCATTAGTGTCAGAAACGGTACATATTATTTTGCACAGGCAATAATGGAAATAAATGTCTTAGAATATGGAATTTTAGAACAGTATGTCTGCAGTTGTAAAGAGTTTGATCAAGACACTTTGTAGAAACAAAATATAAACATAAATATAGAGGTGTTTTCACTTATGTGATTGGATTAATAAGGCTAGGTTTCCAATTGATTTGATATTACATTGTGAATTACTGTAAAAGTGGGAAATTTGAGAACTGGAATACTTTGGATTCTTAAAATGATTGAAGACTAACAGCAGGCTGCAGAAAATACATTGAGCTACCTTATATTAAAACTGCAGATATAAAATGCTGTATTCTTATCTATTTTGTAGTAACTATTATTAAATTATGTAGTAACTTATTATTTTTTTTTTAGTACCTAAATGTCCTAAAAAGTCAATTGCTATATTTTATCTAGGTCCCACTGCAACTGTGAGCAGTCTGTATTGTGGAAAGCTCTTCCAATAGAAGAAAGTAGCCAGTCCTATCTTTGTTCATGTTAAGCTTCGACAGAAGAGAAAAAAAAACCTCTTATAGCTAAACAGATGAAAATTAAAGAGATAACTGAAAGTTATCTCCAAAGGCACTGATTTAGAAATATATAACAATAAAAACTTGCAGAAGGATATTCAATACAATTCAGGAAGATTCAACATTCAGATGTAAAGGGCTGGTTTCAAATCTTACATGTATAACTCTACGTTTAGAATTTCTTTGGATTTGAGGAATTATAGGTTTTCTGCAGTCACTACTTTTAAATACAAACATTAAGCCTTCACTTACAAAATCCTGATTTTTTTTTTAAGTGAAAAAAGTAGATTCTTTTCCTAGTACTAAAAACTAATCCAGCCTCTGAAACACCTTGCTAGATACAAAGGCAAGTATTAAGTGGATGTTTTTATTTTCATCAGAGTTTCTAGAAGGTTAAATTTCATCAAGCCTGGTTCTTTTATTACAGTGTTAATGACATATCCTCATGTTACGGGTATGCCATAATCCCGAAACACTCTGAAACCGATAAACTCTGCTATCATCAAAGAGTTCTTTTTTTTTTTATGTCAGGAAATAATAAAACCTCTCTTAGAGCTCTCTTATGACAAACTGACCGAGTTTGAATGTAATAAAACTGTTTTTGAACTTTGCATACTTCTGTTGATAACAAATTTCTATATTTAATAGTTCCAGTGCTATTTAGGTTAGGCTTAACCAGCCCTACCTAGTTCACAGTCTTTCAAATTGCCAACAACTCAAAAATTGCTCAATCTTGACATTTGAACCTGTTGTGAAATATCAGTCCCATCCCAATCACAACACCAATGGATGACATCATGATAAGACAACAAGGCCAAGTATATTTATTATAAAGTTCAGCCTCAGTTGAAAAGATTTGGTTTAAAGCTTCCTTCAGGTCCAGGTTTGTTTGAATTCAATACAAGTTTTATGCATATGTCCTTTGTGACATCTTTTCCAGTTCAGTTCACATCTGCTTTTCTTCATCTCATTCTAGCTTGAGTGTGAACAAAAAGCCTGAGCAACATTACTTTGTTTCATCTGCTTTCAGAATGAAAGGAAAAAATGAATGGAATTTAATGCAATCTTCCGATCAGATTGATTAATCTAAATGTAAAACCCAAGTTCATGCAAAAAGCTGTGTGGAACACAATGCTGAACCTGCGCTTAAAAAAAACCCAAAATATTTTGGTTAATGCCAAAATATCTGGACAAAGTATCCACATACCCAAATAATTTTAGGTTCAGAGAAATATATTTTTCAACCTTAAATATATATCCCTTAGGGGTTTATTAGTAAAATTAGGTAAATTTTGTAATTAATCCTTTCAAAATAAAACCAGTTTGTCTTAAAAGTGAGAAACTTTTTATTTAGTAATGTTTTTTAACTGAAAATGATGAACTCAGAAACAATTTACAAATTTTGTACCTGATTCCTGTGTGAACAAACAAATGACTGCAAAATTTCACTCTGGTACATGAATGGCTTTGAAACATGAACAAGAGTTAATTAACCAGCTTCAACAACAAACTTAAAGTGCTGTGCAATTATTGCTGTTACAATTAATCTCACTTTCACTTCATGATGCAGAAGAGAGTCAGATGTGAAGTTACTAAAAACTAAAATCCAGTCCATTCTGTTTCAACTGCAAAAAGGAGCTTCTCATCAGCAGTGTTGAACACAGATTTTTGCTTTCATCTACGTATACCAAAGATGATGGTTCTGCTGTTACTTGATTTCTGTGAAGTATAATAGAGTTAAAAAATCTTACCATTAGAACATGATACTTAACAGCAGGGCTCTCATACTGTGGTCATCATGTAGAATAACTACAGAATACTCCATTGCTAAAACTGATTAAATACACACTTCACACTTAATCTTGCTTGGGACAAAATTGACCAGAAAAATACAGGTCCTTTCCCTTACTCCCAGGATGATCAGAATCAGCTGAGAAAGCTCAAGTCAGCTGCCAGGTCTCCTTGTATAGAATAGAGTAGTATTAACTGTAAGTATGAACACCAGGGAACATACTGGCAGAAAGTGGTTATTAGTGGGAAAGCTGACTTGGGGCTCTTTGCAGTGCTGCTTTTATACATAATATCCACAACATTAATCATGTAATCTTCTAAGTAGCAAGTACTATATTGATTGTCCCTAACTCAAAGTAAACAGAAAAAAAGTGAAAAGATATCAGTCAAAACTGCACTAAAATAAAACACTACCCTCTGTCCACATCTTCCCTTCTTGTGCCCATCTAAGGAGGTTCGTGGAACTACATACAGTGGGTACATACAAAAGAATTAATATGTCTAAGCTTTGCCCACTACTAAATACGAGGATTATTACCAGTAAAGAGCTGTAGCATAAAGTATAGGGTCTTTACTCAAAAACCAAAGCACACATACAGATTTTAAGTTGAAAAGGCAGTTGTGATTCATCATAAAGTTCTCAATGTATTTGCCCTGAAGGAAGAGTTACAATGCAAATGGAAAATCAGGTGAAATCCCCTATATTTTCTTCAGCAGGGCCCTGACAATTGTTAATTTCAAGAAAGCTAGTACATTGTTTCCTCAATGGGAGGTTCTAAACCGTCATATAAATAAGACAAAAAACTTCAGTGGGCAAGACTGGTGATTTCTACTGCCTCAGACACACAGATGCCACCCTGAATGTAACTAATTTGATGAAAACCTTATGGCTTTCATCTAAACACTGATAAGAAAGAATTAAAAGTGAAGAATACTGGAATTTTTTACATAAATTCAAGACAGGTACTCAAATTGTTTAACACCTGAAACAGTATTATATGAGCGGACTTAGTCCATTCAGTGACAATAAGAAGCAGAACCATTTTCTTTTCCTCTTAAAGACTTAAATTCTTTGTATTCCCTCCTTTTCTCATTGCTTTGTTTTGGGTTTATTTTATTTTTGACATTCACACTAGTGTAATTACTTCAACAGCTGACATGCTCAAGTAGTAAAGATTTGAGTACGTACCGTGTATAATTAGAAGAGGAATGAGTTTGACCTTGCTGACATAAAGAAAAAGCCAGGAGAGCTGTGGATGGATACATATATAGAAATAGATATTCAGGCTGAATACAGTTCTTTAGTAGAGAAGTACAAAAGTAGTTAAAAAAGGAGGTATGTGCTGCTGAATGACACCGGCACATGTCAGGATCAGCCAAATAACATGGAACTTTGACAAAAAGACACCAAACTGCCAAGCCACATTATTCAGTGGAATCACTTCTGCATTGTGGCTGGCTGTGACAACTGAGCAATTAAAAATGTAAATGAAAAGCAAACTTGCTCCCCAGAAGGTCTGAGGGGCTAAAACCACCTGTTCACCAGGCTTATGAGAGAGAAATCACAGCTGATAGGCAAGTTTTAAAATCATTTAAAAGCATTAATCACTGAAGCAAACTGCTTTTGCTCTAGAAATCAACATTTCTATGATTCAAGTAATTTGCATGCAAAGCCAGTCTTAATGACTTGCTACCATGCCTCATTTGTTCCATTGCAAACTGTGAGGTCCTAGTTTGTACTCTCCAAAACAGGCATGAAGAAGTGTCAACACTATGAAAGCGCAAACACATTATTGCACACACCAAATGGGCAGTTACAAGTGTGATCGTTTGTTGGTCACAATGAGCACAAAACAAGACACAGTTCCTGCGTATTTACTTTGGAGCATTCTTAAGCACACATTTGACATGCAGAAATGAATTTTTAAAAACTGCTTTGACAATCTTTGTCCCATAGATGCATAAAATCTACTATTAAGGTACATGATACCTTAAGAGGAAAGTTTTGGTCGCATGAAGAATTCATACAGTTCCTTAAAAATCTCCCCTCTGCTACACTGGGAGCAATTGTATTGGGTTTATGTGGCAAAGGTTTGGTGGTGGAGTGCTACAGAGGTGACTTCTATGAGAAGCTGCCAGAAGCTTCCCCTGTGTTTGATAAAGTCAGTGCTGGATGGTTCTAGGATAGATGCACTGCTGGCCAAGGCTGAGCTCATCAGTGATGGTGCCTCTGGGTTAGTGTATTTAAAAAGGAGGGGAGAAGAGGAAAACCAGCCACAAGTGCAACACCATCAGCAGTCAGAAGAGAGAGGAGAGAGAATCCATGAGAATAACAGCTCTACAGACACCAAGGTCAGTGAAGAAGGAGGGGTGGAGATGCACCAGGTGCTGGAGCTGTAGCCCATGATGAAGCCCATGGTGAGGCAGGATGTGCCTCTGTAGCCCATGGAGGTCAATGTGTAGCAGATATCCACCTGCAGCCCACGGAGGTCCATGCTGGACCATCTCATGATAGTAACTGGTGAGTGATCTCACCTGCCCTTATCTCAGCCCACGAGATTTTTGTTGTATTTTCACTTCCCCGTCTAGTTGAAAAGATGAGTGATAATGTGACTTTGGTGGGCACCTGGCATCCAGCCAGGGTCAACCCACCACAGCAATATATCAAAATAGTGTGGAAGAGTAAAGATATTAAAGATTTTGTGTTAGAAATAATTTGGTAAAAAACCTGCAATAAATGCACAAATACAGAGGCTAAAAACTTCTCCAAAGTAGAGGCTTGACTATAATATACAACACAATATAAGTTAGTTTAGTTTACAAGGAATTCATGTGACCATTTTTCTGATTTGAAGGTGCAGCAGTTCCCACACTCTGAGCTCTCCTTAAAGAGCTTTGATTTGACAGAGTTTTCCAACTGAAACTCAGTCAAAACTGAGAAAAGTTGAACCGAGGTCACTCTTCAGTCGACTCTTGTGGAATGACCAACTACACCCAAAAACATATGGAAAACTACATAAATACTTCCAGAAACTGTATATGTGTCTCAATTCTGTTACTTAAGCGAAGATCTAACATCTATAGCAAATTATTATCATTGCTACAATAAGTGAGTTCAAACCTAAAAAAGAAGAATGAAAGTAAATACACATCAAATAGGAAACTATTTATAAAGGCAGGAAGGAAGCAGACAATTTTAGAGATGCAATCAACATCATAGAATGTATTTTACTGGAAAAGAGAAGCAGAGACAAAGAGCAATCTATCGGGGCTTCATTACATTGCAGTTTTTACTTGGACAGGTTCATGAGCTGCATATTTAGGACTGCATATCCAGCAAGCTACATTCAGAGCTGTTTGCTTGTTTCCCCCTAAAAGATGTTGAAACACATATTGTCATCTATGACCTAGGAGAGCAGCGGTCTGAAAAATAGAGCAATAAATCAAACATGAGGAAGCAAATAATCTCATCCTGATTTTTCTGTGTGAGTCAACTGACAGCATGAGTCTCATCGTAATTCTGAAGGTTGTGGGGTCTCATAGAAAATCTTAATAGAAAAACCTTTGTCCCCAGGCAAGCTTATTTGCAGACATTACAATCATATTCTCCTGCAGAGAGAAGAATAATGTCACAAAAGCCCATACCCTTCTGTTTCTGATGCCACATAGTGCAAAAATTTGTCTCTATGTAGGCAAAAATGTCTATGTACAAATGAGCATATTGGTAATGCTCATATTGGTAAAGCTGAGTATACAATTAAATCATACCAGCCACTTGAACACCATTTTTACCATAGCCATGGGAACATGTGGATTTGAGAAAAAACAGGAGCAGGACATCATGTGTTCCTATACAGGGGCCCTTCCTCGCTGTCTTCCTGCTGGCTCAGACAATTAGAAACAGCTTCTGTGTGACCCTGCTATGCTTGTGTTGAGGACACTGAAGCTTTTACCTGAATTGGCTATGATTCTTCTGCTTCACACATGGAGAAAACCCGTAATTAAAGTTCAACACCTTCTCTTCATCAGTCTTTTAAAGCGCCACAGTTTTTACTGCTGGATTTTTGTATGAAGCATAGGTTTTTTTTGCAACAATCCCCTTAAGCCACAACCCCAGGAGCCTATTCATTGCCAGCTCCATGCAGGACAATGGGAGAAAGAGGCCTCAGTTTTAACCAAGTGCTGTCCCTTGTAACCAAATGGGAAGGGAAGTCAGCTATGTGACCCCATGCAAGCTCCCATTGTTGGCTAGTTGTCTGGATCCCTTTTCAGTATAGTGGACTAGCTAGTAGTATATGTGAAATCTACTCCAGCTATGTTCATACTCAGGTCCCAGACACATGTCCTGGTCCTCTGACTATCCCTGCTTGGTTCATAAATGTCACAACTGTTACTCTTCTTGAAACTTCTTTTGTAGGGAAGCAATGATTTCCCTCCAGAGCAAAGCCTGGGTGTGCCTCTGGGTCTCAGCAGTTCACAGGAGGGACTCTGCCTGGATGGCACTGAACAAGTCTGGCTCCTTCCTCCCTGTGCTGTGCTCCAGAATGTTTCAGAAAGCTTTGCACGCTCATTCCTGCTCTCATGCAGCACCACAGGCCATACAATGCATACCCTCAGTATCATGCCATCAGAAAAGCACTCTAGTGGACTACAGAAGTCAGTTAAAATGTTCCTCATGATTTGTATGAAAAAACATCTCAAAATATACAAAGTGAGAGTATAACAATGACAACTAGAAAGCCCTACTAACCGCAATAGCTTAGTTCAGCATTTCATCTCTTGCAGGGGCACTATGAGATGCTTTACAATGAGCACACCTGAACCCTGTGGCACATTCACCTCATGTTTTCCCAGCTTCTGCAGCCACTCCATTAGGGATATTAGAGAGTACATTATTGCTGTCTGTTACCATAACTCTATGTTCTGAAGGTTGCCACACTTTATGTAAAAAAGTGCTTATTTTAATCTTTTTTAAATCAGACATGTACTTATTTTAATCAAAGACTCCACAGTTCTAGTCTTTTGCAGGGTGATGAAAGAACATTCTACCTTTATCTAATCCACCCCTTCATGATTCCATAAAACTCCATCATATCCCTCCCCACAGCCTTCTCCCTTGAAACTGAAGTACACCAGCCTCTCCAGTCCCACTTTGTAAGGCAGCTTCTCCATCCATTGATTATTTCAGTCACCTGCACAGCCTCTCTGTAACACTTATCCTGATGATCAGGTCTCTGTGCTGGAGCAGATGCACTTAGCAGTGTTGTATTTACCTACAAATTCTACAGCTTTCCATTATCTCATGAAAAGCTCATGATTTGCCACTAAAACAATCTATATAACAAAGCATGGCACCTGTGCATAGTTGATCAGTGTCAGGGAACATGGTGAGAAAATCTGTATGACTAGCATGAATATGCAGATATATTAATCACTTGCCTATGCTGAAATGTATTTGAATACCTCTGAATTCATAGAATCATCAAATGGTTTGTTTTGGACAGGACCTTAAAGTTATCTCATTGCACCCTCCCTGCCACAGGCAGGAACACCTTCCACTAGACCAGGTTGCTCAAAGCCTCATCTAACTTTGAACATTTCCAGGGATGGAGCATCCAGAACTTCTCTGGGCAACCTTTTCTAGTGTCTCATCACCCTTGTTGTAAAGATTTTTTTCCTAATACCTAATCTAAATATTCTCTTTTTTGGCTTAATGTCATTCATTCCCCTTTTCCCATCACTACATGCTACTGTAACTCCTTGAGAGACAGCCAAAAGCAGCTCATCAAACTCTGATCTCAGGTTATTTTCACTGCTGTGAAACTGTGTTGACTTTGCTTGCTTTATCTTCAAATGTATGTCACTGTAAATGAGAGAGGATTTTGTCCCAGGGCATTTTGCTCCCTGTGAGTTGGCAAAATTACTAGAGAGCTGCTGAAATTGGAGGCCTGAGGAATGCTACCCAGTTTGTATATTTCTCTTTGTCAGGTACTGCAAGGGAAAGAAAAACTCAGCTTTACAGGAGATATTACAAAAGCTGTAGGCCTCAAGAAAACACCTATCTTTTCTCTGTAATTTTCTCCTGCACCACCTACCAACAGAAAGGATTAGACAGAAACACTACTGTGGTGGAGATTTGCCAGACAGATTCCTGGAAAAGCCCAAAAAAACTAAGACACAAGTGAGAAGAACATGCTAACGTTGCATATAGGTTAAATCAACTGACTTGAGGGCTTGAGACCTCACTGAAAGCATAGACTTTTCTAGGTGACAAAAACATATTTGGGGTGTGATATGAGCTGTGATGAGCCTAAGAGGAGGTAGATTTAAATGTCTGGAATGGCTTTGAGAGGAAAAAAGAAACTTTATGTTTCAGTCTGCTGGAAGCCTTTGAATGGGATTGGATCTAATCACTCTCTAAATTTGATTTCACCACTTCATCCTAAAGCTGTTTTGTTCTTCAATTTGGAGTAATAATTAGAAAAATACATATATACATAGCAATGTTTTAGAATGTCATAGATTACATGAATGACACATGTATGCATTTTTAAAACTATAAAAAAATTAAAGAGAACCTTACTTTTCTTCAATTTCTAGAGAAGATCCAGGACTTTTGCTTCAAGCGCTACTGAGCCACAACAGAGACTGGCCTTCAGAGGAGTCTTTATGACTTTGTAATTTGTTGTCTTGACCCATCATAACAACTTTCATCATCATCACCACAAGAACAAGGAAGTTATGTTATTATGTGTAACCATAGCAGCAGCATCAGGAGTAAGCAGTTGTATTTTATTGCTTAAATGTAGTCATCAACAGTTAACGCTAAGTACTAAAATATTGCTATAAAGAAAAACATTGGATTTAGATTTTTTATAGCTGCCATGGCTTGGTGAGAAGTGTCTTTTTTTGCCTTTCAAAATCACAGTAGTGCAGATAGTAAAATGTATAAACCTGGTTCACTTTTTACTACCTCAGCTACCTGAGCAGTAGGTAAAAATAAGGTTGCTAGCTATTTCACAGCTAACAAGCATCAGGATTGCTGAGTTTTACAAGGATTTTTGTTGTTGTTTCATTTAAGAACTAGATTTTACATGATTTTTCCATCTTTCTGCATTTTCACTGTGTTTAAAACATAGGTCCAAAGATTAAAAAAAAAGTGTTTATCATCATGGTGATGTTCTCATAATGACTCATAGGAAGGATAGATATTTTCAACTGAAGCATTGCTTAAAATAAGAAATCAGATAGTAATGATTAGCTAGCTGGTCACTAGGTCAATTTTTTTTTTCAGTGTTTTAAGTAGCCACAACAACTTGCAACACATTCAACAGCTCCTCACAGAAGTCCTGCAATAGTCATTAAACTAAAATTCGTTTGCCCAGCGTTCTTACAAGCAGTCGATCTTCTTTCTCTAGAAATGAGTCATAGAAAGTTTCTCTAATTAGGAAAAAAGGATATTATCAAATCACTTTGGAAAAATGTTGTAGATAAAGAAGGTAACAGACAAGTAACCATTTCAATTAATCAGTAACCAAGATCATAATTTATTAGTCACATATGGCTCTTGTATCATACAGATAGGGCCTTGCTAGAGGCATAGGAGGTATACCTCTTTAGTCACGTTACACTTGCATCAGCAGATCTTCCTGAGCAGTCTTCTTTTTTGATCTCACACATGTAAATATTTTAATTTCTTCTCACAGATACAGATATTCAGCTCTTGTTGAATGCAGTTCCTGTACTTATATTGTCAATATGATTTCTCAAAGCCTTTTTGAGTGTCCATGTAACACTTGTTGTAAAAGCTGTTGCACTGACACAGTCCATCAGTCCATCCCAACGCTGTGTTTCTGTCAAAGAACAGGGATGGGGAGGAACATCTGAACTAGGAAAATACACAGCAAGAATGGTTCCACAGAGAGTACTTAATAATAACAGCTATAGACATGTTCTTCTTTGGCCTCAAGATCTTTCCTTCAGATGTGGCCTAATGTTCATGACGTACTCAAGTTAGAGGCATAATTTTCTCCCTGCTTTATGTACTGTTAAATATATATGTAATTACTGCAGTTAAGGGTGTTCACAGGATAAAGTACATAACTCATTAATTTGGGAAAATTTTCTGACATTGTTTTATTGTATGCCCACCACTTACTTCACAGTGGAACAGAACCATCTCTTCCCAAGCTGTGGTTCTCAAAAGGAGGGGATTTTGACTTCCAACAGGCTGGTTTGCATTTGCATCCTGTGTGGCCGTATTTTAAATTGAAAACATATGACACAGCTATTCCATAGTTGAGAATACTTCATGCTCTGCCTACATCATATCCCATTCCTCAAGGTTCAAATATAAGCTCACAGCTAATCTGCCAACCTTTCCCCTATAACAGAGGCAGTTTTTTATCTACACATTTCTTCCTGTTCCAACTTATTTAGATTAAGACGAACATCACTGCTGAGGTTAAAGTTATCTCATAGGCATTCACATATGAGTAGAACTGTCTATAACTGCATCCAGCTCTGTGGCCCCCAACATAAGAAGGACCTGAATCCATTTGATTGAGTCCAGAGGAGGCCACAAAGATGATCAGAGGGCTGAAGCATCTCTCCTATGAAGACAATCTGAGAGAGTTGAGGTTGTTCAGCCTAAAGAAGAAAAGGTTCTGGTGAGATCTTAGAGCAGCTCCCAGTGCCTAAAGGAGGCCTACAAGAAGGGTAGAAAGGAGCTTTAAGGGGGATGGCTTTAAGCTGAAAGAGTGGATATTTAGATTACGTATTTGGAAAAAAATCTTCACTACAAGAGCTGTGAGGAGCTGGCACAGGGTGCCCAGAGAAGCTGTGGCTGCCCCATCCCTGGCAATGTTCAAGGCCAAGTTGAATGGGCCTTTGAGTAACCTGATGTAGTAGAAAATATTCCTGCCTATGGCAGATGTTTGGAACAAGATGACTTTTAAGGTCCCTTCCAAACAAAACCATTCTATGAACCTGAAATCAGTCTCAAGAAACAAATATCCATATAAGCATGGATAAAAAGCTGACAGTCCCCCAAAGTAACTACATAAAACCCATGAAAGCAAGAATTCAGAACATGGAGGTAGAAGGTAGCAGGATGTTCCCTGGATTCCTATTGCCTCTGTTACTGCTGCACTTTGAAAAAGGAGCTGTCCAGCAAGAACATGACATGGTAACAAAAATAACCAAATAAACATAAAAAAAGAGCCAGGGGAAGCTTTAAGTTACCCACAGACACTATCAAGGGCAGACAAGTAGACATAAGATTGTTGCTTTTCCAGGAGAAGTATCTATGTCGTGAACCTACCAGCTGAAGATGAACTGAAGCTATTCTCCATCTCCCTCAGAAAACTCATATAGGCGTTTTCTTTTTCATATTGACAACAGGTATACAAGGGAGATTTAAGTCTTGTCTGATGTTGTTTATTGTCTGCATGGTGATGAAAGCAGCTGCAAGGTTAGTGTCTCACTACAGTACTTCTGTGGACACAGAACAACATTTATGTTACTCACAGGGTACTAACTGCTTGCTCATTGCCTTAAAAAAGAAATAGAAGATCAAGAGCCCCAGTATATGTGTATATTAAGGGACTGATCCAGTAGAGTCAAGAGAGAGGGGATATATCTCACTAGTGTAGACTTCTATATCTAAACTTCAGGCCATGGGTTCTCTTCATAGTTGATACAGGGAAGGTCAATATACTCAGAAGACTTTAATGTGTGATTCTTCTCACCCTAAAGCAGACAACAGCTTTTTGTCAGATCAATCACACTCTAAACTCTATTCACTGTATTGGAGTTGGCTATAATAGGATAACAAGCTCAGACACAAACTTGTAGTGTGGATATCAAAAGCTAGATAAGGTAATTTCCAGCAGGGGATTTTATGTCATCTGCAGTGCGCACTGCCAGAAGCTTAATTTGGGAAAAAGATAGCCAAAAAGATGAAGGAATGAGTCAAAACAAATGAAATACTGAGATAAGAAGCATGAATCTTAATTGCTATCTGCTGTAGAATATATTATTTTATTTGGATTATATTCTATTTTATCAGCCCTTCTTTCACAGGGTTTTATAGCTAAGGACTGTATTCTAAGAGGTAAATCTGATGTCAAGGGAACCTTTCTAAGCTATGGGATGAAAGGCACAGTGATCCAAGTCAAAGGTGATAGAGACCAATCTGCAAAGCCCTAGAGGCTTCCAAAGCACGTTAACCCAGCTAAAACAGTATGGGAGGTACTGAAAATGAAATCAATATAACCTCCTGTTGCTGAATGTTTTTTGTGGGTTTTTGGTTTTTTTTTTTTTTTCCCCAGCATTGACACTAAAATCATTCCCTTCTCTTCATCTGACTAATCACAAAGGACAATATTTTCATGCCTGGAATAAGGTCATAGAATCATAGAATAGTTACGGTTGGAAAGGACCTTAAGATCATCCAGTTCCACCCCCCCTGCCATGGGCAGGGACACCTCATATTTTTACTCTATGCTTTTATGATATTTACACAGCAGTTGGAATTAGAGAAGATTGTCATTAGAGCTCCATTCCAGCATTCCATCAGATAAACAACAAATTATAGGGGTTGATTAAGTTCACCTTGACAAAGGGGTCAATGTCTGAGGCTTCATCTGCTGACAAATTCATATCTGCGGATTTCAAGGGGACTATTTGTTAGTAATTAACTTCAACTTGATTCTAGGATAGGAATTTAAGGGCTTTACTTTGGCTTTTTTTGTTTGTGGGGTTTTTTTTTTTTTTTACATCAAACATCAAAATTTCCCTTGCTTCTGACAGGGGCAAGAATGCAGAAGGCACAATGTTACTGCAGTGCTTTCTTTGGAATATGAACTGAGGGTTTACAACTTCAAAACAACCAGCTGCATGGATTCCTCAAACCACTTGCACAGTCAGTCTAAAATAATACTCACCCTCTCTTACTGGAAAAAAGATAAGTAAACCAGCATGGAATTCAAACCATATATCCATCATGTACCTGAAACAGGTTGGATATTCCCCTAAACCTTGTTACATTGATTTAACCAAACACCAACAGAATTTACTTATAGTTTACCAGATCTTAACTTTCAGCAGAGAGGCAGAAAGGAAATTCACTTGCATGTGTATATGTACACATATACACTCACTCTTGCATACTCTTTTCACCCCTCAGAGTACATTTTAGTTAGACTGAAAGTGAAGACCTGAGCCATTCTATAAAAGCTATATGGAATTTCTAAGTTCTTTTGAAGACACACAGTATTTTCTGATTGCATTAAAGGTAAGATTCATCCTTGAGAATGAGAGGAAACCAGGAAACAGTTTTGAGGGTGGATTAGTCTTAAATTCCATGTTGTTAAAAAGTTCATTGGTTATAAAATAGTATAAGCCTGTATGTGTTCTGAGAGCAAGAAACTTGACTTCCTTTCTGTGCTGATTTCTCAGCCCACAAGCAGTTTTCTTAGCAGAAACAGCTAACCACAGAACTCTAAGTGTTCATCAGAACGGACTGTGGCAGCTAATGGATAGTGCCATCTTTTAGGATGCATTCAGCATCTTCCCAGACAGGATGGTTTACAGTTTAATTTATATGTGGGAATCTTCCAATCATTTGCAACTAACATAAGAAGTGAATGTGAAATTATTCAAGCTCGCATCTGGAGCCTAGCTGGATTTTAAGTCATTTATTATACGTGCTTTCATTATTGGTCTGAAACAGATTCAGGAAGATCACATGAAATGACTAAAATGAGAGGGTTATTGGACCAAGCAACTGAAAAGGCCTAGGACCTATTTGACTTCCATCAGTGCCTGGTACCTTGACCTACATAGTGTGCTTAGAGGATGGCTTCAAAGCTTTGTAAAAATTTGGTTTCTGTATAATTCCTGGATTGTTTCCAGCAACAAATATTAGAAGCTCACCACGATCTTCCCTTGTGGCAATATTCAGCTTAATGGCTGTCTGCTCTTAGGTTCACAGATGTAAATCCAAGGCAATGCTGTTAAATTCAGAGAGGGAAATTCAGGGTCTTTTTCTTCAACTCTTTTGACTTCAGGAGACTTGTAAGTCAGGGCATAGACCAGACACTCCTCATTCTTTTCAGCTTTACACTAGGATCACTGAATTCAAATCTGGCTCATAGTCATATTATCACTTGAAAAACATCTTAGCCAGAGAAATTAGACCAGGCTGTTGGTGTTGCTTCAGATAATAGTCCCTTCTTGACTAATCTTTTCCTCATCCTAGTGACATAGATTTCCTTCTAATATGTGGGCTGCTGAAGGTATTAAATCAGAAGTCAATGTAAAGGACAGTTTGGGGTAAAATGTAAAAGATTGAAAAATATAAAATCCTCAGCACAAAAACTGAAAGGAGAGGGTTTAACATAGCTGACGTAAGCAAGTACATAAGCATATACTTTGTTCAGTCACAGTCCCTACAGGGAAAACAGTGGCCATGATGATTCTGATATGCATCAAAAACAAACAGAGGAGTGTTAAGTGAGAGAATCAGCAAAGAGCATATCTGAGGGGAAAAGCAATGCAGAAGTAATAGTGTTTCTATATTCAGTGTCAAATTGTCCTAGATTTTACGGCAATCATATCTTCTTTCCCATTATTGAAGGTTAGAGATTGTCCAGAACTTATTTTTTCATTATGTCCTCCAACAGTGATAAAATTTAAAGGCTTTTAATATTCTTAAAGGTTGCATAGGCAAATAATAACTTCCTGGAGTTTGGAGAAGTAGCAATTAGTTTTACTTCTTTCAGGGAGTCTTTTGCTGTCACACAGAGAAAATGTCACAAATGAGTTTCTCTATTAAAAATGGGTTAATATGTACACCAAAGAACAAAGAAATCCACAGTATTAACAGTATTATTCATTCACTTTGCTGTGAGTGAGCCTCAGGAAGTCACCCACTCTGCTGTAAAGGTTTTTGTGAGAACCACACAGCTCATCACATTAGAGGGGAAGCCCATCTTTGTATGATGGGTTTTGCTACTGTAATTCATCTATCTGCATGTTTGATCTGTTACTCTGATTAGTTTTCCTGACATGGTGTTGCCAGGAATGTACTCATACGGTTCAGAAATTAGTCTCTTTTGGCTTTTTAGAAACAAGTGACTTACTTCCTTCCCATGGTGACCTCTCTTATCAAAAGTGTAAGCAAAAATAAAGCAGTTATCTTGGATCATCAGTTATTTGCATATCTCTGTTGATCATTTAACTCTGAAAATCTATGTGAAAATATTCAAGTATTCATCAGCTTCAGTGGGATTTGTTACCCTTTCAACATTTATGAAAATCAGGCCAATTTGAGGAACAGGACTACTGACATCAGAAAAAAACATTTTGCCCAAAACCTGTCTGTAGCTGTATCAGTTAGGTGATGAGAGACATTGTCAACAGACCACTAAGCTGATTGGCATTCAATAGTTTTGATGATCATTTGCTGAAAGCCTGCCATGTTATCTGTGTGCTGTCCAGCACATGAGGTACACAGGTATTTCACGGGCTCACCTTCAATGAAGAAAAAAAAGAAATCATAAGTTCTCTGTGGTAGGCTCAATGCAATAAATGTGATCTGTGATGCTCTGGTCCCAAGCAACAGCTGCAGGTCGACATCCCTGATGTGGACAAGGAGACAAAAGGAGAATGTGGATAAGGAGACAAAAGGAGAGCCTGGACAAGTCCTTTGTACTAGAGAGAAAAGAATAACATGATGCAGCAACATTGCTGTTGTTACTATCCTGAACAAGAAGCCTTCGTGAAGTTTTTTCCTATCCAACATTTCTACTATGTTCAGAATACTTCTCATTCTCTTTCCAAGCATAAGGGAAGCCAGAGAGAAATAATGGAATTCAAAAAACCTTCAGGCTATTTTTTCCTATGCACATGAGAGTGGAACAAGTATGATATCATTTGGGATGGAAGCTGGGCCAAGAAAAAATGAGTTTAGACTCAGAGATCCTCCACACCTCATATTCCTATTGTTGAAGACTTTCATCGGAGTACTCTGAGTCTGTGTCCACATTACTCTCCAAGTGCAAAGGCAGCTCAGCTTACCTCTTGCTGTGCTCCTGATAGCTGGCACGTGTGATCTGAGTATTCCCCAAAGGGACAGAGGGTAGAGTAAAGCTGATCAGAACTGTGCAGCCCTGGCTTTCTTTTATTCACAACTAATGCGTGATGTGGCTTTGTGGGGCTCTTCTGGTTCTCTCCTTCTTTTCCCCTAGGGTCCTTTGGTCATGCTAATCATTTAAACAGCAGATAAAAGCAGTTACATAAAGGCACAGTGAGGGAAGGGTGGTGTGCCCTCCAGCTACTTTGCCCAGCCATAGACGATGATTTTCCCCACTCAATTTTACTCCTCTAGGCATGGTGGAATACACGTTGATTTCCCACCCTTTCTGAACTCATTTTCATCTGAAGTCAGTGACATTGGTACAAATTAACACCTGGTCTCTATTTCTAACAAAGAAATCATACCAGGTGGACATTTAGAAAAATCAATTCCCATGATAAAGCCAAGGATATTAAAAAGAGAGAAAGAAGCACACAAAGATTACGGAGTGCAGCTCTCCCACAGAAGCAGACAGAGTGGCAGCCAGCCATTGTTCCGAAAGGCAGCATCAGCACCACGAATCAGATGACTAAGCTCCTGATGAATGAAATATTTTTACTATGCTGAAAAAATCCTGGCACTACAGGAGGACTCAGGATAAAGGAAGCAATTTGAAGGGCTTTTCTGAAGGACACCATCACATACCCTTCTGCTACAAGAAATTCCAGTGCTCTGAAGAGGAGTGATGGTTCTGAGTAGAAGGATACTGGCTTAAATCAATGTGGACCTGATAAGAACACATGTGGATAGCATTCTCTGCTAAATGCCATCAGTTTTGTTGTGAAAGACATGATTCAGTGCTAGTCAGGGGTCAAGCTAGCTCTGAAAAGAGGGGAGAGCTTTGGTATTCCTGAATCTTGCAAGTGAACAAACATCTGCAGCATCTTGAAGTGTTACTCCTTGCTCAGCTGCTCATTGATACTCCTCTGCTGAAAGGGGGAGAGCCTATGCAGAGCTGGAAGGCAAGATGGTGCCTACAGCGTCATGTCTGACAATGTGAGTACCATTTGACTATAGTGGAATTCTGGAAAGATGCTTCAGCTTTCTCTTACAAAAATAAAAGCAGAAATACGAGGAAATGAAATGCTCGGATGCTAATATCTCATACATAAATACATATCTAGATATGTCTCTGTTGAAAAACTTAAGGTTGTGTATAGAATCATAGAATAGTTAGGATTGGAAAGGACCTCAAGATCATCTAGTTCCAACCCCCCTGCCGTGGGCAGGGACACCTCATACTAAACAATGTCACCCAAGGCTCTGTCCAACCTGGCCTTGAACACTGCCAGGGATGGAGCATTCACAACCTCCCTGGGCAACCCATTCCAGTACCTCATCACCCTTACAGTAAAGAATTTCTTCCTTATATCCAATTTAAACTTCCCCTGTTTAAGTTTTAACCTGTTACCCCTTGTCCTATCACTACAGTCCCTCTCCAGCATCCCTTTAGGCCCCCTTCAGATACTGGAAGGCTGCTATGAGGTCCCTATGCAGCCTTCTCTTCTCCAGCCTGAACAGACCCAACTTTCTCTGCCTGTCTTCATACAGGAGGTGCTCCAGTCCCCTGATCATCCTCGTGGCCCTCCTCTGGACTTGTTCCAACAGTTCCATATCCTTTTTATGTTGAGCACAGCAGAACTACACACAATACTGCAAGTGAGGTCTCACAAGAGCAGAGTAGAGGGGCAAGATCACCTCCTTTGACCTGCTGGTCACACTCCTTTTGATGCAGCCCAGGATATGGTTGGCTTTCTGGGCTGTGAGTGCACACTGCAGACAATTCATGTTCATTTTCTCATCACCAACACCCCAAGTCCTTCTCCCCAGGGCTGCTCTGAATCTCTTTTCTGCCCAACCTGTAGCTGTGCCTGGGATTGCTCCAACCCAGGTGTAGGACCTTACACTTGGCATGGTTAAACTTCATGAGGTTGACATCAGCCCACCTCACAAGCGTGTCAAGGTCCCTCTGGATGGCATTCCTTCCCTCCAGCGTATCAACCGAACCACACAGCTTGGTGTCATCGGCAAACTTGCTGAGGGCACACTCAATTCCATTGTCCATACCATTGACAAACATGTTGAACAACACTGGTCCCAACACCGATCCCTGAGGGACACCGCTTGTTACTGGTCTCCAGCCGGACACTGAACTGTTGACCACAACTCTTTGAGTGCGACCATCCAGCCAGTTCTTTATCCACCGAGTGGTCCACCTATCAAATTGATGACACTCCAATTTAGAGGCAAGGATGTCGTGTGGGACAGTGGCATGAAAATACCTGCAAAGAAGGTTTTACAGTGTGAACTGTGCTTTATAATGGTCTTTTTTTTTTCCTTCTGGAAAATATCTTCTGAGTTAGAAACCTTGTTAAATATACAAAATTTCACCGTTAATCTTACCTATTGCAGTTTGTGAGCTACTGAAAATAACTGGTTCTTTAAGAACTTGCTGTGTCACATCCTCTGAAGAGTTGTGGGAAAAGCTTGTTAAAACAAAACTTTCCTTCAATACAGCCTAATGTGTGGACAGGTTAAGCATCAACTCTGGGTTCCAGGGGCAACAGTGCAATTAGGACCGAGTCACCCATATAAATTCCACCACACAGAAGCCTAATTCAATCAAAAAATCAAACTTAGTCAGGACTGATATTCAAATCCAAGTTTTGCTCTTGTACCAGCAAACCAGGATTCTGCTCTTACTGATTTGGTTAAGTCATTTAAAATGGTGTCAGCAAAGTTAGGATCAAAATTTGCACTCATTTCCTAGTAATGTTGTTCCTTTTTGTTGCTGGATAATTCCAAACAGCATTAGATTTCTTGCATTAAATATCAAACCCAAAGTCCAAGGCTTCAGTGAGAACATGGCATGTACAAAGTTTTCATTAACTGTGCTGTGAAGCTTTGAACCTCCGCTGTGCAACTATTAGCTGATCATATTTAACAAACAGTGCTGTATGCCTATGTGCTGTTTGTGACTGAACAGGTGATGATTTTCCCTTTGCAACCACCAGTCAAGGACTTTCCACTACCAGGACCCAGGCTCCAGCTCTGGGGTCGGAACTCCAGGCTGCAGCAGAGGAAAAGGGAAACGTTATCTCCATTGATTTCTAGTTCAAAGAAAGCTTTCTGCTTTCACACTTTGAAAAACAAAGCCTATCAGATCATCTCACAGCCAGGTTAGTAGTGGGGTTTGTTTTATTTCATGGCTAACACGATTGTTACATTTAGTGCTTGCAGGAACAGAAAATGCATAGATGGCAATTCCCTCTCTGTATTTTCCAAATTCCCTTCCAAATCTATAGTCTGCTCACACTGAGTAAATTGTTTTCACTGATTCACACACTTAAAACCAGATTCTTATGTCCAGTTTCTACCTACAGATGGAAACAATTGTATTCATGAAGCTACTGTATAGTGACCTTTTGTCAATATACAGTACTTCAAAATAAGATGTAATTTTTTAGAGACCAGCTCTAATACACTGAAGAGCAAATGTGCATCCTGGTTTGGGCTGTGAAACTCCATCTTCTGGTGATGGTCATTTGATGAGCAGATGGTAACAGCTATCTATTTATGCAAAGATAAGATCAGGGCTCAGGATGCATTAAGCATGACACTTGTACTGCAAGTGAACAGGCTCAAGTAAACCTGAAGATGATTTCATATGAAGGGGAGCAGGATTACAGGTTACAGTCTAGGAGAAATTAAGGGATTATTGCTCTGATTATGGCACTAGGCTACTTAAAGCAAGAGAGACTTGTAGTAAATTCCTGTAAACAAAGGGGGAAGGATTAATGCTACAAGAAAGAAATGACAAAATTGGTTCATGTGGTTTTAGGCATCTCTGAATTTTGTGGATTTTACTGTAAACCTGAAATTAATCAATGCCACTGTCTTCACTGAATGTCTTCCACATTTACCAGTGAAGGTTTGCTCTTCCATTCTTTGTAGACTGATGAGCATGAAATGCTTTCACACTGTCTTTGTGAAGCTCAGTGAAGATGGGATGCACTGCTTGTAGACTTATTACCAAAAGATTCCAGAATTCTCAGGAGTCATCCAGCCCCAGTGAAATCCACCCAGATGTGGCACCTGGTCCAACCTAAAAGAATCCTAAAAGGAACACAAATAATGATTAGGATACGTAATTACATTGAGAAACTGTTTGGAAAGAAATGTTTTATGATTGCTGTGTCAATGGTCCCAAGACTTGCATAAAAGCACTAGCTAACGTGACTACACAGACTTTTTACTCGCAAAGGTAAATAAGATAAGGATTTTCTGTTCTGTTGTCATTCGGTCTTTGAAGCAGTAGCAGTCTGGGCAAACCAAGTTTTGCTTAACCTTCTGCTACAGATGAAATAACTATGCCTAGAAGGAAAACACATAAAGTTACTGTATTTTAACCGTAGGGGGGACACAGTGAGAGAGGAAAAGTTTTTGTATCTTTCAGTTCTGTGGTCTGGCAGCTGCTTTCAGGGATTACAATTATTGCAAGGAAACAACCAATCTGCCTTAGAAAGGTAAGAGAATATAAGAAGTAAGAACTAAAGACTTTAAAGTGAAGCCTTTGGCAAGTTATTGCATGAATTACAAGTAATACATGCCTCTGAAACCATGCCAGCCTGCATTGTGGCTGCTTATCTAGTTGAAATAGAGAACTGTTCTTGTGCTTTTTCTAACAGGAAGAATAACTTTTCATACCTAGAAGGCATCTCGTAGAATGATCAGGCAGCAAATTTAAAAAGCCAAAGGAAATTTTATTTGCACAGCAGATGATAGCACAGTTGTGGACGTGGAGCGCAATGTGCTGAATGGGTTGAAAAGGGGTTTGGCAAATGGACAAAGGAGAGGCCCACTGCAGGTCATTAAAGGTGGTTATTGGGAGAAAGCTCCTGAGCTGCTGACTGTTGGAAGGGGAGATGCCATAGAAGGATCACCTTACATAGGAATCCTGTTCCTTACATTCTTTCCAATCATGTCCTCCAGTGGCTGATGTGTGTATCATGACAGTGGGCTAGGTGAAGTCTGTCTCATGTGCCTCAGCAGTTGTCTGCTGTTCCTTGTCTTGTTAGATTTGGAGCCTGCCTCTTCCTCTACTCCTGCATTGATGTAAGCACAACAGAGGTCCATTTCTCTGTTCCTCAGATTCTATAACATGGTTAAATGAGCCAGTACATTATTCCTGTTAACTTCAAGGTTTATGGACAAGATGGTTTAATTACAGCTTCACAGGGTAACAGACTTCTTCCTTAGTACAGAGAAGAAAAAGGAAAAAGGGGAAAGGGAACAGTGTAAAACATGAGATGCAAAGAAGTAAGGGAGGTGAAATGGGCACAATTATGCCGGAAGTGGGCTGGGATTTGTCTCCTCATATACATATTTTAAAAGTGCTTTGATGAACTTGCCTGATCAGCAGTGGTGGAGGAAGTTCTGGTCAGCAGTGCCTCTGGACTACAGGACTGTGAGATTATCTGTATTGGGCTGTAGATGGAAAACAAATGCTTGCCTAGCTTCTTATCATAAAATATGGCCACTGTCACTGAGGCATTTGGACTCCCAACAAGCAGTAGTTATCCTATGCCCCTCAGATCTAGATAGCCATGCAAGGAATAACAACATTGTGCCTGCCAACATGGTGTTCCCACATGGACCATTAGAATTCCTTATGATGCAGTGTTGTTTCTCAAACTGTGAGATAAATATGTCTATCTTCATGGAAACACCAGGAGACTTCTGGGGAGTATTCAGAGCTTAACTGATATAGCTGGTGTTCTTGCAGCAAAGAAAACTGATTGCCAGGCTGAGTGAGAGCTAAAGCCAGCCCCTGAGTTCCATGTCTTATTATGCATGGCTGAGGTGATTTTGGGGAATGGATGAGAGGAAGGAGTGAAACACCATGTATAAGAGTCCAGATTAAATCTGGAATGAGTACACTCCGTAACAAAATAGTCTGATCCATGATTTTCTCTAGGTTACAAACTCCTTCAGAGGTCAGGGCAAATCTCGTCGTGGCACTAGTATTGTGCTGCTGCTATTGAAAACTGATGCATCATCCACAGTGTTATTTTCTCATATAATCTGAGACAATCTACATTTTTGTTGGAATTCCTGAGAAAACAACTTACTACTGTTAAATCTCAGAATTTGACAAGAATGTGTCAGTCCCTGATGGAATTTTTTGCATTTTGCTAGCGAAGATAAGATATAGCATAGAACCACAGGACACAAACCCTTCTAAGATGCCATTCAACATATACCTGGCACTAAAGTGAAATGAAAGATGTTTTTGACAGAGACATGGGGCCAAAGAAAGTAAATTATTAAACTCCCACCTTAGACTACCTGTGATGGAACTTGATTCTAGCATGCAGGAAAACAAAACCTTATTTCAGTAAATGTCATAGAACCAGGGAAATACCTGGGTCTGGAACTTGTGGTTTCTGATTAGCATTTCAGTAGACTCATCTCTGAGGCCACATGGGATGATAAAAGAGCTTCCCCCATTCCCTCTTGTCCTATCACTTGTTACTTGGGAGAAGAGACCAACACCAAGCTTCATAGTACAATGTCCAAGCCAGTTTCTCCAGGAGAATGCCATGGGAAACAGTGTCAAAAGGCTTTACTAAGGTCTAGGTAGAAAACATCCACAATCTTTCCCTCATCTGCTAAGCAGGTCACCTTATCATAGGAGATCAGATTAGTCAAGCAGGACCTGCCTTTCATAAATCCACATTGACTGGGCCCGATCACCTGGTTGTCCTGTATGTGCCATATGATGGCACTCAAGATGATCATCTCCATAACCTTCCCCAGCACCAAGGTCAGACTGCCAGGCCTCTAGTTCCCCAGATCCTCTTTGGGGAATGCACATGCCCTTCATGTGCATTTGCTAACCTCCAGTCGAGGATCCCACTGGTTAGCTAAAATTGCTGTTAAATGATGGAAAGTGGCTCCATGAGCACTTCTGTCAACTTCTTCAGTACCCTTGGCTGTATCCCATCCAGTTCCATGAACTTGTGTGTGTCTAAGTGGTGTATCTTCCACTTTTTCTCCTACACACTTTTCCATTCTATTGTCAATTCCTTCAGGACTCCTGAAATTATGTTGAGTCTGTGACATAAAGCCTGATAACTGTGATGCCATGCTGGCTCTGACAAATATTTGTTTAACTGACTTCATTAAATGCTCTACATGTTTAATTTGTGCTTTTGTGAAGTGTTGAAAGTGATTCAGGCAACTTGACTCAAGCCTCATCTGCACTGTCTTTGTGTCATCATCTCCCATATGTTTCCTCCATCCTGGTGGTCTAAAATCCTCTGTGATACTGGACAGCTGTCAGCAAGAAAAACTGTGCATGAATGGAACCAGAATCTGTTACTCATACACCTCAGTCTTCCTTCTTTACTGTTTGCTTTTTATTTTCTTTTTTGAGACACTTCTTCAATTTTTCCTTAATTTCTGATTCTCATTGCTTACATGGGTTTAGGTCTTTCTCCTGAATAATATACCATTATTATTTCTCTTATATTCTTTACTTGCCAATTTTCTCCACAGAGGACCTCATGCAGAAGATTGATACTGTCTTTTCAAATTTATTACTACACATGCACACATACATACTCACAGTGCCCTCTCCTATCCACAGCAAAAACACCTCTCACTTCTCCACAGTCCATCCTCTACATATCCCCACTAATCTTTCCCCCTGTAAATTTTTCTTCACAGTTACCATTCTATTTCTTTCTTTTCATCTCATTTTCTGAAGGTGATAGAAATTAGGTGGTGGTTATGGGTGACAGAAATTAGGTGCTCTATTTCCACTCCATGTATTTCTCAGTAACAAAAGTAGAAGTCATTCCTGCCTGAACAACTGCTATTCTCAGAACAGGATTAGCCACTTTGCACTTTGCCTCATGAGACTTCAGATCTGGGATGCATTTGATACAAGATTACTGGGAGGAGTCAATCAGGGATTTGCTTACAGAATCCAAGGCTCCAGATGTGGCTCTGGCAGCTGCTATAACCTACTTGCCATAAGAAGTTATTCCTGCTGGGGCCTGGAAGCAGGTTAGTCAGGCAGCAAATTTGCTGGTGGTGTCAGAGTGTGCTCTGCTAGTTTTATGCCATTTCAGAGCCCTCCTCCAGTGAGGAGATTCTCCATCTCTTGTAGATCTCGCAGACACTTGATGTCTTTGCTTCCTATAGGAGCAGCTCCAGGTGAGAATCTCCCTTTATAATAATTCCACTCTTGTTCATTTTCCCAAATCCAGAATAATTAAGCTAGACTGTCCTACCTCTTCTCTGAAGATATTTCCCCCACTTCCCCACTCCCCTTCACCTCTCCCCTTCTTTTCTTTGTCACTAGCCCTGAGAGATAGGAACCTACTGTTCATTGTGCATCATCCTGATTTTCTGCCAAAATCCTTGTTTCTGTTTCAGATGATCCTACTTTGCTGCAGTAAGTTTTTCTTCAGCTGCAGCTTGTAAGCTATGAATTCTTTTTTGCCAAGTGCAGAGTTCATACTTTCCCTTGATTTACTGGCAGTAAAACAGTGTCTGATCGGATGTTTTAGCACAATGCTATTCTCATTTAAGGATGACAGTTTTACCTTTCAAAGGAAAACAGAGCTTCACTTGAAGATTAAAAGACAGAAAGCTGAAGAATGTAAACAGAGTTAAGATTCTCTTATCACAAAGAAGAAAAAAAAATACCCCAAACTATTTTAAACAGAGGCCCTATATAAGGAGTCTGCAAAAACCACTTCCCATTTCATAGGACAGGATATGCCAAAGCAATGATACAGCTTGGCACAAATAACAAAGATAATTTCAATTTTATTTAAATACTACAAGGACATTTAGCAGCATCTCAAGACGTAAATCCCACTTTGATTACATTCTTCAGCTTTGCTTTAATGTTCAACTTTTTCTGGGTAGAAGGGGAAACTAGGAGGATAGTCAAAACTTGTGGTTTTAAAAATTATGAGCATTCTGTAAGAAGGTCTGGAAATTAAAATCTCATATCTCTTCCTCATTCAAGCCTACAGAAGGAAGCCAGCATGTAATCTTCTTCCCTTTGCTTTACTGGAATCCTTTTATCTCTCATGTCTGACCTAGAAGATGAGAGGTAATTTAAACTCTAATTGTCTCAATAAGAGCCAAGCAAAGAAAACAAAACTATATTAAAGCAAACAGTCTGCAGCCACTGAATCTATCCTCTGTCAGACTTATCACCCTGGGGACACTGATGGATGGGTCAGCATTCAAATATTGTAGACTGGGATCACTGATGGGAACAGCCCCTGCTGGCTGCTAAACAGATGGGCACCCTCAAATCTACACAGTCATGCACATATCCTCAACTGATGGAAATCAGCACTTCTCTGCAGGAGTCAATAAAGAGATATCAATATTCAACAGCTGGGAATTCAGCCTATCCTATTTTCAATTTGGGTTAAGCTTAGAACTCACAAGTGTTGAATCCAAGAACAAGGCATGAAAGGTCCCTCAGGACTTTGCCATTTGTAAGTGCCAGTAAAAACCACACAAGTATCAAGTAAACCTGCACCAACACAGACCCTCCTGTCTTGCATACATGCAAGGATCACAAGAGAAAAGACAACTCGAGAGAGCTGTAAGAATTTAATTAGGAGTGCAATCCTATAGGCATATTGTTCTTAAACCAGTTACGTTAGATGGATGAGTAATGATATTAAAAGCCAGTAGCTTGTGTCCCACAGGGAGAAAAGTGGGAATTTTGTACAGTTGGGGAAAAAAAGACCCATCTGTTTTCCATTAGGGAATGGTTCTGCAGTGTGCCACAAAGAACTGTGCATGGTTTAGTTCATTCTTCTATATTGGCTTTAATTCTGCCCCTACAATGAAAACTCTCTCAAAATGATTGTTAAGAGAGTAAGGGGAAGGAGTGACAGAAAACTTGAGGGAAAAGACTATATACATAAATCATGGGCCCTGTGTAAATCTCACTCTCCTGGTCCACACAGTGGGAAGAATAATTAAAGTCAGGTTAAATCTCAGTTAGGTCTACAGCATACTTGATATACTTTGTTTAAATAAACAAACCTGCCTCTTCTTTTTTCTTCAATGGCAAAACACAAAGTAAAGCAAAGAATCACTCTTCCATGCCCTAGAAGATGACAGATCATCTTGCTAAACTCTGCCAACCCCTGAAAGTCAGAGTGGGCAACCTCTAGCCATAGGGTCCACATACAGAATGCTGACAAGTTACTCCTGGAAGTAAGAGTTGGACATTTTGGAATGTCATTCCTTGTTAACATACAGACAATACAGATGCAGTGAGTCTCCCAGATGTTCAGAAATCATCTAAAATAGTCCACAGAAATATTTGTAAGTCTCAGACACAGTAGGACACCTCCACCTGTGCATCCCTATGGTCTCATTGGACTTTAAAATCGTCTAATGATTTCAGAGGATGCAATGAGGTTGTTTTTCCTAGGTGTGCAACACAGCAACTGCAGGGCACTATTTATGTACCATGGCTGAAGCAGGGTGGATTGGAGTGACATTTTCAAAGGTATCTGTGACATGAGTTGGAGTTGAGAACAAATCCTTCAGGTGAATTTTGCTTGTCTGTCTCCAGGTGTGGATTTATTCCAGTCTGTGCCAAAAGGTACAAAGGAGGAAAAACTTCTTGAAAAATATCTTCTCCAACCTTGTTGTGAGGCTGGGCACAATCCACTTCTAAATTATCTGAAGAAAGCAGTTCTGGTCTTAGGAGAGAAAAGGGCATTCTTCAGAGGAATGTTTTGTGGATGTAGTTATACAATAGCAACTAGAAAGGTCATTGCAGGGCATTGAATAGTGTTTTGTTCCTGTGCCTTTCACTGAACAAGCTTAAAATAAGGTTGGTTTCATATAAGTAATAACTCAGCCAATTAAAAAAGGGAAACTAAGTAGAGCCCTGTTCACTGCCACCTTATAACGTGAGGGAGCTACTGCAAAGATCTTATTGCAGTTGGGTGATAGCATCTTTGGAAGCCAGTCAGTTAGTAGAAGCCACTGCCAAAAATTAGTCCTGGCCCTCCTAGGCAAGGACACAGCAACCCTAACTGGGGCAATGAAGGCAGACTGGAGAGCGTGAAAAGTGAAAGGAAGAGAGCAATAATCAAAACAACTTTGTTTTGTTCTCACCACTGGGTGTGTCATCATTTTGAGTGAGGAAGTACCTCAGTTTAACATCCTGATCAGCTGAAAAACCTCAGCTTTACCATAAATGAAGTTCAGTTTTTCACATCCCTTTGCTCTTCCCTTACACCCTGTTGCACTTTCGTAACTGACCAGCAATCTCACATCAGTTCTGTTCAGACTGGTTAATTTGATGACCAAGGTCACCTTCCTTGTGAAGCAACTGCTGTAAAAAAGCTGTTTCTGTATATGTGCTCGCATATGTTCT
The DNA here is from genome assembly GCF_012275295.1 of Melopsittacus undulatus. Classification (NCBI taxonomy): domain Eukaryota; kingdom Metazoa; phylum Chordata; class Aves; order Psittaciformes; family Psittaculidae; genus Melopsittacus; species Melopsittacus undulatus. The sequence goes on from NC_047527.1 coordinate 10,348,468, forward strand.
TTTCCCATTACTCCACAAACATCAAATGTGGACAAACATGAAGCAGAAGCTCTCTCTGGGAATTCTGAGGGACAAAAGGGCCTTGTAAAATAAGCCAGGAAGGTGTATTATTAGGATAAGAAAATAAATGGCTGCAGAATCCTCTGTCCTTTTTCCCAGAGCTTTTTTATCCATCCCAAGCACCATGCACAGGGAGAACCAGCATGCCTGTAGCTGCTATGCTGACTTTCTTCAAACACCTCTCACCTCAAAGTCAGCCACCTTTTTGCCTTCGATCTGCCACAGGAGAAATTCAGGTCAATGCACACATCTTGACGGAGCTCATGATGATGACGGTTCATCAGAGACTGCCTGGAATGATAGGAAGGCCAAAGTATGATGTATTTTACCTAGTTCTTCCTAAGGATTTTTGGAAACTGAGTATCAGTAGGTTGAAGAAAGAGAAAATGTCATCAGATAGTGCTGATGTGAAGCTTTGATTTATCAATCTCAACTTGATAACATGGAGAGAGGCTTGAAGGAGAAGGTGTTAGTTGCTGTAACAATGTAAAGAAATGGTGAGGAATTACCTCTGTGGAATTGATAGAGCCACATGGAATTGATAGAGTCTACTCTTGGCAAATGATTTTGGCATGTGGAATCCTGTAGAATTTGGCCTCTCAATCTACCAAAAGTTTGAACTAAAACTTTCAAGGGAGACTTCTGGGGGCTGTTTCCATTTGGGACCCTGATGAGTTTTGAGACCAGCCAAAAAAATCATTGTTTTCTTTGGGAGAGTGGCATGTATATGAAACTGCATCTAGCAGTTCTAGTGTTCATCTTCTGCAGTGTCTTCTTGGCCTTCTGCTATTGATGGCTGCTAGAAGGTGACGTATTATAAAGTTGTTCATGGAGCTACAAGACATTCATTTCCCTCCACATTCCCAGAATGAAAAAATAAGTAACTGTGCTGACATGTAGTATATCATACAGTCCATTGCTGATCAGTGGATGTGCAGAGTGCTACTCCTGGAAACAGGACCACATTATGCAACAGCTGTGCATTCAACACCAAGGGAAGTACCAAACCCAGAAACCTTATAGATTGAAGCACCTGACTCATAAAGAGTCAGCTGGGGCTTTGCTCACTGCTGGATGTTTTTTTAGGCAACCCTACTGCAAATTTCATTGGGGTGGAAGAAATGGTGGCAATAATAGGTTAATCAGAGCTATCTGGTTAAAAATAAACCCACACACTTTGTGCAGGTGCTCTGTCTTCAAACAGGATGTGGGGTAAGCTGTCAACATCATCAGAAATGACTCTTTCTTTGGGTGGCACCAAGAATATAGACTCTTTAGCAACTTGCCTATTTAATCTGTGTGATTTTCCGAAGACTGAGTTCTTCTGTGACTTCCCAGAGTAATGTGCAGGTCATAGGACAGTTTTGTTGAAGAACATTGGTTTGTCCCCTATTTAGACTGCACAGATAAAGATCAGAGGCTAAACCAATGTAGAGTCAGTCTCTGATTGCCACTTCCAGGATTCAGTAGCTTATTTATCTCGACAGTGGTGTTGATTTGCAGGTTGGATTTGTTTCCAAATACAGCCTCCTTTTTTCACTCAGTTAGGGCTTCTTAACTTTAGTTCCCTATTTTTCACTATGAATTGGGGATCAAACAACCCAAACTCTCTCAATTCAGGACTTGCAAGATCTCTAACAAGAGTGTGGTAATAATTTAAAAGAAAATCCATGATGACCTTTACATTCACAGGATCATTCACTGTTACCAGGAATCAGCAGTCTCTGAATGATAAAGTTTATTATTTTATTTTAGTACTGTATTTGATTTAAAATTATTTAACTGTTGTGCAACAATCACTGCCATACAAATACAAGACACTGAGATTTTGATGTTTGATAGCAGGGAATCAAGCCAAACATATCAGATCTGAGCTGTCTACTTTTCTGTGCTTAAATTTAGTTCAGTGAAGAAAAGTCCTTTCTAGAACATCTGAACTATCATGTCTCTGACCTGAAAGGGTAACAACAGCAACCTTTGTATTGCTTCTTCTAAGAATGGGCAGACAAATGGGTACCAGGGCTGTGAAATTTCATCCTCTGTCCCTTCACACGCTCCATCCTTTTGTATTTTCTTTAGATGCAATGAGCATAACTGATACTTCAAACATTTATCAGACTGTATAGTGTGATCTTTTCCCCATTCATGGTGGCTAGACATCACAGACATAGGAGATAGCTACTAAAACTCACATTGCTATTTCTTATCTTTTCCACATTTTAATCCCTAGTGTGAGCACACCACCTAGCAAAATATGTATTTTTGTTAGCTGAGAATCTATGAGGTTCTCAGGTCTCAATAGTTTCATAGTTCTGAAGAACTGGATAATAATATGGGTTGCAAGATCATCAGCTTTCTGCCCACATTGGAAAGGGTGTGGTACTCAGCAGCTTCTCAGCTATCTGTGCAGAAAAAGTGCATGTCTCACTTTTGATCATCACAGCCCTGTAATGCTGCTCCTATGCATAACCAGGAGTTTGTAAACTACTTGATAAACAACGTGGTGCATGTAACCACCAAATAGATACAAGAGAACTATTTCTTTTGTTGTTTTCCCTCAAGGTAAACAGTATTGCTAGCAGCAATGCTGTGAAAATTCAATACATTGACAGAACAATTTTCCCTGTAAAGTACTTTATGACACAGAAATTTGCTGTGGAGAGTCTAATATGTCTAATATGTCATTATCCAGGTTTCTGCCAAGAATGTGGGATACAGACGGTTTGTTTCTATCAGCAACTAATAAGGAGACTTCAGAGCAGCAAATTCCACGCGTTGCCCAGCAGTTTTCCCAGGGAGCAGAAATACCAGTTACCTTGTAAATGGTGTTGAGATACTTTTAATGATCATAGCTGTGAAGGCCTTGGGCTTCTGTTTCACAGAAGGCATGACACCTTCAAAACAGCCCCCCTCCATGTCCAGAAAAGTCCCTGGGTCTGAGGAAGGATGAGATGCATTTTATCACTGACATTGCTTCCAGCAACATTTACACACCCTCCACTCGCTGTTGTCACCCAGAAGTGACATCCACCTTCTGAGTTCAAGTGTAGTGCAGTGTCTCAAAGCAATGCACCAATGCAGGGAAGGGAGAGCATGAAGTTTTCTTTAATGCTTGCATGAGCAACAGTTAAAGACTGACTCACAGCTCACAGAAATCAAGAGATCTCAGCGGGACTGGACTGAGCCATAAGCCAGGAGGGGCCCTTCGTATTGTAGAATTTTTCTGATTGTTATTGGCCAATGCTCATTTATTTTTAAATGGCAACAGCTCTCAACACTTGACTATTTACACAGCTCTTGTATCAACAAATATTTTCCCCAACGTGTTGCAGTAATTAACATATAAATAAACCATGTCTTTTCAAAGCTGGTGACATATGTTAGCAAGTGTTTGCCAACACAAAGCTTAGCGCAGCAAATACAGGGAGATTCCATTTCTTCATCTTTTCAGGCAGACTGTTGTTAAGACAGGTCATTAGCAAGTTGTAGAACCTCCAGTTGTGATCCATATGGCAGGAACTAACAGCTATCAACCACATCCATCTCACCAGCCTAACCAGTGTGTTTGCAAGGATTTTCAGTAATGCAAGTTACAAGGTACAGGAAAGTGATACAGAGATGTATCGACAGCTGATGTAGGGTGGCATGATTAGTCATAGAATCATAGAATCATTTATTTAAGTTGGGAAAGACCCTTATGATCATCAAGTCCAACTGTAAACCTAACACTGCCAAGTACACCACTAAACCTTGTTCCTAAGCACCACATCTACACTTCTTTCAAATACCTCCAGGAACAGTGTCTCCACCACATCCCTGGGCAGCCCGTTCCAGTGCTTGATAAGCCTTTCAGGCAAGACATGTCTCCTAATATACAGTCTAAACCTCCCCTGCTACAGCTTGAAGCCATTTCCTCTTGTCCTAACACTTGTTATTTGGGAAAAGAGACCAACCCCCCCCTCACTATGATCTCCTCTCAGGTAGTTGTAGAGAGCAATAAGGTCCCCCATAAGCCTCCTTTTCAGGAGGCTCAGTCAAGTGGCTCAGCTCTTGATATTAGTTCTTTCCTTTCTCCAGTTTTACTTTAGAGGATTTAGTTATCAATTTTAGCATTGTAGCTGCAAAGATCTATATCTGTGTCACGCTGGATTAATGCAGTTCATGTCACTGAGTTCAGTTAAAGGTGTTCTATACATGGAAGTCTATATCATTTCATAAAGAACTGCTTCATTGTATAACTTATAGACTTCAGCCCTTTGTATGTGAAAATATTTAGTATGACAAGATAATAGAATAGTAGCTTATGCTAGATGGACAGATTTCTGTTGCCTCTCTGGTAATGGAAAGGGTAAAGTGCTTGGTTTGCAGATCTTCCAGTGGGGATGTAGACAACCTTATGGTGGAATTAGATAATTAATTACTTACTGGTGGATGCTCTTTTCATTGGCAGTTGTTTAGAGATATTCCTCATATCCTACAGATCCAGTGCACAACAATTTGAATACCTTTGGAACAGCAGCTGCAAGGAAACTACCCTGAAAAAAAAGTCCTTGCATTTTTTACACTGTGGACTCGGCAGAAGCCCAACTCAGGTTAATGGAAAGGAGTCAGAAGATTTCACAAGTGCAGAGAGAACAGAAGCACTACAGAAGATGTCTTTGCTCTGAGTATGTTTTTCCCAGTATCCTTCCCAAGTCAAAGAATACTCTGCATTTACCAGTGGCCATCCTGTTTATCCCAATATAACAAACTTCCAACAGAAAAAAGCCTGAAAATCCTCAACATTTTACATTTCTCTATTTTTTCACCTCGTTCTAAACAAAATTGTAACCATAATACCTGGTGTGCTCTGCATCTAGGTGAGCTTTAAACAAACCAGGTCTGATATCAGTGCATAGGATAACTGAGCTGGATCCTATCAGACTGACTATACCCAGTCACACTTTTAAAATCCTAAAGCTCTCATATGGGAATAACAGCTTCTGAGCCAGTTTTTCTACAGCCTTCTACCTTGTGTGTCTGCTTGACTCAGTGCTATGTCTGGACAGAATTCGCTATCTTGGTCTGTGATAGCCACTTGCAATAGCAATGTCTGAACATACCAGATTATCAGATACTGAAACAAGAATAAGGAACCTAATGTAAAATGTAGATAGAATTATGGCTTTGACACCATAAAACACTGCTTGATCACTTCACTGCCTGAAGCATCATGAAAACATATGCTTTTGTCAGTATAACAGTTATGACACCCACAGATGCTACCATGTTGCTCTGGCTGAGTGCTCTGTTGCAAGTCTGTTTTGCTTGGATTCACAAACTAAGTGTGAACAGGGCCATTGATGAGGCAGAGATGCTCAGACATATTGAGAACCTGGTGTTTAGCCCCAAACATGAACCTTGATTTTAGAACCATTTGTTTAAAAATAAAATAAAAAAAAAAAAAAACAAACCCCAGAAATAGTAGAAAATCTTTTATGCTTTAAAGGTTAAAAGCCCTTTAGGGAAGGAGAGAATTCAGCCTGGTTTATGAGTTTTGTTTAATGTCTCTTCATAAAGAGCATTACATAGAATCATAGAATCATAGAATAGGGTTGGCAAAGATCTTAAGATCATCTAGTTCTGATCCCTTGCCATGGGCAGGGACACCTCACACTAAACCATGTCCCCCAAGGCTCTGTCCAACCTGGCCTTGAACACTGCCAGGGATGGAACATTCACAACCTCCTGGGCAACCCATTCCAGTGCCTCACCATCCTTACAGTAAAGAATTTCTTCCTTATATCCAATCTAAACCTCCCTGTTTAAGTTTGACCCCATTACCCCTTGTCCTATCACTACAGTTTCCTATCAACACAGACCAGAGTCCACCATTTTTGCCCAAGAAGAAGTGCACTCATCTCTTGGTTATAGGGACTGACTTCTTCATTCCCCACTTTGCCTCTGGCCGTTTGAATCATCCCCCCTTTTATTTTCTGCACACTGGAACTGCTGCAAGGATGGTGAGAAGAAATATCCTTGTGCTTAGGACTTTACCCCAAATATACCAGGCTGAAGAGACCTGAATCCAGGTCTCTCCATGTCTGAGCACTGAATAACATAAAAGGCAGCCATGCCCCTTTGTGCCCAGCACTTACCGTCTTCTTTTTAAAAGGGGAAATGCAATAATTCCCTGTACTGTGATTTATGCCTTTACAAACATATATCCCTCAAACTGGTGCACACAGGATACAAACTGGTACCATCTGAGGTCCTCCTGGTCTTTTCAACGGTGAAACCTTAAGGTCAGTACCAGGAACGGCAGAGCATATACATCAGATTAGGATACAGAAAAGGGACTCAGAGGAGCATTGTGGCACAGCCAACTGAAAGGAGAAATAAGTGTTACTGACTGACAGACTTGTCACACAGCCAGGTATAATAAGGTTATAGCTCCATGTGGAAGTAATTCTTTGTGAATGTTTATTTACTTTCCATTACTTTCAATTTTGATATTCTAGTGAATATTTTGGATGACAAAATGCTTTAGAGAACAGTCTTCCCTGAATAATAGAATGGATTCAATTGACAGGACAAATAAACTTGAATACTGAGAGTGAAACAAAACATAAATAGGCAAGACAGAAAAGTGGTGGGAGGCAGAACAGGCAGACAAGGCAGGGAAATTGCCTGTTAAGGTCACAGAGCAAGACAGTAGCTAAGACAGAAATAGAACTCAATGTAATAACAACAAAAGACTGGTTTGCTTAATTGTTTGATTTGGGTTTTTTTTCAAGGTTTAACAAGTTACATCCTGTTTATTAAGCTTAAAGAGATTTATTTTTCCTTTTATTTGTACAGCTGACTGCAATAGCAATTGTAAATATGACTCAGGTTTCTCTTCAGATACTTAATGTTCTCTGTCCCAGCTTATTCTGAATTATCCAGTGCTTTTACAAACAGAAAACAGCTAAAGAGGTCCTGTTCTGCTGCCTCTGAGCCAACAAGTCACCTAACTGCATGTATAGATCTGCTGGATTCAGTACATTCACAGTATAGCTTGCTGTGGGACATGTATCTTCCCAAACTAAGTGGGCAAAACTTGCTGGAAGCTGGGGCTACTCTAAGCCTATGTTGATCCAACTCCCTCAAAAAGCCCCAGCGTGAGTCAGGGCTCCAGAAGCATTCTGAAGGGCCCTGGTCCTGGATGCTTCAAGCCCACCTGCCCCAAGGCAGCAATGGTGGAGCCTGATGATAAAGCAAAAGACAAAATAGCAATAGCTCAAACACAGTTTGTTTCAAACCTTTTGTTTTCAGATGGTCTAAGCAATGCTCTGGTCCATCAGCCAGGTATTTCTTCTGCTTGAGCAGGGAGTCAGAGAAAAAGCAAGCAGCATCTGAGGATATTTCTGATGAAGAGGAAGATGAAGCTCCTAAGGCCTGTTTCTTCAAGGAACAGTATTAAATATTACTTTGAAAAGGTTATTTTACTCTTAAAAAACCCATCAGTATCTGAAAAAACAAATTGACAAAACTGGTCAGCAATCTTCACTAAAGCTTTTAAGTTTATATCTTTATCATAGGTGCAGTGAGACCAAGATTTGTCTAATTAATGCCTTCTGCTCTAAAATATGAAGACACTTTACTCATTTTACTCTACTCACCAGTGGATTTTTTGATTCTTCTTGTAGCAGCTTGTTTGGGTTCATGGATTGACTGATACTACCTGCTGGCTTCACAGGTTCATCTTTGCCTGCATTGTTTTGGGTGTTGCCTTTCTTTTTAGTAGCTCCAACTGAAATAATAAATTCAAATAACCATGAATCATGGGGATACTTGGATTTAGATTTGAACTTGATGCCACAGAGGCATCTGTTGAAGATGGGCATGCAGGCTAGCTTTCCTTCAGCCAAAAAAACCCTTGCAGTTTTGTGAGCATTGTGACACCAAAGTCTCAACAATTTTTTATGTTGTTTCAGTGGAACATAGAGGTTTTTCAGTATATGTGAAATATATCATATTGCTTCCATTTAATTGCTGAACCATGAATTTTGTGGGTCTAATTTCACATACTCCCACATTAGAAAATGTACCGTATAATCTTTCTTTATCTCAGCTTCTCCATCAATCAACTGGGAATAATAGAATCTGATTTAGGAGTATTATGGACTTTAATTAATGTGTGTACAGCATGTTGAGATCCCTGAAGAATAAGATGCTTTAGAACATCAAAGAATGAACAATGACATTCTTTGTCTTATGTCCTGGAGTCAAGATACTTTAACATTAAGCTTCAGACCTATAAGGAATACAGACAGAATCCTTCACAGCACTCAGTAAAATCAAAATGTGCCTTTGCCAACAAAGAAGTATAAAAGAAATTTGCAAGCACATATTTCCTATATTCTCAGTCTGAGAAAAGATTTCTACATGTGTTCCCACTCTCTGTCCTATCTCTAATCCTACTGTTGATGAAATATTTAGGTCGGGACTACAACAGAGCAATCCTCATTAGTTCCTTGATGCCAAGGAGTGATGTTGGAGGTTCTCACACTAACATCACCAGCACAGGCAATGCCCATCTGATAAATCTCAGCTGTTCTCTAGATGACCTGGAGGCCTGCCTGTAGTTCTTACAGAATATACCCTTATAGAAGAGCCAGTGCAACCAACTTTGGAGCCAAGTGGCCACATTGCAATGCCCTCCCAAATCACAAGATAGTCACTAATGCTGACATCTATTCTCACCATGCTGGTCCTTTATGAAGGTTTGTGAAGGTATGGGAGGACTGTAAGACCATCTGATGGGTTGAAACTTAAACAGCAGAAGTCTAGACTGGATATAAGGAAGAAATTCTTTACTGTCAGGGTGGTGAGGCACTGGAATGGGTTGCCCAGGGAGGTTTTGAATGTTCCATCCCTGGCAGTGTTCAAGACCAGGTTGGATGAAGCCTTGGGTGACATTGTTTAGTGTGAGGTGTCCCTGCCCATGGCAGGGGGGTTGGAACTAGATGATCTTAAGGTCCCTTCCAACCTTAACTATTCTATGATTCTATGATTTATACTTATATTTACTTATACTTACTGCAAAGATTCAGAGTAACCCTCCCGAAGTTAAAGGTAACCTAAAGTGACTGCTACCTGCTTCCACCTACACATCCCCAAATCCTTAGATAGAAGTGTAAAATAAAATGTCATTTCTCTCAGGAGAGCTTTTTTTGTTTGAGAAATGGGAAGCGGGCAGAAAGCCCAAGTGAGAACCCCTATTAATTCTACAACTGAAGTAAACCCATAGAGGAGGCACTATACATACACAAGAAACAATAACAAACCTTGTAGATGTAGTTACCACTGCATCCACAAACAGAAAGTGACAGAGTGTCCAAGAGTTGTGTATTTTTCCCATACAATTTCTCAATTATAAGCAGTTTTTAATCATGCAGTTGATCCCATTGCTAAAGACACTGAGCCTGTGCAGCTTAGAAATGCCAAGTATGCTCTGTCCAGAAAACCTACACAGGGAAATTAATCTGCAGCCCAGTTTTAGCAGGGAGTGGGGAAAGATGGAAAGGCTTCTTGGGGATGGCTCTCTGCTGTTGATAGCTGGGATAATGGTCCATTAAGTGGTACGGATGTCTGTTTTCCTTGTAAAAGAGCACAGCAGAAATTGACTTAATGCCCTGAAAGAATCCAATTCAATTTTTTCTCTAAATATTTTAGGGCAAATTTCTAGTGATTTTTTAAGTTGAGTTAAGTTTATTCAGGGGAAAAAGACTCAGAATCTCAAAATTTTTCCTTTCATCTCCATCTCTTGTGAACACTGTGTCATAAGAAGTATTGTTTCTTATTCAAGGAACAAAGCTACATTTCCCAAATCCTATAAATAAGGATAAAATGCCTTATAATGTTCACATTCAAGGCTTCTAGAACTTAATTCAGTGCTTTTTACAACTTCACAAATTCTTATGAGAAATCACATATTTTATGATCACTAAAAATATCATTACCCTCTGAGATCTATAGCTGTGATAGCAAGCTGGGGGTGTTTTTTATGTTTGCTTGTTTGTTTTTTACATGCTTAGGTTTTCCAGTGATAGCCTCTCCTTAGCTTAGTTCTCCCATTTTTTTACCTTCTGTATTCTGTGCCTTCAGAGGCATAGAAAGACATCCAGAAAACAAAAGAGAACACTGAATGTCACACAGGATTAGCACAGAGCATTTTTGAATCAGTAGGTTAGACTCTGGGCTGGTGTAAATCAGCAAGTTTGACCAGCCAAGGACATGCATTTGGATTTCGCAAGCAAGTCTCCAAATAGTGTACAAAAATATACCTGGCACCTACATGAAGGTGTTCTTCAAGGGAATAAATCTTGCTTGTTTGGAATTTCTGAAGAGGAAGGGAATTGTTTGCAGGACTGAGGATGTGATGCGCTGGAAGGTTCAATCACAGGAGATAAATGCAGAAGAGCAGACAGCAGGGTTCAGTGTCCCAATTTTTCACCCAAAGGACAAATCATAAGTCTGTACATAAGTCTGTACCTTTCTCTTCCCTCCCTTTTCTTGCTGTATCATTGGCTCTTTCCATTCCCAAGCCTTAAAGTGAGTCATCACTTTCCCCCTGCCTATTTGCTGCAGTGAGATAGGGCTGTACTTCTTCCCCATGCCTAGACTGTCTCTCTTATGTGGCCATCAGACATTCCTAGATTTCAGTGAGGCATATAAAAATACTAAAAGGAGAGGACAGATTCTCTCATTTTCCTGTTTATAACAATTTTGAGAGTTCTGATTTCTTACACTGAGAATGCCACTAGGTGTTATCTGCACTCTGGCTGTGCCTTTGTGGTGCAACATCAGTGTCCTTATGACTGTAGGAAAGGACAAAGACAGAGCTTGGCCGTCTGGTGGAGATGGATGTCATTGAAGCCTGAAGGGGCATAAGAAAGGTTTGGGGATTAAAACACTGGTCAGATGTCATCATGACTGAGGAGAAGAAGAAAGGAGGAACATTCTTAATCAGACCATCATACACAAATGACAACAAAAAATTAATCTAGTTTACTCTTTGGCTTTTACTAGCCCTAGTACATATTGTCCTCCAAAAACTCTGGATGCTTCCAGTAAGTGATAGAAAGAGCACTTGAAGATATTTTCAGGTAGTTATAAAATACCATTGCAGGTAATTCTTATGCTGTTGTTTTCTGTAGAAAAGGTTGTCTCATATTTGAGCTATTTTTTGGACTGTGAAGCTGAGGGACTGTCTGACATCAAAGCTTCACTGGAAGAACTTTTAGGACAAATGAATAAAATAGAAGGACTCAGATTCTGCCTCTGGACAGTGTTCATTCATTCAGGAAGTCTCAGGAATTCAGACATGAAATTGCTGAGCTGCTAGCTGTAGTGTGCTTTCTTTTGCATAAATAGGCTTTGGTGTCAAAGTTATGAAAGATTGGCAATGTGACAGTCACCTTTAAAAAGGGTTCAGGGATAAATTTCACAGGCAAATCAGTGAAACTGCAAGAGGAGCTGAATCAGTAGATGTGGGTAAGACAGAGACATTGAGCATAGAGAAAGGATGCTCCAGTTGTAATATTGAATTTTGAATTTAGGAAAGCATTTTGTGAGACCCTTCATTATGGTCTTAAAAAAAGTAAATTGTTGCAGGAAAAGGAACAAATCGTCCTCACAAACTGAATCAACTTCAAAAGTGGAAAGGAAAAGTTAGCAATAAATATTAAAATTACACAACTGAAGGAAGTTCAAAGTGGAAATCCATAGAGGTTTATGCTTTTAAAACATATAAAAGGCGGTAAAAAAAGAGGGTGAAGAGGTATGTGACAAAGCCTGCAAATGACGCAAACTTATCCAGCATAATGAAATCTATAAGTAACTGGGAAATAATGGGAAGATCTCGTAAGACTGAAAGACTGGGGTGGAAAATTGGCAGTTTCAGTACATGTGCCAAGCAGTATGGATAGAAATTATATTTGTATGGTGCTGGACTCCACCTTACCTTTACTCACTCTGGTAAAGATCTGGGGACCACTGAGTACAATTCCCAATAAAACATCCCTCCAGTGCTCAAAGGCAGTCAAACCTCAAGCAGAGAGCTACAAAAAGAATAAAGGCAAACATAAACCATCTATATGCTCTATATAAATTCACAAGATAAAAACTGATGAAAAGCCTTTTAACCTAGTGTCATGTTCTGATGACCCCATTCTTTTCCTATATACAGTCATTGTAAGCAATGTGTTATTAAGGTAAACGGACTTTTGTTTTGACCCTGAGGGTTGGCTCTTGTGCTAAGCAAGACAACTAACAGCTGTTACACGTTTCTTCAAAGTCCATATCCCAAGAAAAATTACAGTTATGAGTAAGACAACAATTGGATACTGACAGGCAAGCATGATAAGTTTTGTAGAATGAGTGATTTTTGAGTATCCCCAATAACCTGGTATTCAAAAGGTAGGTTTTTCACTGATATTGTAAATTAGACCCCCTGTTGTGTCCCTCAGGCTGGACAAGCACAAACACTGATTATTTCTGAGCACTTCAGCCACCAGATACATTATTACTGACAATACAATCTTTTAAATTGTTCTCTATACCCCTTAATTTCAGTATATTCTGTTTTCACCCATATTGCTAAAAATATTTCTAATCAATAACCAGGTTTGTTGAATTCTCTTTTTTTCCACCCATGCTGATTTTCTTGTAGCATTTAGAAAATGAAGCTCTGCTTCTCCGATGACTTACAAGTCTATCGACCATCCTTACCCTCACCATTTCAAAAGCAGCTCGCTGGCATTCCTAAGAACATAAGTACTTTAGTTTACATTTTATAGTAAAGCAAGAATGACCCCATGTTCAGAGCAAACATGTTCTTGAAGGGATGCTGGATCTCAAGCCTGCCTGGGCATATGGGGTGAAGTAATGCACTGCTGGACCAGTGGCTGTCTGGGTAGGAAAATCAGGAGTGATGAGGAGAATGGCATGGTTGTGTGGCCTCTGGAGGCCTCTTCTTTTCACTGTGGGGTGAACACAGCCTCATACGGACTGAGTTCTGCCTGTTCTTAGACCTCTTCCCCCTCTCTGGCACAAAGACACCTGGATACAGTGGAATAATCAGAGTAATGGCTGAGGGCTGTGTGAGATGCGATGAACCATGCACAACACAGAGTGGAGCCCACATCTCCAGGTGTTAGTTGACATGAAGGGCAACTGACAGCAGAGGCAGTGCACATGCAGGGCAACAGACTCATGTCAGGGGCAGGGGATTCTCAGAGGCAAAGACCCACTCACATTATTGTGGCTGTTGAACTCAGGGCTGCTGTGCTCACCTTTGGCCAGCACCAGCATAGACTCCTCAGAGGAATCTGCAGGTTGCTTCCATCAGGTCAAGATGTCTTCATGTGGGTGGACAGTGAGCTGAGCTTCTGGGAATCTCCCTTCCTGTTTGTTTCCAAAGGAAGCATGACCATTTAATGCCTGTTTCGTGGGATGCATATTAAAGTCTTTAAGATCCGCCCTCACTTTTTAATGCATTAAATACTGATGCTGTTATAGTGAGAAGAGCAGACAGCCTGGTTTCTCTTTTTACACAGAATGCAAACTGCAATTCTGCTGTGCAGAGCATTCAGCTCACCACCACTTTTCCCCTGGGGCTCATCAGCACAGCACCAGCTCCATGCCTCCCTGACTGATGCTTAAGACTCCTTGGCACTGTCTGGAGTCCTGTAGCTGAAAGGGCAGCTCTTTTCGGCTAGGGCGATGGTGTCAGCCCCAAGCCCCTCACCTTTGGATCTGAAATTATTCCTTAAAAACGCCAGTGCAGCAGCTACAGGCAGACAGCTCTGCCCCTCCTTTGTCAGTCATATCTATCTGCAGGCTGCCTCTGCATTTTTCATCTCCCTTGCAAGCTGGAGAAAAAGAAATAATACATAGCTCAGCTGTTTCTGTCTGTAGGCATTTAAGCTGGTAAGGCTCAGCTGTATAAATCTTCCCAGCTGTGAGAACCTCATTGCTTTTATTCCCATGATAAAGCCTTTGGCTCTAAATGTGTTTCAGGGATATTCAAAGTGGAAATCTTTCTTTCCATCTGGGGAATTGCTTGGTGTCGACTGACAAGGAAATGGGAGGTCAGTAGCATTAAAAAGAAAAAAAAAGGAACCCTGGGTTATAGAATTAACTTTATACTAAACCTCAGTGTGTGTTTTAGGAAGAAAGGAGTGGAAGGAAGGCATGGGGGATGGGAGGTTTGACTTGTGCAGAGCCTTTCATTGGAAAACGAATGTAGCTGTCCCCAAGGCACTCTGCTGCTAAGATGTGGCATTCTCCTGCTCCAATGGAAAAGGAAGACCGATACTTTCCCTCATAGTAACCTTTGCTGATTAATCAGTGTAGTGACACTGAAGTCAGTTCCAGTGGGAAACAATTGTTGTCGTTCTCAGACACAGTATGGAAATAAGATGCCATGATGACAGCAACTGTTTCGAAGGGCTGGCAAGGAAATCCAGATCAAAGATCAATGTCTGGCAGGCAAAGTGTTCACTAAAAGTCAAGGAGAGAAGAGGTTAGGCACAGAGGTTTCTCCTAAAACTGACTGGATTTGGACAACAGAGGGGTAAACTTCAATAAAAATTTGGACACAGTGAAATTTTCTTGCTGCAGATTGGCTTGGAACCCAGGGCTCAGACCTGCTGCTGAATATAAGGCTCTCTAAATCTGAAGGGTATTTCAAAGCCCAGCTGTTTAGAGAGGTAAGACAACACCCTTGCTGTGATGCTAGGATTTGCCTTCCATTCTGGGTTTTGCCAAGGATTTCCTGTTGGTGATTGTTGTGGTTTAAGCACAGCCACGCAGCCATTCTCTCATTCCCCCCTACCTCCCCCCCCCCTCCCAGAGGGACAGGGAGGAAAATCGAAAAGAATGTAATTCCAACAGGTTGAGATAACAACAATCCAGTAACTAAGGTATAACACAAATCACTGCTGCTACCACCAATAATAATAACAATAAGGGAAATAACAAGGGAAGAGGATACAACTGCTCACCACCTGCCGACTGATACCCAGCCCGACCGAGCAGTGAACTTGAACTTCCGGGTTACTGCCCCCAGTTCTACATCCTGGACATGATGTGCTGTGGTATGGAATTCCTCTTTGGTTAGTTTGGGTCAGGTGTCCTGTCTCTGCTTCCTCCCAGCTTCCCCTCCTCCCTGGAAGAGCATGAGACTCACAAAGTCCTTGGTCAGACTAAATGCTACTGAGCAGCAACTGAAAACATTGGTGTTACCAGCGCTGTTCCCAGGCTGAAAGTCAAAACCACAGCACTGCACCAGCTACTAAGAAGGAGAAAAATGACTGCTACTGCTGAACCCAGAGCAGTGATCATGAACATGATCCCAGTTGTTTTTTCTGTCTCAATTTCTCACTTGTAAAAAGAGCAATGAACCCTTTCCCATCTCCAAGGGTAATGGTTATAATGATATCAAAATGCCCAGTGCTTGGACACTGAAGTAATGAGCTGAGATGATCTTGAGATGTTTTTGTGGACTCAGTTCGTTAAAGAAAGAAGTGCCATTGGCATAACTTTCAACTTTTTTAATGAGTCCCAAATGAGTTCTATCTTTGGAGCAAATATATACCCTTTTATAACTGAAAGCAATTCTAGTCCAGCCAGCTAAGTTTTATTTTTGGCTCCCTGGAAACAGAGTCAGATTTTCTACACCATCCCAGGAAGATCATGAATTCAATAGATTGAATATCTCAGTGCAATCTATGTCCCCAGCAGACAGGATTTAAACTGTATGTGAATGCTAAAGGGAGTCTCTGTTTCAAAGACAAAAAGTGTACAGCGATAATAGCCTACTGGCAAATTTGATCTTAAACTGAGAGTTTTCCAAGCTGTTAGTATTCCAAAGGACTATTTTTTTAAACAAGAATAATAATTAAAAGGATCACCTTGCTCTAAAGAGTGATATATTGTCGGCATCAACAATACCTTAATGGTATTTCTCATCTGGGAATAAATATGTAGATTTGAATACTACACAGAGCTATCAACAAAGCAGAAGCAAATACAGCACCTACCATTTCCCCTGACTCCAATATTTCTAGGAGGTAAATGAAAGCAAACCAAAGCAAATCACTGTGATCATGAAAACATATGGCACCAAAAGCAAGGAGCTACACCACATGGTTTACATGGGAAACAGAATCTGATTTCCATCAGCATAACGAGAATTTGTTCCCATGCTGTTCTGATAATGCAGGCCTCAGTCAGAAAGATAAATTTGATGGTGTCTGGGGATAAATTAAATTATTTTACATTTTCACTGAACTTATACAGCTAAAGAATGAGACTTCTTGCCTGCCCATTAGCAGCACTTGGATGGCCCATTGCTGCCTGCAGTAAATGACTCTCAATAAGCAAGATCTCTCAGGAATCAGATGAAAGAAGACAAAATGAGAGCAACCTCTGAGAATCAGCATACAGTGTGGTCAGATGGCATGTGGGCCACAGCAGCATGCATTGGGACCTCTGGTACTGACAAGCTCCCAGCTGCACAAGCACAAAGAAGGATAAACTGGGAAGAAGGTGAATTTGTCTGTGTAGGTAATTGGTATCTTGATTCAGAGCTATGCTTCATCACGGATGTCTCATTTCCAAGACACTTAGAAAAAAGATGTAAGTCTGATGAATTGGTGAGATGCCCTCTGACAATGTTGCTTTCATGTTACATAGAATGTATAGACCATAAGTCTTGGAGCAATGTCCATAGAGAAAGGCAGCTAAGAACTTTGAAGAGAGAATTTTACTCACCATAGGGAAAGACTGAGAGTCCAGGGTAGACAAGACTATTTCCTCACTCCAAAGGGAAAATAATTTTAAAAATTCTATAATTCTGTAGTAGAAATTGAAATGCTGCTGGCTCTAATCTGCAAGTTACCTCTGTGCGACAAAATAAGTCTACTTCTCAGTGCTACTTACCCAGTTCTTTGCCTATCCTGCCTTTAATACCCAACAGCCCAAATCCTCAAAGTTCTTATACACATCACACTTACTGAGGTGATTTGTGGGAATCTATTTGAGTGTGAAATGACAGCTAAATTCTTCTGATGATGGAAGCCAAGCCCTTTGAGGCAAAATATAGTGGCATAAGGAGTACCTACCACAATGAGGATTTGCTGAGATTTAATATAATAACAAAAGATAATGTTTTCACTGTATTTGTAATGGATGGTGTCTTTCATGCAGCAATTCCAGCAGCACTTCTATGTGCACCTCCTCTTTTTCTCACCTCTTACATCAGATGGGTGATGATCATCCATCACTGTGAATCTCTTGCCAGTGTATGTTTTTGCTACCTCTGATAAGGTAGTGCATTAAAACTGGCAGAAAGAAAATTAATGACCTACCAAGCACAAATCACAACTGCACTAATTAAAAAAAAAAACCCTAATTAAACTGACTGCCATGTACCCAGGACAAGAAACTGGGAAATGTGCCAAAACTGTTCCCAAAACAGATCCTTTTGAAATAGCAAGCATTTATTCTTTTCCTTCCCTCACTTTCCTCCCCTTTGTAGTTACCCTGACACTCATCCTGCATAGAACATTCAAGCAGTACATTTCCTCCAACTATGGTGGCAAATCTTGTGATTTAGCATTATTGTTGTGTGTATAGGACTGGTATTCCAATGGAAATTCATCACAACTTAAAGAGCAGTGTACATCTGATCCTATTAAACAGCCACCCCTCTACCAGCAGTTAAGCTGGCTGGACCTTGGCTTTTCAACAGTTTTTCCATTCTTATGCTATCATTAGAGAAATAGGCAGCAAGATAGAGTGCTGTCAGAAGCAGGTGAAGGAAAAGAAGATGAAAGAGTGAAAATAAGTCCAGTGAAAACTGGACAAAGACAGATACATAGAAGAGATTCCCAAGAAGGGCTATTGTCAAGATCCTAAACCCAGTACCTGAGTTCTCTAATTCCTCCCTGTATACAGCTGCTGTGTAACCCATGCTAGAAGATATAGGGATCATTTTACTTGGTGAAAGTTTCTTTATATACCACCAATAAGAGAATCAGATTTGTTTTTTCCCCTTGTTGAATTGACCTGTATTATCTCTTTCATTCTTTACGGAAAAACTCCATTTTCAATCTGAAACTGCTCACATCAAAATCCACGTGCAGCTTGACACATCAGGTTAAATTCTGATCATGTTTTTCAGTTCTCAGAGAAAAGTTTCAGAAGCAAGTAAGTGACTTAGGAGCCTGCTTCTCAGTCATAATTAAAGCATTTAGGAATTTATGTCTCAGTGGAAGTCTCAGACAGCCACGAGCCTAGCTGACTACTGGGAAATCATATGATTTAGGTCTCAGGATCACTTGGGCACTTTTGAAGATGCTTTCCTTATGTCTTAATTGAATGAGGTGTCAAGAATATGCTGAGAGAGGATTGAAGAGGACTTAGCCCATATATCTATGGTCTATGCTAAGTATTGGATCTTTTTCTCTGAAAAAAAGATTAAATTTGTTTGAACAAGATAAACTTACGGACATCTGAAAAGTTTGTTTATAGGGGAAGAGCAGGAGCAGTTGTGAGGATAAAATTCCTAACCCTTTATGCAATATATCCAGTGAATGGTGAACTAAATGCCATTTCTCCAGGCTTTAAACATATATGCACTTAAATCAGCCTTCTGGGATATAGGAGTGTCTGTGCTGGAAGTTCGCCTGAAGTTTAAAACACTAAAATAGCATTTCAGACATAGCAGAAGTCATCTGATTTTAGAAAAATTGTGACCATAAGATTAACTATTTCTCAACAAGTTTCCAGCAGTTCAGCATCCTCTTCTCTTTGAGAGGGGAATGCTGTCACGGCCAAGAAACGCTGAAAATTGTGAAGCCAGCACTGAATCTAAGTTCTGCCCTTTTGCATCCTATAGCTCTAATTTTCAGCAATAAAGAACATCTGCATCAGCAGTTAGGGTTAGTAGGAGGCAGAGATGTTAGGGTGGTGAGGTACTGGAATGGGTTGCCCAGGGAGGTTGTGAATGTTCCATCCCTGGCAGTGTTCAAGACCAGGTTGAATGAAGCCTTGGGTGATATGGTTTAGTGTGAGGTGTCCCTGCCCATTGCAGGGGGCTTGGAACTGGATGATCTTAAGGTCCTTTCCAACCCTAACTATTCTATATGATTCTATGATTCTGTGTACACCTAGCATACATCAATGGCCTGCACCTTTAGAGGGCTAGCATACACTTAACCAGGCTCTTATCACCTAAAATTACCCCTATTTCCTAATCCTGTCCTCCTCATACAGGCTGGCTGGGATGGTGATGGAGGAAAACTCCCTGAAATACAGACCACCACTGGGCTGTTGTTGACTGTAAGCTGCTAATAGCTCATGCCTAGGAGAAGGCAATTGTTAGTGTCCTTGATTGCTTTAATCTTTGCTCTATTCCTGGATCAGCCCAAAACCCAGACAGTTGCAAAGTGTTTCATAAGTCGAGTCCGTTTCTCCCTTGGCTGTACATTTCTTGGTGCATGTAGTTACTTTCTAACTGATCAATCTAATGATCAAGACGTCTGCAAGTATTTACCCTCTCATTTCTCTGGATGTGTAAATTGAATCATAGACATCAAGTGACTAGTCTCCAGCACCTACAGCTACCACATATTAGTTTTAAACTGTGGCCAAACCACCAAATTCTGACTGTAGGATATAGCATTAAACCTTATGTCTCCAACTGTCATGTCTAACACAAATACGCACTGCAAGGGATAAAGACAATATTAAAACAAATTCTAGTCCTAATACTATGAAATATGATTAGTGCAGAAAGGGCAACTCTGAGCCGATATTTGATAGTGGTGATGATTATGTTAACCTCATTAGCCACTCCTGATTTGCTTAGCATGTGCATCATGCTGGACAAAAAATATTCAAAGAGATGCAGTCAATATGTTTCTTCCAACACTGGGTGTGCCCTTGATTCTTTCAATTCACAATGACCTCAACTCCAGATTTGATCCAAGATTTTATTCTACTTTACAGAGATAAGCAGAATGGAGAACTCCTGATTCCAGCACTAAGGGAAGCAGGAGCTACAGTGATCCTGCTGATCTAATAAAAGTTATTTTGTGTGTCACAGGATATCCAGTGGCACCATTAATAGTTCATTGATCCTCTGTACCTAAAAGGTTGCAGCAGGGTTGTTTGCCAGCATCAGTTAAGCAGAACAAGACTTGTGACTGGGAGAATATTGAACACTTTCTGTGCTGTTGTAATGCCTTGTCACAGCTCTTTTTCAGCTGGGTTACTGTGCTCTGACCTGTCATGAAACACCTGCTCTTCAAGCAGTTTCCTTGCATGTTTTCTCTGTTAGGTTCTTTTTTCCTCTCAGTCTGTGAAAACAGGCTCTGACAGTGACTTTGGAAAGCCTCACAGCTGTTTTTCTTATTCTGAAGTAAAGCTACCCCACCAGTTCACAAAGGAACCCGCTTAGCTTTCCTTTACGACACTGCCATTGTGTGGGTCCGTAAAACACCCTACTTCCCAAAGTTTACGCAGCCAGCAGCCTTTGCATTATTTGGCTCTTTGTAATTTTGGTTTGGGATAAAACTGGAATTTTTCTCTTGAACAATGCTGCAGAGGGAGAGGGGGAGCAAAAAATAAGAAAGAGAGAAGCCTGGTGGTCAGTAAATAATGAAAAACATCAATGCTACCAGTGATGCAGCCGAAAAGACGTAATGAATCAATGAGTCAGCTGGACAAAGGCATGTTCAGAGCTAGGAGTCAGGGGAACATGTAGACATTTAGCAAATCTAATGAGCTCTAATAACAGATATATTTAGCAGTGCCGTGTGACGTGAAGGATGATTCTCATAGATGTGTTACTCTTTAACAATGGCAGGCATATTGCCAGTCTTATTTCTAATCACTGAGATACTAGGTATGAAAAGTCCTGTCTTCTCATGGGAAGAGATTGATGCAAATAGGCGGCTAAGCAGTCACTTTTCTATTCTTCTGTTGTATTTGTAAGAGTGACAGCCACATGAAAAATTGTAGTAAACTACCCAGTATTACCTAAGTAGGCTCAGAAAAACAAAATATTTGTTCTAATTATTATGGGTTTATGCCTCTCAGCAGAGCAGATGGGAGGTGGTCCTTTTCTATCATACAGAAAGCCCAATCCCAGGCATGAAAGTGTAGGTTTCATGGAAGTATGCCAGGATCAGTAACTGTCAGTGTCACTAAAAGGTGTAGAAGAGCAGAGTAGAACTGCCAATATCAGGCTTTGTCATCTCACAAATGTCCAATACATTACACTCCCAGGACAAGTTTATCTGGGGGAGTCTTGCACCGGGGACAGAAAAGTGAACTATACCGAAAAAGGAGCTAAAGGGTTGAGATTGGAAGATCAGAATCAAATGTTTAATGTACTTTAAGAGTCTTGACTGTGCATCTTCCACAGCGAGGAAACCTAGGAGTTAGCTGTTGGTGGCACTACTACTCACTGGATGTTATCTTTCAGACTGGTACCTGGTAACTAGCAGTGGACGGATTAGAGCAAGGATTTTTTTGATTATTACATTTAATGGCCTATTTTTGTTTTCCATTCAGTTTCAGAAAGAATTAAGAAAATGAAATAACAGAATTTCCCTCTTTGCTTCTATCTGAAAAACCTGTTCTAGTTCTCCTCTAAGTGATGCAACCAGTATGCTTGGAAAGTTCTCAGAGGATCACTGAGAAAATATTTAACTAAATGCCAGCCTCAGACACTGTGAGGGAGGTCAGCCTCTTTTAGAGACATTAACACAATGTTGTTTTAACACAGAAAAGAAGTTAACTGGTATTGATACTCCTGCTAACTGTTCAACTTTTTTTCACCCTAGGATAACAAAAGGCTATGACAGACACTACAAAAATGAGAAAATAGAAAATTTAGGAAGTATAAAACTGAACGGAAGCCAAAACTAGCTCAGTTTCACCAACACTAATAGAAAAGATATTTCCAGTCACCCTTGTTTCAGTTAAATGAGGACAAACCCAGTTTTCCAACATTGGATTAGAATTTAGGATTAAGTCCAGCCCTTATCATGACCTTGTAGTTTTGACTACTCAATCATTATGCAGTTCAGGTGTTCATCAGAAAAGTGGGGCTCACACTGCTTCTTTATTGATTGTTTAGTTTCCACAGGGTGGGAGTCCAATGTTGGCCCTTCTCTCCCCAGGAAGGATACACTAGCCCAGAGCTGGTATCATGAACTGTTGCCATCAGGTTGTCTCTACTCATGAGAGTGGTTTGTCAGCACAAGATGATCTGGATGTTAGTGCTGTTCTCTAGATCTTAATCCCAGAAACTCTGACAGTAGCAATAATACTGCATTTGAAATACACATTTGTTTTTTATAACTGCATCTAACCTTCCTATAGGGATTGGAAAAAACACCATATATGTAGAATGGTAAACAGCCTACCTAAAAACTCGTACATTTGTAGTGTATTACTTGTGAACAATCAGCAGACTGAGAAAGGTACAATTCATTAGAAAATGCATTTGTAGACAAATTTACACAACAGAAAGCACTGACATCTCCTGAAAGAATCATGGCAAATGATTTATCCAGTTTAAGTCAAAAGGTCCTTCATCCCACAGCTTGGAGAGCAATTTATACCTGATAAAAATGGTAGCATTCAGGCAGTCAATCTCTATCAAAACCAAACAAATTTATTACAGTGTCTCAGAGCTTAATACTTCCTTTTCACAGAGCAAAACCACAAAATATGTGTAAGTTATGTCAGTGGCATGTGTCAATGGCCAAAAAAGAGAGGTTTTGAGATGGAAGGAATACCATACAACATACCCTCTGTGCATTTACTGAACTTCAAAAATCAGCAGATTCTAACTGCAACGTTTCTTGTTGCAGTTTTCTGGAAAGACAGTATATCCTGAAACGTCAGCACACAGAAAGATGGAAGAAGGAGTGCAGGAGTATCCAACCAGTCTCTTTTCATCCCTGTTTTACAATCCAAACAGTGAAGTAAAGCAGATCTGTGAAGGGAAACAGAAACCTTACTGTTAGTATTTGGAAGTGCCATGCTTTGGAAAGAAATCAAAATAGAAGTCACAGTTGAGTTATCTGTCCCTAAACCTTGCCTTAATCATCTATTTTAATAAAAATCTCTGAATTCAAAAGTGCAAATCTTAACGGCTTGCAAAGTCTCCAGCAGATGGTGTTTTATCTGTGCATCACCATTGGGCCACATTTGCTAAGGCTAGTATCTATTTATTCCTCTGCCCCAAAATATTATTATTGTAATTTGTATATTCAAGTGCCAGATTTTTTGATTTTCCTGAACTGCTCTCATCACTACAACAGGCAAAACTGGCTTTAAGCCACTTATATCTTCCCCTGGAGTCTGGAAGCAGCCAGATGTCTGTCCAGTATCTTGCATAAATTAGAGCTGCCTCAGGAATGCTCTGCCCGGTTATCCGCACACACAAAGGGCTACTCTAGTGCCCAAGAACAACCAAAGAAGCAGAGTGCTCCAATTATGTTTCTTTTGCCCCTGATATCTCCTTTCCATTAGGGGAACACAATGTGCAATGCAGTTCTTGAAATGTCTCTGCTTTATGCCAAGAAGAGATTTAATTTATAGTGGGAATCTTCAGAAGCAAAATGTACCAGTTTCATGGCAGTGTAGGACTGGGACAAAGAGACTGCAGCATGGTTGAGGTTTTATTACCAAGCATCAGATTTATCATTCTCCTTGGTACCAAAGAATACAGGGGAGGAAGTTCTGCTTTATAAAATACATGGAATATTTTTTTGCTACATCAGTGAGATATTATTTTACCTAATGTACCTTACAGCTCAGTAATTTAAGGTGCAGTCTCGCTACCTGTTCCAAGGACCTAAATTACACCAAAAAAAAAGTACAGATGCAAAATTATATCCGTAATTTTACATGTTTAAAAATTAGATTTTGGGTTCAAGCCAGTCTGAAAAATTGAATATTATCTGTGTATATGCATACAGCTAGAGGATGTAAATTCTGACTGGTTTTCAAGGCAGCATCAGTACAACCTTGCCAAAGGGAGAGAACTGTGTCTGTGATAAAATCTATCTCAGACATTATTTCATTATCAAAGTAATTTTTCTGTCCCTATGGCAATATTTTACACAAATAATACTAAAGAAAACTTCTCCTATTTGTTTCATTATACATTTGAGTGTAAATCTTTATTCAAAGAGCCTTCTAAAGCAGAAAGCAAGTGCTGAATTGAAGGGGCTCTGTCTGCAAGGAAAGAGTGGGAGAGCTAATGCCTGAGTCACCAGGAAATAACAATTACAGCTGCTGTAAAATCACCTCCCATGTAAAAAGAATCAAGATGAGGAAACAGGTATGAGTACATCTGCGCACAGTGGCATGTGTCTTTAGCACAGAAAGTGTACTTTCCTTCTGTGTTCGTATCTTCCTGTTTCTTGAAACATCACTTAACAGGCGGCTATTATTTTTGTGTCTCCTCATTATGCTGTTCCCCATTCCTTTGGTTTACATTTCTTGCAAGGATCCTTTTTTTGCTACATAGACCTGAAAACACATATTTTATATAATATGAATTACAAATGTTGGCATTAAAAAAATCGGACATAAAGATTTCTTTAATTATTTTATCAATATGCATAAAAAGGCTGAATTAAGATCACCAAGACAACCTTAAATCTGAGGTTTAAATACTTGCCTTGAAATTATATATATTTTTTTCACATATTTCCTAAGAATGTAACTTCCCAAGTTTTTAAATTATTAAATGGGGGAAAATGGTAGTCTTTCTATTGTGTAGAGCAATGCTGACACCCACACAAATCACTGGGGGTTGGAAACTTGAGATCTGCCACTGGGCTTAAGGGAGAAACTGATAGTAGTAGCAGGTTGTCATCCTCTCTGTGAACAGCCCTGAAGGAGAAGTGGACAGAGGGTTTCACAGAGATTTGCTGACAGCAGACTCAGGAAATCTGGGTTCTCCTTTGGGATGTGGCAGGGAACCTAATCCAGCAAGTGTACTTTCCTGAAGGGGAAACCTTCCTGTATTTTTCTCTCAGACCTTTTCTCATGCCTGTTTAGTCTCAGTTCCTTGCTTTGCTAAACCCATTCATTTCTTAAAGTGATCAAAGTCCCAAAACTTTCTGCAGCAGCATTGTCACATCAGGCTGTGGGACAGCACTGCCAGTAAACAAACTTTTCAGAGGATTTACAAGGAAGATTCTAAGATGCTGCTGCTGAAGACACGTAAAGAACAACTCTTGTAGATGCTCCTGTAGGCACAGCCAAACATTGTCCATGAAACAAGTCCTAAGTGCTTCTCATTAAAACCCCTACTCCAAACCATGAAGAATTAGAAGTTTTGAGAAATAACTTTTTTTTTGTTTTTTTCTTTTTCAACTTGGACAAAGCCAAACCACCTCCATCTGTTGATTGTTTGTGGATTTGGTTTTTTTTCTGAACTTCATTCATGAAACGACCTGACCTAGTTGGCTTAGGGAAAAAATACATTTGAAGCCGGCTCATAACAAGGAATATTAAATGCCAGATCATTAAAGATGAGAAAACTTATTGGCAGCTGAAAACCAAGCCTCTCTGCTGGGATGCATCAAGCTGGCATTACCAGCTGGCTTCTAACAATGTACTCTGCATACAGTCATTGAAAGAATTGAAGAAACTTTTAGGAGTTAAATATTCAGTATAGAACTAGACACACAGTAACCTGTTGCCTTTCTTGAAAATTACACAATTTGTCTGTAATATAAAAAAAAAACCTAGAAAAAATAAAAATGTGAGACAATTGTTTATCAAATGTTACACTTTTTCATGACACTCTCATCATAAGCTTGAGATAAATTCAGAACAGAATATAAGGATCCTTCACCCTTTACAGATGTACTTTTTCAGTTCATGGGGTTCTTTGTTTAGGGTTTTTTTGCTTATTTGTTTATTTCCTGGGTTTTATTTTTAAATAAGCTTCATCTGGATTTATTTTTGTATTTTTTGCCAGTTGGGATTTATTAGTTTTTCTTCTTGGCATTGTAATCAGGTGTTGCGAAATTATAATCTTTGTATTTTTGTTAACTGGTACTCATTTTGCAGAACTACTTTCTGCAATCAGCTTCTCAGATTTCTTTCCCTCTTTTTTGAGCATCTGAAGACCAGAAAAGAAAGAGATGTTAATTAGACATGTTAGTTTTCTAATTGTGGAACAGATGGCAGGATGCTCTAGTACTTCAGTGGTGACTAAAGTAGGTTTTAGGGTAATCTGTTCATTTAAGTGCCTGGAAATTGTATAAACATAGCTCAGTTGCTTCTGTTACTTAGCCTGGCTGTCTCAGGATGTAGTCACAAATCCTCCTTTGGCTCCAGCTGTTCCAGCTGAGACGCTTACTCCCCACAGCTGTTCATCAGCACATCTGAACTGGATATTACTCTACTGTCTGATCTATTGGTGGTGATGCTCACATGAGAACTCCTCAGCTTTCTCTAACCAGGATAACAAACCTGATGTAAGTGCTGGGATGGGAGGATAATAACACTCACATCACAGAGTGGGAAGAGCAAACAAGGAAGAACAGATAAAGTGACCTCTTTGGGAAGCACATCTGGAGTGAGGATGAAAGGCATGTTGAGCCTTTGGGAATGAAAGCCCATCGCCACTGCAGTGTGAATGCAGAATATCCAGATGCTTCTGTTTCATTCCTGTCTTGGAAAACATCCAAAGTCTACCAGCTAGTCCCAAGGCTCTTGCTTTGAATGAGTTTGGAGCTGTCTATACCTCTGGTGAGTTAATCACATCTCTGCAGCACTGCAGGCCAAGGTCTTGAGAATATTTTCCTTTTTGAAGCAGTCTTTTGTTTCCAGCACTATGAATGGAGTAATAATGAAAAGGTGACATTCAGACTCATTCCTACCAGATGATTTGACCAGCTCCAACAAGACAGGAAAAGAGAAATTTCTAGGAAAATAATATCTCATGTTAGGATGTGACTCTCTTCTCTTTCTCTCCTCACTTTACCCCTTCCAGAATTCCACACAGAAATCAAACCCTACTCCTGTTGATTTTAGAAATATTGAAAAGCCTCCACCAGAGACTTGTCATTATTTCTCAAATGTGGAAGGGTCCACATATTGCAAGTGGCAGCAGAGCCCAGAAGCTATAGTTATGCCCTTGGTGATCCAGGAAAGAGTCAGGGATTGCAGAGCAGAGAGAAAGAAAAAACTATCAAAATCAAAAATCCTACAAAAGATTTCAATTTTAAATAGAGAATTGACAAAAGTAATATACTACTCCCAGATAACAGTTACTTGCATGATACAGATAGACATGTGTATAGCATATTATTGGTATCTTCTCATCTTGTCCCTTGTCACCTCTGTTTTCTCCTCTCCTAAAGCAGAGGGGTGGATTTGATACTTCCTGATTTCTATGATTCTCTCATAGTATCTTGCAGCTTTCTAGCTAAAGTGGTTATCGAAATGAAAGGTTTAGAAGAAGAGATGTACCTTACAGGAAGTGGAAGTACCAGGGTAAGATCTAACCTGGATAAGCTGAAAGTTTATTGCACAGAAATGTATTCCTCAGCTTTTCAAAATCCCAAATAAAGGATAAAAATGTGAAGAACTGAAGGCAGCAAGGAGCAGTAGTATTATCCATGGTGGCAGTTCTGTGCACAGAATTACCTTTGCCGCTGTTAGACTTGGAAAGCTCATAGAGAAGCCTATGATTCTCAGAGCACATTATTTGGCTTTCCTTATATCCTATGATCTATTGGTGTGATTTGAGGCAAGCGTGTGGGGAATCGTGAATTTTTCTGCTTCTTGCAAATAGTAGAACTGGGTAACGCTTGAGTGGGCAGGAAAACGTCTTGTCCTCAAACATTTTCACAAGCCTTTTAGTAGCATGAAAATCAAAAGTAAATTTGTTCATACTGACTGTTGCACAATATTTTCGTACTCCTTTATGATGCTCTGAAAACAATGTCAGTAGGAGGTACACAAGTTAATACAAATCATATGCCCTTCAAGCTTATCAATGTGCACTTGGATCTGTATCATTAAGGCTTCATAGTTTTTGTAGTTTTCATGATAGTGAATAACGTGTATTTGAATTAGGGACTGATATATGTGCTGTTCACATGACATTTGACACAGTTGATCAGTATTACATTATACCTGCTGCAGTGACAAAAGTGTCAATAAACACACTCTTCTGAACTTTCCCAAACAACAGCAAATTGTTCATAGCTTTTAATATATTTTTGACTATGTTATATTCAGCTATCGCTACCATTCCCAAATATTCTCATGCACATTTCTGCAGATTTGTTTCCCGAGAGAATTTACTCAGTTTCTGTGGAACAAACTGGCTGTGAACACTAAATCTGACCACAACCCAGAGGACCCTATTCCAGCCCAAGCCTATTTAGGAAGGGAAAAGCAATTTGTTTTCAATGACTTCACCCACCCTTACTGCAATGTTTCCAGTAAATGCAGGCGTTGTTCTTCTCATGTGAGCTCAGCATGTCATTCCTAATGTGGTCCTGACTGAAATTTTACAGTAGTTATTGAAATAAGTACTTTTCTTTAAATGCTTTTTTCTCTCATGTGATTATGCTGAATCATTGTAAAATGAAAAAAAATCTGATGAGCTACCCATATAAATACTGAATGACATTAGATCATCACAAGTAGTGCTGTTAAAGCAAATGTAAATACCTAATTATTAACCAGCAGATCAAAAATGCTGCCAAATAGTTTTTGGTCCCTGTGTTTACACAGTGACAGATTCTCATGTTAGTCATATCCTTCTGAACAAATGTTTTGGATGGACTCTTAAATTAGTGTCCACAAGGAAATAGAAGGAGGCAGCCAAACTCTGTTGAATGTCTGCCACTGACAAAGGTTAAGCATTTACGGACACTCCCACCTAAGTATTCTAAGGAAACATTAAGGAGTGAAAAACAGAAGGCAAGTATGTTCTGTACTCTCGGCAACAATACAGCAAGGGTGACAGAAGTAACTCCAAAATAGCCACTTATTGGGCCAGATCCTGTTCCCGTTAACGTCAATGGCAAAACTCCCTTTTGGTCTAAAGGGACTAGGATGGGGCAACTGGTCCTTCAACTGACTAAGGGAAAAAAAGTGAGGTCTTGAGTTTTTATGCTTTCACTTCTTTCTCATGAAGATTCCCTTTGTGACTGAATAAAACTGACTCTGGGAGTCAGCATGCACCTTAACTGACCTGTTAGAAATACTAATACATATTGCACCCACTTAACTTCCCTGAAAAACTATGTCAATTTTCCCTGTTTCTTTTTTAGCTATTCATAATACTTAGGTCTGTTCTGTCCCAATAAGTTTCCACCCACAAAATCAAAAGGATTACAGCAATAGAGAAATTTGGTTTGGGTGAAAACAACAGTAGAGCCAGGACAAAATTTAAACCTGGGGGATTTTGTTATTGCAGTCCTCTCATCACGCAACCATAAGGCCATATATTTTGAAATGACTGTATGGTCACTGCACTTACCTTTAAACATTATTCCTCACATAAACCTTACAGAGTGGTTAAGGCAGATGGATGTACATAATTCACTGACACAGTGGCTAGGCCCTGACATCTCTATAGCATGTCAAATATACCTGCAGGTACCTCAGGGAATAGACAGTCATGGACAACTGCTTGTTGTCAGGGAGACAGGATACATCCCTCATCATCCCAGCCAAGTGCCGGTTACTCTGTATTTCAATCTCCTTCTCACTCTGCAAGTAAGTAGAAGAGACAGAAGGACATATAACAGGTACTTCACCATTACTTGTCTTGCAGCATTGAAGATCCAAGGTCAATATGTTTTTGGGTTTCCTTGGTTTTTAGGTTAAAAACAAATCTGAAAGAAAACAATCCTTCTATAGATATTAAAAACATAGATGCAGAGCAGGGAAGACATGTTTACTTAATATTTAGACCCTCACCAGACTTCACCCTTTGGTATTCCCCTTTTGTTATCCCTTAATAAGCAAGGGATGAAGGTTTGTGCATAAACTGAAAATATAAATCTTGTTCCTAAAGTCAGACAGTGTTTGCAGAATGAAAAATTGCTTTCCAAAACCTCTGATTTGCAGTTTTTAAAGAAAGTGTCACTGAGAATATAAGGCTATTGAGCAGGTCCAAAGATGATTTTGCATTACTTTAACCTTTTGCGGTTTGTAAATATCATTTGGTTTCTATAAATTAGGGTATGCTCCAGCTTACACTGTAGTCAATGACAAGACCTATGAACATCAGTGTAAGATAGATTGGACTTTTTACTCTTTATGCAGCAAAGTTTATAGCAGCAGGCAGCACACCTGTGATGTACCTACTGCACCATGGAAGAAATGAGGGCAGGAACCACGAATGAAGCTGCAGTGAGAGAATGATGAACTGGTACCACAAATCTCCTGCTCTTTCATTTCATTCTCATTCAAAAGGAAGTGGAAATCTTTGCCTGTCCATAGCCTTTAGACTTTACACAGCATTTTTGTATCAAACAAATCCATTTTCATGGAGGCAAAAGCTGGAAGGAACAAGGGCTACAACCTTATCTCTTATGTCAGGAAACTTTCCCTCACCAAGACTGACACATGGCACCCAAGACTTTTGCTCATACCCTGATACAACTGGCCAGGTTATTCCTGCGTTTTACCACATTTCAAAGTCCACTTGAGCAACATGTGATTACAATAGGTTGCACTGATGGGAGGCAAATTCAGCACAGTTTATCCAAAACATCATCAACAGAGAAGGAGGTTTTAACTATGCATTTAGACCAATGGACAATTATTTGCAGACTGTGTTGCTGATCTCATTCTGATACAAGGGTCCATACCTATTCAGATATGTCAAAATTTTCATGCCCAGTTAAAGAACAAGAACAACCCATAGCTAGCCCAGATAGGGCTAATTTTCACTGTAAACAGCTGAACTGCAACAATTTGTATCTCAGCCATTCAAATTATTCAAAGAATCATAGAATAATTAGGGTTGGAAAGGACTTTAAGATCATCTAGCTCCAACCCCCCTGCCATGGGCAGGGACATCTCATACTAAATCATGTCACATCCAAGGCTCTGTCTAACCTGGACTTGAACACTGCCAGAGATGAAGCATTCACAACCTCCCTGGGCAACCCATTCCAGTACCTCACCACCCTAACACTAAAGAATTTCTTCCTTATATCTAATCTAAACTTCCCCTGTGTAAGTTTCAACCCATTACCCCTTGTCCTGTCACTACAGTCCCTAATGAATAGTCCCTCACTAGCACCCCTGGTACTGGAAGGCTGCTGTGAGGTCTCCACACAGCCTTCTCTAGACTGAACAGCCCCAACTTTCTCAGCCTGTCTTCATACAGGAGGTGCTCCAGTTCCCTGATCATCCTCGTGGCATCCTCTGGACTTGTTCTAACAGTTCCATGTCCTTCTTATGTTGAGGACACCAGAACTGCACACAATACTCCAAGTGAGGTCTCACGAGAGCAGAGTAGAGGGGCAGGATCACCTCCTTTGACCTGCTGGTCACACTTCTTTTGATGCAGCCCAGAATACAGTTGGCTTTCTGGGCTGTAAGCGCACACTGCAGCTGGCTCATGTTCATTTTCTAATTGATCAACACTTCCAAGTCCTTCTTTGCAGGGCTGCTCTGAGTCTCTTCTCTGCCCAACCTGTAGCTGTGCCTGGGATTGCTCTGACCCAGGTGTAGGACCTTACACTTGGCATGGTTAAACTTCATGAGGTTGGCATCAGCCCACCTCACAAGTGTGTCAAGGTCCCTCTGGATGGCATTCCTTCCCTACAGCATATCCACCAAACCATACAGCTTGGTGTCATTGGCAAAGTTGCTGAGGTCGCACTCAATCCCATTGTCCATGTCACTGACAAAGATATTAAACAAGACTGGTCCCAACACCGATCCCTGAGGGACACCACTCCTTACTGGTCTCCAGCCGGACACTGAGCCATTCATTGACCACAACTCTTTGCGTGTGGCCATCCAGACAGTTCTTTATCCACTGAGTGGTCCACCTATCAAACTGATGTCTCTCCAATTTAGAGGCAAGGATGTCATGTGGGACACTGTCAAACGCTTTGCATAAGTCCCGGTAGATGACATCAACTGCTCTACCTCTGTCTGTCAGTTCCATAGCCCTGTCATAGAAGGCCACCAAATTGGTCAGGCAGCATTTCCCTTTACTGAAACCATGCTGGCTGTCACCAAGCACCTTGTTGTTTTTCATGTACCTTAGCATGCCTTCCAGGAGAATCTGCTCCCAGATTTTGCCAGGCACAGAGGTGAGACTGACTGATCTATAATTCCCCGGGTATCCATTTTCCCCTTCCTGAAAATAGGAGTTATATTTCCCTTTTTCCAGTCATCAGGAACTTCGTCTGACTGCCATGATTTTTCAAATATGATGGCCAGTGGCTGTGCAACTTTGTAGATGGATTTCATCAGGTCCCATGGACTTGTGTATGTTCAGGTTCTTAAGATGGTCTTGAACCAGATCCTCTCCTACAGTGGGCCTAAGGTCTTAATTCTCACAGTCCTTGAGTCTGCCTTCCAAGGCTTGGGCAGTGCGGTCAGAGCCTTTGTCAATGAAGACTGAGGCAAAGAAGTCATTAAGAACCTCAGCCTTCTCCAAATCCAGGATAGCTCCAATCCTGATAGCTTCTGGAGAGGGCCCACATTTTACTTTGTCTTTTATTTGCAATGTACCTATAGAATCCCTTCCTGTTATCCTTAACCTCCCTAGCCATTTTTAATTCTAACTGTGCCTTAGCTTTCCTAACCTGGTCTCTTGCTTTCCAGACAACATCCCTGTGTTCTTCCCAGGTCACCTGTCCTTGCTTCCACCTTTTATAAGCCTCTTTTTAACTTTGAATTTTCCTCAGCAGCTCCTTATCCATCCAAGGAGGTCTCCTGGCCCTCCTCCTGCACTTCCTTCTAGTCAGGATGCAGCACTCCTGAGCTTGTAGCAGGTGATCCTTGAATATCAACCAACAGTCTTGGGCCCCCCTGCCCTCTAGGGCTGTATCCCATGGAACCTTACTGAGCAGGTTCCTGAAGAGGCCAAAGTCTGCTCTCTTGAAGTCCAGGGCAGTGAGCTTACTGCACGCTCTTCTCACTGTCCTGAGGATCTCTAATTTGACCATCTCGTGATCACTGCACCCAAGGCTGCCCTGGAACATCACATTTCCAAAAAGCCCTTCCCTGTTGGTGGGCATGAGGTTGGTGAGCACCATGTTTCTGTGATACCTCTAATATCATATCCTCTAGATGTGCACACATCCCTAATTCCTCTTGTTTGCTCCCCATACTATGGGTGCTTGTATAGAGGCAACTAAGCTGAGCTCCAAATGAAGCCAGGTCATTTTGTTCATTCTGAAAATGAAGTTTAGGATTTTCTTCTCCTGGCACTAAATCTGATGTGGGTTAAATATATATTTTTTAAAACAGTCTATGCAGCAGTTTTTTGGTTTAAAAAAAAATTAGAACAAAGGAACAAAGAACTGGAAGTCTTCCAGAGGAACAGATAATTTGACAATTCTCTATATAAATCTAACATTTTTTCATCTTTTATAAATGGAATTTTGCAGGTCATTAGTCCGTTAATGTAGTATAGCTATTGGTTGTAGGGATTTTGTGCATGTGCGTGTGTGCAAAAAAAAAAAGGAACATTAAAATGGTTGAGATATAGAGAAAATTGACTGCTGCATAGTCACCACTTTTCATAAAGATTTTTAGTACACCCTTGGTGTTGTGGATCTATAATATGCAAATGTACAGCATCATTAATATGCATTTGCTGCATACACCCTCCTTAACAGAGTTTGTTATGGGAATACAAATTAAAAGCAACATACTCGACTCAGCTAAATTTTAATGGCTGATTGTAAGAGTGATCCCTGATTGGGAACTACCTAAGCCTTTTGTCTTCAATACTTTCCTTTCTTCCCTACATCCATTCTCTTTATTTGTTCTGGTTTTCACTGACACCTCCATAGCTGAATTATTTAGATCTCTGCATAAAAATTAAATTAGTATATAGGTTTTTCCTTCTTCCCTTCAATGGAGGTAAATAGCACAAGAAGAGAAAACAGAGATCTAGGAATAAGTTCAGCCAAAAGTCCCCATGATTGAATAAAATGTGCAGCCCAATCTTTTGACTTTACTTTGGCTTTTGTTTGCTGCTGATGCTTGCTTAGGCATTACCTAACCAAGGTGAGTCATCTGAGCACATCCCCTGATACATATCTCTCCTTGTTTTCCCTTCCTGGCTGCTTGTCCAGGGAAGAGAGCCTTGTGATGCCTTTCCTTCTTCCAAAAAAAAACCTCAGTGCAGCAGCTCTGCAGAGAAAAGGCCATTTCATCTCTGGAAAACCAGATGAGGAGCTGTCTCTGGGAACCTGAAGATACTCCAGTGACTTACTTAGACTTTGAAAGTAGATGCAATTACTGGTCCCAGGTTGTCCCTTCCAATCCTCTACCAGAGTTGGCATTTGTGCAACACGGACAAACCTGGCCATGAAGCATTTCTAAACCACCACAAATTATAGCCCAGCATTTTAAAGTTAACTGGTGTTGATTCAGGCTTGTCCTAAGCTGAGCCTTCCAGGACGCAGCTCACAAACTCAGACAGGGACACTGCTGGCATTAGGGAAAGCAGATGCCACCAGAAATGAAACTACCCATCCTCATTAGTCTGTGCATGCAGTCAAACCTAATAATGAGCTTGCTGTTCTCATCAGTGCTCTTTGCCTGCAGGCTGTAAACTTGGTAGATCAGATGTATCTCCAAGCACACTATGGGGACAGTGTCATTTGACAGAGGGCATAACAAGGATTGGTAGAGAAGGTAATTCTTTTCACTGCCCCAGTTAAATCTAAAGAAGAATTGGGTTAAAGTCCTTACTAGTCACTAAGTGTTTAACATACTGCCAGTTTATCCTCAAGTCTTTAAAGCAAACCTTATATAAACTGAAAAATTAAAAGCGTACATGCATCTCTATAGTTTCTTTAGAATTAATTACGCAGTGATGGAGGCAAATGTTATTTTCCTTTACTTGGCAATGACTGTCCCAGAGCTTAATCCTTTCAAAATGCAATGGGGAGAAAAACAGCACAGCAAGATGCACTCTGCTGTGCTAATTGGGCTTTCCAATATGGCGTGAGGACATTTGTCGCTCAGCCTGCTTATTCAGTGCTGCATATTCAAGCTGTTTCAGCAGGTCTAGCTACTCTTATGGGAAATTAAACTGCAATCAGATTCTGCAGTCATCCAGGTCTAGACTGTGATATTGATCACAGAACAGACAAACTGAAGGAACAAGGTTGAAAAGGCTTTGTATATGAGCACAGTTACTTGGCAGAAAATGACCTTTTGTGGATACAATTCTGTTATGTGAGGCATAATGTGGTTGATCCTGAAAGCTGTGGAATAGCTGGGAAGCCATTGCTTAAGAAAGATTATTTTAATTACATCTTCCTTACATCACCTTTTCCCGGTCAGCCTTGACCACAAATCTGAGTTACACTGAACTCTGGAATAATAATTAGGATCTCTTCTGGATTTACAATCATTAATTACTGTGTCTTCCATGGAAATTTCATCACAGATGTGACTGAAATAAAAAGCATGCTGCTTTGCTGCAGAGATTGCAGTATGTTAGATGCGATTGCTTCATTCCTGAATTATTTGATAAATCTCAGCTCCTGCCTACAACAGGAAGCTCAAAGTTGAAAATCCCAGTAGACTGATACAAGTTCCCATCATGTGCCAGATTTTCAGCTGAAGCCCTTGTCAGTTTTGATTTCTTTATCAATACTTGATAACTACTGAACAGAGGTTGTTGAAGTTCTTCGTGCTTTGAACTAATTTTATCACAAATATAACTGAGATGTTGACCAGTGAAGTAGGAATGGGATGACATAATGGAAACTAATGTTTTCTTCTTCCAGTTACAACTAGCTGACGATTAGATGTGAAATGTAATATTGATAACGTTCTGTGTCCCAGTCCAGATATGAGTGGAAGAGTGTGTGTAATCTGAACTGACCTCTATTTGTATAAAAATAATGCTGGCTGACATGGGTAAAAGGCTATATATAAATATAAAGATCTTGAACATAGAGGTATAGAACACAGTTTTAAATCCCAGAGGGCAAGTGATGATGGAGATTGAGATAACAGTTGCAATCCAGGATATTATTAGCTCACAACTGGAAGTTCCTAACAAAAAATACAAAATCGGTTAACAAGCATTTTATTCTTAACTAATGTTTAGTTAACTAGTAATAACTAATATTACACAGGCAACTCAAAGCAAACCAACATATCAGGCGAACTGACACAGTCAGTAAACCTGGGCTGTAAAAAGGATAATCATAGCTGTGGCTTCTAAGAATCCTCAGATAAGATAACTGTACAAATAACTTGATGCTATCTTGCAAACTACCCTGAGATCACAACATCCTTCATACAGTATTTTCATTTGTGAAAAGGATGACCAAAATTCATGTAATGCTGAAACAAACCAACCACATATAAAATTATCATCCTTTGAAACTATGATTTCCTTTAATTTCTTATTTCTGATAAACCCCAGAGATTTAACAAAATAATTGATTCTTTTGAAAGACATTCAAAGAGATTTTAAGTGTGCTTGCATCTTAGCCTTAGAAATATTTGATCCACTGCTTCCTTCTCCGTGAAGAAACATCGATGAAGAAAACTCTGGGTTAACCTCTTGAGCAAAACCTGGAAACTGCTCAGAAGTGATTCCACTTTTCAGATTCCTACAGTGCATGCCAGCAATCACTCTGTTGTCACTGGAATTGCTAAAGGAGAGTCCCAGGATGCCAGAAACCTTCTTCACAGAGACCTCACTTTGGTGGGCTACAAAAGGGTTGTTCTAACATTTGGGTGACTAGCTTACAACAAATAGACTTTGTGCCACAGCCCTTCTCTGGACCTTACTTGTGCCAAAGATCTTTCCTCTAAAAACAGCAGTTAGTGAGTGCTTTCCCAGAGCCTGTTAGAGAGAAGAAAAGGCTTGCACATCTGAGAACCATCAGCATTGACCCAGTGCCTGAGCAAAAGTTTAAAAGCTCA
The DNA here is from genome assembly GCF_012275295.1 of Melopsittacus undulatus. Lineage (NCBI taxonomy): Eukaryota > Metazoa > Chordata > Aves > Psittaciformes > Psittaculidae > Melopsittacus > Melopsittacus undulatus. The sequence goes on from NC_047527.1 coordinate 10,385,722, forward strand.
TATGAGCAACACCAGACTTCTCAGATTCAAAAAGCAAAATGAGCAGTATCAAGTAGAAAACCTAAGAGACCAGGAAATTCACTGCAATAAGCACCAGAATGTCAGTGTAACCCCTGCATCTTATAGCAAAATAGACTTTTTGCAGGGAGATATTTCCCTCAGACAGCTAAAAATGACAAGTTTGAGCTGAACGAGAGTTGTCCACAGCAAATTGTTGAAAATCCCCTATGTTCCTGTCTAGAGCCAATTCACTTTACTGCTGCAAAATAAACCAGTGGCTGGTGAGGTAGTCCTGATGAACCATTCAGTCTGCCACCCATAAAAGGAAGATGACAGGTCGCACTGTCCCTGGATAAAGGCAAAAATAACTTCTTCAGAGGAATTTCTGTGTCTCTGTGTAGAGTTTCTGTTCAAAAGATAATGGAAGATCATGTGAAAAACCGTGCACAGGGAGGCTCAGTCTGGTCTGGCTGAATTGGCTTTGAAATACTGGTCTCTGAATCACTTGCTACAATTAACACGTACCTTTCCTCATTAATATTGGACCCAGCTGGTTCAGGCCCTGTGTGGATGGTTCCTATGGCACCCTGATGAGATCAGTGGAGGAACATAAACACAACAGAAGCCACTGCCATCAAAATAAGCTATTTCTTCAGCATTAAAAAATTACTAATTTACATTAAAAAAGTGATATTTCAGTTTCTCCTTCAATGACTGTTAATATCAGCTGGGGAATTTCTCAACATTCAGAAAAAATACATTAGGTATGGCACAGTATCAGTGAGGAACAAGAAAAGGACAAGATGAAAACTAGTTTAAGCTCAAGCCAGATTTATTAATTTACTTTAGTTTGTGTGTTCGTGATTTTATTTCTGTTAAAATGCAAATATATTGGGGGATAAAAACCACAAAATTTGGAAATCATAGGCCCAGGATAATAGGTACTGTTCCATCCAAGGATCTTTAGGTGCTTTAGAAAAAATTATTAGACCCCAATGCATCTGAGAGTGTTATCCTATCATCTGACAAATACAAAAAGAGGAAATAATAGAATGATATCATTTGCTACTGTCAGAAAACAAGTCTGTATCACAGCCTGGGCCTAACCCCAGAAATCTTGACCTCTGCTTGCAGGGGTTGTTATGGTTCACTCCAATAATTCTAGAGGTTATAAAAAATTCCTTTTTATAGTCCAAGCCATACACATTCACATCTACAAAAACCATGTTAAATCAGTTATTGGCTTCTTCAGGAAGCCAGTGTTTTGACTGCTCTAAGCAATTGCTCATTAGAAATCTTTAAATAGGTTTTTTTGTTCAACTTTGTTTTTGAAACAGAAACAAAGAAAAAAGCATCTCTTTTTGTTGACAGCCACTGAAGTCCTTGTGTCTTCAAAACAGCCAAGTTTTCCATTTCTGAAAATCAGTGAAGTGGCACCCGAGAGAGCACACTCATGCTCCACACAGACTTGTTAAGTAGTGACTGTACTGATGAGCTTATAATACCTGCACTTCCTGTGGATGATGAAGTCTCTCCTTGACAAGCATCGCTGCACAGAGCTTCTTTGGCAGCAGCTAGAGCCCAGGGCGTGCAACACCCTGCTGCAATCATGAGAAAGCAAGGAATCCCAAAGCTGCTTAAAACATTCGTTATGGAAAGAAAATTGTTATGCCAAGTGAAATCTTACTTGTTGAAAAACTCCAAATCTTAGGAAGTCTGTTTCCAGCCAACTTACTTGACAGGCTGTGAGGGCATTTGTCCTGGGACAAATGGTCACGCTGTCAGCCCAAGAGAGTCCTGCTCTCCTGAAATTTATCTAGAATAGCACAGTGGATGAATCACTCTTCTGGTAAAATCGGCCCTGTGTGTACTATTAAGAAAGAAAACGGGACTCAGTGTGAGTTTAGGAGATATTTCACTGGAGTTGAGTAATATGGCCAAGCCCCAGACTTCAGCAACACATACTACGGCCCTCCCACTACTCGTAAACAACATATTTCCTCGCTGCTTTCCAGCCAGTTCACTTCCCTTTCTAATCCCAGGAAGTCACTGCCCACCCTTAAATGCTGAAAGATACATTTTAATCAAGCAGAGAACTGAACAGTAGCATAATTTTACTTAAAGCACACACCAAGCCACACTTTAGAGCTATTTGGGGAAGAAACTAACCACAGCTTGGCAGCTCCCCCTTGCAGAGTTCAGGCTGGGTGGTCATTTAAGCCTGGTACAACGCAGTCAATTCAGACAGATGGCCACTAAGTCAGCCCAGAACGTTTGGGGAATTCAGTTCTGCCAATATCCAGGACATCAAAAAAGGGGATGTACACCTTCAGTTCCCTGCAGCTCTGAGTAGCCTAGACCTGCAGGAAGAAAATGATGGGACTTTTCCCTCTTCAGTAGCTCATCTGGGGAAAAAGACATTGGGAAAAATGCAGTTCAGGCTGAACAGGGCTTTTTTTCTGCCAAAGTGTGTGTGTGTCTATTTGTGTTGAGATTGTCAAAGCATATTTTTTTACATTATAAAATTGTCCCTAATATTTTTTGACCCAATATATTTCAGTGAAATCAGTGTATAGCCACAAGAAGCTGAAGAACTCCATTCTCTGTGACTTTGCCATTCTTCATTACTATTTGCTCTACTTCTTAGTCCATAATTTTTCAGATTCCCCATATACTGTTTAGGTTCTTAGTATTCTTAGTATGATAATTGCTGTGTGATCAGTAGGAGCAGGGACACACCACTGTTGCACTCCTCAACAGCATTTCAGACCATGGGAAAGAGGGAGTTTGAACTTTGATCCCTTTAAGGCAAAGTGAGACACCCAGCATGTTTTGCAAAAAGGGAAATGATTACCATAGGCCTACTGAGGACCTCTAATTCAAAGAAACATGGGTTCCAATGCTTATAGAAGGCAAAGAGCTGGGGCAGGAAGAAACAATGCTGCATTAAAGGGGAAAAGAAAAATGCTGCATTAAAGGGTGAACATCAAAAGCTGCAGAATGCTTTAGCCAATGGTGAGGGTTAAAGTTTACCATTAATATTATACCTAGCTTTAATGCTGTGCTCCCGGGTGGATTGAGAATTGCAAGCAAACCTTTCACCCTGAGTCAGGGGAACACAAAGACATCAGAAAACACATTGCTTCTTACATTTCATTTAATCTTATTTCCTTCCTCTTTCTCTTCCTCTTTAGTAAGTGACTGGAATGTTATCCTCTACAGCACCTGTGCCTCCAGATTATGTCCCTCCACAAAGCAGAGGAGGAAAAGAAACATCTAAAAGATTCAGATGCATATAACAGCCACTGTCCAACAAAGACACAGAGAGATGGGACAAAGTTCTCATCATACTTTGTCCTTTCATGCATGTCATCTCAAGGTCAGTGACTCTCACTGCTTGCTAGCTGCAGCCACTGAAATTAAAATTAGTAGGCTTTGGGTCCCTTTAAATATCACAGAGGGAGGCCCAAACCTCTTTAACCATAAAGATAACATCTGCCTCAAAAATGGAAAACCAGAGAAAAAGACCCAGAAAAGAAGAGTTGCCTAAAGCATGTAAAACATTGTGCTACTCATTAAATGCAGAAGACATTCATGTAATGGAAAAGCTTGTAACAGAACATTTTCAAACCCTGAAAATAGAGTATTTTTGATATCTAGATTCTCTGTATCTTATATTTATACAGGTCTGTAAAAACCAGTTATCTGCAACACATCTAAAAATGTCACAGTCTTAACAGGGTCACTTCGAAAGTTAGAAAAAGAGGTCACGCTTCCAATCAGATTAATATACTAACATGCCCAGCAGTAGATTATGTTAATTTTGACAGTAATTTTTAATATTTGTAATGCAGTACATTACTTGATAGGATTTCTAAGCCTTCTTGGAGCTTATTAGTCTGCCTTTATAAACCAAATGTCAGCTTTATCAAAGTCAGACATTAATTATTAGTGATGGATGAACCTCAAAAGGTTCAGAGGTTTGGTCTAGTTTGACTAGACAGGCATAAGACCAGCTGCTTTTGCAGATCATTTTGATGGCAGATTTGGACTCATGATTCTGCCAATCTTACACATTTATTGAAATGTAGGCATCCCTACAGAGCCTGCTGTGTTTGAGGAGAATACTGAAGTGCATTCAGCTCAGCAAACATGGGGTTGCCTGACCCATCAATGTCATCCCAAGCTTCCTGCATCACTGAATACTGTGGTGGATGCAACGAATTTGTGCACTGTAATAAACCATCTACAGAGAGTTGAGAATATCTCTGTAAAAATAAGAGAAAGGAGAGACAAGGTGAGGAGAAGAGACAAGAGGAGAAAGAGTGGAGAGGAGAGGAGAGGAGAGGAGAGGAGAGGAGAGGAGAGGAGAGGAAAGGAAAGAAGGAAGGAGATATTGATATGTTGGTGTATTATACTAATGGGGAGACAGAGGAGTCATACAAATATCCCAGGAAAGACCTGTATAGATTTGTACAAACTAAATGACACAAACTGAAGCCAAATCAATATAATTGCAAATGCTGTGCTTGAGCTGAAGAGCCCACCTCTCAACAGGGTTCATTGGTTCAACCAGAGAGACTTATGCTTGAGCAAAGCATGCCAACACTTCTATACAGCTTTTGGGTTGAAGCTTGTAATAAAGAATACTGAGTGTGCTGGTATACATCAGTGAAGACAGGCCTGAGGCGGACATTTGTGAGGGACTGAGGTTTTGGCTTCTAAGTATATTAATTACAAGAAAATAGGAAAGTTCAATTTATTTCTGTGGGTAAGCAGAGGAGTTTTACTACATGGCAGAGATTTACTGGGAAAACCTGTGAACATGTCAAGCAAGCAACAATAGAACTCCACCAGCTAATGCTCTCCCATGTCCTGCAAAAATAGCCCTTCAAAGCACACTTACAGTGCTATAAAAAAACCCTGAAGTTATTGTTCTCCTTAAATATCTCCAGTACTCCTCCAGCACTTATAGGAGACATAACCAATAACATGATGGAAAACATGCCAGCTCAGATTTTTTCTTCACTTCTTATGTATGATCCATCTCTTTCCCCTCTCACAAGGATGCAGAGCTTGCAGAAGAGAAAGTTCCCCATATACAACCACCTCCATTGCTTTTGAGGTAATCTTTGTAGGAGAGGTAATTTCAAACCCACAGTTGAAGCTAAGTGTATCTTCATTCATCTTTTACACATTTCCAGGGCTGCCATTGCACCCAGAGGGGAATGCAGGCACTTGCTATTGCATGTCAGCTGTGGGTTGGAAAAGAAGGACCAAGTCCACTTCCAGTTTGAAAAGACACAGGCACACTTTTCCTGCAGATGGTTTTAGGCTATGAATCCTTCATGAAAGGAGGTGCCTTGTTACAGTTTCTTATGGGGAGTCCCTTTCTCAGTTTTGAGAAAATTCCTAAGGTTCTTCTAACTTTCCTCACACATTGCATGAGGAACTTTAAGTTACGTTTTTTTGTAGTGAAAACTAACAACCAGAAAACCTGTGATTGTGACATTAAATGTAAAACTCTACAATACATTGGGGCCTGAGTAATCATTTTTGACTTAGTTGGCAAATTGGTTGCAAAGCAGAAATCTGAACCTAGTTCTCCCAGATCACAGGCTAACACTATAGCTGTTGCATGAACTGCAGGAGCAGGCAAGGATCAGCAGCAAATCTCCCCACACCTGCTTATTGTAAAGTGCCCACGTCTTCCCCATCAGTGTGGGGAGATGGTCAGTGGTAGAGAGAACATGGATTGAGATGAACCTTAAATTCACATCAGCCTAGCTACACTGATGTCCAAAGTAAGCACAGGGGCAGATGTTTTAAGCAGCTGTGTCAAAAGCCAAGTCAGGTGTTAGTGTCATTATAGTAGGAAGAGCAGCGGAAAGCACAAGGGTGTATGACATTATAAACATAATGGAAGCAGCAGTCAATGGCAGAGCAGATGTGACTGTAATCATATCAGAAACAGAGACAGACAGTGCAGAGGCAGCTGGAACTCTAATTGAAGCAAAGGCAGCTAGCTACAAGACAGAAGATGTTGCCACGAAGCTGGTGAGGCAGATGCTACTGTGACTGGAGCAGATCTGCAGCAGGACCTGCAGCAGCAGCAGATGCTACAGCTGACTCGGAGCAATGGTCATGTGTTCAGCAGTTGGGTGTCTGGCTTTTAACATGCAGCTGTATGGGCTCTTTGCTGTTGAATTCCTAGCAGTCACCACTTGTCAACTGAGGCAGGTGTTTTTACCTTTACATAATAATTTCCTCAAATAATTTATTGCAAAACAATCTCATTCATTCACTAAATAATTTGACTTAAAGGTTTTAAGGCCAGAAGTCACTTCCATGTCTGTCTATTCTGGCTTCTGACATGCCAGATACTGTGTTCCACCTAGCCATCACCTGGCCAAGCCCATAGTTCTCTGTTCACTTATCAAGAAAGATCAATAGAGACCTCTTTTCTGGAACTTCTTTACACAACAAGATTTTTGAAGGAAAGCCTGTCTGACATAGAATAATAGAAACATAGAATAGTTAGGGTTGGAAAGGATCTTAAGATCATCTAGTTCCAACCCCCCTGCCACGGGCAGGATCAACCCACACTAAACCCTATCACCCAAGGCTTCATCCAACCTGGCCTTGAACACCACCAGGGATGGAGCATTCACAACTTCCCTGCGAAACCCATTCCAGTACCTCACCACCCTAACAGTAAAGAATTTCTTCCTTATATCCAATCTAAACCTCTGCTGTTTAAGTTTCAACCCATTACCCCTTGTCCTATCACTACAGTCCCTAATGAATAGTCCCTCCCCAGCATCCCTGTAGGCCACCTTCAGATACTGGAAGGCTGCTATGAGGTCTCCACGCAGCCTTCTCTTCTCCACACTGAACAGCCCCAACTTTCCCAGCCTGACTTCATATGGGAGGTGCTCCAGTCCCTGATCATCCTCGTGACCTCCTCCGGACTTGTTCTAACAGTTCAGCATATCTTTGTAAGGGGCCCAGGTCAGCTCTGAGTCACATCAATACTTATGTCAATTTATGCTGATCTAATTGAAACGTTCCTATGACAGCTTATGTCCCCTATTGGCAATTTTGCTCTTTGCAAGGACTGTGTGGTTGCAGACTTACATGGACTGTCACAGTTACTGAAAGCCTGAAGTGATGGTAGTTTTTGTGGTCAGTTTTCACTTCTGGTGCTCACATGGTACTTGAAAGCCAAACTCCTGTTTGACAGGGACAGATAACTTTATAGCAACAAATATCAAAAGAGCTGAAGCACTCAATGCCTTTTTTGCTGGCGTTTGTGCTTAGTAGGGGGTTCAAGCAGGGGAGCTACCTGCAGAGAATAAGGATCACATCAAGGATAACAACTGAGAACTTGACCCATATTTGGCCCTCAGGATGAAATGAGCAGCATCTAAAGGATTGAGAAAACTGACTGATTTCTTTGCAAGACCTCTGCTTCCCATCTTGTTTGAAAGGCCATGGAGGTCAGGGGCAATGTTGTTTAGGGGTAATATGGCATTCATTTTCAAAAAAGCCTGGGCTGAGGGATCAGGGTGGGTTCTGCCTGGAGAAGAGGACCTGGTATAGCAGTCCTGAATAAAGCCTTTGAGCAACGTGGTCTGATATCGCAGCTGTTCTTGCTGAAAGCAGGAGGCTTGATTAGAGACCTCCTGAGGTCCTTTACAATCTGAATTTTGCTTTCCTTCTGTGGTTTTAATTCCCAGGTATGTTTTGACCTTCTTAACTGCTAACAGTTTGGAGATGAGGTGTGGTTTGAAGGAAGTCAGTTAAGTTTGCAGGTTTAAGGAGCAACTGTACTGGGTGGAGAGTTCGCAATAGGGAGAGAGGAGAAAAAAGGGTTTGGTATTTGCAAGAAATACTATACAAAGGGGTGATAAGTGCACTGAAAAGTGAGGTGTGGGGGACACAGAGCTCCTGGAGATGGTGAAGTCAAACCAGACCTCGGTGAGGTCTTCACAGCAGGAAAGGAGGTAGAGCAATGTCATGACACTGAGACCATGAATGCATTTTTCAGTAGTTGCCAACCATTATCCGTTTCACAACAGCCTTGTAAAAGCCATTCAATGAGAGACAGGAAAAAATACAGTAGAGGAGTTTCTGTGAAAAATCCTATCTCTACAACTTAAACTGTTCCATAAGTGAGAGCTATTTTATGCCCCACCAATCTCTGTGAATGTAATACTCTTCTCAGTTGGAGGGGAAGGGGATTCTGACACTTATTCAAACCATCTCTGAAGGCTGAGTTGTTCCAAAGATTTCCCCCGTTGAATATCTCTGTCTCCAGCCTAGGTGCTCGCTCAGCCTTGTGACAGCTCTCTGCTGTGTCCAAACAGACACCATTTTATCAAGTAAGTAGTAGAAATTATGCAGGCCTTTCCCAAACACAGTACCACATGTTGATAGTTTGGGATATATCAAGCAAAAAAAGCATAAAATTTGATCATAGGGGAGTTTGTGTTGTTCTGCATCATTGCCCAGAAGCCAAGCATTCATATGAGTATCTGGGCTTGTCCCCCCAAATGGAGTATTTTGAAGAAAATCTTGAGCACTGAAATCCAAAGATTTGTGAAACTGGGAGACAAACAGAAAAATAATGCTCTCAATAACACATCAGGTCTTGGTGTAGGAAGAGCGCATATTATAATCATGGCCGGTCACAAAGATAAGCTTAGGGTTTGTTCACTTAGCAAGGAGTTTCTCAGGTCTCTTTTAAAAACGATGATGTTTTCATTTGTTATCCATTACAGTTATTTGAACACCTCTTAAAGTTATTTCAAGTGGTTATAGACAAATATTTTCAAACTGTGTGTGCAGATGATGAAGACTGGATGTTCACCTTTGAGAAATAACTAAAGTCCTCTTAGTTACACCATAATAATTGATATGACAAGCTCCAAATTTCTTCCTTTCTGTCTTCTTTTCCTTCATTTCTTACTGTAATTTCTATTCAAATGAAATCTTAAATATTCTGCCCTGACCTTTGCTGAAAGGAATTTAATTACCTACAGAGTTTACATAAATTATATGGCCTGTTTGTCTAAGATTAATCCTACACAGAGATCAATAGAGCCATGGAACATCAGGATAAAATGGCTTCTTGCAAATGCCACCAAAGGTCACAAAAATCTTTCTGGAAAGAGGGGGCAAGAGAGGTTTTGTGACACATTCTTGTCGTCAGCCCAGTGTATGTCACTGCGGCTGCCTCTGCAGCCACTCAGGGATGATTTATCAGCTGTTAGAGGACATTAGGTACAAACGCACTGTAAGAACCAGCTGAGTAAAATTAATTGAATGTGGTGATGACTACAATTAATCATTCTCAAAAAATGGCTCAAAAAGTGTGAGAGGCATGATACATTGGCCATAGCACAGATAAACTCCTTTTCATATCAGTCTCTGGAAACAGCCTCATGCTGCCACAAATGCCATGCCAGTTTCCACACAGAAAAGACAGCTCTTACTCTTCATTTATTAGATGGGAAGGGCACATAGAGTAATGCCTAGTCAGGGAACTCATTACAAGTGACATGCTTGTAGCTTGGAAGAGCTGCTTTCTGTGTGCCCTAGGTACATGTTTACCATCAACTTTGAGTTAATTTTCATATTAGCCTGACAGACTAATGCAGTGAAAGTGCAACACAGTGAATTCTTCCAGACTCATAAGGTGAAATGGAGTGCCACGAAGTGTTTTTCCTGTGCTAAAAAGAAACTGAGTTGAGAATGGGAGACAGGCAGACAGCATCATACCTGTTAGAGCAGTGATGTGAAAAAACTTTGAAGACTTTACTATGCCTGATTCAAGCCATAGACTTCAATCTCAGTTTTCTACTGAGAAAACTTCTGATTTTGACAATGAATGGCCATATTTGCATGAGGTGCAAACCTTTTTGCTAATATTACTGATGTGAGGGCAGGTTTCCATGAGTGTTCACCACCTAGCAGCTCCCACTGTGACAGATTCTGAAAGAAACCAATACTCTTACTACTTCAAGCCAATTAGCTCTGTGCCAAAATAGGAACTGAGCTTTTGTGAAAATCAGATCCTCACTGTAGTGATTAGCATACTTTTTTCCTTCCTAAATCTGACCCAGATAAGCAGGACAATTATAACTTGACTTTGAGGGTCACAGGTTGTATTTCCTGCCTCTGAAAGAGGGAAAAAACAGACAAAGTGGTATCATAGTTTGCAGAAATGTGATGGAGGTCTCTAACAAGATACATATTTTGGGTCACAGTGTGTATGTCTTTCTCAGCTCTACTTGTGATAAACTTCTGATGGGAAGTAAGACTTACAAGTTTATCTGCAGCTTATGAACTGTTGGAGCTGTAATAAACACAGATTATAAACCAAGTGGGAGAGTTAATTTTATTGTATGTCTGTATGATATAACACAACAGCACTTGACCAAGGACTTCTGTTATATAAAGCAGTACAGCATTCAATTGTGTACATAGGATGATGACTTGAAGCTGTACAAGCTGGAACTTCGTTCTGAGTATGGTTGGATTCAGGCCCTCAGTTTGATCCACTGTGGAGGGAAGGCTCAGAAGTTGAATTTGAAGTGGGATAAAACTTGAATGTTTAAACAGCCCCAAAAACCCAGCAGCTTTTTGATGTGGAATTATGCTCTGAACAGCATTAACAATATTAACAATATTTTAATTACTATGCACTCCTCTTTCAGCAAGCCTGGAGTCAGAACACCATGCTGAGGGAGCATTCAAACAGAAACGATACACTTAGAGTAATAAAAAGCCCATTGTTTCTGTGTCCTGTAATAAAGCCCGGAAACCACGGGCGAGATCAGGACCATATTTTACAGAGCACTGCACATACAAGTAGGATGAGACAGACCTTCCTCAGCAAACAGACAAAGGGAGAAGGAAGGAGAATAGTGGGGATGAGGAAAAGGGACTTTGCTCCATTGCCCACTTTGGTGAGAGCTGCAGCAGAGCCCAGTTCTGCCTTCTCACTCACAGTGGACAGTTCTGCCTACAAGTGCTAGCTGCAGCTTAGATGGACTTTTTATAACATGATGGCTTCAACAACAACCCTCTTTTCTGAATTGGAGCCTAGAGATTTCAGAGGTCTGCTCACTTGGTGTGTGTGTTGCATGGGATGCATTTGGTACCTTGTACAGCGACAACTGGAAATTGTCTAACTGACTGTCAAGCAACAGGGAACACTGATTGCTGGTGTACAAATGCAGTTAAAATAATTAGCTAATGAGAGTATCCTTGATTTTTTCATCCATTTCCACTTGATGTTATGTTGAGAGTGTGGGTAAGACTGAACATGTATCTTTTGTGCAGCTGCTAAACTCTTAGTGGCATCATCAACTCTGAGGCAGGCAGCTGACAGATTTCACAGCAGATCTGTGTGGATGTCTTCCTGGTTTTGTTATCTGTCTATTGTGAAGTGACAACTGTATTAATACCAGCCCATTTTGGTATACCTCAAGGAGCAGGTTCCCAGCAGCCAGGAGATGAAGGGCCCTTTGGTGAGTGGGGTTATGTTAGAGCAGCTCACTCACTGACCAGGGCACATCAGGTGTGTCTGTACCTTCAGTCTCATCTCTGAAGGCACCTTTGAAATGCTCCTTTCCACTGAATCTTAAGAGATTCTTTGGTTTTTGGTACTCTTAGTGGATGGGGATACAGGACAGATATCACAACTTTGCTGTAAAAGCAGACCATAACAGCGGTGCAGTTAGGCATTGTGAAATTTATACTTCTACTTAATCTGTTCCAGTGACCTAGCTCTGAATTTCTGCATATGGTTTTTGTTTGATATTTTGTTTGTTTGTTTCTGTACCTAAGACAAACTGCAACAGACAGGACTGGTGAACAAAATGTCTTATCAATGGATTGTGGTGGTAGTAACACAGGACTTTAATTCAGGTGGATATATCCACACCATTGTTATGTCCTTAGGGACTATGTTGTATGTTTGTTAATGTGAAAGAACCAGAAATGGTCCATAGAACCATGTTAAACACTGTTTTCAGTACAACTTCTAATTTAAAGTTTGATCATGCAGTTACACAATGATCTATAAGAGAGAGGTAAGAGGGGGATATTCATTCATTTCTCTTACACATCTGGACACTACCACCAGAAATCATAAGGCATTTTAGAGGCTGTGAGATTTGAGCTCCAGAGGAAGAAACACACTTAAAAAAAAAGCAAAAAGAAATATGTAAATGGAGTAACAGCATTTTATTATCTGCAATATTATATTAGTGTACAAACCAACAAAACCAAACCAACCAGCTCCTCTTGGCTCCTTTAGACATCTCTAAATATTCTTGATTAATATACAGTAATTAAAAAACAAAAATCCTTGAAAAAATTAAAACCAGAGGTTATTGAACATAAAGCATACTTTACCACATCCAGCCTTAGCTATGACTACAAATTCTGATCATTCCTTCACTAATATTTTCCAATATTAGCCCAAGGCAAAACCTTTTTTGGCATTCTCCTTCTAACCACCCAGGATATGTGTGTGTTAGTACCTAAGTTCTCTTATGCGCCTTTCCATGAGAGTATGATGAAGGGGCTGTGTCACATTACCCCTTCTTTCCAAGGTACTTTATGCCATCCCAACTGGTAACCAAGTACAGCAAATGTTTGTGCCCAGAGCTGAAACAAATCAACACTGATGCCACTGCTGAGAACTGCGTGACCTTTGGCGGAGGAGCCTTGCTTCCAAGGTCCAGCAGGCAATGAGGATTAATTTTATGGTCTGGACAGAGTCCTGGATTCCAAGCATAGAAATTGGGTGTTTGCAATAAGCTATTTACAGTTGCAGTTCTATTATTTTTATTGGTCCTCAAGGACTCACAAACAATGTTGCACATTTTGGTCACCATCTCCTAACTCATTGTGTATTCACTGTCTCCATAAATAGATGTTGTTTTTTGGACAGCATCCTCCATATCTCTCTTTCAAAGCATGGAGACATGAGGCTAGGAATTGCAAAGGCTGAGAGCAAAAGAAGAGACATGGTTTTCTCAGCTCTCACATAGTGTGGCTACAACTGTGTCACAAAAGAAAAAAGTCGGGACCTACAGGAATAGCTGTATCATTTTTTAAATTACACTTAACATATTTGCAGAATGTCCATAAGAGGAAAGTCCTATCAGAACTTAAACATCCAGACCAAATCTCTTCATGCTATTGCAATCAAAGCCTTTCCTCACTACTCTCTGGTACCTGAATACTACAGATATGCTATTCAGCACATTTTATCTTAGCATGTAGTTTTCATCCAGTGTACAAGGCTCAGGCAATTCTCTATGGGCATTTCATTCTAAATATATAAGGTATGTTGATGTATGAGGTGTGAGTCATTTTTCCTGCATGCCCAGCCTAAGGGCTTCAGAGTAAGGGCACAAGCAATTCAGGAGTCAATTTGGCAGTTGAACTTGTAAACCTGAATTCTGGCATGCACTATTTTCCTATTATTCAGTTTTTCTTCCCCTATGAATCTGTAGCATATTGCAAATTCTCAGTACAGGCAGTACAGATTTGTCACCCATGAAGTTGGGAAGCTTCATATACCCAGAATACCTTGGCTCTGTTGCATTTGAAGCAGTAGATTTGGTCCATAGCTTGCTCTTTGAAACACTTGTCATCAACCAGCCTCACAAAATGACTGATAGATATGTTGTATTGTAATAATGTTAAGTAAAGGTTAACGCAAAACCAGACAAAGACTACAGCAAGCATCTGGGAGGAATCATAGATTAAATTATAAACTGAATTCAAAAGGTATTTTTTTTCACACTTTCTAATGAAAAGACTGGGGACATTAAACAAGAAGTGAAAGGGGGAAGGGGTTATTATGTACTCCAGTCCAAATCTGTGTCATCATTACACTGATGGTATCAGTATAATATTTTCTCCAAAAATTATGGGAGTGAAAGGAAAAAAAAACTGATGGGAAGAGGCAAGACCCTCAGTCAGTAATGTTTGAGGGGAGCAGACATACAATCCCATAGTCAATTATTAACTAAGGTCAATATTTATGGCACAAGGAACCATTTTACATGTACATTATTTATGTTGAGAATTGTAATGAGCACTTCATGCTCGAATACAGAATGTATATAGTGGGATAATTTAATAAGAAAGCTGCCTGTCATAGGAAACAGGATGTATCTCCTCAGAAGTGGTCAATGTGTCTGTCTGTCTCTCACTTTTACTCTGATTGAATCAGTCAATATTTTCCACCATTACAATTCATGATCAGAAATATCCTTCAGCTGGAAGTTGGCAAGAATGGAATGAGATGGTTTAGACTTCTGTTTTGAAGCTCCTATTTATGCAAACTTAATCCAGACTGTGAATTTTTCTTGGAAAATGGTAGTGTAACCTAAATTATGTGAGGAACTCCAGCTATCCATTCCACATATCCAAATAGACAGAGGCCACTGCTGGGAGCATTTTCACTCCTTGACTTGCTGTAGGTTTTGAATCACACTTCCATTTGCCTCGTGAATCCTTCCTCCTCCCAGAGCATGTATCAAGGATAAGGATGTGATAAAGCCTTGAACTAGGAAATGACAGCTTTGCTGTGACAACTGTTGAAGAAACAAGTGGTGGGGTTATATGACTAACATACTAGCCTTTGCATTTGGGATTTGGCTTGTATTCCACACATTCATTCAGCATCAATCATTCACTGAGAGCCAGCTCTTTACACTGTTGCTCTCACACATAGAGAAGAATATCACAGTATGCTGAGTAAGGTTTTAAAGGAATTTAAGCACATAAAGATGCTGAATGTCTTCTAATAGGGTTTCCACATATGCCTAAGGACACAACTTCTGAAAGGCAACTCTGAAAACTCTATAAAGGAACTATGTGCATCTTAAAGTGCTTGAAAACATTATAATTGAAAGCAACTAAATTTCTTGCACTCTTGTTTGCAATTTTCAACAGGGACTCCAGATCTCTGTATACTCCGGACTAGTCAGTGGTTGTGCTCCTTTGAAAATCCCAGCCTAAGACCTTATCCAGTGCCAACAACATCAAAGAGAGGAAGCTTAGCAAAGTGATTTAGAAGTTAGTATTAACAAGCACTCTAAATCAATCCAAAACATGTCTCATGCTGGGTGACGTCTGCTATTGATCAAAGGGACATGAGAAGTCAAGTCAAGGAAACATGATTGGGAAAATAATAAAACAGCACCAATGAATGTTTCAAGATTTTTCTTAGTTTGAATTGCTATACTAACATACACTGCTGGCCAAGAGGTGATCGACTGTGGGATACTCCCTAGACAAAAAGGAGACAGTGTACATTAGAGGAACAGTAAAAAAATCATTTCCAGCCTCACAATTTACTGTTCAATCTACAGTTTATTAAGACTACACCCAACTGGTTCTTTTCTGACAGATGATATGTGGCTTAAATAGCACAGTAGATGGGTACTTTTTGAGGACCTGGCAAAGCTCTTGGTACCTCTGTGAAAAGTTATGGGAGATACTGTCAGTTCACAGACATACTGGTAGAGTTAGATAGGATAGGTAGAAAAGGTAGAGAAGTTGAAGAACCTGCTTCCTGGGTAGGGCTCTTCTCAAAAAGAGCCATCTACAGGGACAATCACCTTTCCCAGATGAAGCTTTTTTCCTAGGGTGACTGAAGACATCTTCTGTCCCAAAGGAATGTAGACTATTGTTGTTGCTTGCTGGGTAGAGTTCTGTTGTTCTTTTTCATTTGGAACTAAAAATCTGGATGAGAAACATCTTACTGGCATAATTTCTGAAGGCCACCCACACGTCCCTTTAACTTAAATCTCTGTTACTTAACATAGAGGTAACACATCTCCTGAGGGAAGAGGAGGAAAGGATTATGTTGCAGAGTTACAGACATCTGAGGGAAGGAAGCACATCAAGCATGTATGTTTTATGGAAGGAGCTCAGAACAGGGTGAGATAAAAGCTCTTTGTTGCCTGGAAGAAGGATGTTCATGCTCCAGGTGCAGACAAGGGAGGGGATGTGAGGTCATGACTGAGAAAGGTGAAGTGAACTAGGGTTGAATGCCACCTGATATGAACTGGCAAAGGAAGGGAGGGTGCCCTGTGGTGGTACGGCTGTTTAATCATAAAATGACATGACTGCAGGCTGTCCTGGAAATACCACTCTTTGTAAATGGGTTTTGGGGTGAACAACATTATAATACACCAAAAACTGCACTGGGAGACACTGCAAGATAGGAAAAACATCAGCCCCCCTGCTTCACTTCAGTGTCTTCTCCTTGGAAGGGACTCGTAGCAGAACAGATCAGTTTGCACTCTTGTTTTATGTTTCTTTTGTAGCATAGTTAATGAATTAAAAAACAGAAACCTTAAAGCTGATGCAAGCTGCTCCACTGCCATTCTAAAGAAAACTACACTGGTCCAGCTGTGCTGCTGCAGAATAACTCAGGACAGCTGGAGACACGGTTAAAGAAACATAGTCCTCCACAGCTGGGACTCCTAATGAAGAAATATCGCATGACGATCTCAGAGTGCTGCTACTACAGAGGAGGAAAACCCTGGAGACAAGGGAAAGATAGTCTTTGGGAGCTGCAAGATTCTCACAGTTGGCCAGAGAAAGTAGTTGTGTGTGTAGGAGAGCTAGTGCTGCCTGGCTTCCTATGGATTTCTGCCTGTGGTTAGATTCGTGGTTGTCTGATCTGAAACAGATGCCACACGAAGCTTTTATCAAAGCTAGGGAATTAAAAATTCTCCCAGAAGGATCCTCTTCCATGTCTTTCCCCCCGTGAAGGGATTAATAGTCTGCCTCTCTCCTACCTGCCTGCCTATGACTCACAGGAATCTGCTACTGCTTTGTGTGACTGCAACAAGAGACAGTGGATTAAAAATTCATCAGATGGAGGAAGGATGCGCAGACAGACAGAGCATGATCCACATTTTTAGGAAAAGAGGCTGAAAATACAGCTGATGGGGAATGTCCCAGCATATAACTTCCTTAGCCCCTGAAATATCTTCCTGGTCTGGAAGATTTTTGTTATGTAAGGAGTGGGAGGGGAATGACAGAGCTGTGCAGTAAGGGCACTGAGGCCTTAAAGCTGGCAAAATTGAACCTATTATTTTCAGCTACTCTAAAGAGCTCTGGGTAAGAGCAATCCTGCAAGCTGCCTGCCTGACCTATGTAAAAGGAGTTTCACTGGCTTGCGTCAACCAGCCATGGGCTCTTCTTATGTTAACCAGACCACCATTATTGTATTACGCTTAATGGAGCTCCTTATGTCATTCTAATCTTGCTTCCTTTTTCTGATCCATGTTATTTCCCACTGTCCCATCACTTCTCCATCATCTCAGCTGGAGTATGCATACGTGATCCTCTTTCCCCTGTACCAGACACCACTGCAGTGCAGTGCTTATGATTACAAATCATCTCATTAAAGCCAGACAGCCACTCAGCTGGATGCAAATTACTGACCTCCTCAATTTATGAATGTCATACTTTTCAGGGTGGGCATGGAAGGGGGAGCAGGGTGGAAAGTGTTCCATTAAATGGTATCCATCAACCCTATCACATTTATAAGCTAATAAAAAGGCTAAAATGAAGTTCATTGGGACTGGCTGGATTCAGTATTACCAGCTGGTTCTATGAAATATTAATAGAAACAAGACATGTCTCTGCGTTACAGTCTGTTAGGTGAAAGGATGATACTGTTATTGATAAGTTACTGCCCTGTCCATTCTTCTGAGTGGCATCTTCAATTTCTTTTCTGACACTGTTAATACTCCTATGTACATGACAAGACAAGGCTAAAACACAGGAGATCCTATTACTGAAAAGTAAAGACCCAGATTTTACAGGGGATCAAAAAGATAGCCTTGACTTGAAGGTGATATCTACTATTTTGACCCTTTTCCATTGTCTATGAACTTTGCTGCCTTCTTGTCATTCAAATATGTAGCTTTGGCTTGAACCGGGAGAGGGAGATGTGTCAGGAAAGGTCTCTAACCTGAAGTCATATGGGAAAAAGCACACAAACAGTATTGAAGAGTTCAGACCACAAAACACTGCTTAGCAGCATGGCAGAAGAGCTTGTCACAGACTGGATGACAAAGGTTTTCCCACTGTGGTGGCTGCTCAGTTCATCAAGATCTTGGATTTATTTTGAATTAGAAATAAATGCATGCTAAAATAATCTGCTGCTTGCTGGGATACCTAGGCAACCTTGACATTCGCATCTCCAGGCAATTAGCACAGATCCAGACAGATAGAAAACTAACAGAAAAGCCAAACAATGAACAGGCCTGTGCTAATCTCAAAGATCTGCAGATGGTCCTTTCAGGTTGCATGAACACTATACCATTAGAGGGAAGGAAAGTCTACCAAATGACGTCTGTCCTATGGCAGACCATTTCCATTCATGTTAATACCAATTAAGAACTTCTCACCAATGCTGAGGAACATTTTCATCATGCTTGGGCCAGGCAGCTGGGGTGCTGGGGGGGGTCTCTGCAATTACTGGGAAGAACAGCCCATAAAAGAAAATTACAACAACTAATGGAGGATATCTCTTTGAGACACTGGAAGCAAGAGTTTTGCAAAGACAGAAAGATACATCATAAAATATTTGTTCTTCTGTGTGTCCCTCCTCCAAAGATAATGGCCAGTCACGGGCTTTTAGAAACAGAATAAATGCACTATAACATATTCCTTGGCAGATACAGGCAGATGCAATGATAAATTAGCTGGCTGGTGGAAGACTACCTACTGTGCAAAGAACAGGTTGTCAAACAGATTCATTTATGGCTGTGAGAGTGATCAGCTGGATTCTGAGCGGTTAGTGGAAATAATTGTATCACATATAAACAGCATGCTACTTACAAAGGACAGATATGCGGTTGAGTAGATAGCAGAAGCACAACTTGTCATTCAGCAAACATACACACAATAAATTTGAAGCTTAAAATCAAATCCTTTAAATTTTTCCCAAACAGTTAGGAGCAGAGCTCAAGCATGAGCAATGTCAGTCAAAAAGGTAATAGCAGCAATGAAAGGCTGGCAAGGAGTTTATAGCAATATATTTATGGTTTTGTCTCACCCAGAAGGGACAAGGGCCAAATGAGTCTTCAGAAAACAGTAGCTGTTGCACACACAGGCATTTATTTGCCAAGTGTCACGCTGCATAACTGCTTACAGCCAAAAAGTATCCATTACTACAGTGAACAGATGTAAGCAAGAATAACAGGAAAGGAGTGCTGCTTAACAGAAGTTTAGCAGTTATATTCAAAATTATTCAAGATACAGTAACACAGGCAAAAAAAATCTCTCCAGGCAACACTAAACCAGCTGTATCTTCACAAAACATTTATATTAGTCCCACTCTTTACTAGAAATGTTAGCGTTTTAAACCATCTTATAGGAGCAGTTTGATGGAGTTGCTATTCCTGAAAAGACGAACATGAGCTTATCAGAAAATAAACACCCCTTGAGCTGGATGAAGGGTAGACAGCAGTTAACATGGCAATGTCTTACCACTGCAGAGATCTTGACCTGGCTTGATGTGCTGGCCTCCAGGCAAACAGCTGGTTGCAATAATTTTTCTGTCAAAAGTCAACTGGACTTGTTCAAGATGATGGGGGAATACTTCAGTGAAACACTTCCACAGATCAGCACCTCCTGCTTCAAAGAGGTGAACTACAGCAGAAGTGGGTAGAGCAAGCAAGTCAACAACAGTCACAAGGGCACATGATTGTCACTTGTGCTCCATGGCAGCAATCTGTCCAGGGGCAGACTTTGAGAGTGCCGCAGGCAGTTCTCTTTGCCAAGTGTTCTTGTGCAGGACTGACAACCCAATCTGAGAAGAAGCAACAGAAGAACAGGGAATCATAGAGTTTGTAGGTCATAAACATTCTGGTGTTTGGTACTGATGGAACACCTTGTTTGAGCTTTTGGAGAAGAAAGAGTTAGGCACAGGAATCCTACAACCCTTTTCGGTCCTCACAATCCCTTAACTAAGAAGAAAATGCTATGAAGTATCATAGAATCATAGAATAGTTAGGGTTGGAAAGAACCTTAAGATCATCCAGTTCCAACCCCCCTGTCATGGGCAGGGACACCTCACACTAAACCATATCACCCAAGGCTTCATACTTAGAAAATATGATATATCCGACAAGATTTCTGTGAAGAACTGTCAGCTTGAGACAGCCTGTGGAAGAGCTGGAAGATTTTCTCTCCTCTTTAGTCTTTGCAAGCTAATTTCCAAATGGAAAACTGAGTAAAAAAGTAATGCCAATAATCACATAAATAAGAGCCCGTAGTCTAGCAAGTGTTCATTCTGTTTTATTTTCTCTCCAAGGACAGCCAAAATAAGTCAGACTTTACATAAGTTACTCTCTGGCCCCATCAGCAAAGTGTATGTGCTATATCCAGTGATTTTGTCAAGGAAAATCTATTAAACTGACAGTGACAAATTCCCAAGTCTCCCCCTTCCAAGGAGACTCTAGTCAGCCTTGCTTGCATGTGCTTTTGTCCCAGGAATTCTTGAGATCTCTGCTGCAGCTGCGCAGCTTCAGCAAGAGCTCTAGGAGATAATCCAAATCCAGCTTGGTAATTAACAGTAATTAATAGCATTTCCTCAGTCAGAGGAAGGACTCAAACCTGGACTACTTACGTCATGTGTGAGTTCTTTGGCCACCGACTACTGTACAAAGTGTTAAATGACAATAAGATCTTGGTCATCATTTCAGAAGACATAAGTTGGTTTCTCAAAAAATAACCTGATTGCAAGCATGTAGTTTTGGGGGTAGTGTCCCAACTCTGGATCTGGAGTGAGGATTTTGGAGACACGCATCTTGCCCCTGCCCATCCCTGCATTTTAGTCCTAGTTATCTCTCAGCTGAGAGATAACAGTTCCCTACTTAGTATACAACCTGCTTTGAATCCCACTTAATCTCCTTCTAAGCTGTGTAGTGAGCCACAATATTTGCTTAATGGTACTACACTGGGTAGACAAGATGTTTATTGGACCTAGTCCTTAGCAGGCTACTAGAAGTAGTCTCTGAAGAAAAGCAAATTGAGTTGTGTCCTACCCAGATCAAGATCTTGAACCACTGAACTACATGTGCATATGCATGAATATTTTTATGTGAGACAAAAAGAAGTCAGAAAAGCAGTATTTCCATTTCAGGGGTGAAGGCTCACAGATTGCTTGCCTATTTAGAATCCTCCTGTATTAACTCTTCTTTGATAAATGCTCCTAGGGTGCATTCTTCCCAAATTCTGTCCTTTTAAAATATATGCTCCCGATTAAATAACTTTGCAGAATGAGAAAGCTTTCATAAAATCACATAGTGTTCACTTTGGGCCAATTTTTCTTTTTGGTGCTTTATAGCCATTTACTATTCATTACCAAGGTAATCCTCCTTCTGAAGCCAGCGAAATAGAAAAGAACATGGTCTCCATGAGCATCTAGACTGCATTTAGCCAAGGACAGCCAAAAAAAAGAGGGTAAACCTACATTTTTTTCAAATGCTTGGAATAAACATACCCCTGAAAAGGCTGAGAAACATGCACTTATGTGGATACTGATCCACCAGGCTTACCCTGTCTGTATTGATTGCCAGTATCTTGGGCCAGCAGAGGAGAAATGCATTGATCTGCTGAAGAGTGGCTGGAGGCAATTTATCACGCTGTATATCTGTATGTGGAATCATAGTCTAATTTGGGTCTAAGCCCAGCTCTAGGTTGCTTCCAAGAGCACTTCATCCAAGAAGAGCTTGTATAAATATTCACCTGGTAGGATGGTCTATTTTTGTCTCTGCCTTTGCTTAGCTGTACAGAATGTGCTTGGCTGATGCAAAACCTGTGAAAACTCTGCTCAGGGTGAAGAAAGCAATTCAGCAGACTTTTCTCATTGTTGTACTCTCTACACTTTTTGTTTGGGCTGTGCACTTTTTTACCACCCTAAGCCTTCTTTTTCTCCTCAATTAGGTAATGTTTCTCTGAATATATTTGGTATCAGATGCTGACCCTCTCTCCTTCTTATCATCAGCTTTGTCCATGATGCCAGGTGACACAGTGGGTGACGGCAGAGCACTTACTAGCAGTTGCATCAGAAAAGGCTTGTGACACCTGCTGCTCAGTAACGAAAAAGAAGAGTGAGCTCACACCGAAGGTGACTCAGCAGTGCTTCTTTGCTGCTTGTTACAAAAGAGGCAGAGGCATGCTTTTATCGGTCCAGCCTCATACTCCCCTACAGCCTTTTACCGTAAGAGGATTTAAAGAATCTTTACGTGAGCCAAATGGCAGAAGCATCATCAGCTTATGTAGACTCAGGGTATTTGTCTGCACATGTTTTTATTACCCTATGCTTGATGAGTCTTGCAGTTTTTCTTCCAGAATCTGAAAGAACTTGAAATGGCTGATTCATTATTCATCTTCCTAGTTAGGCAATATCTACAACAGGTGGGAAGAAGGAGGCTACCAAAGGCCAGCTCTACTTTCCGGCTCCAAACAGCATATTGTTATCCAGTTGCTTGAGATGTACAGACAACACAGGCAGCTGTTAATTTCCTTTATGTTTCTGCTGATCTTGATACAGCAAAATGAAGAAATCATCTCTGGGGTTGCTCCACATACAACACATACACTTCTGCACTTCACAGAGTTTGCATGAATGAAAATTATATGAGCTGACACTGTTCTTTATCCTATATAAACCCTTGTATTAATATATACACTCGTGGATATTGGTGGGTGAAAAACTGGACATGAGCTAGCAATGTGCACTTAAAAGCCCAGAAAGCCAGTCGCGTCCTGGTCTTCCTAAAAAGCAGCGTGGACAGCTGCTCAAGGAAAGTGATTCTCTCCTCTCTACTCTGACAAGATCCCAGAGCACTGCATTTATCTCTGAAGTCCCCAGTACAAGACACACAAGGATCTGTTAGAGAGGGTCCAGAGAGGACCACAGAAATGATTGGAGGGCAGAAGCACCTCTCCTGTGAGGACAGGCTGAGAGAACTGGGGCTGTTTAGCTGGAGAAAAGAAAGCTTCAGGAAGACCATATTGTGGCCTTTCAATATCTAAAAGGGTGTTATAAAAAAGGTTGAGAGATACATTTTACCAGGGTCTTTAGTGACTGGACAAGGTACAACAGTTTTTAATTGAGAGGGTAGATTTTGACTGTGTTTATGAGGATGGCAAGACACTGGAACAGGTTGCCAAGAAAAGTGGTGGATGCCCCATCACTTGAAGTGCTCAATACCAGGTTGGAAGGGGTTTGAGCAACTCAGTCTAGTGAAAGATGTTTCTGTCCATGGCAAGGGCATTGGACCAGCTGATTTTTAAAGATCATTTTCTACGCTATGATTCAATAAGTCTATGATTATGTTACCCTTTATATTATTCCTTTATCTAAATTCACTGAGGACTGTTTTCTTTTTGGTGCAACGGACTCAGGAATAAAGCATCTGTTCTGATCACAGTGCTTGCTACCCTCACTCCCAGCTCTCAAGTATTTCCTTTTCCAGCATTGTACAGGGACCTCTCACAGAATGAATGTGGCCACAACATGTCTAATTTCATGATAGTTGAAGGTTGTCATCTTAACTGGGTGTGTTTGTATCCCAACACTCCCACTTGTCCTTCATAATGAGCCCACCCACCACACAAGTTCTGGATCTCATAACATGCTACATAGAGCAGGACAGAGACTTATGCATCTGTCTGAAATCTGGATGCACATGCAAGAGAGCAGGAGGCAAAGGTCAATGTTTTTGATCTCTTGACGTATATACATCATGACACAAACAGAACCAGCCAATGGACCTGCAAATTGGTGAGTCAAATGCTACCCTGTTGAGGAAGAAGTACAGGAAAACACATCTGCCTCATACACTGTTTATAAATCCTGACTACCTTTGTATGGATGAGGTAGCACTAATTCTGCCTCTTAGTCTTCCTGCATAAGAGGTGAATGTGACCTTCTTACCTTATTTTTTTACTGTGACTCATTCCTTTATGCTTCATTGCCCAAATTAGTAAAACAAGGTCGAATTAGCACTGATTCAAGTCCCAACTTCTTCAGCTGCAACCTAGTGCTATAGGTTAATAACAGCTGATCTCTCAGAAAAGCCCAGCTGCTAGGATGCCCACACCCTTACACATTAACCATACAGAACAGGAATGACAAGTCAAGACAAAAAAATTCCTTATGTCTCCTTGACTAATGCTGCTGCTGTCGTAGAAAGATCAGGGGGAAAGTGAGTAAAAAATATGAATGATATTTATGCCTTTCAGCCATGTCTTATTTGTTTTCCCTTTATCATGCATTGTATTAATGAGGAGGATAATCGTTATTTAATATCCTCTTCAGAAAAAGGCACTCAACCAAGGCACATGAGGGCTTGAAATAATTAGGACAATATAATTGGGTACATTACAGAGGGCATGAAATTAACTGTAGTTAAATTAACTCTTCTTTCTCAAATGAGCATAAAGGAGAAATCACCAAGAACACATCTTTCTCATACTAATTGGAAGGAGAGGAGAGCAGTATTTTATCTGCCTGAGTTTTAACTCTGAACCACAGCTGCGCTTGTACATTTTTCCACTGTGCACCACCTATAATTGTGGTCAGCCCTTGTTTCAATCTGCCGGACTCTTTCCTGCCTTATGCAGCGTTGAAAGTAGTGCTCACTGCTTGGTGCTATAATCCATTTTAGGTCGGCAGCTGGATAGGAGACTTCCAAGAACATTTAAATATGTCATTGATTCATTATACCAGGACTGGATTAGTGTTTCTGTTTCATGAGAGGGTATGTTAGTGACCTTATCCCACAGTAGAAACACTTGTCTTTGATATCCTGTTAATTCACTACCTTTTCCCCATGGTCCTGTCCAGCCATCCTGGAATGTGTCTGACCCCAGTTGCCCTCAATGGATGTGACCCCCACCTGCAGGCTGCTGTTCTGGTGGGAACTCAGCCTATCTATCTCCAATACCATAAGGATGTCCAATGCCTGGGACTGCCTATGGTCACCCTCTTTCCTGCCCTTCTCCCTGCTGGAGGTAGTGGGATATGCCCTGCAAGGCCAGTCCTCAGCTGGAGACCCCATGCCCCTTAAGGAGCACCCAGCCCTTACTGTACCTTGACACCTTCCTTCCTCTGAAGCAGAAGTTTTCATTGCATGGTAAATACAAACATGCTTACAATACTTCTGTTACTTTCAGAACCCACGGTTTAATATCCCTTTGTTTTGAGGCTCATTTCCATCTAAAAAATGGAAAATGCAGCTGAAGCAAAAATTACAAGTTTAGGTTCAATTACTTTCAGCCACAAAAGAAAATGGAAAATACTGAAAAATAGTCAAAAGCTTCTGTTAGATTATCAGAATGACATTTTTAATTTTTTATTTCAAAGAGACATTTCTTACTAAAGAAATTATTACATAGCTAAGAAACTTCTCTGTGTGTGTGTGTGTGTGTTATAAGCTTTTCCTTTTAAACCTTTACTAATGGATGGCTCTTCTCCTTTAAAGTACCAGGGCTACTCCTCAAAGATGCCTGTGTCCAGATGCTTGTGGAGTTGTATCTCTACAATGTCTTTTCTGGATAGGAAAACAGAGCTATGCTGAGCCCATAGCAGTCCCTCAGAGGTTCTAGGAATTGGGAAAGCCCTGTTTGTGGAGCTTTCCCACATTCACAGAGCAGATGACAACTTCAACTGGTATTTTACACTTTTCTACCCTGTGAAACTGAAAATAATTGAACCTTTATATTTATTATTGTGAAGGGATACAGCTGTTCTAAACACAGGATAACATCACAACTGACAATTTAAAATTTAAAAGTGAAGGCTAATTTGCTATACAGACAGGGAATTGGAAAAAGTTGCTTGGTATGAGAGCACTCATTGGTTCATTTTGAATTAGTCTCATTGAGAACTACATGTTGTGGTTGTCTATGAAGGTCCAAAACATAAGCCAGAGCAAACTGTTGAAATTCCAACATCCTGGATTCATCACTAACCCAAGATGAATTTAACACTATGATTCTATGGTTCTATGATTCTATGAAGTATTGTGGTGGAGTTTCAAACAGTCAGGACTGTCTTCAGTAAAGGAGAAGTCAATGAGGTACAGAATGTTCCACCTTAATGTGATGCCAATTTTTACCCCATTAAGTAAGGTTGTGTTGGTGGTGGGTACAACACAGGGATGGGAATCAGGGAAATGAGTCTCATACTCTGGATCTACCTTAGACCTGCTTCACCATTCTAAGTAACTGTTTTATTCATAGACATAGCTCAGAAGAGGAAGGTAAAGATGATGTTGGCTCTCTCTGCCCTCTCAACTACCCTCCTACCTCCTCAGCATCTCACAATATGTGTGGCTGTGCAGACTTCCTCCCTCTCCTTTTCTCATTGAAATTGGAGAAAATAATTTTTTGAATGTTTCTTCCTCCTATTCCTTCTTATTGAATGTATATATGTTCCTGGAGATAGCAGTAAGTCATGGTACTGCAGAGATGCCTAAATACTGTATTTGAGGCCGTTCCTCCTCAGTGTCACTACTAAAAATGGTCTAAAGTCAACCAATGGCAAAGGTAACCAGAAGAACTTAGATGAAATTAAATAAACATGGACCATTGTCCTTATTTTCAAATAACGAAGTCTAGGTTGCAAGAGAAAAGCATGCACAGGAAGTAGAACACACATACATATCCAAAGGTGACACTTCAGCTTGTCCTTTAGGTCATTCAGAAAGGGTGTTTTTCTTCTGTGATTTCTTTCCTGTGAATAACATAGGATATAACAGTAGATCTTCAGCTGCTGTAAATTAGTGTCAGTCTCCTCAAGATAGTATAGTACCACTGGCTTTCATCAGCTAAAACCTGTGGTTAATTTTGAAAGGGGCTGTGTGCATCTAGAGCTTAGTGAGGTTTTCAGTCAGGCTGGCTGAAATCTGTCTCCCATGCTCAGGCTTTGGGATGTGGAAAAACAGGCTGACTTTTTTAAGTGCTTGGGCCAACTTGGAAAAAAACAAAGGAGAAATAGAATCAGTGAAAAGCATTGGGATAAAAGATCAGGGCAGAAGGAAAAGGTGGAGCATAGCTATGGCTGGAGTTATCCCGAGGGGAAGAGAAATGGAGTTGCACCATCAGAAACTTAGGTACCCTCAAAAGCAGCTGCACTGGATGGAGGAAAAGGGAGAAAGGAGGAACAGAAACATGCAATTTTTTAGTTCCAGTTTGCTTTTCAAAATGGTAATATTGAGTTTCCAGTACTGCGGTGTGAAGGGAAGACAACAGATTATGTTTGGCCCATCTGCTACTGTTCTTCCCTGGCTTTTAAGAAGAGACACTGCACATTACCTCATACAATTGACATGAAAAGTGTTTCCTTTGTGTGGTGGTTTGGTTTTTTTTTTAAAGGTAATCTGAGAGGGAAAGGGGGGTATATTGCTATAACTCATCCTCAGATTCCGAGACAGATGATACCACCCCCAGCCCTTGTTAGCTAGCTGCACTATGAATTCTATAAATATTTTAGGTCTTCTCCCCTCAAGAATGAAGCTATGATGCTTTCACATCTTGAAGGTGCTCCCTGTTTGCATTTTCTAAGCCAAAGACATCAACATGCATGAAAGTGCCTGGCAGTGGTAGATCTGAGACATATATGGCAGCATTACGGTTTGCAGTCAACTGGGGACACTAAAAACAGACTGAAAAATCAGTCCCTTCCAAAAACAAGGCTGCAGATATCTTAGGCAACTGAAAATAACATATCACACACACACAAACACATATATATGTACACAGGTGTATACACAAATGAATATATTCTACACAAAACCACTTGAAAGCTTTTAACCTCTCTCAAAAGACTATACATTTCATTTCAGGATCCGTAGGTTTAACTAAATCTAATCATCTCTTCTAACAGTCAGAGCTGTACAATATACAACAAGAAAGCTGCAGAGTGTCTCCAACGATAAGATCAATACCAAACTGACTGCAAACTGACTGTTTTGCAGAACAGTGGCCTGGCTTTAAGTGTCATAGCTTCCAATGATTCCCTTTGCATTCACTGGATTTAGGCAAGAGCAACTGAAATGCAAAAGGTATTTGAGTCTGGAGACCAAAATGTTTTTCTTTTTCATGTGCTTGAACTTCTTACAATCATTTTTATCACACTCACGTATGGTATGAATGATTTCCTGCACCATGACCATAGAGTGAATCTAAACGGTATACAAAATGATAAATGGTAATGTGGGGAGTCAGCGTAATCCCAGTAAATGCTTCCTGATTTAACATGTTTAGTTTGTCTACAGGGAAACTACTCATCACTCCTAGTAGGTCTGAATTCCTCAGCAGAAGTCACTGCTAAACTGTCTACAGTCTCCTTTTCATATTTATATCTCAGAGTACATTATAGCCTTGTGCTTCCATTTTCCAGGAAAAGAAAACAAAGCATGGGGCTATGAAATAATGAATGTAAAGTTATGTGGAGAAGAGGGAACTACTGAAAAATAGATCTTTAACCTCAGTTCAGCGTCTGTAGGGGAATATTTAGCCTTATAGAGTCATAGAATCATAGAATAGGTAGTGTTGGAAAGGAACTTAGGATCATCTAGTTCTTACTCCTGTGCCATGGGCAGGGGTACCTCACACTAAAGCAAGGTTTTGTCCAAGCTGGCCTTGTGGAAAGAAGCTACCTGACCTGAGAATGGTATTGTGCTTTGTTGAGAAAATCACAGTTAACAATCAAAACTGCTATGTATCACAAATAATTTGATTGTCAGAAGCTGCATGGAGCCAGCTGCTCGTGGGCTAGAAAAGCTCCATGGCTTTGCAATGAGGTCTGCAAGAAGCACTAGCAGATTGAAGTCCTTACTTCACCCCTACTGAGCAGAGAGCACATTGATGCCTGACTGAAAGGCCAATCCCTCCTCTTTTCTTCCAATTAAAATCATTAAAACATTCAGCCAGGGTTGCATGTTGTATTAATTTTCTATATTGAAAAACAGCATCAATTTTCCTGCTCTTGAAAGTTTACAAAGGTGATATAGACACAACAGTTAGATCCCCATAGGCAGTTTCTTGCCCCTAAAACATGCTTCATGTTTACATGCAAGGTATCTAACTGATTTTTCTGTCAATTCCATGGGCTGAGCTCTGCCCCTTTGGAAAAATCAGGGCCAGTTCTCAAGATAAAAAATTCACACAATGCACATGATCTAGCACTTAGGTGCTAAGCCACCAAGCACTACCAAAACACAAATCAATGCATAATAATTATAATATAATCCTGGGGAAAACCTCCATTAATTTATATTAATCCATTTATCAGCCACTGTATATTAACTGGATAAGGCTTTATGGGACATATATGTCTTGAGCATCTTTCATGAAACTGAAATACGTCAATGAGCTTTTCAGACCCACATCACAGACACTGAGACATCCTAAGCTCCAAGTCCAAATAGGAGACCCAGGAAAGAAAGAAAGTCAAACATTTTGATTTAAATTTTGATTATTGTATGAGATGACATGCATAAGAAATTCATGTTTTCACAGAACAAAAAGCATGCATAGATACCGGCAGACTCATGTGTTACACATGCATTTACATTTCATGGGAGCTGAAAGCACATTCATCTAAGTCATTTCTGTTATACTCTCTGACAGCTTTTGAAAATTGCCAGGCTAGGTTTTTGCATTTGATCTTCCGACATTATTGGAGGTTGTATAAACAGGAAGCAATTAATAGTTTCAGCATCAATTAAGATAATTCTAAACAAACACACTGTCATGGTACTGTCAGCTCCCTGTGGTGGGCATGTTCACAGACATGTATTAAGACCACAGTGCAAATCCACTTCCAGTGGAAACAACAGTCCTGGTGTTCTTTCATTCATCTGCAATTCTGGCTACACTACTAATCCAAATGCATCCATACAATGACTTGAATACTAAACGGTGTGGTCCATACAGATTAATAGTTGTTATACTATCTGGGGTGGTGGGAAGAGGGGTTTAGTAGTGTGGATACTGTGCTGCTTGCCCTTAGGGCCAAATAACAAGTATTGACTTGCTTTATTTGACAGTAGCCTGCAGCTGTTGTTCTGCTACCAATCAATGCATGATGCACCGCATAAAGCAGATGGACAGAAGCCAAACTATGCTGAGCTTCAGGAGTTCACTAGCCCTTCTTGGGTTTAACAGTGTATATTAAATAATGAATAGGAAAGGGTAAATTGGTTGGGATGGAAATTGGTGGTCATTAGGCCACCGGCATAAGGAGCCAGATTTATGAAGGGATGCATTTTTAAACTCCCTTGAAGAATAAAGTTGCATAAGCACTCTGGTGATTGATCTCCCAAATAAAAAAGGATAAATTGAGTATCAAAAGACCAGAGGACGCATCCTCCATTACATTCCTGTGCAGAGGCTGCAAACCCTTCTTTAATCATTAATTCCTTCCATTGTTTCAGACAAGAAATGTGTTCAATATTTCAACTCTGAAGCTGGTGGGAAGTTTCCCACTGCATTCAATGAGCTTTTGATTAGACCATTCTTTTAGCCGTTCAGGTCCTGTGCATTTACTATGACTGCAAGTATTTAATGTTGGCTTCTCAATATTTCTCTGGAGGAGAAACTTTCCTTTTCTGGTGTAATTCTAAATGTCAGATTGAGGGCTCCGTATGCCCTCCCCCACTAAGGCTTTACAAATTGGTTGAACATGATTATATCAACAGTTTCCATGGCATAGTTCTCAACAGCATTCTTCAGGGGGACTTTATAAGTGATTGCCTTCCAAAGAAACCAAGAGCCCTTCCAAGCTAAATAGATGACTGGAAGAGAGATCCACTTATGCTATGTAGGTGCTACCCAAAAGGATTTGGGTGGACAGGAAGAGACAGAGTGCATTTTCTCCCAGCCATAAATCCTGTGCAGACAGGATTCTTCTTTCATACCTCTTGCAATGAATAGGGTTAGAAAGGAACAAAAGACTTTCTTGTAAGAAAGAGACTGCAGAGATGCTCAGACCATCTAGGTTTGCACTCACACTTACTATATAAATATATATAAATATATGCACACATCCCATTGTACACAGTGCTGTACACAGGCCCAGAGGATGAGTAATGCAATTTCCTGCAGTTTTTCCACAGTGAGGCAAAGGTGATACTTCAGCCTCATGTTAAAATACAAACTCAAAAGCAGGAAGATTTTTCTAAGTAGTTTCTATTGTTTGTTTTTCGCTCCTCTTACCTACCAGCCACAAGTGTGGAACATGCTGTGCAACCAAGTCTCAGTGAAAGAGATGGAAAAACATTGTCTGGAAGGAAATATTTGATTTTTATTTTCTTACTACAAATAATTTTGCAGCTGCTTCATGATACCTAATGATTAAAAATGATGCAACACGTAATCTATGGATAGGTGTGCATACCCAAGACACACACAAAAGACAGGCCCACACTCTATGCCAACCAGAAGCCATCTAAACCTGGTTATGGCAGCAGTTGTGGGTCTTATTTAGCACACTCCACCTGTCAGGACAACAAACTAGCTCAGATTCAGCACTGAGATAAGTGTGTGCACCCAGCTTCTTGATTGCTCTACTCAGAGCACAAGCAAAACAAGTTTGCCTCTACCCACAGTCTTCCACAACAGTGATGTTTGCCCACAGCAGTGCCATACCTTGAGTAGAGCAAGTTCTGGGACCACAGTAAGGGATATTATTCATTATAAGAGATATGAAAGAGGTTTTATAGTTTAGATGCTTTTTTTTCTAATAGTGACTCACCCTTCAGGAAAAAGATTATAAGATTAAAACCTTTCTGTGCTGTGTCCCTTAAACCATGAAGCATGTCACTAACTGAAAATAGAAATTAAAAAAGGTGATGAAATATCCAATGTCTTTATCCTAGTTTTAGGAACAGTCAGGACTTTAAGAGCAGTTGGCTTGAAGACTGCCCTTACAGAATGGTTTAAGACTTATGAAGTGTGAGTGTGTGCACATGTGAGCACCTTTCTGAGTGACTTTGTTTAGCAGGACATATTCTATGATTCTATGTAGAATACAGATATATCGGGAGTTGCTTTTGCAGGTAGAAATTGTGCATTAAGTGTCCCAGAGAGTGAAGAGGGGAATAGAAAGTTAGCAGTCTGCTGCAATTTCATATATTCCTTCCAAAACCAATGTGCATCATTCAGAAAGGGTTTGTATACATCTGTGGTCAAACCTGAACTGGCTGCTGATTGAACTCCATGTAGATTTCAGAACTCATCTGCTCAGTCTATTTTCCATAAGTAATTCTTTGTGAAAAAAAATTATGATAATTTCATAATAAAATTCTATATTACAGGACTTTAAAAGTGCCCCAGTATAAACACAAGTTTCATTCAAGTTTGATACTTTTGTTTAATCGGCTGCTTGAAAGCAGCATCAAAATACAGAACTGGAGAGGAGTAAAAAGTTCTGGTATGAAAGACCTAGATGGTGGGTTAACTAGTCCAGCCTGGAATAAGAGAGGGCAATTCACTTTAAGGCACTGGACTAAATACTACACAATCTGTGTTTGTTTTTCCTGGCTCCCTGCAAAAACTTCAGCAGGACCCACTTAAGCCTAGAAGGTACCAACACAAACATCCTTGAATGCATACTTACATGATTACTATCTTTGAATTCAATAGATGGTCATGAGAATTAACTGCTTGCTGGATCAGCACCTTCACTACTGTGGTTTACATCTTGCTCATGTTTCACTAATGCTGTAGAAAAACCAACAGCAGCCATCTGAGGTTCCAGATAGCCCTGCAGATACAAAACAAAAATACATTCTCTGTCCCAAAGACATGACAGTCAATGCTTAAATTGCTGATATGCCAGTTTCTGCCATTTAAATTAACATGCAAAATTTTCCCAACTTTTCTCCCTGATTATATGCTATCTGTTTTCCTCTATGTGAAGAATGGAAACCCACACTGTTTACCTCATGCGGCTTCTTCATGAACTTGGCTTTTGTAGACAGTATCACAGCAGTTCCCAAGGGAATGTTTGTATACATAATAGTATTTATCTATAATCTCCATGGCATTTTTTATCAGATCAATGCTGAGCATTTCCATAACATCTCAAGTGTAACATGATCTACGTAATTTCATAATTCTACCTAAGGAAGACATTTTCTTCATTAGATTAAATGAAACAGCATTTTTGTTTTCTGAACTATCTAAGCTTATTACAATGAGAAGAGATTTATGCACCAAAATGTCATTAGTGTGATTGAAGGAACACAAATAAATGCTCATGTATCAATCACTACTGTAATTGTTATTATTATTCAGGCTGATTTATAGAGGGTTATTGCTTTTACATAGGATCTTAATAATCAATCACATGTGCCAGACAAATAAGAGGACTCCAGGCTTGATGAGTTTAGAGGTTAGTGGACAAATTCTCTTACCATGGACATGAAAAGATATGCTACAAGGATGTATTTGGAGAAGTGGTTGATAGCAGTATTTTAACTATGGACCAAATACTATAATGTCTGTTTACTATTTATAATAATAAGTCTTAATGCAGCCATCCCCACACAGAGATTTGGACTCCCAGAGACAATGTAAGAGCATTTAGCAGTAGAGAGAGACTCTAGAAGTATCAATAGAAATATATAAAAAGAATTACTTATCCCTTGTAGCAGATGGGGAGCAACTCAAGGTCATACAGGGTTTCTGAGGTAGGACAGGCAATTCAGCCCACTTCAGTCATTAGCTTAACTACTTCTCAATTGGGTAAAATTCTGACTTCTGTAAAAAGGAGTTTGGCCCAGTACTTTAAAATGTGCTGGAGGCAAAATGATGCCAAATCAAAAACTGAATCAAATGGACAGAGTTTTCAGAGATGCTCTTTGCCCATGAAGGACAGAAGTGAATGCACGGTGTTGTCTGTGATTACCAGTGTCATGGCAATTACTACAATAAACTTGACACAAAATAGAGTTGTATGGTATGAAGGATAAAGAAAACTTTACTACAATATATAACCAGGAAAAAAAATAGATTAAATGGCATCCAGTCCCAATCCTTGTATTGATTTTCTAGTAGTTCCATTAACATGATACTTCACATAAACACTCTATCATTCTCAACATTTTGGGAGTATAAATAATTACACCGCTGTAATCCTAGTTGACAAATCTCACGTCTCCTATGTGGTCATGAGTCAGTACATATCAATCAAAGTTGATGTGTATTTTGACATGGGAGGCTCTCAGACCTAGCACATCTTCCTTGTGTTTACCGCCATCACATTCTGAAACATGATAATAGCCATTTGAATCAATCTTGAGGTGCAGGCGTGGGGCATGAATCATAGCATTCCTTCATGCTGCCACACAGCTTCTGAAATACATCAGCAATCCATGTTTGAACACGGGCAGAGATGTTTTGATGATGGAAATAATTGATTGCCTTGTTCTATCATGGGTGTAAAACCACTTGTAAATTTTTCTATGTGCTAGATTTCTTTCACCTCATGGCACAATAAAATTGATGCAATCTGCATCTGAGAGTTATACAGGCCTGGAGAATATGAACATGAAGAGGAAAATGAAAGCCAAATCTCAGGATAAGGAATCAGGAAAAACATGATACCTTCGGCCTCTGTCAGTCTTCATGTCTGACTGTAGAGAAGCTTGTTCTGATAAAACGGACTGAAGCTGTCTGCTTCACCTGTATATCAGAGATTTTCAGACTATGATCCCAGCACCTCTGAATGCAGTTGGTAGTCTTAAAATCTATAGCAAAGTCTTTTTGTCTACTAATAAGACTCAAGAGTAATCAGTACAAAAATTTTGCTCCACAGCAGTAAAATTCTTTGTTTTAAACCAATTAAATTTAACAAGATTATTCCAAGTGGGATACCCTGTGGAGACTATAAAATCTTCCCAGATCTGTAGCTGTAAATAAAAGATAGATAAACTCACATGTAATTTTTTAATGAATATGCACCAAAAAAAAACCAATGGAGACAAAAGCCTGGATTTAGAGGCAGACTCACACCCTGCCAAGAGCTAAGGCAACACCCCAATAGCTAGGACTGTCCCATAATAGGTGACCCAGGGAACCTGTGGATACCCCATCCCTGAAAGTACTCTAGGCCAGGTTGGACAAGGCTGGTCTAGTGGAATGTGTCCCTGCCTATGGCAGGGAGGTTGGAAATAAGTGGCCCTTCATGTTTCTCACAACCCCAACTGTTCTATAATTCTGTGGTAATATAAAGGCGGTTATGGTTTTAACCATTCCTAGGTATCGCTACTCTTGGATAAAATGAAAGATATTTGAAGTTCTTATCCATGTTTACACATTTGCTGAGATGACTTTCTCACTATTTTAGCATATGAATCTGCTCAGCCTTATGTAAAATACCCGAACCTTTCCCTTCCAAAGCTGAATGAGAAATGTCCATTTATCCTAGTGGTTAGGAAAGGGGCAGGAAACTTCAGATTAGTTAAGTCAAGCTGAAGAGGGATTTAAAATTGAGCCTACATCTCAGATAGGCAGTCCGTAGAACCGGGATATGACATGGGCTGCACTGGGATATGACATGGGCTGCACTGGGATCTTACATGGGCCACAGTTCCACTGCAGAAATTAATAAACTTGGGATAAAATGCAGGGAAAGTCAGGGATCAGGCCACAGGGCTGCTTTACCAACAGGTTCCCTTTCTGTAGTCTCATCCTTTTCCACAGAGCTCTACTAGGAGGGATAGGAAATAGCCCTGTTCCAGCACTCCCCTGGCAAGTTGACATAACCAGTTTGAACCCTGGCAAGGTGTTCACATTCACACCATCTGCCACAACCTGGATGGTTTTCCCATGAAGAAATTTACTCAAAGGACAGAGGGTGACAGCATTATTTCCTCTCCATCCCACTGTGCTCTTCAGCAAAATGACACACAACTGCCAGGCCGCATGATGCTGCTGCTGCAGAAGGCTGTTGATGGAACCTCCAGACGGGTTCCTCATCTCCAGGGATTGGAAGGAAGCCTGAGTTTCACTCTATACATCTGAATTGGCACCTGAGTACAGGAAGAAACCAGGAACTTAGCTGTTCAACCTGTGACGTTGTGAGTGAACTTGGGGTTTGGCAGCTAGGGAGCTAAGGGAATTAAAAAGGAAGTGCTGATTGATTTTAGGTGCTTCAGAGGTTAGCTCATACTGGAGAGGATGCTGTCACAATTGTTCACCTGGATTTAAACATTTAATCATGTCATGTGAATTTCAGTCTGTATCTTTTTTTTTCCTTTTATTTTTCATTTAATTTTCACTATAGAAACTCACAGAATTACTAGATACAAGAAAAGTAACACTGCATTCGATTTTTATTTTTAGTTGTCAGAAAATCATTACCTGAAATACAGTTGAAGCCACGTAAATCAATACATGCTAAGGGAATTCACCTATTAAAAGACAAAAGGTAAATTACAAGTATAACTCAAGCTTATAAAATAACTAAAATTGCTAGAAGAATTTTAGTTTAAGTCAATAACGATGATGATGATGATAGTCACATCAAACTCTTCTGAGCTAATAATTCTTAATGACAAAAAAGAATTAAAACTTACAATATACTTTCTGTGGACAAAGGTTAAGCACTCAGCCAATTTTAAATGTGTTCTTGATGGCTGGAAATCAATGTATACCTTCAGGCAGATATTGTGTATAAACATACATAAAAGCAATGACTAACACAATATTATAACTTGAAAGTGCCCAGTAGGTGTGTCTTATCTACAATGTTATCCTACTGCAAAATCACAGGCACAATTTGTTGACTAGGCATCAACTGTTGAGCAGCATAATTGCTCAACAGAGAGGTGTTAAACAAGGTTCAAACCCTGAAGGCTTTGAAGAAAAATATTGTCACTGAAGCCAGCGTGAAAAGATGCTGGGAGGGGTGGTTCCCTGTGTCTCTAAATTCTCGGTACACACATACAGAAACTGAACCTACTCCACTGGCTCCAAATAACACTTGGCTCAGTGACATTTTTCATTCCCTGCTTTCAACACTTTTTATAGTATTAGTCTCCTTCCCAGCTTTACAGTCAGCTTCCTGAGAGGGAAAAGCTCTGAAGGACAAAAAAGGTCAATTTTCTCTTAGTAACTTCTCATGGCATAAGAACTGAAAAGACACTGGGAGATCATAGGGCTTCTCTGCTTCTCAAATGCAGTCTAGAGCTACAGTTCTCTCTGACATGAATGAGAGCATAGAAGAGTTGTCTTAAATTACTCCAACTATATGGTCCCAGTGAGAACCAACATAAGGAGGTGTAAAATCAGACATTTTCTACTTTTCTTTCCTCCTACTTGCTATTCCAGCAGTGAATAGAAATGAAAATTTCCCTCTTTGTCTTCAGAGTAATAAAAAACATCTGAGTTAGTTGTTTTAGTCTCATTCATTAAGAGTTGATGCTGCAGGATCCCACAGATGGTTAGTGGGCTTACTAAGGTAGAATAGGCTTCACTGGTGGGACAAATGGTTTCAGACATGAAGTGGGGATGGGGTAGGAAAGTAAAAACTAATGTAACTGACACTATGAAGACATTCCTGTTTGGCTTAAAAAGTAGAACTTTTGTGTGGGGAAAAATGGAAGCTTGAGAGCAGATGTGTTGTTTATAAAGGGGAGGAATTGCTAGTGGTGCTTTAACAGCTCTCTAACTTGACTAACTCATGAGCATGGGTCATTTGTTACACCAGTGAATAAATTGGGCTCTAAAGCTCATGGTGCCTCTGGGAAGAGAAGTATCACAGGAACTCCTGCTACTATTTGTTAGGCCATCTCTAACAAATTTTCTAAATGGTGATGGTCCTTTCATACAGAAAACGGATTTAAGTGCTACTCATTTTGTCTTCATGTCCTTTAAAAACATCCTTTGCAAATGAACAAAAAAATTGATCACAAAAATTTTTCCCAAAATACTTCTTCTGGCCTTGATTTTCTGTCACTAGATCCAATATTATAGGCAACAAGATACTATTCAATGAAGTAGGCAATAAATCCCTCATTAGTAGCACTGACTGCAATTATATGTTTACTGTATATATGACGTTTCTGATATTGCTTTGTTAAATGTGCAACAAACACATCCTACGAAACTGCTAATGAAGTGGTTAAGTGAATTAAGCAGCTCCAATCAGTTAAAAA
The DNA here is from genome assembly GCF_012275295.1 of Melopsittacus undulatus. Taxonomy (NCBI): domain Eukaryota; kingdom Metazoa; phylum Chordata; class Aves; order Psittaciformes; family Psittaculidae; genus Melopsittacus; species Melopsittacus undulatus. The sequence continues at coordinate 10,423,965 of NC_047527.1, forward strand.
AATCACAGCAGTGAAATGTACCTACCACTAGACTGTATAAAGAAGCCTGCATAACAGTGGAAAGATAAGGAAGTAAAGAAGTAAATACTCATTATACCAGCATGTGCTATTCAGGTAGGTCTATGAGATATAGAAAATGTACAAGACATTATGATTGACATGAATACTCCTACTAAGACACAGCTGGACAAAAGTTTTTCTCTCAAAGAATAATGCTTTATGTGTCTTTCAATGGAATAAACTAGAAACAGCATCTGACAAACTCACCAAGTGCCAAATTCAAAACTGGTGTGAAAGTGGGGAAAATTACATTCCCTCCTTCTGACCTGAACCTTTGTATCATCAGTCAATCTCCTGTAGGCCTGCAAACACCCACTCCCTTGATGCCCAAGGGAGCCTAAATGGATCCAATTTAAATATCAAAGCTTCAAAAAGGGGTGTAGGCAGAAGCAGGCTGGAAACATCTCTGTCATTTGTGGTCTCATGGATTATCTAATGTCTTCTCAAGATAGAACTTGTATTTATCTTGCACTTCCTTGGTAGTGATAGAGTAGGGGTGAGGGAGATTTAAGAGTTAGACCATTAAGAAGTCAGATGAAATGCATCAAACTTACTCGCACCTCTTTCTTCACCAGGAGAGGAGCTAACTTGAAACACTTTCAGCACTGAGAACTTGGAAAGCATACAGCTAACTAGTCACTGGGGATAGCAGAGATATTTTGATTTGTTTATAAAAGATGTCAAGCACCACCCACACTCTGTCCTCAAGTGACCTAGTTATATTTTGCTGCATGGAGATGAAGCATTGAGATATCTACCAGCATACAGAGTGCAAAATGGGTTTTAAGCTCCAGCAGGATAGAAGAGCAACCAGCACAGAATAACAATAATAAACATACTATCCATAATAAGACCTCCAAAGCCCTTTTCTCCTGAACAGCATTAAGCTTTGTCTAACATTCTAAAATATTTGCACAATGGCGTTTGGTTTTCAAGGTTTTTTTTTAAATCTCCATTTTTAGGCTTATTCTGGCTATGATGTAAAGCTGAAGAGACAAAAGATGTGTAACACACAAATACAAAAGGATAACAGTGGGCTAAGATACATCAGAACATGAAATAGGCAGATGAGCTGTTTAGGCATTTCTGGCAATGACAAGAGATGGAAATGCCACAAAGTGGTTGTGTCAGTGGGCTTTGGCTAACTCCATCCCAGCTGGACAGGCTCAGACAGTTCGGGTCAGCATGTTCTCTCTTAGCTGGGATGCAGACTTGCCATGTGAATTCAAACTGGACACTTTCAGGCAGGACTTTTCCCAATCCACTGAAGCTATTTTAAAAAGTCCTTGTGTTTCTAGAGCCATTTAAAAGCTCATTGTCTAGTCAAAGTACAGAGACTTCACCTGTAGTCAGTTGACAGTGCTAAACACTCTACAGTCTTCCTGCATAGGATATGTGTGTAAGACAGATGGGCTTCACTAGCTTCTGCTCTATCACTCTCCAGCGATAATAGCTCCTAAGTTTAGTGAAAGAAAACTCATGTTCTGTTCTTTCCCACTGCTTTACATCTTTCTTTTGCCTACAGAAATTGTTTTCAGAAAATATATTCCTGCTCAATGTATATACAACATAACCTCACACAAGGCTCTGTATCTATTAAAATGTGCATATTTAAAGCATCAGGCCTATTTAATTGTTCTACAAAATGTACTGGAAATTCTGACTCCTCTGCTGTTTCTCCCGTCTCTGGTCTGCATTTTTTTCTCATACTTTCATGAATGCAATGTCTTCTTCTGTCCGACTACAAGCAATGCAGGAGTTAAATGAGCCTCCTGAGAACCAAAAGTTGCATGGTAGAAAGCAAAAAAATGTAGCAGCTGGAAGCAGTGTTCAGGCCTCTGTGATAACTGCTTCTGTTTCAACAGTCACAACACAGGCAAGGTGAAACTCAATGAAAACCAAGTTAGAAGAGCAGCCTGAAACAGCGATCAAGGAAAAACATGTAGACATCAAATTCCTTGTAAGAAAATTCTATTGCACTTGTTGGCCAAAAGTCAACTGGGAGCATTTTGTTGGAGCTTGCCAAAATGCTCAGCAAATGCTGCACCAGAAAAGCAAATAGTTTACACAGCAGTCCAGAACTGAAGGAAAGGAGCTTCATAAGTATGGAGCAGTGATTAATAGGTGCAAGAATTTCAAATGCAGTCATACACCAGCACAACATGGCCTGAAAGATGAATTGCCAAATGGCCTGTGAGAAATTAGAGCAGGGAGAAATATATCTCAATGTGACATATTCATTCCAATAGAGCAGAAAGTGACTTCTGAAATTCACTTATTGCAGGGGGCAGGGAGTGGTCTGTTCTTCAAGGGGAAAAATGAGCTATAAGCAATTTAATAACACTTATTTGTCCCTGTGATACTGTCTTGGGTCTTACTGTATTCTCTTCCAGTGGTATCTTCTTCCTAACTCCCCAGTTCATCTGAATGGTGAGTAATCCCTGACTTAAAAACACTGGTAACAAGAGTTTAATAACATGAATAGATGAAGCTTAAGTTGCATATGGAGGAAAAATGGATTTTTCTTCTGGTTAGGCTGGAAAATCCATTTTTAAAGCTCCTAGAGGCACAGCACAGGTTACATATAGTCCTATGAATAGCTTTGCCCTTATTCAAATTCTAAGACAACTTAGTCTAATAAGCCTTAGTGTTAATTAGAACTCTACAGTGATAGACATGACATTTCAGAAGAGCTTGTTACCAAATTTAACAGCTTATTCCATGAAAAATGGCATTAGTGAAGAGATTTTAAATAACAAATCCACATGCTAGTCTTGATTCTTTGAAAGAACTAAGAGAATTAGAAATAATCCACAAAGCTTTGGGAAAATGCCATATTACCTGTATTTTCTTGGTCATATAGAAGGTCTAAATCTATGCTCTTGGGTGACAGAATGCCCTGTGTTCACCCCATTCCAAGGCAATTAGGCTAAAGCCAGAGCATATCAAATCTGAGTCTTGGTGTTAAGTAATGGATTCAGAACGTTAGACTTTTTTTTCCCTAAAGAAAACCTCTCAATCATTTCATTTGTAATCCTTATACTCACAAAGAAAATTAATAAAACTGTAATTGACAAAATGATGCCTGCCAAGATCAAGAGGCATCTAAAATTATGCTTCTGGAAGGTGAGAACATCTGCTTTTAATTCTACAACCTGTTGAGCTTGTGAACAAAAATAATACCAAAGCACTTTGTGCTTCTATGTGTGTGCACAGAGAAAGCAAGAGCAAGGTAAAGGATTAAATCTCTTACCACAGAAGAAGGCCTTTACCTGTCTGCAACCAAAGTAAAAGGAGGAAAAGTCTCCATGGTTAAAGGAAGAGGATTAATCCCACAAGATGAAGTAGAGTGCACAAGAAATACTTGGGCTTAAACAAGAAGGAACCAGCTGTGGACTTGCCTGGGGCCCTGGGTTGCCTTAACGTGGTTCTGTGCATGTGAACTATTTGCCTGTACTGGAAGGGACTTAAGTGATTTGTAAGCCTCTGTGAGCTCCCTCTGTGTGCCTCGATGTGTCCTTCTGAGAACACACCTCATTCAAAAATCTAATGCAGATCCTCTCAAAGCGGAGAGAATTGGCAAGTGTATGGACAACAGTTTCCCAACAAAACCACCACTGTTCAACAAGAGTGAGGACAGACAGTAGTAGATTTCTCTACAAGCCAGAAGGAAGAGTATATGAGCCTCACTCTTTTTCTTTATCCTACTGTCATTGTAAGCAGGACCCTGCTGGTGCTTCCTTTAGCTCTTCTTCACCATGTCATACACCTGCTTTGGAGACTCCTGATCTTTTTCTGTCTCTAGTCAGGAGTAGCTTGACTCATGTTAGAGACAGCATCACCTATGTTCCTTCCTCACCAATAAGTTCAGGTCACCACCTAAGGAGAGACCAATTTACAGCTTTCTTCTCCATGCTACGGATCCAAACCTGCTCCACTGAGACCTCTGACATTCATAGCATCAAAAGGCCAAAGGGATTTTGGGTGCCCTGTATTTAGGGAGAACAGCTGCAACATGGAAGAAGGGTAAGTGAAGAGAGAAATGAAGCTGAAGGAGCTCAACAACTTGGAAAAATTAATTTCCCTACACATTTAAATTGTTAATTGTGGGCATCCAAGACTGAAAATTCTGCTCTGTGCAAGCAGGAGAATTTAATGTTCCAGTTTGTCATTCGTGCAGACAGACCGAGTCACATGGAATATTTGCTATGGGCTTTGTTTGGCTTTTTATTTTTTCCCTTTTTTTTAACGATCCATTTTACAGGGCTATTTCAGAAGATGCCTTTAAGCATGCCAGAGAGGTGCTATATCAAAACAAAGTATACCTGATTAATTACCTAACAAGGGAGATGTTTGCACAGCCAGTACCATTCATTTTTCATGTGACAACGCAGGCTTTAAGCATTAGCAACTGCCAATCCAACACTGCCAGAAAAATGCAGTTGCCCCCCACATGATCTTTCTTTTCTGTTTCATACACATTTCAGAGGTGTCAGGGATATCCCAAGTTCCACCCCTAATGTTTCCTTTGTACCTGTTCTAGTTACTTGTGAGCCATTTCAAACAGGGATATGGATTTTATCAATGGTGTTAAATTGTGGTTCAAGAAGATTTAGTAGAAGCATTTTAAAATGTTGCTAAATTATTACATTAGGGAAAAAATTCCCTTTTCTCTCATGTTCATCAGATTCACTCCCCACTAATGAATACAAAGAAGAATGAATCTCCAAAGAATTTAGATGTGAGTTTTAGAGGAGGTTTAACGTTTGGATTTGGCTATAACTTCAATTTCCTTTCATGAATATTTTATTTAAATCCTGTATTAATCACAGAGTCACAAAGATAGCCTGCCTCCTGCTTCTGCTTGCTTTCATTGTCTGTCACAGAAGCACTTTCTCTCAACCTTAAATATCACTAATTAAAAATTTCCCTGAAGCCAACTGATACCTGTGTGATTAATGGGCTGGCTAATAAATAAAATGCACCATGCTACTTTAAGATCATTGTACCATAAAAGCACAGAAAGGGTGCCAATGGCCCTATCATTTTGAAAGGCGTTTATTAAAGAAACAGTGCAGTGGTCTTAAGGGTCCTGAAGTGCTCCACATCGTTAATAACCAGATAAACCGTACACTGACGAACCTGTTTCAGACATGTTCATTATTTTTAGCAAGGAAGCTATGCAAACAGAGGAAAAAATCCACGAGAGTGAAGAGAAGCACATAGATTGTTTCTCCAATGATTAAACATCCTTCTCCTTGTTGGTACAAGCAAGTGTGAGCAACAGTGAAGGACTGGATGTTGCTGGGATGAAGGCTTTCATTCCTAGGTTTCAGGTTCAAATACAAGCCAGGTTACTGAACACAGTTCCCATCCTCTGGCTCTGTTTTGGGGTCTGGGTTAAGCACTCTCAGTAGAGGTTTGAAACAGCCCGATGCTCATATCCAAAACTAGGGCAGCTTCTGTAGACAGGAGCATGAGGACTCAATTACAGCTTCATCTGTGCTTAGGGAAAATCTCTCAGTGAAAGGAGCTCAGAACAGGTAACTGCATTGATATCAGCTTAGTCTGACAAGCAAAGTGGTGCACAGATGTTTCCCTACACAGAGGTAGTAGCTAAATGGTAATAATTCTGCATAACACCTTATGGTAATAAATACTGCAGCACTGACTGCTCAGCTTGGGTTGGTCCATAATAAGGCAACAAGATCTAATCCACAGCAGATCAGAGAGAAGAAAGGTAACTCTTAACAACCCCTCTGACACTCTGTGATATGATAAGCCCAGTGTAATGTAACTCTCACCCATGCTGACCCAACCACCCTGCATGGCAGACAGAGGTGGCAGAACCAGGCTTGTCTCCTGTCTAGACTTTTCCATGCATTCCAGTAAAGAGAGAAGCAGGTCTGTGAAGCCAGATAAAAAATACACTTACGCTCTGAAAGAAAGTACAACTTGGTGCTGAACTGAAGTTTGGTATATCTGATTGGTGCTACACCACTAAAAGGTTGACAGTTTGTCAGACATAATGGGCATCAACCCTTGCAACTCACCAGCTTCAAGACAAGCAGTCAAGCCTTGTTTCTGTTGCATTCAAGTGTATCCTCCCTGTGCAATCTGATATGAATCTAGCTCCATAACCCAGATGCTTAGCACTATGAACCCAGTACTGAAATGATATTAATTTATGCATACTTTACCTCTCCTCTCCCCCATTTGTGTCACAATGAGCACTAGTTACTAATTAGGCTCTTCACTGCTTCTTTAAACCAGGCTTGTCACAAGAGTTGCTTAATCTACTACTATACACCATGAAAACACACCTGTGTTACAGATCCACAGGAAAACCACCAAAATCCCCTGATGCTTTCTCATGAAGGCTATATTCAACTTTTTCCCTGCAACCATGCTTAGGCTGCCAGTTAGGCAAGGAACAATCTCAATCTCATGCAGTACCCTGTGATCTGGCACTTATTAATCAACAAAAAGAAGGGAATCTGGAGCTGTCTCTGCTCTTTAAATGGAATTATTTTCCTCTGCCATGGTATCAATTGAGCATAGTAACAGCCAGTCAAGTAGTTAACTGAAAATCCCAGAACCCAAGCCCATAAAAGCAGTTTCCATCACTATTGTCAAAACTGTAATTCATATACAACTGCCCTCAGTAACTCCTGTAGTAGCCTGCAGTGAGAAGTCAGGTAGTCTCACTGGTCATTCCTGTCTTGCTCTAGCCATCAAAGTGAAGGTCATTTCTTTCCAAAGGGCAAAATGATGGTTAGCCATTCACAAAACACAGTCAGATGATATACCTGTTTAGTATCAGCTCCCAAAACAGACACCCATGAAATGGACCCCATGATCAGTCTTCATCTGAATACAACTCATTCTCTTAGCTCTGGTTTCCTCTGCCCTTCTGAAACATTTTTCTTTTCAAAACTTAAGTATCTTAATGAAGTCAAAATGAGTGGCCAAATTAATCCATAGCTGCTTAAAACAGAATTCATAGTGGGTCAGATCAAGTCCTATCCAACAACAAAAAATAACCTGAACCTAGATTCAGCCATGCTTACGCAAGGCCTGAGATATCTCAGTGTAAACATATATACCTGAGACAGCTGCCCAGGTGCCTGTTGTAGGAGACTAACAGAGCCAAAGGTGTTTGGGAGTAATATTTCATGCTAAACAGAAATGTCCCCTTTTGGCTACAATGAATGCATTTGGCTCACTTTGAAGGGAGACTGAGGTGAGCTGCTTTGTTGTAGATGCCTGTATTCTCAAAACACACACTCACTTAGATGAATCCCACCCCAGAGTATGCATTAATTCACTTAGCCGTTCCACTGAAACGACTATCAGTAACCACAGTCAAGCTCAGAGCACAAAGATCACTGAGTTAGTTATTTAAAATCTAGCATGTTTACTCCATCCAAAGCTGATCAAAACTGTAATAAAAATAACTCCCACCTGTTTGCACTTGTGTAGGAGGCCTCCAGTGGCACATAAACCGCATGCATTTGTACTGACCTCACCTTGGTTACGTCATCAAGACTCCCAATGTCAGCTATATTTCACCAGTCTGACATATGTGATTGCATGAGACACATCTGTAAATACGAGTCATTTACACTGCATAAACATATGCTTCACTTGAAACCCATTTGATATTCATGTAGCAGATTTATGCCCTCTCAGTGGTTTATGTGGAGCTAATAATATAATGATATAATATACCTGCAGTGTTGGGATGGCTGTGGGCTGAAGCAGAGGTTTTCCTCGCCTCCCCAGAGTAAAGTGATGTCAGTTTTGCAAGAGGGGACAGAGGGAATATTATGTATGTGTGGCTATCACTAGATTCTGTGACATCTGTGGATCATTTGGAGTCAACAGTGGTGAAAACATGTAAAAATGGTGGAATAAAAAAGCAGTAAGAGACTAACTAAGTTTCCAGAGATGACCTTAACAAATCACAGGACATTTAAAACTCTTTTGTTCGTGGAGAATTCATTAGCTCTGCTTTTTAGGAAATACCCTTTTTTTAACTCTATCCTGATGTATAAAACTGTTCCTGTGACACTTGACTGCAATTCCAGCTGAGAAGTGACTCCATATTGTGACTTTTGATTCAAATTCAATCCTCAATCTCATCATTCAGACTTAGAGGATTGATTGTGATATTTCTTTTCAGATTCAGCTCAGAAAGTGATTACACATTAGAAAAAGAGAGAAAAAAAGTGTCTTATAACATCTGCTAAGACCAAAAAATCAATAACCAGCTGTACAATACTAAGAATGCCAAGTCAGTAGAGGGGACTTGGTCAAACACACAGCTTGAAGCTTTGAAAGGAGTTGAAAGAAGCTTGAAAGTCCCCTCAGCATTTCTTTATTATTATTACAAGGGTATAAAATTATCTGGAGAAGCAGCCACACATTTCAGAAGTGTTTTAAATCATCCTCACAAATGTATTTCACTATGGATCTGCTTGTTTCCAACTAGATGCTCTCTTACATAAAATAGCCAGCTGCCGAAGAGGGTTGCGTAAAGAAATAATATAGCTGCTAAAGTAATATCATGTAGCTTAGATGATTCTGTCCTTTTAATGGTGCACTTAAAGCTGTGTATTTCAAATGCAAAATATTAGGATACTTATTCTTAGAATTTACATATTTTATGAATATTTTAAAATATATATAAAAAAATTAGGTAGCAACTTCAAGGATCAGGTTGTACATAAATAATGACCATTAGAGGAATGTATACCCAAGGCATTCCTACAATTTTAGACTTCACCTTTGCAAAAAAAGTTTAGCTCCAGAATAACTGAAACACTGAGGGAAATTACATCAAATTTTGATATTTAGTTTTCAGAAGTGGAAAAAACTGTTAAAATAAACAACCTTCTTAATACTTAAAAACAATATTTCTGGGTTTTTTAACGTCATATGATTATAGAATCATAGAATAGTTAGGGTTGTAAATGACCTTAAGATCATCTAGTTCCAACCCCCCTGCCATGGGCAGGGACACCTCACACTAAACCATATCACCCAAGGCTTCATTCAACCTGGTCTTGAACACTGCCAGGGATGGAGCATTCACAGCCTTCCTGGGCAACCCATTCCAGTACCTCACCACCCTAACAGTAAAGAATTTCTTCCTTATACCCAATCTAAACGTCCACTGTTTAAGTTTCAACCCATTTCCCCTTGTCCTACCATTACAGTCATAATTGGTAATATACATGTTTAGTAAGTCAAAACCTAAAGAAATATATTTTTCAATCTATTACAATCCATTTGGGATTTCTTAGGAGTTACCTATGAAGACAGTGTTGATTTCATTTTGTTTTCCAAATCAGAAGGTAACCGAAGGTCATAACCTGGAAGTCATCTCAAAGATATATCTGCTGTTTTCTCAACTCAGTTCCCAGCACTAGAATATCAGAATGTGTTCCACTTTGCAGCATGTAACAACATGCATACACTTTCATCTCAAGAGGCTGAAAGACAACTGCCACTACCTTCTCATTGTTAAACTTTCAAAATACTCTACAAGGTGTAAATCACTCAACTCATCACTGACACATCTATACAGCAAAGGAAACTGCAGCACTGGATGGTTTCAGTATGTACATGATTTAGTCTATCCAGATGGTAGAATAAGAATAGGTACATGAAAAGAATAAAATTTATATGTTTAAGACTTATTCTTAGAATCGTCATTGCCAATTCGCACTCTTTTTGTTGCTGCTCCATTTCTTATAGAAATTGGGGGAGGAAATCCATTCTTGATAGTGCATGCTGTCAAGGCAAATGATAATTTCATTTTCTGACACACAATGGCTGCACAAAATAACTCAGATTGTATTTAATGAATGAATGACATCATAAACTTGAATCAGCCACTGCCAGGAGCACCACAGTGTTTTTTCTATGATCCCTCAGTAGCAGCTTCTAAATAGAAAACATTTGTATTGGAGTCACATTGTGTTTTTTGTAATACTCAAAACATTGTTGGAGCAAGGCAATGAAAAGCTACTCATACACGTTGTGTCTGGCTCGCTGTTCCACAAAGCATTTTAGCTCTAATCCACAGTTCCTGCAGTTTCTGAAATAGGAATCTCCTAATCCTGGCATCTGAGACAGTACTGCATTCAGATGATAAAACCTGAGCTCGTTTTAATTTTTCGCTGTTTACAAGTGTCAATTCCTTTGTGCTTTTCTCAAGAAGTTGGCTGTAGAGCATGGCAGGAACTAGTTTTCCTCTCCTGCAGAAATGTTAGTGATTTCAATTTCTTCTGTCTCTCTCTGTACTTTTACTTCAAATGAACGGAAGACCTTTTAAAAGAAATATCCAAAATCCCAGAGGAACCATCTTCACACAACACTATGAGCAAAAACAAGAATTTTAACATCATTTTTTCCCATTATAAGACACTTCTGGATGAGTTTTATTCAATCTTCTCTGTTGAACGTGTAAGAATCCATTGAATTAATAATTGTGATAATACAATGGCAATAATTAAGTCAGTTTTCTGACTTTGCAGTGACTCATCCCCTTCCTCTCATGGATCAGCAGACGCAGGATCCTTCAGCACAGGGATGATAACAAACAGTTGGCTCAGAGGAGAAAAGGAAATAACATGTTTCCGTAGTGAATTGCCTTTATAATCCGGGGGCTCTGTACAACCATGAACATGGGAAAGCCAGGTGCAAATCCTCGATCTAATATTTTGTTTCTTTGCACAAAGGGAAACAATTGTAAGTGGAAAGGCAGAAATACCTAGTTCAGAGTAATTAGGATTTGAAACCTCAGTCCCAATCACCTACACCCCTGAAGAATATTTACAGAGCTAATGATTTTCTGGGAAAGATCACCCTTCTGCCTGTATCTCTCAATTGCCTTTCTTTAGCTCCTGAGTATTATCCTGAACCTGAGACACTTTCTCTGATAAACCTTTTTTTCCTAATGTTTACCTTAATAAGTGATAGTTAAGAACTTGACATTTCCCAGTGAAAACCTAATTTGTCAGATAATTTCCAGCAAACTCTAGTTAGCTGCAAATGCATCACATGTAGATGGATTCAGCAGCTGCCATTCATGATACAGTGCCAACAGCACTCACCCGAACAAGTAAATGAGTACAAGATTGCAGGTCTGATTGACTGTCTTCACTGGTGAACATCATAAGCCCACTTTCTCACTGCATAGTTACTCAAACATGATCCATGTGGTCAGAGTTGGCTGCTAACCACTCCTGCTACTTTTTATGTCAGTATGCAATTGTGCATATTTTAGTGTAAGGGAAGTTCCTCATTCAGGAAGACTTCAAAAGAATAACACTGGAGATAATTCCTAACTCTTGTCCACTACCAAGCAATGCTGAATGAATGCAGTAGATGACCAAAAGACCTGTATCTTTTCCTTTTTACAGTTGGAGTTAGTTGAACGGTTACAATCACATATCTGTATCTGGAAATTCTTTACATTCCTGCAGACAGTGTGCCAGCACTAGCTCCTCCTTGAACAGCAGAGAGAATACGATGCTGTGTCTGGTCTCTGGAGCATGTGTAGGCTCCACATGGTTCCCACAACACGCTGAGGTGCTTGTTGGGCTGTATCACAGCTGCTTCCTGACCTGAAAATCCACATTCCTTCACCTGGTAAATTAGAGCACAAAATTAGGGGAAATCCACATGTATATTGCTGTGCATCTGGGTCTTGTTCTAATTTGGCATCAGGCCCCACAATACATATAACATATTAAAATATTGCTGTTTCTCCTGTCACTGTCAGTACTTATATTGCCATTTGGATGCATTTGCTGGTACAACCACCTGTGCTCTTCAACCTGTTTTACAGCAGCCAATCAGGAAGTTGATAGCAAAGGAGATGCTGAGATATTACAGCAGAATGGCAGAGCAGAGAGCTATCAATGCTATCTGACAAAGATAGATAAATGGTACTGTAGGAAGGGAAAGGTACTCCTAGCCCCTGTGGAAGCATGGACTACAGGGCAGAGGAGAAATGATGTCTTTAGAGGAATCAGCTAGTACTGGAATGCTCTCACATTTTGCTGCATTTAAAATTAAAAAAAGAAAAAGAAAAAGAAAAAGGAAAAGAAAAAGAAAAAGGAAAAAGAAAATAAAGAAAAAAAGAAAAATAATTTTTTTCTTCCCCAGAAGGGTTTATAGTCTACAGAGACAAACGGATGTTATCCCTGTTTATGAATGGGGAAATTGAGTTATAATTACTATGAAATGAGTAATTCACTATATTTAGCAAAGGAAGGAGGGAAAACAGAAAACTAAAAGCAATGTATTTCAAGAGGGCAGACTTCAGTAAACAGTGTAAATTGGTGGGTGAGATCTCCTCGGAAACAAGTTGAAGTGACAAAGAAGTCCAAAAGAGTTGGCAATTCTTTAAAGAAATGACAGTAAGAGCACAATCAGAAGCCATGCCAACATGAAGGAAGGATAGGAAGTGCAATCAGAAAACAATTTGGCTAAACCATGAGCTCTTCAATGACCTGGAGCTAAATAAAATGTACAGGAAGTGAAAACTACATTGAAGTACTAAAGAAAAGTACTAATGAATAGCATAAATATGTGGGGAAAAAATCACAAAAGCAAAGGTACAAAAAGAGAGGAAATCAGCAAAGGAAGCAAAAAGCTTTCTGTAAGCACATTTGCAGTAAAAAGAACTCTGAGGAAAAACAGTTGTTCACTGCGAAACGGAGGGAACAAGTTCCTGCCAGATGAAAAGTGAAATGTTTAGTGCCTTTTCTGTTTCAGCCTTCACTGAAAAGGTCAACTATGACTAGACGATTGATACAACCAAGGGGCAATAACTCAGGTTACAACAGGGGAAGGTCAGATTAGAGAGTACTTAGATAAGGTGGATGTTTCCAGTTCAGTGGGGCATTAGGGCATTTATCCCAAGATACTTAAACAACAGGCAGAAATAATCTCACAGGCATTAGTAAATCTCTTAGAGAACTCATCCAAAATGAGTAAGGTCAGAAGACTCAAGAAGAGCCAGCAGACCACCTACTGTATGAAGTAGTAAGGAAGCCAGGGAATTATCAGTCTGACAATCTAACTTGATTCCTGAAAAAAAAACCCTAAAACCTGGAACACATAATCTAACTACTTGTAAGCACCTAGGTGGCAATGGGGAGAGAAATAGTAGCTAACACAGATTCGTCATGAACAAATCATGTCAAACCAATCTAATTCCACTCTACAAAAGGGTAACAACTTGTGGGTAGAGGAGGAAAAGAAAATATCATGCATCTTGACTTTAGTGAAGCTTTTGACACCATCTCACATAACATTCTCATAAGCAAGCTAAGAAAACATGGTCAAGATTAAACCACAAAGAAAAGCAATGCAAAGCCGGTCAGAAATCTGCATTTTAAGAGTAATTTAGCAATGATTTGGTGTCAAAATGGTAGGATTGTATCAGGTGGGAATCACAGAAGTCTGTCCTAGGTCTGGTAAATTCAATATTTTCATGAATGTTGTGGAAGAAGGGATAAAAGTGTGTTTCTTGCATTTACAGATACAATCAAGCTCAGACAGTCTGTAAACAGATTCAACAGGAATCAGAAAAACTGTGACAAATTAGGAAGGTGACCTGGAAAAATGAGACCCAATTCAATAAGAACAAGTGAATATATTCACACAAATCAGAACAATAATTTGTTCAAATACATGACAAAGAACTTTAGGAGAGAGGAAGAAAGTGATTTGGGAGTCATGATGAATCACAAACTGAACATGAGTCAACAGTGTTCCATTAGTTTTGAAAAGACAAATAGGACAGCAGTGCGTACAAACCAAAAAGTCACCTGTAAGACACGTGAAACAGCTATCCTGCTCTGCTCAGCCCTGCAGTACTGCTTCCAGATTCAGGAAGGAAAGAACTGGGATTGGTTTGGACTAGGACAAGTTTGAGTGGAGACATGAAAACAGTCTTGAAGTACTTGAGAGACAAAAGGAATAAGCTCTTCCTATATGCCAAGGCAAGGATAAATGCATGTATTTAACTGTAGTAAGAAATTCAACATTTAAAAGTTAAATTGACAAACAACTGTCAGAAATAGCTTAACTAGATGTGATCCTAACACCAAATAGATGGATAGCCTAAAAGTTTTCAAACTGTTCCTTTCATCTTTTCCTTCCATGACACGCTGTGCATTTCAGGGACATAGGTCATGGATGATTAACCAAAGTTCACACGGGGCATCTAAAATCAAGCAGAAAATTGAAGCCTGACCTTAGCAACAGAAGTTCAAGTGTCTTTACCTCAGAATATCTTTCCTCTCACTTCCTCTCTCTCAATAAATAGATTACATATGTAGAGTCTATGCAACAAACAACACATTAAAACTTTGTTATCTAGTAAAGGAAAGTGATTGTTTTCATTTCAGTTTTTGCTGTCTCTGTTATCACAACTCAGGTGAAAAGGTGGTGATGCTGAAGCAGAGTTTTCTGGTGGAAAATCCATTACAGATCTAGAAATGCACCATTAGACTTCTGCATAATTGGATACTAGTTGATTAAAGGTCACCAACAAGCAGGCTTCTGACAGAGGCTTGAAAAAAGTTCAGCTCCCTCATGTAGCACGTGTCAGTACAGAACAGAGAAATGACACATCCAGTTTATTATGCCACATTTACAATTTAGGATGGATTATTAGTGACAATATTTCTTTTATAGAAAAAAACAGACATGCCTTTTTTTTTTAACTATTAGAAATGCTGTGAATAGTAATTAATAGGCTCCTTTGCTGTGTTAATAATACACTCCAACCCAGTAAATATTGGCTAAACAATTAAGTGAAGGATCTTTTTTTCTGTCCAATCCTAGATGCAATTTGCTTAATTTGATAGATTTTAATTGGAAAAGTGAAGACTTGGTTAATATTTAAAAACCGAACAGTTAATCATGGTCTTTGCACTGCCTGTGTGTATCAGCTCCACCAGAAGCAACATGCTGTTCTAGAGGGATGACTATACTAGAATTGAAGCATCAAAGATACCAAGTGGTATCTTTGAAAAATGGACTTTAAAAGAACATGTAAGCGATTTCTTCTTTCTGAAATGAGTTAGAGTCTAAACCATTCTCAAATCCCAAGCCATTCCTTGCATGTATTTTTGGCACATGTATTCTCTGAAAGTTGTGGGAAATTAATATCTAACTGATCCTTTTAACAATTCCACTATGTATTTAAATAACTTGCTAAAGTTTTCCTGATTTAATAACTGCTGATTATTCCTCAAGTGGATAAAGGAAATTCAACACAGAATGCCATACATATACCTAATGTTTCCGTTTACAGGTTTCCTGAATGCTTTAGTGCTGTCCTGTTCTTTTAATCTCAACTAGTTCAGTTTTAATCTGGAATTGTAGTTATCAGCAGCACCCATAAATCATTTTTTTACAAACAGTGGTGGCAGGAAAAGGTGTTTCCAGTCCTCTGCAAGTCTGTCAAAATGTTTGTAGAAGTAATTCACACTTGCAGTAACTGAACCTATGAAAGTTTTGCCATTCATTTCAAATAATATACCTGTAAGTGAAAGGCTAACTCCTGCCCTCATATTTATTGTCTTGTGCGGGGTGATTAAAGACAGTAGGTTTGCTTTATGGAAGCAACAATAAAACTAGACCTAGTTAGCTATTTTGAACTCTGTGGGTTTTAACAATTACATGAGATTTGAGCAATTCATTCCCTTTAAATGAGAGAAACTGGCTGTTTAAAACCCCTTGATGACTTTGAAATTTCCAGCCAGCTCCTCTGAATTCCACTGAGGGACTGACTCCGTGTACATTCACACAAATCCTATTAAAGTCGATGGAAGTCACAAGCATGTCTCTGGGGCAGAGTGGGACCCCCTGCTATCTAGTCAGTGCAAATTAACAGCTGGGAGTGGAAGGAATGCAAAAAAGCAAAATCTCTTCACAGACCCACATTGATATGCAAGGGATTTGCCTGTCAGGGTGAGATGTGTGATATGAAGTGAATGTTTATTGCACACTGCAGGGAGCTTCCAATAGTAGTCAAAAGGAGATATCTATAGCAGATCTGGATCGGAAGCCATCTAAAAGCCAAGGCAGAGTGAAAGGCCTTTTGATACAGAATACCTTTGTGATGCTTCTTGTTCCTCATTACAGGGGAAAAAAATGCCAGTATTTGCAATGTGAGGAAGAGGAAATTGGGAATCTCGACATTTACCAGCACTTGTAACTTGACTATTTTGTGGTATTTTGAAGTGTGCTCTGTTATAACCATGGATGGATGCACAAAACTCAGTAAAATGCAGCAATGTTCTCTCAAAGGAACTCAGGGAGAGAGGAGAAAATTTTCAGGAGTGATGTGAACTTTGCTGATAAGTGAGGTAAACTGTCATGGTTCCCTGGCCACAAACACAAGTTTGGCTGGAACAGACACTCACGTCCCCTTACCAGGGGACCTAAGATAAGAAGTGTTGTGTGTCTGCAGTCCAGAATCACACAGACTTTGCTGCTATAACTGCAAACAGTCCTACATTTGAGTATCTTACTAGGATTAACAGACACCTACTCCTATCTCTGCTTTTCCTTCCTTCTGGAACACAATACAGAATCCCTTTGAAAAAAGGGACATACACAATCTGTAAGTACCAGCAAATTGCTATGCTAGTGCATAGGATATTTTAAAGACTGAAGTATTGCATATGTTTCTATCCAGAAGTTAAAGATGGGAGTTTGAAGTGCTTCTATAAATATTTGACAATAATAGAGCAGGAAGAAAAAGAGAATCCAGACAAGTAGGAATGCACAGGGACTACTCCCTCACTGCTTTGAAATTATGTTAGACATTTCTTATATACACAAACCCAGCTTGACTACTGCTTATATAGACTGTACTCTACTTCTAAACTGGATCCACATGGAGTCCATTTGGATGTCTCTGGGTAGAGATGCTTGGCAGTCACACGAGTGCATCAAACTAGCCCTACTGATGAGCTACATATATCCAGCCAAATGTGTGGACGATGTGTGCAGATAGAACAATTCTGGGTCTATCTCCAAACATATTTGTTGAGGGCATCTTGGTCCTACCAGCTCTGTTGCCTCTTGAGTCATTTTGAATCCTGTTTGTTAAAGTTTACCTGTTCAAGTTCAATTACCTGCTATGCAGTAGGAATTAGAGATAGCATGCCTCAGGATCAGGACAGACCGGCTGTGGTCTGCTCTCTGCTTCTGTATGGAGACACAGAGGATTTGCCTTTCTCAATTCTCTCTCTTGTCTTTTTTCAGACTGAAAATTCAGATTTTTCAGCAAATGCTGGGTCAAGGGTTACGCCAATATGCTATTACCAACTCAGCTTTAATCCTAATAATTTCTTTCCAATGAGCACCTGCATTTGGGCTTCCTTCCTCCAGTCATGCGGCTAACATGTTTCCAGAGTCCATCTCAGTTTAGGTTTGAGTTTGCAAAGGTGGAGATGGGTGGTAGAAAACTTTGTTGTCAGTGGGACATTTTTCCCCTGATCTCAACAGTAGACTGGCTTGGAAAGCAGGACCTGCAGCCAGAAGATGTTTGGCCCCAGGCACCTTCTCTCTTTTCTGTCTTCCTGTGGCACTAAGTTTAAAGTAAAACTTGGAAGCATTGCAGCTATGTCCCCTGAGTTCCTATGACTCGTCACTGGGACACCAGCCTTCCACGTGAGGAAAACATAGCAGAAAAAAACACTTTCCAAGAGGCTTCTGCTTAATGCTGGAAAGCACTGATGCACTCTGGCTCCAGGGAGAGGTAAAAAAGTTGATTGCCACCCATTCAATAGCCATTTCCTTCTGCATGATCAATACAGCACCATCAAAGATCGGTCTGGTGACAGGGGCACGTTAGCTATCAGAGGCAAAGGACAAGAACTGCTTCATGATAGATGCTCACAGAGAGGGAAGCAATAAGGAGCACAGCAGCTGTAAAGGGGAAGAATAGGCTTCCTCCTGAATGGAGGAGCAGGAGTATGATAAACGAAGGGGCATTGATTGAATCAGAACATTTCTTCAAACTCAGAGCTACGACCGCAGCACTCTCATTGTGCCATGTAAAGTTTCTTCCAGTGCACGCTTGGTGGACATCTTGACATACTGATTTTAGTATTGCTCACTCTATAATCCCCAGGGGAAGATATCTGAGCTCTGAACAGTGCTGTTTGAGTCATATTCCAACTAAACCCAGTTCCAGTTCCCTCCTTGACAAGGTCACTAAGCTTCTGATCTCACAAGTAAAAGCTTACAAGAAAGGTAAGTGGAAAGAGGAATGAAGACTTCTGCTGGTCCTTCAGGGTACTATTGGTACAGCTCAGCCTGTGCCATCTGTGAGCAGCATTAGCTGACATACGCTAAAGGCCTCCCATGTAGACAGAGCAAGACTCTACTCAGACATGGTTTTGCTCTGTCTGCTTAGAGATTGCAGAGTGAGACAATCATTGCACAGGGCTGTAAGCTAAAGCTAAGTGTTCTTACATCTGCAAGAGAGTCTGTCACAGCCCTCACGGGATGGAGTAATTGGTAGCAGGGGAAGGGGCTGTGGATGGGACATGGTTGCCCTCACACTCTGCACTGCTGGAGGGGGCAGTGAGGAAACCTCAACTCTTGCGCTGGGTGCAGGAGCTCCTCTGCTTCTGAAACTGCATGATTAAGAGACGAGAGAAGCTCCCAAGCAAAAAAATTGGACATGAACAGGAAGGTCTTTCCTTCCCCTGCCTCAGCTAGGCTGCTGTGTTACAGCAGCTCTTTAAATATCCCCTCCAGGTCAGTCTGTGAGATGCTGTTTCACAAAACCTACATGTTTCCAAAACGCATAGTCTCAACCTTCGTGTCTCCCTCATGCTGCTATGCTTTACTGTGAGCCAGCCTAGCGCAGGAACAGTGCTAAC